>NC_049175.1:36886355-37486355 GCF_009769625.2 Cygnus olor
GCGGCGGGGCGGGGAGCGCGGCCGTGCCGGGCCGCCTGCGCCGAGCCCCCGGCCCGGCTCCGGTCCTCCCGGTGCCGCTCCCGGTGCCGGTGGCGCTGGGACAAGGTCTCGGCTCTGCCTGCCCGGGGCCCGGAAAGTTAGCAGGAGGCATTCCGCAGGCTAGCCTCGGCCGGCAGCGAGAAAACACGCCGGGGGTGTTAAAAACGGCGGCTCGGTGGAATGGTTTTAATTTCCATCTCTGGTATCTGATTTCCAGAGCACTGTAAATTATGCCCCGTTCTCACCTCCTCCTTCCCCCCCACCCCTCCCCCCCAAAAAAAAAAAAAAATAAAAAATCTCGAAATGTCTCTCCGAAAAAAAATAATAGAAAGTTGATTAAATCCAAAGGCAGCAAGGAGCTTTCTGTCTTTAATTGCTGAGGTGCAATGCTGATAACATGTAGTTATCATCGGAAAAGTTGACCAAGACAGGTTAAATAATTTAATAAGGAACTGCTTGTAATTATGTTATTTACAAGGTATGACAGAGGTTTGAGGAAGAAACAGAAGCTGATCTCAGGGAAATGGACGGGTTTGGGTGACCCCTGGAGCATGGAGTTTGAATTATGGAGATGGGGGGCTGAGAGGTGAATATGGACTAGAGGAGAACAAGCTGACTTTTCACCTCAGCACATTTAACTTTTAAATCCAAATAAACGTCTCGCGTCACTAGATCACCGCATTATAAAAGAAAAGGACTGATCGCGGCCAGCTTCCGAGCGCCTGGCACGAGGACTGCCCTTCGCTCACCGAGGGAAAACATCGCCAACAAAAAAAGTTACAGGGGGACAAGAGTGCGCCGAAAAATAAATCCCAGCAACTCGATGGGGCTTTTTCCTTCCTCTACCCCTCGCTAAATGAATTAGACCCAACGCCTGTTCTCGTGCCGTTGTACCAATGCTACGCACGCTGCTTCACGATGCAGACGCTGCCCGCAGCCCCGACACGGAGCATCCCCGGCCCGACCGCCCCGCGCAGGTGGCCGCGCTCCCGGGGCGCTCCCGGCCGAGGGGACAAGGCGCGGGGGGGGGGGCGAGCAACGAGGAGAGAAGAAACTTTCTCACCTGTTTGGTCATGGAGTCGATGAGGCGAACGTAGAGGTCCTGCTCCGTCCGGACTCCTGCGGGCAAGCAGAGACCCCCGTTAGCCGCTCGCCACCCCGGAGCCACCCCGAGAGCGCCGGGCCGGCCACCCCGCTGCGGCCCGCGGGGCGCTGCCGGCCAGTAAAAAAAAATAAAAAGAATAAAAAGAAACGGGGGGAGAAAGGGGAGGGGGCCGGGGCCGAGCCTGCCCACGGAGCCCCACGCGTGGGCCGGGGCGCGGAGCCCGCCGTGCCCCGGCGCGGTGATTACCGCTAATTCGCCCCGAGTCCCCGCAAAGTGCCGCTCTGCCCGAGCGCCGATCGATCCCCTTTTTTACTTTCCACTCGAAGGCCGGCCGGTTAATCATGTGAAGTACCATCGACTTATCGATCGGCCCCGGTTTGTTTTCCTGCCGTGCGCCCCGCGGTTCCCTCGCCCACCGCCAGCGTCCCGGGGAAGGCCCCGGAGCAGCGAGCCCCGCTCTCCCGGGGGCACGCGGCCGTGCGGAGCGGGGGGAGGCCAACTTACCGTTGCTATACAATAACTGAAGTTTATAATGAATCCCATTGTTAGTTTTCTCATTGTTTGGCTCCTGCAAGCAACGAGAAATAATTACATTTAGCACGAAAAATCAGCGCTCGCCTTCTCCTGCCCAGCAGCCCGCTCGGCCCTGCAGCGGCTCAGCACCGCGCTGGGCAGCCCCGAGCCCGCAGCCCCTTTGCGGGGCGCTGCTGATGTCCCGAGCCCCGCACCTCCAGCCGCATCCCCGCCCGCCCGGCGGCCCGGCCCGGTCCCCGCACGCCCCCCGGGTCCGGTGCCGGTGCCGGCGGCCGGGCGGCGCCGCGCTAGCGGGGCCCGCACGTGGTGCCCCTGGAGTCCCGTCCGAGCCGGCCGGGCTTAACTCGAAGCGAAAATCATCTCCGGGCGATTACAGCGCGAGCGGGGGGGGGACAGAAAAGGAAGAGAGACGGACTTACTTTCTCTTTCTCCACAAAGTCCACAAAAGCTGTTCTCTCAATCTCCACTGGCTGCCCCTGCCTGTCGTACAGAGCTAAGACGAAGTGGAAAAAATTGGATTTTCTGAGATTGGAAGGCGGCTGTTTCTCGAAATGCGCCCGAGCCAGCCCCACGCCGCTGCGGGAGAAAACAAGACAAGGCGCGGGTGAGAGCGGCCGGGCGGCGGGGAAGGGGCGCGGGGAAGGGGCGGCCGCGGGGCTGCGGAGCCGGGGCGAGGGCGGCTGCGGAGCGGCGCCGGGGCCGGCCGGGCCGGGCCGGGCCGTGCCGGGCCGGGGGAGCGGGGGGGGACGTACCTCTGGGCGGCCGTGTTAGCATCCACTACCCCGGCGGTATGCATCCACGAGCGGACCGGGTTCATCCCGCTGCCCAGCGGCTCTTCTTTCATGGTCGTCCCGCCTCTTGGTATATTTTCCTGAATCCCAAACATTAAAACAGATTGGGGCGAGACCAGCTCCGAGCCAAAAGGGGTTCAAGCTGAGGGAAATGTCAGATGCGGGGCGGGTTGGTTGCCGCTGGATTTTCTCGCTCGCTCGCTCGCTCGCTCTCCCTCTCCTTGGCGACTGGAATACAAGAGATGACTTTACTCCCTGTGAGCGGCAGGAGAAAAGCCCAGTTCGAGTCTCGCTTCCTTCTTCAGGCTGTCCTGTATTGGCACGACATAAACAATTTACTGAGTACTTCTGTGCAGCGAGTTGGATGGCGTTCCAGCTTGGTGGGTGAAAAAAAAAAAAAAAAAAGGAAAAAAGAAAAAAAAGAAAAAAAGGAAAAAAAAAAAAGAAGGAAAAAGTGTAACTACGGCCGGCGACACTGCGAGGCTTTTTTTTTTTTTTTTTTCGAAAGAATAAATATTTGTGTTGTTGTTTGCAGGCGCGCTCAGCGCGGTGTCATCCTAGTGAAACGGCGTCAAAAAAAAAAAAAGCTTCGGGACACTGCTGAATCGACCACTTCTGGCGAGGCTTCTCCCGCTCCAAAAGACAAATAAACGCAAAAAAACGACCGCCGCGGAGGTGTTCCCGGGCACGGGAGAGCGGGGCGCGGGCCCGTGGCGTCTCGCGGAATGGACGGCGGCGCGGAGCCCGGCCCTCCCTCCCCCAGGAGCGCCCTTCCCGGGAGCCGGGCCCCGCCGCGGGAGCCGCGCTGTCAGCGTGACGCGGGGGGCGGGGCCAGCGCCATATATGGCCCGGCACGGCACGGCCCGGCTCGGCTCGGCACGGCTCGGCACGGCGCGGCCCCGCTGCGGGGGGGGGAGCGGGAGCGGGAGCGGGGGGCGCGCGCGCGGCCGTCCCCGGGCTGTCCCCCGGGCTGTCCCCGGCAGCACGGCTCTCCGAGAGGGGCTGGAGGTGCGGGCTCGGCGCGGCTCGGCGCGGCTCGGCGCCGGGGGGCGCAGCCGGACCCCGCCGGGGGGCGCCCAGGCACCTGCGGCGGGAGGGGCCGCCCCCCGACGGGCCAAGCCGGGACGGGGCGGGGCGGGGCAGGGCAGGGCAGGGCAGGGCAGGGCAAGGCCGTCGGGGGGCAGCGGGACGGGGCCCGGGGGTCGCGGTGGACAAAGGGGGCCCGGCGCAGCCCCCGGGGGTCGCCCGCAGCTGGACCCCCGCCCAGACACAGGGGGACACGCGTGCACAGATGGGCACTCGCACACGGATCCACGCACAGATGTGCACGCACAGATGTGCACACGCACACAGATGTACGCAGATGCACGCACACGGTTGCACGGAAATACATATGGACACACACTGAGATGTACGCACACGTGCACACACACGGTAGCACACCCCCACACACATGTACACACACAGCTGCACACGCACACATATACACGCACACACACACATATACACGCACACGCACACATATACACGCACACGTGCGCGCGTCCACGCCGCGGCCGGCCATGCCCCGAGCCTCCCCCCTGGCTCCTGCCCACGGCCCCGTGTGCGCGGGCACGCGTGTGTGTGTGTGTGTGTGTGAGTGTCTATATGTGTGTGCATGCGTGTGTATACGTGTGTATATATGTGTGCATATGCCCGGCGGCCGCAGCCCGGCACCGCCCTGGGTGGCGAGCTTTTTCCGCCCGGTCCGGGTCAGGACTTCCCTTTTTTTTTCCCCCCCCCTTTTTTTTTTGGACTTGCCAGGGTCCGTACGTTAATATTTTAATTAATCGGTGAAAATCGAAGTCCGATTTGTGTTATCAGGAGACCCCCGATCCTTCCTCCAAGGGGCGAGAAAAAAAGATGTGTTAGAAAGCAATCTATTTTGCTGGTGTTGGGGGTTAATGACTATTGCCAAAGATAAGTGAATTATCAAAGCTGTTGCTCTACCCGATCTCAAAATCCATTACATTGCTGGCCGTCTAATTAAATACGTAAGTATAATAAAATCATATTTTATGACTATTTGAGGGTAATGAGATTAGTCTTTAGAAGCGATCGCCACATATTAAAGATGCCACTGTCTATAGAATGTTAATAACCTTAAATCAAAGTGTATGGAAACTATTCATGAGAAATTAAAAGAAAATTCCCGGATTCATAATCAGCCCGGAGCTGTGGAGTTGCAGGCGAACAGATTGCCCAGGACGCGCCGGGGGCACGGCGGAGGGACGGAGCCAAGCCAAGTTCGCACCGGGAGCGGTGCCGGGGCGCTTCCAGCCCCGCCGCCCGGGGGCTGCTCACGGGGGCCGCGGCCGCCGCCGCCCCGATACGCGGAACGAGCGCTCCCAAAACCGAGGCGAAAGCGGCCGGCCCCGCTCCGATTGTGACGCGTTTCCGAAAACGCACCGAACAAAGCCGAAGTTGGTCCTTCCCCGCGCTAACGAAAGCGTAATGCCTAAAATCATTTACAGTAGCTTTAATTCAGATTACACGCGCCGAGGCGATTTAAATCTGATTACCAAATTAGGAGGTTTTAAAACAAATCCTTTTAAATCTGATACTGTTGACTAAAGAGGGGAAAAAAAAAAGTTCCATAAGCCCATCACATAAGGTAACGATCCTGCCCCAGAAAGAAAGGGAGTTTTAAACCTTTTTGACAACAAATGCAGCTGCCCCACTATTTTGGACGATATTAAGCGAAAATGAATGCAAATCTGTGTTCAGAAGCCATCTGGCCAGAAATAGGGGAATCAGCTGCTCTTCACAACAGGCTCTGAGGCTGAATCTATTTCAGCTCATTTTCTAGATCATCTGGTCCTGCACCCAAAGCGTGGAAAATACGGTCTTTATCATTCACCAACTTTATCTTTTTTTTTTTTTTTTTTTTTTTGTGTGTGTGTGTGTGTGTGTGTGTGTGTGTGTGTGTCACTCCACGGCTCGCTGCGAGCCCCGCGCAGGAAGAAGAAACTCGCTCGGGATGGCTCCGTGCTCGCCCCGCACCGTCTCCAGGCGGGCATTGCTGGGAGCAGCCTCCCCCCTCCGCACCGGCGCAAGTTCTCCCCAGCCCGGCGAGGCAGGGGGGAGGCCGCCGAGGGGAGGCCAACGAGCGGAGGCCGGGCCCCGCCGCTGCCTCCCGCAGCCCGAACGGCGGCGGGGCCCGGCCCGGGGCCGCCCCTCCGACCCGGGACCTCCCCGGCGGTTTTGCGGCAAGGCGAAGCGGAGCGGAGGCCGGGGGGCCGGGGAGGCCGGGCCGGGGAGGCCGGGCCGGGGAGGCCGGGGCGGGGAGGCCGGCCTCGCCCCGAGCACCTTGCGCGGAGCAGGCGGCGGGCAGCGGGGCCCCGGTCGCGGCCCAGCGCCGGGCGGGCAGGGGGTGTGAGCGGCTGCCGGGGGCGGCCCGAGCCCTCCCGGCTCCGCGGCCCTCCTCCTCCTCCTCCTCCTCCTCCTCCTCTCCTCCTCCTCCTCTCCTCCTCCTCCTCCTCCTCCTCCTCCTCCGGCGCGCCGCGCCAAGTCTCCCTTTTGTGTGAATTTACGGGGTGAGGCTTCAGTGATCCCCCCGCAAATTTGCATTTAAATAGCGACATCAAGCGATTCGCGTGCCACACACCAGTGGGCTCCCAGATGTCACGGCGGAGCCGGTCAGATGGCCGCAGCCCAGCTGTCCCCCGGCGCAGCCCCGCCGAGAGCCGCCGCTCCCCGGCCTCCGCGCCCCGGGCGCCCCGGCGCTGCCGGGCACCGCCTGCCGCGGCCCGGGAGGGGAGGGAGAGCCCCGCACGGCCGCGATAAATCACGCCTCGCATCCCTGCCTCCTCCCGCACCGCACGGCATAATAACACATAATCACACACTGTACATGGATCGCGCAGATTAAAATTGATAGCCTCATTTCCACAGCTGTTATAGGATTCTCCTAAACTTTATTATTATTATTTTTTTTTCCCTCCTCGGGACAATCCTCTCGGGACTATTATCTTAATCATTTCACATTTTTCCCCCTGAAAGAAAACGCCGCGTTTCGATGGTTTAAATCACGCAACTTGGAGCCCGGCCTTCCCTGGCAGGGCGCTGCCGCCCGGCCCGTGGGGGCTCCCCGCACCTCCCCGCACCTCCCCGCACCTCCCCGCACCGCTCCGCACCCCTGGGCAGGACCGGGCCGGGCCGGGCCGCTCTCGGTGCCGCGGGCCGGGGGCAGCCCCGGGGGCCGGGGGGGCCCTGCCGGCCCGGTGCGCGCTTGCGGCGCGCGTATTTCAGTTTTATTGTTCGAAGGCGCCTTCATCATTAACGTGCTCGGTTCCAGGAGGTGTAATTTATGCCCGATTGAAGCGAAACAAATCTCCGCTAACTCTTGTTTCCTGTGCTCCGGAGCAGTGATAAATTCGCGTTTTCGGGTATTTTCGGCAGAGCGCCGGATGCCCAGGCAACTCGGCTCCGCCGCTGGACGGGCACCTCCCGGCCTCGAGGCGAGGGGCGAGGCGCAGTTACCGCGGGGGCGCGGCGCCGGGGGCTCCCCGGTCCCCGCTGCGCGCTCCCCGCGCGGCCCCGCTGCGCCCGGTGCCCTGGGCACGCCGGGACCCCCCGCCCCGACGGGCCCCCAGCGCCCGCCGAGGGCAAAGCGGCGGGGCGGAGGCAGGGGGGAAGGAGGCTGGGAGGCCCCGCGCAGCGGCCCGCACCCGCGCAGCCTCCCGCAGGGCTGGGGCCTCTCGGCGCCCGGCCTCCCCCGCCGGCCTCCCGGTGCGGGTTCCCCGGCGTGGGCCGCTTTCGGTCCTGCCCCGGGCGGGCGCCCCGCAGCCCCCCGCTTCCCCCCCAGCGGGGCCCGGCCGGGCTCTGGGCTGCGCGCCCCGGGGAGGCCGTCGGGCGGGCCTCCGCTCGCGAGGCCGGGATGCGCAGCCTCCCGAGGGGAGGCCGGGAGCCCCGCTCCGCACCCCGCGCAGCCCCCGGCGGGGCGCACCGCTCCCCCCGCCCCGGCCCCGAGGCCGCAGGGGGCTGGCGCGCAGGGGCCGCGCAGGAACCGCGCAGGAGCCGCGCAGGCCTCGGGGCAGCCCCGCGGCCCCTCGGCGCCTCTCCTGCGCCCTTCCCGCAGCCCTGCGCGCCCCGGGGCCGGGCTGCGCGGGGAGGGGGCGCAGCGCAGGGCCCCCGTCGGGCCGCGGTGCGTTCCCCAGCCCGGCCCCGCGCGGCTCCGGGCGCGTTTTCCCCCTCCGCGCCCCCGCCGTTGTTAAACCGGGAATTTGCCCCTCAACCAAAACCGCTCCAACTTCGGCCGTGCCCGCCCGCGGCCAGGCCCCCCCGGCCGGCCCCGCTCCGGGCGCAGCGCGGGGTGCGGAGCGGGTGCGGAGCGGGTGCGGAGCGGGGCCGCGGGGAGCTGCGGCCGGCCGGGTCCTGCGCGCCGCCGGCACCATCCGAAGTGAGTCCGACTGAACAAACAAGGATCGATCAGATAATTTCAGATATTATAATTGGCTTTAATTAAACACACTTCGTTCTAATTAACTCTGAAATTTTAGCATGCTTTGGGACGTTGGTGTCTGATTTGATATTGTCAGTCCAGATGTCCTAATAAAATTCAATCCTCCACTCAAGACTTCAATATTCACTAAGAACAAAATGCAAATTAAATGTAAAACCTAAAGTATCGCCAAAGGTATAATCAAGAAAGGTGTCTCAAAACTTCTCACTTTTTATTACGCAGTAGTTAGAAAATGCAGATTACATCCTAACAAGACCTCTACTGAATAATATAAACCTTAACTCTTTCCTGCTCGGGGCTTGCTCTCCCCGACGCTCTGCCCTGCGGGGATTCGGGAGCTCCGGATGCCACCGCACGGCGCGGCCCGGGGCCGGGATCGGGGTCGGGGCCGGGGTCGGGGCCGGGGCTGGGGTCGGGGCTCCGGCCCCGCAGGACGCGCCCCGGCCCCGGGAGGCGGCGGGAGCCCCGCGGCCGGGCCGCGCTGCGCGGCGGCCGCTGCCCGGGCCAAACTTTGGGCTCCGTGGGCAGCCGGCAGCGCCCACCCGGCACCCGCGGGGCCGCCGCACGGCCGGGGACGAGCGGCTGCGGGCACCGGGGACCGGGCACCGGCGCCGGGCACCGGCACCGCGCACCGGGGAACGGTCCCCGCCGCCCGCCCCGCCGCCGGCCGCTGCCCGGCCGTCTCCCCGGGCGGCCGCGGGCCGGCGAAGCCCTCCTGGCCCCGAGGGCCGCTCCGCAGCCGCGGCCGGTCCCAGCTCCTCGGGGAGCGAGCGCCGCGCCCCCGCTGCTCCGCCGCCTCCCGAGCCGGGCGCCCCGCCGGCCGCAGCCCCGCTCGGTGCGCGGAGCCGGGCGAGCGGCGCTCGGAAAGGAGGCTATTCCCACATCGAACGTTTGTGTGTTTTCCATGCTAATGGAGTCACTTAAAGCCGTTGCTAATTTAACTTTTTAAAAAGGCCGCAGCGCGGTGATTTGCATTTTCTTTAGGATATCGAAATGAAGGGAAAACTGCTGGGCGGCGAGGCTGCCCGGAGCATAGCTGGGGGCCATGCAGAAATAAAAACAGAGAAAGAAAAGAAGAAAGAAGGAAACCGCCTTCTCTCCCAGACTATTAATAAGCGATTTGTCCCGCTGAAATTTACATGGCAAAGACAAACGTGCCGGGCGCTCGGCTGCTGCCCGGCCCCGCCGCCTCGGCCCGGCCGGGTCCCCGCGGGGCCGCTGCGGCTCCAGCATCTCCCCCCGGCCCCCGCAGCGCCCCGCAGCGCCCCGCATCCCCCCGCACCCCCCCGCAGCCCGCGGCCGCCGAGCTCCGCGCCCCGGGGCCGGGGGCCGGCGGCGT
Source organism: Cygnus olor (assembly GCF_009769625.2). Taxonomy (NCBI): domain Eukaryota; kingdom Metazoa; phylum Chordata; class Aves; order Anseriformes; family Anatidae; genus Cygnus; species Cygnus olor. The sequence continues at coordinate 36,895,667 of NC_049175.1, forward strand.
CCCCGAGCGCTGCTGCGGGCGAACAACAAGTGCCGAGCTCGCCGCCTCTCCCTCTCGCCGGCTTCCCCTCTCGGCGCAGAGGAGGCGGCCGCGGCTCTAGCGTGGGGACGGTGTGCCATCTACAGGACGCTCCCCGCCCGCCGGCCCCGGCTCCCGGCGGCCCCGGCCGGCTGCAGCGCCAACTTTTCGGCAGCGCCTTCAAACTTCGCCGCTAGGAAGGGGCGCGGCGCCGCCCGCAAGTTTTAGACGTTCGATTAAAAGCCGGGAAGCGCAAAGATAACGCGGTTTGATTTGTTAGTCCGACGCCGCGATTTGAGAGTTGATGTCCCCAAAGACCAGGCTAGCTTTTTCCCTTTATTTATTTTTATTAAAACATCAATCTACTCCGGAGCTGGGTGAACTCGGTTTCACCTAGAGAACATAAAATTCTCCATAGCGAGGAAATAAGCACCTTTCATAAATCAGCGGCACTCCTGACAGACCGATCAATTTGGGGTTGTTAATCCGAAAGGAGGAGTTTTAATTGCTTCCTGCGTTTTAGCGCGGGCACCTCGGCGGGGCGGCTCCGGCAGCGCCCGGCTCTCCGCGGTCGTGCTCGGCGGCGGAAAAAGCCCCGGAGGCTCGGGCGCGCCGCCGAGACCCCGCGCAGAGCCGCGCAGCGCCGCGCAGCGCAGCCCCGGCCGCGCAGCCCACGGCCGGGAGCGAGCGGCGCCGCGGCCAGGCCGGGGCCGGGCGGGCGCGCAGGGGCGCGCAGGGGCGCGCAGCCGGCCGCGGGGGCGCGCGGCCCGGGCCAGGTAAGCGGGCGCCCCGCCGCCCCCGCCGCTCCCCCCCCGTCCCCCCGCGCAGGGGCGCGCAGCCAGGGAGGCCTCGGGAGCGGGACCCGCGGACGGGCGCTTACCTTTGGCGGCTAATTGGGCCGGGGAGAGCTTTGCCCCGCGCGGAGGGCAGTGTTTATTGAGGAGGGGACCGGCGGAGGAGTGTGTGTGTGCTGGGCGCGCTTTAATACACGACTTACCCGCCGCAGCCTCGCCGAGGCTCTGTGGGGCACGGCGGTGCGCGGAGCGCAGCAGTGCGCAAGCGCCCCCCCTGCGCTGCGCGGGCGGGAGGCGGGCGGGGGGCGCGGGGCGCCCGTGGGGGCGGACACGGCGGGGCGGGCAAGGCACGGACCCGGCCCGGCCCGTTTTGTCCTGGCCCGGCCAGGCCCGTCTTGTCCCGTCCTGTTCCGTCCCGTCCCGTCCCGTCCGCTCCCAACCCGTCCCGTCCCGTTCCCTCCCGTCCCGTCCCGTCCCGTCCCGTCTTGTCCCGTCCCGTCCCGTCCCGTCCCGTCCCGTCCCGTTCCCTCCCGTCCCGTCTTGTCCCGTCCCGTCCCGTCCCGTCCCGTCCCGTCCCATCCCGTCCCGTTCCCTCCCGTCCCGTTCCCTCCCGTCCCGTCCCCTCCAGTCCCATCCCGTCCCCTCCCAACCCGTCCCGTCCCGTCCCGTCCCGTCGGGGCCGTCCCGCGGAAGCTGCGCCCCCCCCCGCAGCGCTGCCCGGGGTGCGGAGCGGCCCCGCGGAGCGGAGCCGAAGGCGGCTCCGTGCGGGCGGCCCCGTCCCCGCTGGCCACCCCCGGAGCGGCGGCAGGGCAGGAGGAGGTGAGCCGGCCTCGGGGCGAGACGCGTCGGAGGGCAGCAGCCTCCTGGCGGGCGGTGGCCCCGGTGGCGTTTGCCGTGGGAATTCACCGCTCTCGGCTTTCGGCGGCACCGGGGAGAAACTGCCGGAGACGCCGGTGAAATCTCTTAAAAGTATTTAAGTGGATGTAATTTGCCCACCCCGGCCGGAATGGATGCTTACAACTTGCATTCCTTTGTCATACGGAATGCCATGTTAGCAGACACGGGGCTTCAAGCAACTTCGCAGTGCCATTAATCTTTGATTTTGAAATCCATGTGGTCCTACAGGCAATGCACCGTATAAAGAATATTACTGGCTAGAGCAAATTTTATTCTGTTTATTTCTGTTCTGCCTCCCCTCCTTCCTCCAGCCCAGTACACGAACTCGTGCAGCATTGGTTCGTCTTCCAGGAGGGGAGAGCTCTCGTTTTAGCCAGCTCTCTGCTAGCACCACGGATACTTTCTAGCGATCCAGCGTTTTTGGAAGTGATGTGCACTTACACCATGTGAAGGTATCCGGAAAAAAAAAAAAAAAAGGAGCAGTTTCCAAGTCAGGCAGACTCCTGTATTGAAGGGCGGTTTGGGAATGGAGCTACATGTATTAAAAATGTGCCTATCCATGCTGACCTTGGGCGTACATTCAAGTAACGCTCACTTTTAGGGTTGTGCTGCCAGCAGCTCTGTCCTGCTTTGGTTGTAGTTTGCCATGCTGCACAGCACGTCAACCCACACAGGAGCTCAGCAGCTGCCTCAGCAGCTGGCCGGATGTGCCATGGGGTGGCAGAAGTCGGGTGCAGACCCAGGAGAGCCAATGCAACCCAGGTCCTGCTCCCTGGTGTCCCCATGGGACCCCACTACCATCGCACTTAGGGGAGGCTGGTGCTCAGTCGGGTGCTCTCTGCGTTGGGGCTGGAGCGTGGCTGAGGGCGCTCAGCTGCTGCTGGCCCTGGGGCATCCTGGCACGGCAGCTGGAGGACCTGGACATTTGCTGCTTTACAGCATGCTGATTGCCTGGTTGGTACAATCCTGGGCACTCTTTTGAGGGAAGGTAGTTAAGTTTTATGCAGAGGTGCCTGGAAAACTGAAAAACGCACAGATTTTAAAAAGTCTTCCTGAGGGGAAGGATAAAAAGGGCTCCTGTGGTCGCCGTGAAATCAGCGGGGAGGAAACGTGGAGGGAGGCATGGTGTGAGGTGGCTGCTGTGGGCCTGGGTGGCTTCACACACACCAGCACCTCACCATGAACCCAGTAACCTGCTGCTGAAAACCTCCGGTGGGTTTGCTTTCATTGTCCAGTGACTACTTGTTGTGTAGAGGCAGAGGTAGTCTCACTCAGATGAATGGGTATTCACCAAATATTCCTAAAGCAGGTTCTTGGCGTGTCCTCAAGCTGCTCCCAAGGCTGCCGGGCTTTCTGCAGCGGCACTGCAGGGCTGCCATGCGCTCTCCCAAAAATTCACCTTCAAACCAAGGCACACAGCACTGCCTTCGTTATGGCCCACAGAAGAGCTGTGCAGCGCATAAGGCTTGAAAATTAATTGTGCCACTCTCCTTCTGCTGCGAGGAGCATTACCAACCCACTTTTTAAAATTTAAAAAGATCATATATTTTTCACATGCTCGTTGTGCTCTGCAGAAAAAGAAAACTTGATTATGCTCCAGCCTTTTAAATCAACAGCCTGAATACAAACTAGTGGGTGACTGAGCAGCGTCAGGTATTTTAAACACCAAAATCACGTTCCCTTTGGTGCTCTGGACCAAATAGATGTGGCGCGGCCGCGCTGCAGTCAGAGGGCTGCTTGCAGGTAGCGGCGCGCCTTTCATTCTGACACCGTGTGTAGTCTTGGCATCTCTCACTCCCGGATTAAATTACAGTGCTCTGGGACTGCTGTCTAACGGCAGCTACTTAAGTTATTAGAGTAGAACTGTGACAACACCTTGGTGCTCCTTATCTCTTTATTCTTAGCTCACTTTTTAGTGCACTGCACTCTCTATCAGCAGTTTTCATTCCTCCTTCTTTAATCTTACCTCCAGCCTTCAGTGTGCTCGAATGGTTCCTTTCAGCGCTGAGGCAGTGAAACTCCCGACTCCAGCTCTGTGGGGATGCTACAGAAGTGAGCGGTGGCGTTTCCCCATGGTATAAGCGTGTTACCTTTGCAGTTTCACTCTTCCATCAGCCTGGGGCATCTTGTCTGCTCCCAAATCAGGGTACTCCTCACGGCAGCACGCGTCTGCAGCTCCTTTGCAAGTGGACATGCTGCAACCACATCCCAACGCGTACAAAATACACCGTTAAACACTTGCAGCTCACAAAACTCACCTCGTACGTGGGAGGCTGAACCCGGGCACCAAAGTTCCTGCACGCCGTGTCAGCGACAAGTGTTTGAGGGAAATCTCCGTGGTGAGGGCTGTGTGGTCACGATCCGTGTGCACCTGTGCACTGGAGTGAGTGCCGCGCTGCTGCGCCCTGCGACAGGACTCGGTGTGCCACCAGCAGAAGGATGCACGTGCACAGCACACCTCCAAGTGACTTCATGGAAAAACATTTCTGATGCTACCAGGCAGCCCTCCGTACAGGACCCAGTGCGTCACCGAAGCCGTTTTGTTAAAGGGGGATTACTTTCAGCTCATGCGTGATTTTTGACCGCCTTGTATAAAGATTCTCCATTTCCAGTAATTAGAAGATCATTTTCCTTCTGTGCCGGAATCTCTTCCAGTTATTTTTTTCATGCAGAAGGGGAAGCAAGGAAAGTACGGTGACAGAAAAGGTCACACTCCCCAAACCATAAAAAAGTAATGTCATCTCCTCCAGCGCTGGAGGTTAAATACTTGAGTGGGAAGCGTCAGGGATGTACGAGGACACTGACTGAAGCCGTGCCCCTTCCGCGGGCAGCCGGCTGTGTGCACCGCCTGCAGTCCCCTGGCTCGGGGCCTCCCGCAGCCGGGGTCGCAGGGTGGGAGGTCGCCTATCAGGTGGCCGCGAGTTCAAGCGAAAAAGTGAAAATGTGGCAGCGGCGCTCGCCAGGGAGCCCGTGCACTAAAATCACAAAAATTTCGGCAGCCGCCGCGGCCTGTCAGGCCAGCAGAAGCGCAGCCGGCTCTCTGAGCACCAGGAGTTAAAACCCAAAGCAGCAGCGACAGGCAAGGCGCGCCTCCAGGCCTGTCTGGGGGTGCAAAAGTGCTACGGCCTGCCGATGGAGGCATGTGGAATGAGGGGGGAAACGTGAACATTACAAAAAAATTAACAACTGCAATGAGAATATCAAATATAAATATCGCTAGCGGAGAACTCTGCCAGCAGGCTCAGCTGGAAATTGTCTTAGACACCACAGTACAAAGATGCTTTCTTTTTAAAAGGAAAACTACCTAATCAAGACATGCTCGCATGGCAATATACTTGCAGGGAGAGAAAGTTGGAGTTATCGTCTTCAATTACGTGTACTTACTGCATTCTTCTATTAGAAAAGGACAAAATAAATATAAATGGACAATTATAAATATAACATTGTCCAAACATGTACCTTAGTTGGGTAGCTCAGTTCACACCGAGAGTCGCACAGGACGTACAGGAAGAAGCCCCAAGGCAAAAATACCGTGGGCATTTCCGAGCGGCCTGCACAGCCTGGTTGGCAGCCTGGTTTCCAGCGGGAGCTGCCCTGAGAGCTGCTCCTCCTCTCCTCACAGCAGGAGGGAAGCTGGAGAAGGCTTCCGAAGCCCTCGGGGCTATTGAGTTTGTACCCTGCGTGTGCCCACCACAAACGAACCCAGCAATGCCCACCCTGGCTGGCCAGAGGCCTTGAGGTCGGGATCCCAGCGCAGGAGGAGCACTGGGTGCGTGGTGCCGCCTCGGTTCAGGTGGTGTGGTTTTGCTGCATGAATTATAAACCTGGCTGGTCCTCCTGGTTGGGCAGTTTTATGGAAAATGAGCTTCGGCTGAACAAAAACAGCAAATAAAGCAGGACGTGAGGTAAAGAAGGTTGCAGGTCTTCGTTTCTTCTAAGGCAAAATGGTTGGCTCCAGGTGTCAGCACCTCACAGACCTGCCCGGACACATTTTGAACCCACTAAATAATAGATTTTTGTGTGTTTTTATGTGTCCGCTTTGCTTTGGGTGGAATTTTATCCACATTCTGTTTATCTCTATTAAATTACCAGCAAAAGCTGTGTTTTGCTGATTGAATTTACTTCATAATCAGATGCTGAGTTTTTATAAGACACAAATGTTTAACTGTCCTTTTATTAATTGAGATCATAGAAGAGATACTTAAGAGCTTATTTATTATTTATTGCATTTATTTTACTGTAATAGTGAAATTTAGACATGAAATAGGATACATGTTTTCTAAAATAATCCCCTATGCCCTGCTCTAGTGAATCAACACTGAACTGAAGCTGGCCACCATGACATCACAAATCCTAGAAAGCAAGGATTTGGGGGATAAATAAATAAATTGGATAATTCACCGTGAATATTAGCAATGCCTGAAGGTCTTTGCTGCCTGCAGTTACCCACTCCAGCACTCTATTAAAAAGTAACACTGAAAATACGCTTTGTTAGCTTCTTTATTTTATTTTTAAGCAATAGATTTATCTCCTCGTTTTGCTCTGCTTTCACACTCTTTTATAGGATTCTCAGACCGTCTACAGATGGCAGTTGACACCTGTAAACCTCACCTGACACTGTTCAGCAACATAAAACATCGCGACGCGATTTATCTGGAACTCTTAATGCACAAAAAAAAAAAAAAAAAAAAAAAAGGCAGCATTGGTTAGAGTGGGTAACAAACTCTCCCATTCCATCCTAATGACAGCAATGTAGGGCTGCTGGGCTTCCCAGCTGCCCACACAGCTCTCTCCGTGTAACTGCATGGCTGTGCCTGGTGCGGGGCAGCCTCAGCATCCTTCCCTGGAAGGCACCGCCAGGCCCTTACGTGCCTCCGTGCTGCTTTTTAATTTTATTTGACTCGATAGATTTAAATTTGTGAAAGAATAATAGAAATGGGACAGGAAAAGTCTTGTTTTATTACTTTGAGAGCCCTCGCCAGCGCCAGGTTCAGGCAAGGCGCTTCGATGTTTCCCCTGAGAGCCTGCTCCGAGCACACACTTCTCAGTTAGGTTAGATTTTTTTTTCTCCTTTTTTTTTTTTTTTTCTTAAAACTTTCTTTGCCAAGCTCAGGCACTCAAAGGAAAGGAATAAAAACCAGGACTTGCAAGGACTGTCCTGGGGTATTTCTCCTTGAATGCCTGTAGTCTCAAAGTGGCCTGAACACCCAGGAAGGCCCGTTAATTATATATTTATTTCATTTGAAGGCTGAGAGGCTCTTGTATTCAGACGGTCACAGCATCTGTAAATCTAAGTACTAAATCTTGTGCTAATCCTGCTATTCACAATTATGTCAAGTTTGATCATCTGAAAAAAGCCGCCTCCTTGCTTGGTATTTATCATCTTTCAGACAGTAGTAGACAGTGATCTTTTACTCCCTCATGCAACATTTCAGCAAGCGTTATATATTTCAGAGACATTTTCGTGTATGTATATGCTACGAATTGTATGCAATATCCCAGAATGGTTCCACCAGTAGCGTACAGGGAAACATTACAGTATTAACCACCTCTCACCTCGCCCATTACGGTGTTTCTTTCCTGAACATACTGCAGTATAAGAAGCATCTGATTTCCTGTTTAAGTGCCATATAATCACTTGTTACACATAACAGCACACTACCGTCTAATGCTTACATTCTGGGAGCCGTGCGAGTGCTTCAGCGATCCGGTGTGAGTCGCTGAAGGCATCGGGCCCAATCCCTGGGATAATACAGGCCATGGGGCTTCCTGAATTCCTGCCTGGATGTGGACACAACTTATAATATTAGTTAAAAAAAAATAAAATAAAAAAAAATAAAAAAAGTTGTAATAGAGAATACACAACAGCTCCTGGTAAGTGTTTTCTGTTGGTTAATCACTCCTACTGATGCAATTTGCTCCTTATTTTCTGTACAAATGTATCATGCCTCCCCTTCTGGGTCCTGGGCCTCACGCTCCGGGCTGCCCTGTGTGGTGGATCCGCAGCTCAGTGAGCCCAGATCCGTGCACAAAGCAGGGAAAAGCTCCCAGGGCCCGGGCAGAGCAGTTGCTGACGTGTGGAGCCAAATCTGGGGCTTTGGCCCCTGGTTGTGTCCGCAGCTCTTCCGCGCGGCATCTCCTGCTCCTCGACAGCCCTGCCTGCAGCCTGCTGGTTAGCTCTGCCCAGCGAGGTCCCGGCCTGTACGGCGCAATGATGCAGTCTGAAAATTTCAGTGACTGCACGTGGTGGCTTGAGAGGTTCCACACCTTTCCACATCTCTCCTCGGGACTGCGGCGCAGCGCAGGGCACAGCCTGGGGGAAGAGCTCCCTGCCTTGGAGCATCACTGCAGCGACACGTCCCTGGGCACAGAGCACCCCTGGAGCTCCCCCAGTGCTCAGGAGCTGCTCTGGCAGGCTGGGTCTGAGCAGGGTTTGGGGTTTTCTCACTTCCCTGCGGCACAGAGCAGGGGCGGCCTGGGCCGTGCGAGCTGCCAGGCACTGCTGCTGCCTTCGCCGGGAGGAGCGGCCTTGGCTCGGGTGCGAGCAGCAGGCCCGGGGAGGATTTGTTGGGAGGCTCTCTTGGAGGTGGCCTCTGCCTTGGGACAGGAGGGTGTGTGGGGGGGTTGTTCTATTCTGCATCCACAACTGCAGGTCGGTATCTGCTCGTTACAGCTGGAACACCGCAGGGATGTAATCTGAGGGCTGTGATTTCATGGTGACGACACCAAAGTCAAGAAACACGACTTCTGTGCGATGTGAGGAAACCAAGCCACCCATTATGGGTCTCCTCTGGTAGTGCATGGGAGCCCCAATGCCCCCAGCCCCCCGGGCAGCAGCTTGGGGCTCTGCTGGAGCCCCCCCAGCTCCGGCAGCACGCTGCTCCTGCAGGTCCCTGGCTGTGCTGCAGAACAGGGGAGAGGGGTGGCTTGGACTCAGGACTAGCAATATTGCAGTAAAGTAAATCCATAAACCAAGACAAAAAGAGTTAATATATAAATCAACTGTGTTGACTTAGAAGAAGTGTTATAAATGCCACTAAATTCAAAACAAGGTCTCAAAATCAGGCGCATGTAAAATACTGAGATAAGCTGCCTGTGGAAGGAAGCCCTGTAGTGAAACATTGATAAAAATCCCAAGAAGTGTTGGTGTGTGCCTTCAGGCCGTTGCTGATACAGAGTGGGACGGGTCCCTCCCCGTCTGCACCCTCGGGTGCTGGAGTATCGATTGCCTGGAGCTGCTTGGTGCTGTGTTTGCCTCACCAAGAGCAAGTAGCTCTGATTATTCCTCATCTGAACTGCTATTTAAAAGTTCCTGATGTGACAGCATTTTTTATGGTGGGAGCCATACTGCATGGGGCACAACTGAAGGTGGGGCATGACTGATTTGTGCAGGATGTAGGACTTACCATACTCCTTTCTTTCATTATTTTCCAAGAAAATAATGCTTATTTTTCTTGGAGGCTGGAAGTAGGCACTGGTACATACTCGTGCTTCTGACGTCTTTACTATCTTAGAAACACGTTGATGGCAATAGTCCTGAACAGACTTGGCTCATGCTTAAAATGATCTGAATATTGTTGTAGAGAAACTATCTGCACTTTATTAGATGCTCTGCTTTATTTCGTTTTGAAAAACAGCTTTGACTCAAATGGATCTTCCTGATCTGGGTGGCTTGGTGCACTAATTGTAATCCTGTAGCCATAACTCTTTAAAATATCTCTACAGATGTACTAATAGATCCTGTTAGGGTAGTTAAAGTATAAAAACATTTGTCTTTAAAATATCATTCTGTCTGTTACTAAAATAAAATGAACTTGCGTGATCTTATCAGGCTTTGCAGGCCTGCCATCTACTGGTTATTTTTTGTAAGGTGGTTCGTGGGGCCTTATCTCTAAAACTCTTCAGAGAAATTCTGTGAACTCCTTTGCGGAGCCGCTGGCTGTGGGTCAGCAGTGGTGCTGAGGCTGCTGCAGTGTTAGCACCCGCACTGCCTGCAGGGCTTGCACCAGCAAGCTTGTGCCCTACTTCTGTCCTTCCTGAACTCCGAGCAGCCTAAATGCTGCACACACGTCGCACACGTGAGGGTCACGGCTGCGGTAGCTGACCAGGAGAAATGCCACACCGCAGCCAGCTTCTCCCCTCCCGCTGGCAGCACAGGCAGCAGTTGTTCCCCTGGCTATTTCTGGGCCCCGGGGGCTCACCGAGCGCTCCTTCAGATCTCCCGAGCACGTTCGCCTTTCATCCACTACCGGCCCACCTACCAAATGCTGCAGCGGCAGATAATAGCCAAACATAGCAGGCTGGAAACAAAGCTGTAAAGGTTATGTTTCCAACTTGCTGCTGGTAGTTGGCTGGCGTGTAGAGTAGCTGGCCCTTTCCTCTTCTGACTTTTTACCATTTTTTCCAGTGCTTTGGGAGCGTCTGCCTTCTCCACACCATTCCACAGGTGCTGCACTTGGACTTGCTGGATGTTTTGCAAGAGCAAAAATCCATCCAGGCAACAGGGTGACTGTACCCTTTTTTTTTTTTATTTGCCCCTGAAGTTTTAAGGCCTTGTTTTACTGCCCTGTGCTCCGCCGTGAGCATCTGTGAGAAGTGCCCAGGTGCGCTGCCTGCTGCTGGGGAGGCTCCTGCACGCCCCTGATGCTTGTCACCTGTTTCTGCTTGGTCTCAAGTGAGGATTCCTGGTGCTGCAGGGAGGAGTCAGCCCAGTGCGTCTGAGGCCTTGCTAAAGGAGGAAGCAATAATTCTTTATTTAGAGGAGATTACAGCTTACTGCTGTAAATTACTGTATCTCTTTATTTGATCATGGCACTAACGGCCCTGAAGGCTTAATGGCAAGGGGAGCCGTGTGCTGCGCCACGAGAACTGCTGCCAGCATCAGGGCTGAGCAGGACCCTGGGTGCGTGGTGGTCTTGTCCCATGCTTGTGAACGTCGTCTGGGTGCAGGTCTACGTTCAAAGGTCCAGGAGCAGGTAGGGAGCAGAGCTATGCCTCCGTGCACCACCAGGGATGGTCTGGGCCTGCAGCTGCCCCTTGACTGTGGGTCCTACCATCAGACTGCTTCCTTCTCACTCTGTTCTGAGGGCTATGTATTACTGTTGTAATTTGTTTTCCTTTGCTGCTTAAGTAATAAATTATGAAGTAATAGCTGCTATAAGGGCAAGCGTTTTAGTAGTCCTTTCTTCTAGCTGTAGGTTGGTTAAACTTCTGGACCTGGAGGAGGCCTCTGGTTCCTGTGCCTTTTCTTAGGTATTAGTTTGTGGGATAATTTGAGTCAGAGTTGCGGCATAAAAACGAGCGGGGCCTCGGTACCTTCTCCCTGGTCCCCGTGGCTTTGCCACCCCCGGGCTCCCCTGGGAGCTGTGGCTCCTGGAGCACTCCCATTGCCCGGCACTTATGGAGCAGCTGTCTGCTGAGTGCAACCCTGGTCCCCCCCCTGCAAATCAATGCTATTGACTTAACAACTGATGTGTTAGTCCTGATGAATAACAGCTTTCAACTTTCCCGCTGATGAATGGGATGGGAAAAGCTTTTAGTGGCTACCTGCAACCCAAATTCCTGCCTGAGCCCAGTTCTTGTTTTATTGTGGCAGTTACGTGCCCAAAACCGAGTCGGCTGTTGAGCTGTGAATGTGTGTGGCAGAGCAGGCTCAAACTGTTTAAGAAGATCAAGCCCTTGTTTGTTATGGATTAGAAATGACATCTTGCCAAGCACAAGCTGCAGTTTCCTGGGCCCTGCGGGTGAGGATGCTCGCTCAGGAGGGCAGTGCTGCCACCAGGCCTGGCCTCATGTTTGGCATGGAGTGCTGCCTGCTGCGAGTCACAAAATGGCGAACCCAAAGGCGTCCTGGGCCCCGCAGGGGGCTGTCAGCCTCTCCTGGAGCTGTGCCCTGTCTTGGGGCAAGCTTACGAGGGGGATCCCCCATTGCTGCTCCTGCCCATCGCTGCTGGCAGAGGGGGCCTGAGCTGTTCCGTACTGCCTGGAGAGGACCTGCAGAAGGTGGGCAACAAGGAAACCAGCGAAGGGCTTGGTTGCTTTGGCTCTCTGATGCCGGGGCTACTTCTGGGAGGTCTCCCCGTGGTTGTGCCCCTGCTCTCGCTGCCTGTTCCGAGCACGGTCTGCTCAGCCCGTCCCGGGGCCGTTGCAGCGCGGCGATGCTGCGCCGTGTGCCCCTGTGAGCGTTTGTCAATATTAGTCACATAGTCCAGGTTTTTAATTGATCATGCTGCCTGCTTGTACGTGATGGTTTTTTTTCAGGGTTTTACCATAATAATGACTTCTAATGAAGCTGATTATGTCTCCCATAAGGAACGTTAATAGATGAATGCATTGTTCTTAAGGTACATCTATTTATCGAATGAATTGTAATGAGCGCAGCACGGTGCTCCATGGAGCATGGCGTGCACGGTGCTACACACATACCACGTACCTGAGACGCCTCTGTCTCCTCACTGCGGGGCTGGGGGAGCTTGGATGATGGGGAGCGAGCCAGGGGACTGAGGCAGCAGAGCCAGGCAGTGCCGGTGGTGGCTGCGGGGGCCAGGGCAGAAAGCAAGCGGTGCACTGGTACGTGGCAACACGGGGCTAGTTTGGCTGTGCCCAGTGTTGGAGATGCTTCTTTCAAACAAAACATTGATGTGCGACACTACTGCAAGGTGCAAACTGAGACACCAAACGAGGCGTGGGCAGCACAAAGGCAGCAGTGGTTATTGCTACGTTATTCTACAGGTGAGAAGGCGCAGGTACTGCACTCCCCTCCGCTGTTCTCTCCCCATGCGTATTACCAAGTAACTTTTCTTTCAGCTCTAAGGGCATATAATCTTCTGCACAATGGCCTGTGCATGTTCAGGCTCTAAATCCTTATGAAGTTGGACTAATTTTCCTGCTTCAATGTAGTGAGTGTTAACAAAGTATTCTATCTAAATAGTGCTGTGAAATGCAAATTACTGCTTCCATAGTAGTTTGCTTATTACAAACTCATTAAAATGCGTAACCCAAAAACTCTACTCTCATTATGGAGCTCTGTGCTATATCGCTTCATACTATAAAGCAGCTGCATGTTGGCTCTTTGATATTGGAAACCCTATTGTCATTAACCTCATTATGACAATACTTCTTTATACTATTTGAAACGCATGCCTTTCAAGAAGGATGCCATATAGATGATGATATTTTTGTTTTGCATAGTACAAAGTGAGAGGGAAAGGGGGCAGCAGGAGATGAGGGGACTTGGATTATTTATTAGCATCCCCAGGAACAATGGTGGCTCTCTAAGTTTAGCCACCAGGAAATGTTTTTGCCTTTGACAGGGATTTCTCTTTCCAGATGGAAATGGTGGCTCGCGGACACTTTATCCTTAAAGCCTCCCATTGCTGCGGATGAGTATTTAGTTCTTGTAGGAGACCTGCGGGGATCGCAGGGATAGCTGGGGAGTTTCTGAGGGCGCTTGCCCCAAATGGATCATTCTCCCCTCAGTTCATTCATGTCTGCCATGCTCCTCACCCTGAAGAAATGTCCCCTGAACTTACTGAATTGCTCTAACCAAGAAAGCTTGTTTTTATTTTATTTTTAAACTATTTTTGTACTTTTTTCCTGGCTTTATTATATTGACTTTGAGGCTGGAGGGAACTGGCATTGCAGGTGGTGTTCAATGGGCAGGCACACACTGCATCTCCACGATCGTGATGTTTTCTGTTTTCATTTCAATTTCTTTCATTGTAATCCTTTATACTCCATTTGCGATTGAGCACTGAGCCGAATTCTTCATAGAATTACAATGATTCTTTTGTAAACGGTAATAGCTCAGAAACCTTGGTAATAATAAAAAGCTAGGACTGTCTTTTCCCTGCTTCCTGTATAACTTAACATTTACTGCTATTTTTATCACCCAGTAACTCCGATATTGTGAAATAACTGCTTTCAGTTTCACAGCTTGGAGGTCGCTGTAGTCAGGTCTGCCTGCGGCTCCATTGGCGTCTGCTGCCCCCCCCCTCCACCCGATGCTCTCCTGACTGCTCCAAGCAGTCGTAGGATGATCTTGGCCCCTTCTGACACCTGAGAGGGCTCGCATTGGGTTTGCGTCCAGGCCAGTGTTAAGGGACACACGCACATGGTGGTGACAGAGCAATCCCAAGAGTTATGGTATTGGTAGACCCTCTTCTCAAAACGTGCTTTTCAGTGTTCCATGCCTCCTTGTTTGCAGTGAAGTTACCTTTTTGCCCTCCGTATTTCAATATATTTGTCTGTCTGGCCCTACGCTCGGCAGAGCGGAGTGACCACAGCCCCGTGGTGTTCCTGGTGGACGGGAAGATTCCCGTCGTCCTTGCTATTGCTTCTTCTCTCGGATGTTGTATTAACCACCACGACACCTGCTTTTTCCCAGGGATACAATGACGCGGTACAGGTAGAGAAGGTCTGGTTGTGGTGTTTCTTGGGGAACGTTTCTGGGTTTCTTCTTGGCCCTACGCAGTGTTGGGAGGTGGTGGCATGAAGATCGGGTATGTGGAGGAAAGCAGAAGTCAGAGCCCATATCTGGAAAGGTGCGCAGTGATGTCGGGTCCCTTCTGTCCTGCCTTCCTTCCGTCTGCATTTCTCAGAAGTTAAATGTCGTGTGTGACAAAATGGCTGGAGCAGTTGGGACCTGCCCTGGGATCCCACCAGGGTGGGGTGGCTGCACCGTGAGCTTTGCTGCTGCGGCTGGTGGGAAGGGCAGCACCAGCCAAGCTGAGCGCGTCCCCTCAGCCTGCCTGTGGTGCAGGGAGAGCTCGAACTGCAACTTTTGTAATGTTTTCTTTGCGCTGCATAAGTAATGCTTAATCTGCATGTCTGATTGGGAATACCTTTTTTCATCTGAGTGCACTCCATTTTGGCTCGTGTATCTCTTGGGTGAATAACAAAGAGGATGCCAGTTGTCTGGAGGAGAAGCCGTTTTCTGAATCACAAAAGAGCACACTTTATCAGAAAATCTAATAATGTGCAACACTTTTGTAAACTAAGCCCTGTGTGACCAGCTGGAACTTTGAAAATTTTACAAGAAGCCATGGGGACAATTAATCACAACAGAGCCAACTTTTATGCGGTTTTCTGAAATAGCATGCAATTACATAATAATTACAAGAGAAAACAGCGGTGCGGGAAGGTGGGGGAAAAGAGCTTGTTTTGTATACGTAGCAGGAGTCTTAGCATTTGAACTGGTTTGGGTCTGCCCATAAATTTATACTTTCCACATCATCTGCTGGGATGAGGCTTCCAGAAAAGTTTGGAGCAGATGCACTGGACTTCCTTGGGGGCAGTTGCTCTGCACAGCAATGAGAGATCAATTTAAAAAAAAAAAAAATATATATATATATATATAAAAAAAAATTTGCATCAATTCTATTTAAAACAGACTTTTTGGGACACACCTTGCCAAATAATTAACCTCCTTTATTTTGTGGGATTAGACATCAGATAGTTAACTAGACGTTACAGAAGAGCCTCAGGAGCTCGGTACAGCGAAGGGCTTTGCAGAAGGCAGAGACTTCTCCTTAACTTCTCAGCTGGGACGTCGGAGCACCGAGCACTCTCCTGCTGTGCTCAGGTCTGGGTCCTCGTGGGCAGACGGAGCAGAGGCAGGGCTGATGCTGGGTCCTGCTGTGTGGAGCTGCCCTGTGGCCGTCCCCTCGCTGTCCATGGGAAATGTGAGGTTTTGGTATACGTGCAGCACCAGCAGGTGTCTGACACATCTGGCTGCTACCTGACTACTGTATGTTACTGAGAAATATTCCAAAAATGAACCACCGTCCTTGTGATATAGCACAATCATCCCTCTACTGATTTCACCCAAAATTGCTTATTTACAGAAGTGTCTGTGTCTAAAAGGCTTGGCTTCTGAGAACAGCCATGACTGTTTTGCCTGAATGCATGTGGTGGGTGGCTCGTGGTCCTGCTCGTGGGAGCGGAGGAAGGGCTTCTGCCCGAGGTAGCAGTGGATGCATTTTTTTTCACTTCATACATGAAGGTTAAACCCTATTATTTCGAGTCTCTCTTCTCTCTTTCCTTTTTAGCAAAATCTGCTTAAATTTTGAAATAGGTTCTTGAACTACTCAAAAGTTCGTCCCTGGTGAATTCCTCCACCATTAAGGCTGCTCTTTACTGATGTTTCCCGTTCATTTTGGTGGAATGAAATGGCAGTCTGTCTCTTACATGATGGGTAAAAGCAGCAGTAAACTGAAACTGAAACAGAAGTACAATTCACAGGGGAAGCACTGCTACAGGTTTAATGTATTCCCATCAGAAATCACGAAAGTCTTTCAGGGTCTTATGTGTTTATCGTTAAACTTCTGCAGTGCTTGGATGACTACGGGCACCTGTATATTTCACATTGTGTTGTTGCATGTAGACGTTTTATAAGCAAGTGCTGAAACTGCAAGAACTGCTTTGCTTTTTACAAGCTCAGGGTTGAAAATGTTAGTGTTGCTGAGGAGCGGCTTTGGCATGTTCTTAAATATTTTCAGAGGCTTTGGTATTGATTTCTGGTGGCAGGCTGTAATACAGCGCAGCAAGGATCTGCTGTATGAAGATGCAAGTAATGCTAAAAGAGCCTGTGCCGTGGTACAAGTGGTTATTTCCTCATGCACACTTCATTACACAAAACAATTATTTATTTCAATCTGTCTATTGCTTGGAATCTTCTTTTCAATGAATAAACTGCTAGCATGTAAGCTGTGATTTAAGCTAGCTCTGCGTACAGTGTCTGTGAGTACCAGCTGTACGTACTCCCTGAGAATGCTTTTTGCCTTGTCTTCGAAATGCAATTAGAAATGGTTATGTTTGTGTATCCGCCGGGACTCCAAGTCTTCGAATTGCAAAGGAGTTCTCCCTTACCTGGTTCCTTTTCTCTTCAGCACTAGAGAATCCGTGTAAGGTAACCGAGTGCTTGACTTTGAATTAGGACAGAGGAAACCAGCAAAATATGTAAAAGCAATGAGTTGGTGATCTAGGCTTGATCTTAAAAGAGGATTAAGACGGGTCAAAGTGGGCTGACGTAGTAGCAGCACGATGCGCGTGGGCACCTCGTTTGGTGGGCATGGGGAAGGGAGAGACAGGCAGGTTGGAGCCAGGCGCAGGACCTCGGAGCTCCTACCCCCATCCCTGTGCTTTTGCTACAGTTTATTTGTTGTCTTGCGCTAAAAATTTGTCACCGAGTCTGCAATGGAAATACTTCCGTAATTGCCTGTATTATATGGATCATTGACCTTCAACAGTGGAACTGTTGAAGCAACTGTCCATTTATCTGGAAAATTACCACATGGCAAGATCACATTAGCCCGTTTTACTCGGTCTCCTCCAGCAAGCGCCCGTGTGTTATTAGCTGCTGGGCCACAAACCTCTGCACGGGGCTACCAGCTGCACCTTCAGTGATTAAATACAGAGGACAAGGGTACGAGACTGCTCAGTTCCCATCACTGCGTCCTGTTCCAGCTTCATATAATCGGAGAACCAGCAAATATTGGTTTTGACCATAAAAGTTAAGTATCAGCTTGGAAATATCCATGTCAGTGAAACAAGGCGAGGGATCAGCAGATGCAGGAGCTCCTACAGACGTGATGCCAGAAGCGCAGCCCCCACGGGGCACCCACTCCTGTGCCCTGCTGCCCTTGGGCTGTTCCCGCGAGGCGTTGGAAGGAGCTGCTGCTGAGCTGGAGGTCCTCAGCATCCAGTGCCGCCTTCTAGCTCTCTCTGGTTCAATCAGATGTGGTGTGACTACGTACTGGATGCCAGGGGTGGGGCTCTTGTGTCGTGCAGAATTTTGTTCGCTTCCATTTGTGACCTCAGGGTTCATGCTCAGAAGCCCGTGTGTGCCCAGCCTGGCTTCCCGTGGCGGTGGCTCTTGGCACTCTGCATTTTGTATGGCTTTTGTACTGTAGATGTCACCAACAAGGCTGTTACCTTGTAGCTGGAAGTTCTCGAGCACCCGAGTTCTCATGCAGCACTGAGATGGCCACGGCATTAGTACTAGCTGGATTTTGGACTACTTTAATCAGTCTGAGGGGAGAAAAGCAAACCCTATTTATTGCTTGCTCAGAAATCTATTTATATAACTGTAAAGAACCTCAGGTAAAGTGGGCAATGAACAAAGTGGGCAATGAAACCAAATATTTTCATAAAGGCACTGCGAACTTACATTGCACTGTAGTAAATGAAAATCTAATATTTCCTTTCCAGGTTTAGCCGCAGCTCTCAGTTATGGCTTTGTAAGCTAACGTCTACCATGCAAAACAAAGGGTAAAATTAGATGCTTGTTACCTTCAGCATTATGTACCTTATAAGTCTGTATGAAGACTAAAATAAAGAAAAAACAATTAGTGTTTGGTGACAAGTGCCACGTGCTGTAGATGTGGTTCTTGGGGCTGTGCATCCTCTTGCTTCTGCCACTGCCACTTGAAGGGAAAGTTTCCTAACATCAGCTGCCTTAAAAATGAAGCTTTACTGGACATATTTAAGCAGTGACAAAGACATGAGTTGTAGTGCACTGTATACTAATAATGCATTAAAAAAATAGTCTCCACTTGTCTCAAGACTCCTACATGGTCTTGAAGCAGTTATTGTTAGGGCTGCCAGGCAGGATTACTCCTTTGCCTTATGCCATCATTCACAGCGCTCTCCCAGAAGCACACCCCCCAAAAATGAGCTCCTCCTGCAATCTCCTGGGCTGTTGTGCTCCTATAAATATTAATATCTGTGCCCATTCTTGCTTTGTTTCTTCCTTCTGGAACATTTGACTATTTCCTGTTTTTCTTTCCCAAGTGGAATTTCACCCCAAAACTCAAAATTCTAGTTAAGAACACTTTGGGTGAAGATATGCTGCTCTGGAGGAATGATTTAAGACCTCTCCTGAATGTCAGGCAGCTCCTTGTGCTGTCATCTCCCACTGCTGGGTGCAGAGAGGCTCTTTGGGGTGAAGGAGTGGGGACTTGGGATATCTGGCCCACGCTCTCCCAGGCACAGCAGCCTCTTCTGACCGAATCTGTATGCATTTTCCTTCATAATCCCATATTTTAAGCTTTGTGCTCAGTTTCCAGGAAGGATTCAGCGCTGCCAAAAAGAAAATCAGTCCTTTAAAAACTGAATGGGAAGTTATTGATCAGCATTTCAGAATTTGCGTCAGAACAAACTTTGGAGACTTGTTCTGAAATACTGTAATGAGCTGTAATTGTCTTCCCCCTGAGCAAATACCTCTAAACACATCTGCTGGTCCTCTCATTCCCCACAGTTTCTCCTCATCTAGGTGAGGTGCCTGGGCCAGGCACAGAGCAGCCTGTGAGGAGGTCTGTTACCTGCGGGCCCCTCTGCAGGCGTTGCCTCGCTGCTGCTGCGGTAGATCACCGTGTGATTTATAACTTATCGCTGCGCCTCCAGGCTGGCGATGCTGCTGCTGGGGAGAGGGAGAAGCGGCCGGGGCTTCGCGCAGGGATTGGTGCTGGCAGGGCTCGGGTACCACGAGGTCCTGGAGGAAAGGGTCGCGGTATATTAAAGCACCTGCGTGGGATATCTTGCAGGTGAAAAAGGAAACTCCTTTTCACAGGGTTAAGATGCATGAGGTAAATGAAATGAAGCATGTTGACAATTAGATGAAGATGAGGGCACGAATTGGCCTGAGTAGTCCAAGAAATAGGCCAAGTTACAGCATGCTGAGCGTGGATTCAGTGGACGAACAAAGGCGATGAGATACGGACCAGTTTGGTATTTCCTGGCCTGCATGGGACTGACTTGCATCTGATGGGGGTGTCCTGGCCACAACAGGAACACGGCCGGTGCCTCGTGAGAAGGGCGGCCTGGCCCCAGGACTGCAGGAACCCGCAAGGAGGCTCGTGGAGGCCATGCCCCGCTCTGTCCTGATGCCCTCTGGCTGCTGGGCCACAGTTGGCATGACTGAGGGAGCCGTGAAATATAGCGTGCTCGAAAACACGCCTAGATTTGAAAATCTATGGAAAACTGCAGTGTATGTATACTGTGCAATCTCTAAATATTTGCATTTTATTCTGTAGCTGTACGTACAGAAAACGGTGAGAGCGGGATCAAGCCGCAGACAGTCTTTGTTTTGTTGGCGAGAGGAGTTTTTAACGGGCTTCATTTTCACTACATAAGCCACTCTGATCTTTCTTATGCATCTGCTTCCCCTTCATCTTGCTGTGTGAGTGACAGCTACTTTGCACCAGCATTATCTGTCAAATATTATTTAACTGGAATACCTTCCAGAACTAGTCTTTGTTATTATTAGAAACAAAAATGCAGTGATAATTGAATCCCTTTATATTCCCCATGTAATGCAAGGAGTAAGACATATTCACACCTAAGGGGAAAACACATCTGGATTTCCTCTTTGCCCCAACACCGCGTGCTCTCCCGTACCCTGTAACGGCTTTGATTCACTATACCTTAGAGGGAGATGAAATTTGCAGTGCATGCATATCATCTAAGGAAAACAATAGCATACATATATATATATTTTTGCTATAGGAATCGCATTAAATAAATATATAGTGAGCTGCAGTGTCACAACAAGTAGATGTACAATTACGAAGACAAAATACCCAAAGGAAATCAACACAAGGCTTATTAATATCCAGGCCTGCAGAAGACAACTGTCAGACAATTGGTCAACAAGGTACATGGTATCTGTTAGATACTGACTAACCCATTATGATCTTTATGAAGTGTCCTTTTGGGGGTCTAGATCTTCAAATATGAGTTGGAAGACCCTTTTCTTTTATTAGTTGCTAAGCTCTTTATACTTTTACCATATTGCGGCAGGTTAGAAGTCTGAGCTTTATTGTCTTATGTTATTGAAAATCCAGATTCCCGCAGCCTTCTCCCTCAGGTCAAGATTTGTCTGAGAATACATTCTCATTTCTCCATGTACAAAGGCTGTCTGGAGAGAGGCAGAAAAAGATTATGACTGTAATATACTTAAATCCAATTTATTTGCCTGACTAGAAACTTCCACACTTCACAATTGCTTCCTACAGAAGATTTTGTATTTAATTCTTTCATCGCAGTAAGAAGCAGGAGTGATCTTAGTCCTCTGACAGGTACAGCCGCGGCGCACACCTGAGCCAGATGAAGCGCGGCGGAAGACACGATGAAAATAGCAAATGTACACACTTATTTTGCATGTTGGCAGTTTATTTCTGCTTAAGAATAATGAATTCGAAATGGATCTTTAAATATCCTGTGCAGAGCTGGCATTACACCCCGCCGTGAGTTATGTGCTCGCCTATCAGCCCTGCTTGATGTAGATGTCGCTCTGCATGGTAACTTCATGCTCGCCTTCCTCTCGGGCCTTGGTGAGGGACAGCGGCCTGCTGCTCCCAGCCTTGGCAGGAGGGGGCCTGGCAGCGGACTGGCCTCCCCACATCCTGCCATGGGCACCGGGCCTGCTGTGCCCTGCGGACAGGCAGGAGGCAGAGGGCCGGGGGCAGTCAGTAATGCTCTGGGCGATCTCTGGGCTAAATAGCTCCTCAGCAGTGTGGTGTCTTGTTTTTATATATTGTGTGAAAAAACACTTTGCAAAACGCATTGCTCAGCAGCAGCGGCTGAGCAGTGCCCACGGTGGCTCCCGGGGCACGAGGCTTCTCAAAGCGAGGGCTCGCTGGAGTCGGGGTGCTGGGATGCTCGTACCAGTGCCATGTGGTGCCCGCTGCCCAAGCCGCAGCAGCACTGGTGCTTGCTGATGTTCCATGGTGGGACCAGGCAGGGCAGGAGTGAGGGGCCCCAGGGTGGTGGCTAGGTAAGGGGAAGGCTCCCAGAGGCCTCCTGGCTGCCCAAGGCAGCATAGCCTCGGCCTCACTCCAGGTTTCCCCCTAAACTCAGGGCAATGCATCTCTTGTGTCTATAAGCTGAAAAAACAGCCTGAGAAGATTGTAAATCAATTTTGGGACAGCTATTTATGTATGTAAATGCCACAGGTTTTCCTCAGTGCTGCAGAGCAATCTCAGATCAGTCCCTCCTTGGTCTGAAGCGGGGACAAGAGGCCCCCTCCTAAAGCGTCGTGGTGCTGGGGCACCCCAGGGAGGTCTCCTCCGCAGACAGCACCAAACCAGGGGCTGTGCTTCAGCAGAGCACCTATGCGATTCTGAATGTTTATTTGGCTGCTCCTGAACTTCCTCAACCTGTAAACTTTAGATTTGTGGATCCGTGGTTTGTGCTGTCTGAGTGCCACGCCTGCCTGCCTGTGGGCTGGGCTGGTTTCACTCCCCTTTCCAGGCACACGAAGCCACACTGTGCTTCCCGGCATGGCACTGCCCTTCTGCAGGGGCTGGGCACAGCCGCAGCGCTGAATTTTCTCATTTTCCTCACAACCTTCGGAACAAATTCTCCTTTCCCAAGTCTTCACCCAGTGGGGCTCTAAAATCATAACAATTAATGCTGGAAAAGACTCCTGAAGCCACCTAAGCCATCCCTCCTGTTAGGGCAGGATTGCTCAAGCATGCAAGGAAATTAATGGGGAGGGAAGGAGCAGGGACTGAGTGGTGACCTACTCTGAAGCTAAAGCGGGGGGGAAAAGCTGGAACTGTTTGAGACAGCTGGTTTAGGTGAGGTGGCTCTGTTACCTTGGCGTGATAGTCACGCTGGAAGTTTGATCAGAAGCTTATCCCAACTTTAACTGGCATTTCAACTCATACTTTTTTTCCTTTCCTTTTCTTTTTTTTTTCTTAAACAAAGCACCTTTTTGCAAAGCCTGATCTCATAGCAACAAGGAGTAATCTAGAAGACTTACAATATTCAGCGTTTATCACCTATTTCAGAGACACTAAGCAGCTATAAATGCATATGAAACATCTTTGGTGGCTTCTTTGCCTGTTAAACAATGTGTTCTTACGTTTCTAATTACCAGCAGGAAAAATAGGAGGAATTTGTTTACCAGCTTCCTGCATAATATGCAGACATCTGGAGCTGCTAGGTCTGGATGGCATTCCTGGGGGAGAGCAGATGCATCAAGGGCAATTAGACAACTTGGGAACTGCCGCTGAGCGGGAACATGCCCAGGCACCGCGAGCAGCCCCGCGCCGCTCCCCGCTGCTGGCTCTGCTGCCTCCTCCCTAGGATGCAATTTTTGTCACCCCCTTAAAACACAAGAGAAGTGCCCGCTCTCGGGGCTGCCCTTGCAGGCGTGGCTGGGCTGTTGAGTGTGGCCACTCGGGCTTCATGCAGCATGGGTGAGTAGGCTTGGGGTGGTTTGGGGGATCCCTGAGCCTGAGGTTTTGTGCCAACCTCGGGAGCATCAGCCCCGTGCCTGTCCCTTGCTTCTGTGGAGGTCCCTCCAAAGGAGGGGGAACTATCCACAGTAATTGTTTGTGGAACAAATAATTTATGCCTCTGCTACTGAAGGATGTGCTAGAACCTATTTGGGGAGTGTAAACTGGTGGTCCTCGGTGTGCCCTGGATGCCTGAGCCCTTCCACTTTCTCCTGTACAGGGCTTGCACACATCCTTGTGTTTTTGTGGTTTCCTATGGGCTTGTGCCAATCCCTGAAAATCTAGGGATCACAACGTGGAAAATAGGTAAAAGCAATCCCAAGGGGACAGTTTTCTCATCTGTGACACAGATGGGTTATTGATGGTATTCTCTTTTCTTATTTAACTGCTTGAGATGATCTGAAAGAGATGGTGTGGATTGATTTAAATCAGTGAGTCAAGTAACGCGTTTAATCATGATTGAAATCAAAAAGTGAGAAACGGCGGTTTAATTGCAAAGCAAATTCAAAAAAAATATCATTTGTACATTTTAAGTTTCCTAAATAAAGGCCTGTCCCCCTTGGCAACATAGTGGAACCAAAATTCTCTTTTTAACAAATTCAGTGATATTTCATTGGCAAACAAACTACACAATATCTGCTCATGTATTTTGAGAACATACTTTTATTCATATTTTTACATAAAAAAAAAAACATTGCTCTGCTTTTTTATTCCTTTTTTTTGTTGCATGTGTTTCACGCTTCACTGCATCAGGCTGCATCAGGAGAGGTGACTGCACGGCAGCAAGGGCAGAGCAGCGTGTTTTCCTGTAGATAACATTTTTCATTGCAGGTGTACCCAAGAACTGACACCCGTATATCCTTGGCGCTTGTGAAACCCTCGCCTGCTCCCCAGCCCGCACCCAGCTGCCCCGGTCAGCAGGATTAGCGGGTATCGTCCCCTCGCACACAGGCGTCCCTCTGAGCTAGGGGAAGGAACGTTGTGCTTCGGCTCCAATTATTTTCTCAGTTTCAGGGAAAGTCGTGAAGCTAAAGAAAACCTCACGGTGTTTTTATTTCTTGGTTTGGCAGTTTCTAACAGGTTGATAGGTTTTATAGGCTGCAAGGAATTTAGTCCTTAGCGCAGGTATTTGTACTTGCAGGTGATCCTAACCAGCCGGAGATGTACACAATGTATGTTTTCTAAATTGATTCCTTCTCAGGGCTGGACAATGAAGGTGACCTGGGCAGAGACACCTTAGGGTTGTGCTGGAGGCCATGGTGCTGCTCTCAGCCCATCCGGCTGAGCGCACACACTGGAAAAACGCTCTGTGGCCCCGCTTCCCGGTGGGACAGGCACACGTTCCTCTTCGTCACCTGCAGTCACTGGGCTGCCTTTGGCTGAGGAAGCCAGCATCAAACTGTGGAAAGAAAATCCAGGAAAGACAGAGGTTGTGCTGCTGAGGAAGCAGGAGAGTTTTCTGACAAAATGCTCTGTCTGTTGCTGAGAGACATCCGTTCATAAATTAGGAACCGGAACCACTTTTGGTTGGTTTTCTACCTCGGGTGCCCTTTCAAAAGGGACCATCAGTATCTGAGCCCATCTCATGACAGCGCCCAGCACAAGGTTACACCTTGTGCTCTCCCCCTTGGTGCAACAGAACAGAACATCTCAGAACCAGCCGTGGTTGTGGTGGGGAGCACGGAGCGAGTGGCAGACGAGGAGGGGTGGGTGCGTGGGGGCAGCCAGGGCACGCGTGGGGGCAGCCCTGGGGGAGCCCCTGGGGGAGCCCGGCCCCGGGTGGGGGCACAGCGCGGAGCCACCACCCAGAGACCCGCAGTGGTGTGTGAGCTGCGCGTGCGGGTCTTCAAAAGAAAAGAGTTTGGCCCTTAATGTTCTTTTTGATGTGTTTTTTGTATGCAAATAAGGTTTAATTTCTGAACTTTGAACAGTTTGCAGACTAGTTTATTAGAGTGTTGTATTATTAAGTCGTATACTCCTGGGGTCAGAGCGAGGCGTTTGGAAACCTCAGTGAACATTATTTATATTGTTAAACAAAGTCAAGAACTTCAGACATCTGGTATTCACCACAAAAGCAGACAATCAAAACAAAGACATATTTGTAATCATACTCAGTAGTCTTTTTATGTGAAGTAATTACTAAAATAATCTAAAGACATGGATCAGATTATTAATGAAAATGATAGCCTGCAAACTACTGTAATATACATCTCTACCTTTCATAAAACAGACGGGAAACTGTATAATGTAATGAATAGCCCTGGGGTTGTGCAATGCCAGAATTCATACTTTGAAATCTGTTGTCTCAGCTGATGAGCTCTAAAGGGAGTATTAGCGGGCCTACTGCTGATTGGGCTGTAGATGGTAATTTTGAACTCTACTCTTTCTAGCTGATTTACTATTTTTGCTCCTTTTGCACTAAGCAAACTAAATATGAGTTATTAATGAATTCCTTTTAATATAAGCATTTATATGCATATAGCTGGATAAAATTCAAAATAAGGTGGAAAACATTGAGGGCTAACTTGCCCATATTAAAACAGGAATGGAAGGCGAAGCCAAGCACAGTGCGCGAGTGGGAGACCGTGCAGGACTCTGGGCAGCTGCGGGTCTGCCTGCCAGCGTGCTGATCATGGTCGGGCTGAGGTTACATTCCCCTGCAGTTCAGGACATGGGTTACATTTCCCTGTGGTTCAGGCTGTGGGTTACGTTCCCCTATGGTTCAAGGCTCCACAGGGTGAGCTGCACTGACACCGCAGGCCCGAGGTGTATGGGGCAGCGCAGGCCGCCACTGGAGGCCCAGCAGCCCCGGCCAGCTGCCCTGCGGTGGGAGGGAAAGGCCCTTTGCTGCCTTGCCCTGTGGCTGTCGTGTGTGAAATCTGGATTTTGGGCTACTCTCTTCGTTTCTCTTCTTCCAAAAGCCATGGTGAGACTCGGCCCTGTCATCCATGTCCGCTTACAGCTGCCGCCGACTTCAAAGGAAATCCTGCTGGCAAAATAGCTACGGGATTGTGTCAGTAGTTTATTCGCTCCCGAGATGTTGTCTGTTTAGATAATTAATGAAGTTAGAATATTAAAATTACATAAAGTGAAGGGTAATCTTAAAGCGTTTATTATTTTGTAAGTGGCCCCGAAGACTGTAACACATTTATAGTCACAAATCAGGCACTGTGCAGGAGGCAAGTCCTTTCAAATAAGGAAGCACAATTAATAATCTGTTTCTGTCGTTATTTATTCATGCTGCTGCTGAATTGTCTTCTCTTCCACACCTGTAAAGCCAGGGTGCAGTCTTTACCTGCTGATGCTATTCTGAGAGAAAGTTTAAACTAAGTTCTGCGTTGGAATCTGCCCAGATCACATCACGGGGTGAACTCCAAACGCGTCACTCTGGTTAGGCCTAGTTACTATTAAATTCTACCAAACTTCTGCTGTTTGCCTTTCCTTTCATGTTTAGATGTACTGTGCAACACCCACTATAGATTCGGAATTAATTATTGAAGACTCAGTGATGGCAAAGCAGACATTCACTATTTTCGACATACAATCACGGAAAGTATTGATTCTGCTCCTCTCTTGTACTGTATTTGTGACAGTATCAGAGTGATTGCTATTAATATGAATGCATTGTTTTACTTGTTTCAAAACAAGCCTCTCTTACACATCAGAGTTTTATTTAAAGCAAATTCTCAGTTCCCATTTTTTTCCACCCCGCAGTGTGTACGGCACTGGGCAGGCAGCGAGGATTCAGAAGGATCCACTGAAGTAAATCAGGTCTTTAATCAGCAACAGACCCTTAGCAGCTGTGCCCAAGGCAGGAACAAGAATCCCAAATTCTGGGTCATGGTGTCTGGCTCTAAAACCAAGTTACCTGACTGCATTTCAACATATCTAGCAATGTTTTTGTAAAGAAATGGGTGAGAAAAACTTTTACCCCTTTTCTAAAACACCTATCACAGACTCTAATCTTGGAAAGTGATTTGTTGCATATAAAAGACTGCAAAAGTGTTGGTCTGCAAAGATCTGTGTTTTCTGACTCGTGTTTTACCAGAGTTGTAATGGCTTCAACTTGATCATTGGCAACATTACCACATGTACGTAACCCTGGCAATTAAGAGTAGACAGAAAATGTGGACTATCATTTGCTAACTCTTCTAAATTGTCTAATCTTCAGTGTAATAGCATCTCTTTAAGAAAAGGGAAATAGAAATTGTGTTATTTATTATAAACCTTTATTTTTTAAAAAATTATTATTATGAATTGTTTTCCTTCTTGGCTGTGCTCCGAAGTTAACATTCTAAAAAGTTTCACAGACTTTTTCCCTTGCGAGTTACTGAATCACGGACAGAAAACATTTTTGCTTACTGGGCATTTTCAAGACAGAGGTGTTGAGCTCAGTTAACTTTTATTTAAAGTCTTCTTAAAACTCTGATAAACATATATATGTGTGGTGTGTATGTGTATATATATATATCCTGGCTCATGGGCTCGCACAGCAGCAGGGCAGAGCTCCTCGCCTGCCCCGTGGCTCTGCCAGGTGTCTCCTGCGAGCAGAGGGTGGGCGGCTTCCAGCGACGGGTTCGAGCTGTGGCCTGCCATGCAGAGGGGCTGCCACCATCAAAGGCGTGAAACGAGGTGTAAGACCTCCACTAGAACTGTGTCTTGTTCCTCTCAGGGTATGGATGAGCCTGTGCTGGGACACGATTGAGAAAATAGATGCCAATGCAATCTCTCCCTAATCAGGGCCTAATTCATAACAAGCAGCGCTTAGCCAAGCAACTCAGTGGATACAAATCTCATGGTTGGGCAGCAACTTGAAGAATCAAGGTCTCAACTAGCGTGTTTTGGGTGATCTTTTTTCAGTGCTTTCAGTTGAGAAGGTCCTGCTTTCTTACCCAGCCAACATTTTGTCCTTTGCTTAAGTGAAAACGTGAACGTCTGCCCTGCAGTTCTAATTTTTCTGCTTTGAGCTCTCTCTCTCTCAAACTTTCAGTCTGTTCCCTTGTTTTCTTAGGCTTTTATTTGCTGCTGTACTGCGGGGTGGCTTTGAGCACTGCTATTTTAATTTGGAGACGTGGAAGACAGCATTGATGTGTTCTTCCTCCTGCCCCTGGTTTGTGCTAGAGCGGGAGGGAGCTGGGGCCGCACGTGTGCCCCTGCTTCGCTTGGAGGCGAGAGCAAGGGGATCTCGGGTGAAGTGCGAGGCTGCACAAGCAGAGGGACTGAGTGCAGCGCGAAGCTTTATTTGCTCCATGTGCATGTTGATGTTAATGTAATTACGGGGTAAATGTTAATAGAGTTTGGAGGGGGAACTGCTGTCGTGCTGCTTGGATGGAGGCTGCCCCACTGCCACCGCCCAGACCCGTATCCACATGGCTCTTGGTGGGTGCCTGAGCAGCAACAGGGAGCACCGTGTCTTGTCTTGGTGGTGTATTGCAGGTGCCCAAGGTGAGGAAAAATCTTCTCACTTCTGCAGGTCGTCCTGAAGCTTCACAGGCCGCTTGCTGTGCAATTACAGGAGGATTTTAGTCTGATTATACATTAAAAACTCCTCTCTATAAAGAAATTCAAAGATCAGAGACTTTTTCTTTCAAGTATTACATTGAAATTTGAACACTCCTGCTGCTTAGTACAAAATGTTTCTACAAGGCACTATCGAACTCAGAGACTTTATAATTTCATTGTTACATGTTTCTTCTTTCTCTATTTGAACATCATATCTGAGCATTTCACTTGTATCGTTTTTTTCACTGAAATGTATAGAAGTTTTAATTACAACCCGAGCAGAATGCGTAGTCACAAGTCATTGTTATGGATAGCACTAGCAGGACTAAGAGAATCAAAACCAAGCAAAAAATAAATGACATTTTTGTCCTTCAGATATGTGAAAATGTGAATGCAAATTCTATAGTCTTATTTTTTCTGATCCCTGCTATTCTCTAATCTTATCAAATATATATTCCCATATTCTGAGTCAGGCTGATAAAGCAGCTTGATATAAACAAGTTGCATTAGATTTTGCAGAGCACATTTTCCTAGTAAATCCAATTTCACAATCTTTTTCTGGTGACATATTAGCCATTCTTTAGTATATAAAATGTTCTTTGAATATTTTAACTAGTGTTCTACAACCAAACGTAGCAGAATGCAGTTGTGCCGTACGCTATCTTTCTTTAGAAACCATTCTTTATTGGAAATGTGTTATTGCTTTACAGTACGCTCCTTGTTTACCCTTTCAAGACGGAGGTAAGTAACGCTCACCGGTAAGCATCTCGATTACCAGTACCTGCCTCGGCGCAGTGTATCTGCACAGTGAGCTTTTGATATCACTGTTTGTCTGTGAATGGAGGTGCCTCAAGGTTCATAAATCTGTATGCAGTAGTATGGGTTCTCTAACAGCAATTCATTTTAATTATGTGAGACATAAAAAGACCACCTACAGATGAGACAATACAGCTGTAAGATTCTCAAGGTTACTATGGGGAATACTTCATAACTGAAGTATGTTTTCCCAAAGGAATTATACTACCATTTGATTTAATTTTTAATTTTTACATTTTAATCAAAAATAGATCAAATGGTGGTGTTATCTCCTGGGAAACATACTTCAGATATGAAGCAGTCCATGTTCCTTTTAAATATGTAAAGCTGCCATTTATGTATAACTCATGAATGACACCCTGTGTTGCAAGCAAATATCATGCAGTGATTTCTATATTGTTTCAGTAACAACACTATAATCACACACAAATATCACTACACCTGATTCTACAAAGCAGATGGCATTAAATACTAGGAACTTCAGACGCTAGGACAGTATATATCTAGTGCTAAATAAGAGCCATCATGTATTGAACATGTGCGCATTAATACTGGCAGGGACCGCGTCCCATGGGGCAGTCCAACATCAAGGAAGTTGTTGTTTAGGTTTCTAAAAGCTATTATTTGAAAACTCCGATTCAGAAACACGGGTTGGTTTATTATAGCAAAGAACAGAGAGCAGCATTTTCAAATCTGATCACAGTTTGCAGACCTTAACGTGTGCATAGCCAAGGAATGGCAAACCTGGGTGTTAGGGCTGGTGAGGGCCTGTTGTTTGGCAGCGGGTGAGGTTCAGATAAATGAATGCCTATTTGATCTGCCTGGGATGATTATTGCTATTTTTATGGGGCGGGGGGGGGAAAAAAGCAAGATGGCCTGTGTTTTTCTTGCTTGCTTGTGAACGGGCTGGGAGTGACTGCGAAGGGCAGAGCAGCCGGCCAGTCTGCCATCCTCAGCTCGCGGGTGAAGCGAACAATAAGTGAATTAGGCTAGTATCATGGCCTAAACCAGCTAAACCCAGTATAAAAATTTTACATAGTACAGATAATGTATTTATTATTTTCATCAATTCATCCTACCAACTCACATTTACTCTTGCACCTTCTTACAAGGCTTAATGCTCTCCTCTTTGTGCTTCCCTTTATACAAACCGACGTGCAATGCTGTCCTGCCAAAATCATGTCCATCTATAAACACAGGAACTTCTCTCTCAATACACGCAGGTGTAGGTGAGAAAAGAAGATAAAAAGCAAGCACAAAATTCTCTTCACCCTCCCTTCCCCTTGTTCACAGTGTCGCTCTTCCCAGGTACAGCTGCTGCTTTCCCAGGACCACTGGCCTGTACGGTGTGGACGAGGTTACGCTTCTCCAAGGCAGACGGTTAAAATGTTTCCTCTAGAACTGTAACAAATGCAAGCAAGCAAGTTGATGTGTACTTATTTATCAAACAGGTTTTATTTTTTTTTGAAGATTTTTGCAGGAAGGGCAGGTTAAAGTAAGGGCTTTAAAGGGCAGTATGTGTCCTACCTGTGGTTTACCGGCTGTGCTCTGGGACTGGCTGTCCAGCAGGGCTTCATGGAGATAAATACCCTGTACTTTGGTTTCTCATTGAGCCTTGCGCACTAAGCCATGCAACACAATGCAATGGGCTCTCTTTTGAGGGGTGAACAGATGAACAACCGAGGTTATGTCCGCGCTAGTGGCCAATTTGACACGATAGGTTTATTGTAGCAGCTTGTGTTATGGCCCGACACGTACGCAGGACGTTGTGTGGAGGTTTGGCTTTGGGCTACACGTAGCCTGCTGCCCTGAGCACAGCGGCCCCAAGGAGCAGCCAATGGCTCCGACCCCACGTGGGCAATGCGACGCGCACCGGGGCGGAGGTCCCGGGGCAGGCGGTTGTGAAAGAGGCCACTTCAGGAGCTAAAAGTGCGCTACCAACTGAAGCAATGCGTAAAAAGTGGCGGGGGGGGGGGGGGGGGGATTTGCTTCAAAACCACACTACTGCGAAGCAAAACGATAATCTAACCAAAGCAGTGGTAGTCTAAGGAGATCAGAGCTCAGGCTCACGAAGGTACCTAGGCACCTACGTTTTGACTCGAATCCACAGGAACTTAGGTCTGATCCTAAGGTGTTCCAATTAGTTGAGGAAAAACAAAATCTGGAAATGCAGATGGAGAAGATCAGTTGAAAAGTATTAATGTTTAACTCCCTATTAAACCAAGCCTGTAGAGGAATTACTTGTTGCAAAGTATTGATTCTGCATATCATTCGTATATCTGGCCCATGAGGGGGAAAAACCATGCGGGCTATACTGCTCAAATGAAACTCCATATAAAATAAACCACAAACAGGTTTTATTTACCTTTATACCTGAGTGCCTGCAGAACGCAGTTCAATTATTAATGGAATAACAAAATCAGTCAGTTTCATACTGTAGCCAAAGTGGTGTTTAATGCTGCTGCTTTTTTGAGTAACAATTTACAAAATACAAAGATAAAAATATTATATAATCAAATTTTAATCTGAATTAAAAAGACCATATGCTTATTTTACTATATACATGTAAATAAAGTAGCACTTGGGTTATCTTGTGTACAAACCACAGAATTAAGAAATATAAAGAGTATATAATATTTATCAATCAACCAAAATTTCAGTTATACAAGGTGAAGAAAGTCTTACAAAAATAGTTTTGAGGTTCTACTGCTGATTTTACACAAATCTGCCTTAAAGAAATATTTACCTGTCCCAAACTGTATGGCATTCAGCTGCACCTCTTACAGTAACTTCATGATTCTGACTGACAACAAATCTTGAAACGAATTACAAATACAGTACATCTATTAAAAAAAAAAATCACCACAAAACACTCCCCACACGCACACTGTTACAACTCTTCAATATATCAAACTATTTCAATTGCAGTTCGTTTTCATCATGGCTGATTTATAAATGCATTCCTTACCACGTTAGAAGGCACGGAGGAAGGAATCGCATCCTGGCCTAAAGAGTCTCTTTAAGGTTCATGCAGAGGAGCGTGCATCCCAGGTGTGAAAACAATCATGGATGTCCACGAGGTTTCTGAACAGCTTGCCATGTTTCTAGTCAGCTGGAAATACCAGTTAACAGTGCAGCAGGAATAAGTCTAGCAGCCATTTCACAAGGACCAAAGGAAGCAGGCCCAAGGATATTCAGCAGGTGCTGCTCTGCCCCCAGTGAAGAGCTTGCAGAGAAAAATCAGCATCGCAAAGTGAGCAACATCTGTTATTTCATTTCTGGATACTTTACACACAATATAACTAAAATTTACATCTATCCAGAATACTTTATTGACAGTAGCATTCCCAGAAAAGTAAGTAAAAATCTCAAGGGTTTTTTTAGCATTTACAGCCTCATGCAAAAAGGAAGAATGCAGAACACTGAAAAAAAGAGACGGTGCAATTACCCTTCTGCATCCTACCTTGAACTGCAATTCCCAGAGGTTTATTTTTATTTTTTAAATTCTCTGCAAACTCAAGAAAAACAGAAAAGCGGGAGCTGCTATTTTTAACAAATACTAGGTAGAGTATCCTTATACTGTACAAATTAAGTGTGACTACACAAAAAAATTTAAACTCAAGTCTAACAGGAATTACTTCTTAAATAGTGAGGACACCGATGTTTAATAAGAAAGGAAAAGTCAAATAGCACATTCGCCTGATGCCTGGCACGTTTTTGTATTGATAAACAAGCGTGAAGACAAAAATATCACTGGAAACTATCAGCATTTTCCTAATTTTTGTGATACCTGATGGTCAAGACTTAGCTATGAGGCAAAAAAGAATGCCCACAACAGAACGTGGCATAAAACACTGTTTTTCTATTTGTAAAAAGTGTTTCTATTCAATACATGCCCTGTTTCTTAGACTCTTCCCATGTGGCTGTCTGCTACTAGTCACTGGAGCATACAGGAGATTGAGCTGGGTGTTCCCAGCTGACCCAGTCTGGTGCTGTTGCAGTTAAATAACTAGGGAAAATTATCCTGGAAATTGAAATGGTAAGGAAGCAAGGATTAAAACACTTGTCAAATCTGAAGGAACAGAAAGATACAGATAGGCTTTCTCATAAATCTTTGCTAAGGAAGGCAGGCATTACATTTCTGTATCAAGAAGTACTTTGTGTACTCATTCTTTCATCACAAACTGTGTTATAATGCAGCAAAGATGGTAATGACCAAGTGTTTTTTCATTCCTTTTCAATACTGATGTATTTTATTTACAACACTCACTATAACTACACGGCTGATAATTGGGATAGACTGAAAATGAAGGGAGCTTCCACTAGGTGGTCTACATCTAAATCCATTTGTAGAGTTCATTCTCCAAACAGATGAAATTGCCAGGGCAACAAAGTTTTTTATTTTATTTAAATATTACTAGAGAATTGATCTGACATATTATTGTGCTCCTGGAGAATGTAAAAGGCTATAGTTAAACCAACAAACAAAAACCCCTACTTGTGACCCTACATTTTACTCAAGTTTACTTTCTATAGCATAGCATTTAGAGATTCAAAATGTACTCATGAATAACATAACCCCTAATCAATTAGATTTGATGTGAACTGCAGCCTTACGTTTCTAACAGTGTAAAGAAAGTACAACAGGCCACGGTCACGCTGCAGGTTACAGAGGAAAAAAACAGTATAAAGTTCTCCTATTTTCTAGAGCTGTATAGATGCAGTAATCTCCACGGACAGACCTGAGAGTCACCGTGGACAGTGTAATAAAATACCTGTGCGGTGCACAGCAACAATGAGAAGGCTGATATGAAAAAATTACATTAAAATCGAACAGTAGTATGACTTCATCAGGCCTCTGTAATGCAGCCAGGAACTATGACCAATTCCCTGATTTATGTACGGTGAGACTTTACAAAAAACAAGCTACCGCCACTCTGAAAGGTGAAGAATTAAAAAGAACATGACAAAAACTACAAGGATCATAAGGAAAACCACTTGGTTCTCATCTTACCATATTCTATAGCAGATTAAAATACGGTTAAGTTTAAAGCAACAGAAGAAACAGAGGCACTAGTATCTGTGAATTCTTAACATGATGAAATTTGAATTATTTAAACAGAAAACACTCTTTTGGTTTGATGATACACAGAAATATTCCCTGTGTTTTAAACATGCTGGCGTAATTATTTGCTCTTTTATATTCCAGCAGAAAATTTTTCCATCAAAGAGTCCAAGTGTACTTTTGATACTCTTGTCTTCAGATACCTTGAATTTTGACTATGCGCTGTTCTGCTAATTGTTGCTTGCCAAACATTTAGTCAATGAAGCATAACAGGTTTTGAGTCATTTTGCAGAAATTAAACTTTTAGGTACCTTTTAGCCTTTTACATTTAGGTAGCTATTTCAACTTTTACAGCACAGAAACTGATACTTAGGCAACTTTTTTCTTGGCTGCTATTATTACCAGGATTTTTAAAAATAAAAACTGGAAAATTGTGTAAAAATGAACTGCCCTCCAAATATGATCTAGTTATCTTAGTATTAATAACATGTAATTTCAGAGCAAACAGTGTCTTTAGAAAACATTTCATATTCCTATTTTGTATTAGTTGATAAACTCTGGTAACACTATATGGAATGTGCTCATGCACTTCTATCGTTTCGAGAGAGAATATGTTCCTTTCCAGCTTGGATGGATACTATTGCTTGGATCGACCTGTATTGGGAGTTGGAGAGTTCAGGATGAGCTTCTTACCTTCAACAAACAGGGCCAATACAATTTTTAAACCCACTGTGTTTCTTAGTGATGTGATCTTTGAACAGATTGTTCTGCTTCTGTGGCTGAAGAAGATTTTGAGGCTTTTGAAAGAATTTGCACTTTGCAAAGATTTATTTTCAATGGATCTAAAATTTATATTGGCTTGGAAGAAATTTATTATTTCCTAACAAAACGCTTTGGATACCAATTTACTGCAGCTCTGCTTAACAGACTTATTCCCTCGTTTTTAACTTAATTGAATTCAATATTTAGGAAGAATATCTTCGTAATAAGAGTCAACTCAGCGCTAGCTACAACTCCACCCACAATATGGGAAGCATTCTAAGACTGTGGAAAGCTTCGTCTAAGCACTTCACAGTATGATAAACCCCGCTGGGAAAGTAACGTTTAAAAGCCTGTCACTAGATCTTCGCAACTTTGGAGCTACCATTTTAATTTGCACTGCCTAATGTCTGCTCTCAAACCAGGAGGGGCCAACCGCCGTTCTCCCTGCGATACCTGTTTCGGGCTGAACTCTGCCCAAAGGCTCAGTGGCAGCAGGGCACGGCTATGGCTCAGCAGTTCTCCAGACAGCGGAGATTGCTTTCTGCATGAGCTTTGGCAGGTCACAGCAATTTCCCTCTAATGCAGAGGGTTAACGTGCTGCTGCTCGGTTCTGAGATTTAGGACCTGAAGCAGCCACTGAAGTGTCATATCCAAGCAGGACAACTCAGAGACTAAAAGGAGACTCAGGACAACTTAAGAGACTAAAAATCTGAATGTGTTAAAAAATTACATAGCCCTACATACTGCCAAAATGTAGAGGAAATTATTTGTGGCCAGCCAATAAAGTCACGTTGGATAACAAGCTCAAACTTCTCAAACAGATTTGTTCTAATATTACCATAACTGCAAAGGAGGAGTCCGAGTGTCAAATGGTATCTTCAGCAACTTTGAGAGAACTGCCTAGATCTAAAATACCATCCATCTTTGCATTATAGTGTTGTTCAAATAATACTGATTTTTCTTTTAGATAGGTACCTGTCCCATTCACAAACTACACTCGTTACAAAGCAGATGTTTAGTGTGTACGAAAGGTTCCTGAACTGGATGCATACTTTGGATTTTAACGTAACATTAAGTTTCAATAGGACTTTTACTGGCCTTCGCATAGCTGCAAAGCTCTCTGTCTAAAACTGAAGTCCTCCCGTTTCTGCCTGCTTACACAGAGCTGAGCTAAAAACTCAGTCCCTGTACCACCGTAAACACAAGGACCACCTCCCAAGAGTATCAGAGAAAGTGCCCAAGACAGACAGTAAAATATCTTGTATCAGCATGATCTTTGATCCAGTCCCAGGTGAAGACTGGGCCAAAGACTAAATGAGCTTACCTACCCTAAAAAGTTAAATCAAATATATATTTTTGGTACCTACTGAGCTACCTTAAAAGCAGAAGCATTTTTTCAAGTGTAAAAACAATGACATCCGCAACTGTACACGGGAAAGGTAACGCGTACAGCAAACTGCTGTATGCTGAATACCACGCCCAAATCCACGCCGTGAGGGAAGGTACAGATATCCAGCTGTACAGTGTTCACAGGGGCGTCTTTAGCATTTAAAAAGTAAAGCAGTGTTGCTGAGCTGCAGTCTCTCAATCCCTAGAAGCCCAGGATATGATTGAAGTGTCCCTGAAATGACAAAATTTCACGTCACTAAATATTATCAAAAAGCGAAGTTGTGTCTCAGGATGCATTTTCAAACTTTATTGTAAAAGAAAGCGACAGTTCCACTAACAGCACCACAATGTTCCCTTTTTTCCTGAAGAACTAGGGTCAACTAAAAACATCAAGAGTATACAAGAGTACAGACAATTTTAGCATCATGCTTGCATATAGAACACCAGATACCTTATTCTATTTAACAATCAGATGTTTAAAGCTTTTGCAAATAGAACGGAAATTTAGTTTTGGGGTGGCAATTTCTACTTTAAACTTAAATTCACATTGGTTTATATCACATTGTGTTTGCTTAAATAATGTACTCAAGTTAATACTTTCACAGCAAAGAGCTTCATCTCTAGTTACTCTGTAGCACAGAAAACTCTTGGGAATGATGATGTTCTTCTCACCCCTAAAACCCTGCCTACCTTCCTTCTTTCCTGCGTAACACTTCACCTAAATAGTCACTGACACATCAGTCCAAAGAAAGGTTAAATATTTGCAGCTAGCAAAGAAGTACTCTTTACTCAAATTGTGTTAAACTTCATGGCACATAGGGTAAAACACAGCATTAAATGAGTTCAGTAAAGCTGGTGTTAGTGAAGTTCCTCCGATGATGACCAATTAGCGTTATAAATATTGGATTTTTTGACACAAAATACAATGCTGATAAGACTACCCACAACCACGTAAAATGGTCTCAACCCAGTATGCTTCGTGTTTGCCATACTCCAGTTTGGATGTTTTAATGTTTTTGAATTTCCCTACCACCGGCAGAATACAATTTCTTAGAGGATTTTAACGTTATTATTATGAAAAAAATTACAACGCGATTTATCTTGCTACCTGTGGGCTCCTCGTTTACGTTTGCTTCAGCTGTTGTGAGGGACTTCCGTGATGCATCTCAACCTCTGTGACAATCTGATCTTCCTGAGCTGAATTTTAACTCTGACGAAAGTTATCTGAGCTCAAATCAGATTACTACACGTTGTACTCGTAATATAAGCTTTTTATTATTTTAAGAATAAAGATCATTTACTAATATAATTCCTACTAAATTTATCAAAATATAACTGTATTATCCGTTGTGGTACTGGCCACAAGTAAGGGATCATCTGAAGAGAACAGAGCTAACAAATCCATACGGTCAGTTCATCACCAGGAGTTAGAGGGCTTAGGGCTGAGTTATGCTGTGAATGCAGGGACACTCGCGTGAGCCCCTTGTATCAGGATGGCGTTAGGAGCTCAGCACAACGTGAATTCAGCTACACTCTAACACAGTTCCAGCTGCTCTAGGCCCGTCTTTGTGTGGCAGTCAGTGCAAACCAACAAACTCTGCTGACTGGAACTGGGAGCCACAGAGAATCCCCCCTCTCTGCAAAAGCAAGCCAGCAGTGCAAAAGCAGTCAGGTTTTTCTTTCATCCGCAGATTGTTCCAGGCCCATGACTCAAATAATAGAGAAGTGAATATATATGCTAGCTTGCTTATTCCATTACCAAACACTGCATCTTACTACTTAAACTCTAATTTGTATTTGACATTATGCAACAGATAGGGATAAACTTTTTCCCCACTACAGGGAAAATCACGGAAATCAGAA
This sequence comes from Cygnus olor, assembly GCF_009769625.2. Classification (NCBI taxonomy): domain Eukaryota; kingdom Metazoa; phylum Chordata; class Aves; order Anseriformes; family Anatidae; genus Cygnus; species Cygnus olor. The sequence goes on from NC_049175.1 coordinate 36,934,015, forward strand.
TTTCATAGAATTCAGTCATATTTTAAATCACCCTGCTTTAAGCAAAGCAGTTTCTGTTTCAACTCAATGACACGAGGCTAATTTAGCAAGAAGTCTAGCAAGCAGCTACGCAAGGGCTCCAGATTTGAATAACACCAACTTGAGCTGCTATTTTGCCAGCGCAGGACAGTTCGTAGGAAAATTCTTTACTTCTGAGATTCCAGTTCTCACTCAGTAGTTGGCAAATTGTTTTCCTTGGTTCTTACAGCTGAAGCTGAAAAGCATTTAAAAGCGAACAGGTCGTCCACTATACCCAAACTTCAGAAAATGAACGTTTGTTGAAGAGGTGAATTATACGAACCCAGGTAACTTAGGGTGTATTTGATTTCAAGTTCATTACTACACCAGAGGAACAAAACGTCAAGCTACTCTGACATGTTTCTACTTAAACCAGGAATGGTCTTACTTGGAATTACGATATTTATACTCATGGTACATGAAAGCGGTGTTAATTTTCCAAAATTCAGTGTTTAACAGTAGAGAAGAATTTTACAAACTCTGATGTTGGCATTGTAGTTCTGTAAGGTAACAAAACTGACTTCTAACGTGCCAGTTTGGGTTTTAATCCCAACATCTTCTTTACGGTCTCCATGCCCCCAAAGAAGGTGATGTACCTGAAAAGCTCAAGCGGTAGTTCACATATTTGGTCATACTGATTTCTGCTCATAATAATTACTCCCGAAGTCAGGGAGTCAGTTTAAAAGACAAGCAGAAGTAAGGTAACACAGTAAACACCTTTTCAGTTACAACTTCTGATTTATGACAGAAACCTCAGTCTCGCAGCATTCAATGGAAACTCCGCCACCAGCTCCATCAGACTGAAGATTCTGCTACGAACATTCAGCCTTTTGGAAGAAACGCATGGCACCCTCCCAAACCTCTTATTATGGGCTCTCTAAGGAATCCTGTGTGTTCAAAAGCTACTCAACTTTTGAGTAGCTCCCATACGCTTAAGAGACTTCCAAAACTTTGGTTAGAAAATTTATACGAAGAATGAAACTGCAGGAATGCTACAACCTCCTTCGCTGCTCACTGCTCCCAGCCCTTCCCTCTTGTGGGTTTCGTCGTTTACACATGGTAAAAAAGAAAGTGGTTAAGATCACCATCATCGTAGCGGGAGATCCTTGTGCTCCTGGTGCACTATTACGGCATGCTCTTTGTGCCAAATCACAGCCGTGACTCCTGCCTACACAAACACCAAAGCTGGTTTCGGCCAGCTTACTCTGGATATCAAGACAGCTCAGAAGTCAGCACTATTCGGCTGTCCAAACACTCGCATTGTTTTCCAGAAAAGTCAAGCTGTCTGCAGCAAGCTCTGATGGTTACTGCTTCGTTAGCTAGCGTGTTTAAAACTAGGTCTAGTACACCGACAGGGCAATGCTTTCAGGCGAGGTCTACTGTTTGGAAAGGAAATATCCAATTAGAGGAAAAAATATGACAGAGAATGGGATTCCTGAGTGTTTTATTATGATTCAGTATATCAAGGAAGATATAAAAATGGGGTAGAGGAAGTTGTTCGTTACTGTTTGCTTCTGTTACTTCCTAAACTCTGCTTTTTAGAGAGAATTTGAAAAATGTGTTTGCTGCCTCCGTATTTTCCAACTGCTGCTGCACACATATTAGTTTGTACTCTGCTGGCATACCTGAGAAACGCTAAATCAATCTGCCTTCTTTTATTTACATGCTTTATTCCTGAGAAATGTAATTGTGGTTTTTATTAACTTTATGTTTTATGGATCTAATGCTTAAGAACAAGTCTATCTTTTATGCCACAGAAAGAAGGTTAATACACTTACAGATTCTCCAGCAATACATCTCGGGCAAGGCTGGGCAGTACCTCTGCTTCCCTGGTTTTCAAAAATCTAATTAACAAAAACACGTACAAAACCATAAAAAAGCAATTATTTGCGATTTTATTATAAAACTTATTTTAAACGTGCTCTAGGAATAGATATTGTTGACGGTGTAAACATACCATAGAATTTGGCTTTGTCTTTGTATCCCACGGACCGCAGCCAGAGGAGAGTTTCTGTTTGGAATCCAGCTCCATAGCACAGTCAATGAGGCGAGCATTGGCCGCATTTGGAAAGGTTTCTAACAGCTTGCACACTCGCTTCTGCAAGAATCAAAAGCAATATTTACATATCTTTGCAAGGCATAGGACATTGAGTGCCAGGCCGCAGGATTTCATTGTTTCTGACTGATAGGCGCCTCGCATTCATTTGGAGGCCCGCTAAGTACAGTAAGTCAGGAAAATGCAGCCTGTCGGGGGCTAGGCCAACACAAAAACTTTGTGTTTAACACCGTGTCATGCAGGATGAGCAGGGAAACAGACATCTCACCAAACATCTCTGCGACTCAGCTTCAGAAACCGGGGATAAATTGCCACTGGGAAGAGAGGCTACGTCACCCTTCAGTCATGTATAATTTAGGATGGGGCTTATCAAAGGAGCAGATCACGGGAAGTTCTGTGAAACGGCTAATTAAATCGAGGAAGCGGAAGGAAAACCCCGAAGCCAAGTCAGACAGCTACGAAGACACAGTTTGTAATGAGCTCTCTGCGCCTCTTTCCGCAAGCTGCCCCCTTTTGCAGCTTCCCCCTGCCACACAAACACTGACCGTCCTGCTTCCCACCTGGACCATTCATTCCCTAGGATTTCTGCATTTCCTGCACCAAAAGCACTCCGCCTGAGCGGGCTGTCCGGGCCAGGGCTGTCTTCTGCACAGATCTCAGCACCCCCGGGCAAGGCCAGAGGCCAGGGGCGATGCCGCTTCGCTACCGTCAGAGGCACGCTGGGAGCTGAGAGCGTTGAGGTGCCGGGTGCGGGAGGCCCCGATCGGAAACCTCGAGAAGGGCGCCCTCGGCCCAGCAACGGGGGCACGACCCGACCCCCGGGGGCTCCTAAAATCGTGGCTGCATCTTAACGGCCTACCGAGCAGCTTCGGAACCGACACAGACATCTCGGGGCCCGACTCTGCCTCAACTCCTCGGAGATGCGCACGCGTTTGAGATGCTTTCCTAACGCCTTTCTGAACAAACTTTGTTTAAGGAATAACAATATTCGATCTCTTTCACAAGCACATGATTTCACAGGCAAGAGCTGCGTTGCCGCAGAACTAGCAGACTACTGAAGCATGGAAACTAAATTTAAAAATTTGAATACGTTATGTAAAAATAAAATGGATCGATACAACGGGAACCTCGGCGGAAAACAGTTGAAACGAGAACACTACCAAGGAATAGAGGATATTGGGACGGGATGTAAATCAGAAAGTGAAATATGTATTGTACTAAGAAAGTGAATAATATAATAACAAAAAGTCTGACAAGGTCCTCTAAAGGCAGACCGCCTTCCGCTGGGAAAACATTCTCTTCCCTTTGTTGCTGCACAGCTCGTCCTTTATTAAAAGCGACGGCGCGGTGGAACAGCAGCAGAGCTGGCAAGATGTGGGAGATGAAGGCGAGGAGGAAAAAATGATGTACTGCCACGTATCAGAAGAAATTTGGCTTATTAAAAATAAATTCAAAGTATTGTTTTTGGGGGGTTTAAGATATTTAGCATCAGTGACAGGAATCCAGCATACAGAGGAGCTGCCTGACAATCTTATCGTACCGATGCCAAGACAATTTGGGGAAGTTTCTAGCAGAGGCTGGCTTCAGGGAAGGCTTCACCCTCCGGAATTCTCTCGTAGGAAAGAAACAATCAATACATCAGTCCTGCCTGCGAACAGACCACGTTTAGAGCGGGACTCAAAGAGCCCGTGATTAACAAGGATCAACGAGCGAGCTAGGCAAAAGGCAAGCGAGGATTTCGTCAAAATGACTGATTTTGTTAGGGAGCGTGGGCTACATCTCCAGCTTGGAAACAGCGTTTAGGACAAGCAGCAGCACTTCACATCATGTCCCCGAACAGGCAGAAAAGAGCTATACCCGCAGAGGAGATGCTCTAACCCTCTTCCAGCTGGCAAGGCCCGCAAGCACACACGTGTTTTCACTGCTGCTGGAAGGATAAAGGCCTCACTGAGATGCTGCTTTTCAGAAACAGACACCGAACCGGCGCAAAACCCAGCTGTGTACAAATACCTATCCCAAACGCAACTGAAGATGTTTTTAAGAAAGTCCTCACAAGTGATGACTGGTTTGTTTGCCAAACTTTTGGAAACCTGACTAGCTTCTGTGTTGTGTTTCCTAAACAGCTGTCCTCCAGGTATGAAAACGGGTCTCCACCCAGCTTGGCTTCATGTGCGTTTCGCTCCCCTGGGTACCTTTATGGGAAGGACAATGGTGGCAGTGTGTGGATGCTCCCTCCCCACCATACAGACCCAGCGTCCCAGTGAAAGAGACGCAGGTGGCTCCGTTTGGGAAAGTAGAAGGAATGCGAGGTCCGTGCAGGTCCCTGTTTGTTGTCCAGTCCAAGCCAGAACACACCACGTGCACAGCCCTAACCTAGAAAACCTTGTCTCCTTCCTTCAGTCACAGAACATCCCGATCTGGGACCCACAAGGATCACTGAGTCCAACTCCTGGCTCCACACAGGACCACCCACAAATCAGACCACGTGTGAGAGCGTTGTCCAAACGCTCCTTGAACGCCGGCAGCTCAGTGCCGTGCCCATGTCCCTGGGGGGCCTGTCCCAGTGCCCGACCACCTCTGGGTGCAGAACCTTTCCCTAAGCCCCATCCTGAGCCTCCCCTGTCCCAGCTCCATGCCGTTCCCTCGGGTCCTGTCCTCAGAGAACAGACCAGTAAAGGCCTCTAAAAAGCACAACTCCATCACGTCTCCTCTGCGCTGCTCTACGCAGGAACGCACTGAACTGGCACGAGGAAAGTTCTCTCTTTAAAGCCGCCTTGCAGAGCTTGGCGCAGGCGTTCTGCTACCTACGAGGTGCAGCTGCAGTTGCGGGCTGCTCTCTGTTGTGGCGGTTTGAGGGGATTTCACCTCATCTCACCTCGTTAATCCTGCCAGCTCAGCAGGAAGGGACCTGGGGGTGCTGGTGACAGCGGGCTCCACGTGAGGCAGCAGCGTGCCCTGGCAGCCAAGAGGGCAAACCACATTTTGGGCTGTATCAAACACAGCGTGGCCAGGCGGTCAAGAGAGGCGACTCCCACCAATACTCAGTGTTGGCAGAGCCCCTCCTTGAATACCGGGTGCAGTTCTGGTCTCCGTGATAAAAGAAGGATGCTGAGGTCGTTGAAAGCATCCAGAGGAGAGCAACGAGGCTGGTAAAAGGGATGGAAAGCATGACCTGGAAAGTATGGAAAGCATGAGGAGAGGCTTCCTAGTGAGGTGGTTGGTGCCCTGTGCCTGTCAGAGTTCAAGAGGCAAGGCCCTCGATAATTTTGGTTAGCCTGGTCAGGCTGTTGGACTCGGTGATCTTTGTGGGTCCCCTCCAGCTGAACCGCTCTGTTCTGCCATCCTGTGGGGCCTTCCTTAGAGGGCACACTGCGACCCCTGCACCCGAAGAAAGCTGTCATTCGTCTCCCTAACCTCAAGAGCAGGAGAAGCGCTTTCTTTTCCGTGCAGCGCAGTCAGAGCCTGTAAGCTCCCGGCACACAAGCCGTCCTTATCTAGAAGCGGTTATTTCCCGACAGGCGAGGCCGGCCCTGGCCGTGCGAGCACTGCGCTGCCCGCAGGAGGCCGCTCGCCAGCAGCCCCGGGACGCGCTTCTCGTGGAGCCCCGCGGCCCGTCAGCAGAGCCCGGCGGCGGCTCTCCCCGGGGGGACTCGGCCGGGCCGAGCGCAACCCCCGGACCCCCGCCGCCAGGGGCCGCCGGCTCCCCCCGGCCCCGCGGGGCCGCTTCCTGGCGGCGGGGCCGAGCGCGGCCCCGGGGCGCTGCCCCCCGGCCCCGGCCCCGGCCCCGGCCGCGGCCCCGGCCCCTGCCCGGCCCCGGCCCCGGCCCCGGCCCCACTCACTCGCGGCGGCTCCCCCGGCTCCGCAGCGCCCGGCGGCCCCCGGCGGCCCAGCGCGGGCAGCGACAGCGCCTCCATGGCGGCGGGGCCACCGCAGCCCCCGGGCGCTGCCGTCCGCCCGCCGGGGCGGAGCCGGGCCGGGGCCGGGCCTGGGGCCAGAGGCGGCCGGGAGCGGGGCCGGGGCCGGGCCCGGGGCCGGGGCCGAGGCGGGCGCCCCCGTGAGGCGTGCTGCCCCGCCGGGCACGGGCCCTGCCGGGCCCCAGGCGTTACCACGGGAAAGTTTTTGAGTAAAAGTTGGGCAAAAATTGCAGCTGGCCCTCCTGCATCGGGGGATCCTGATAAATCCCGCCATAAATCCTGCCATTCGTGGGCCGAGTGCTGCTTTGTGTTTCACTTCGGGTGTCCTCGGGTGCTGACAGCATTAAGGCAAAAGGGAAATGTTACCGAGACCTTCGTGGCCTCACGTATGCGCAGCCCGATTTCTGTGCCTCCGAGCGGTGGGGCTGCCAGGGCATCAAAGCACAAAACCCGCGGGGAAGCGCGGCTGAGGCTGCTCCGCTGCGTGGGCTGCAAGCACGGAGCTTCAGAGCTGACAGTAGATAGAAAAAATAAAAATAAAAATAAAAATAAAAATAAAAATAAAGGAGACTTCCCAGGGAGGACTAAAAAGCCTTACTCCGTTTATTTGCAGCCTAAAGCCAGTCTCTTGCAGCCTGCCCAGTACAGCTGTATAACTTCAGCCATGCTGTGGCGTACAGCAGGAGGGGCGCTCTGCAGCCTAACTGCATGCTCCAGGTCTCACTCCTGTGACTGATTTTATATATATATATATATATTTTTTTTTCTTTTTCTTTCCCCGAGTTTTTCTGCCTCTTCCCTGCTTTTCAGCGCACACGGGAGGATATAACCACAGACAACACCACATTTTTTGCATTAACAAATAATCCAGACAGCTGTGTGAGCTGAAGGAACCGTTCTGCCTCCCTTTGCAGCGTGTCTGCCTGGGAGAACACCGCGTCCTCCTCACCAAAAGCTCCTCCAAGGTGGCTTTACCATTACTGTGACAGGGGATGCTTTTGGCTGCTTATATGGTACATCGCTGTTGTTCTAAGCCTTGGAGAAAGAAAATCAGTCTAAAGCAGCATGATTTTATTTCTTTTAGTAGCTGAACATTCAACCACGCTCCAAACTCTGGCCAAACTGGACAGCGAAGTGTCTGGTAGCAAGCGAACCGTACCTTTCATACGGCCGCACCACAGCCGGCCTACTCAGTACACGGCACAGTAACCAGGACAGCATCTCTCTGGTTGTTATTACTTCTGAAGTGTTTCACCAATACTCATTTAACAAAATTTCTGATTACTATTTTTATCCTTATTTTACAATTAAATTAATTTTTTTAATTAAATTTATTTTTTAAAATTTTTTTTTTTAAAAAGTTATTTTTCTTTCATCTCAGCGTGATGTAGATCTTATGTTGACCAAACTGACATGGAGTTTATTTAGACATGATAGTATTAATATTTTCAATCATGTAGTCATAGAATCACAGAATCATGGAATCACAGAATCGTTAAAGTTGGAAAAGCCCTCCAGGATCATCTGGTCCAACCACCCCCCTACCCCCAATGTCCCCCACTGAACCATGTCCCCAGGCACCACGTCCAACCTCTCCTTGAACACCCCCAGGGACGGTGACTCCACCACCTCCCTGGGCAACCCGTCCCAACGCCTGACTGCTCTTTCTGAGGAGAAACGTCTCGTTTCCAACCTGAACCTCCCTTGGCGAAACTTGAGGCCCTTCCCTCTAGTCCTATAACCAGTTATCTGCGAGAAGGGGCCGACCCCCAGCTCCCCACACCTTCCTTTCGGGTAGCTGTACAGAGCAACAAGGTTTCCCCTGAGCCTCCTCTTCTCCAGGCTAAACAACCCCAGTGCCCTCAGCCGCTCCTCATAGGACTTGAGTCCTCGCAGCTTACCAAATTTTCTCCCCCCCCCCCCTTTTCTTTTTTTTTTTCCTATTTTCTTTTTAGAGCTTTTCTAAGTTAAAATAGCATTTTCTCTCTTGAATATAACGATCTACTGGCGGTCCTTCAGCAGTACTTTTCCTCGCATTCTGTCAATTTAAATAATTGAGCAGGGTTTTACTTATACAGTACAGCTAAGAAAATAGAATTGGTATATCGTAACTCAAATTCTATAAAGTCACTTTTAGCTATATGAGTACCTCTCTAATGCATGTTAAGAACACACAGTTTAAAAACTATTTACTTCCGTGACCATTTCAGATTAAGTCGCAGGAAAGTGCCTGAGTTTCACTACTGAAACGTCCAATTTCCAAACAGAATAATTCAGAAGCTTCCAAGCATCATCTGCAAATTCCCACCCATGATGGCGGAAGACCAAAAGCATTAGCACGGGCTTGTGACCGGGGACACAGTTTGTATGACCGACGGCCATACAAACTGCCCAGGCAATCCCAAACAGGCAGAGAGTTGTTTCGGATTCATTCTGAAAATGATCAACAGGAGATTCTTTGCTAGAGGACGACTCACGTCTTCAAAGAAGCAAAGTGTCTTCTGCACCAGCCGTCTCCTACCAAAATGGAGAAGACAAAATGCTCGGCAGGACGCGTGACCGAGCAGAATTTAGCAGTGCTCGTCACTCCCTGGCACTGTATGTCACAGATAAAATTCGAGCCCTTCCTTTTACTTTTGGTGGGTCTGGAGACCAGCACAGGCGTAACTCCTGTCAGGTCTAATACACTGCTTGTCTTTTCTGCTCTGCTAAATCAAGCTGTTTTTGCAAGAGGGCACACGTATTGTCAGTCTATCCTGGCACTCCTTCTAGAGCTTATTCTTCGCTAGGGATCCAGTTGTACTTACACTATATGCTCTACCGCATTCTTTGAGCCTGAGGGTGTATCATCACAACAAATAAATCCATAGATTCTTCGTCTTTTTTTTTTTTTTTTTTTAATTTAGCAATTGACATGCCGGATGGAAAAATAACCCTAAATCTGGGTAATCCAGTTTGCAGAGCATCTGAAGCATAACTCATTTCTGAGCTTGAATCAAGCCCAAATCCATTCATGTCGACTCAGATTTATTTAATTATTTCGAAACGACCTTCCAGTTCCACCCCTAGAGTCTATTTATGTTTCTCGCCAGTATAGCTAGCATTGTGAACTGGCTTCCCTGTTACATTCACGTTTAGAACAATAGGACGCACTATAAAAATCAAGCCTGTTGTGATGCATCCATCTAAATGTGTCAGCATACGTCAGGGGATCCTTTTTTGCAGGTGCAAGGTTTGGAAATGTCAGTTGCATTAGGAAAGCATCTTCTGAGATGCAAACTGCAGGGTTAAGTGGTACCTGGTTGAGCAGAATTAGTATTAGTTCTCTTCCTCCGTGGATATTTTTCTGAATAAGAAAAAGTTTAGCTCTGTAAAAAGTGTGAAAGCTCTTTTGCTACATGGATAACAATTCTGCCTTGACTTAAAATGATTTTTTTAAGGAGGGAGAGACCCTTGTGTGTTAGCCATGCCATTCAATGTATAAGGCTCATAGTCAAGGCCCCTAGGGTGAAAACAAATCTCAAAAATAAAATATCAATAAAAGTAATCTGTTTTAATATATATTTCATTTTGTCTTTGAATGCAACCCTCATTTCCTTTAACTCTTTTTTTTTTTTTTTTCCCTAGGAACAAGCTTAGTTTGTGCAGTTTAAAATCTCACTAGTTCAGACACCCGAAAAGCTATGTTTTTACAAGCATCAACAAAAATATGCTATTCTTTATGACTTTGTAAAAATAAGATGCCAAATTAGTGCATAAAAAATTCTTTCAGAGCAAAGGAGAGGCTAAATTCCCAGAAGTACAGATTATGGTACAGATCGGTATAGAGAAAGGATGTAACCAGTTAAGAAAAGGTGTTGCTTAGGCACACTTTAAAGCTATTTATTTTTATTTTATATTGTACATGTACTAATAAATACTATTTCTGTATAAAAAAACATAGCTTATATGTATCCTGAATACTTAGCAACTTTCAGGACTTTAATTTCTTCAAACCGGAATTACGTAGTCTCTCTACTGTTATATCTTTGCCTAAGCATGGCTCAGGAAAATAGTGTTAAGCAGCAGTAACTTTTCCCTACACATAAAATTGTGCGTTCAGGGATTAGCTAGAACTAGAACCACGTTAAAACACTTCAATATTTTACGGGGAATTCCCAGTTTGAATACAACAGAATAAAACCCGTGTCTGTAAGGAATATCCATTTCAGTACTTCAGCGGGGCTCTAAAATAAAGTAAGTAGCAAATGTAAAGCCGACATGCAATTCTTTTGTAAGCTGACTACGTGATTCAGGCAGGGCCAGAAGACGTGAGCGGCACTCCAGCGCGCCTGCTTGTGCCACTTAGGTCTGCTGCACCTTCCTTCAGCTTGTGTTTCACCCAGCCTTGGATATCGCCTCTGTAATCAAGTCCTTTGCAGCTTGGGGTGAGTAGTAGATCAACTGGGCACTATGGGAGGCTTGCCAGATTAATTTGGCCTGCTGCCTGTTGTTCAATCTGGAGTCGTTGAAGCCCTGGGTTTCCCTGGGACCGTGCTGCCAAATACTCCATATGGGATGCCCAGAAATATAGCCTCATGTTAGGGAGATTTAGGTCTCCTGTGTCTCAATGGGCCTATACGTTTTTAACAGCAATCCTTGTTTTTACCTTCCAAATGAACCTTGAAAAGGTCTTGTGAACCTTATTAAAGAATGAGGTTTTAAATTATGGGACATGGCTGTAGTTGACACAGGCTACAGAGGAAGACATTTATTCTGAGAAGTTACATCCGACAGTTGAAGCAGGGCGAGTCACTCACAAGGAGCTTTGGCCAGAGAGAGTTTTAACCCTCGGCTCCGCATCGTGCTGGTCTGAACAGCGGGCAGGGCGCGATCTCGAGCTGAATGCCTCCACCGTGAAAAAGGAGCTCCATTTGTTGGAAGTGGGCAACGGGATCGACAAAAAGAACAGTACGTGACAAATAATAAAACGATTAGTTAGACTATAGTGCCATGTTTTCTTATTGCCAAAATTATGGTCTTTTCCGACCACTTAAGCCTGCCCTATCAGCCGCAATCATCATCATAGAACGGCTCGGTTTGGAAGGGGCCTTAGATTGGGTCAAACAGAATGCACATTTTCTGTGGTACTGGGAAACAAAAGGAGAAAGAATTTACCATTGGAGAATAGATTTGTCTGTGAAATAACATTCCGTAGTCTTACTAATGGCCTGTGGCCTGTGCCACTCTACACAGTCTAATGCTTTTCCTTAGTCATGAGAGATGAAGGTGGAGGTTACATACTATTTGCCCTCTGTTCTAGATTATTTCATATGGGAAGGGTTTTTATTTTATTTTATTTATTTATTTATTTATTTTTTACAATCTGAAATCTAAAATAGAAATAGGGAATCTGTAAGATGTTTTTCTAACACAAGGAATTTGGGTTTTAAGCAAAATTAATTTCTTACTTTGAACCTAATAAATATTTTATTGGGAAAACCTTAAAAGTTTTTGCTTCTTTTGTAGCTGAAAGGAACAGTAATTTTTAAAAGCAAAATATGATGTAAAATCCCAAGTACATCTTTCCCACAGATTTTCTATTCTTGAAAATTCCTGATCATGTCACTGATTTTCTGTTAGGTTAAAATGTCAAGAGAAAATGTACAGAATGGACTGGTTTCCCTCTCTTCATCTCAAATCACAAGAGACACAGAGATCAGTAAACAGAATCAAGTTCTCATACTTCTAATCATGCTTGCGAAAAGTCTCTTTGACTGCTTTCATCATGACAAAAGTTAAGATGAACGTATGACTGTTAAGACAAGTTGTGGTGATCTCGCTTCATGATCATGGAATGGTTTGGGTTGGCAGGGACCCTACAGACCACCCGCCTCCCCCCCCACCTTCCTCCCACCCTCTTCCCCCCCCCAATGAGCAGGACCCCTGCCCCAGCCCAGGCTGCCCAAATCTCCCCAGCTTGGCCTTGGGCACTGCCAGGGATGGGGCACCCACAGCCCCTCGGGGCAGCCTGGGCAGGGCCTCGCCGCCCTCATGGGGAAGAATTTCTTGCTAATGTCTGATCATAACCTACTCTCCTTTAGTTTAAAACCGTTGTCACATGTCCTGTCAACATATTTCCTGATAAATTATCTATATTTTCAATGATCAAAATTTTCAGATGCATTCTCCTGCTGCTTTTCAAAAGCTGTTGAAACATTGTCGAATGTTGAAGATTTTGAGTGGTCTGATAACAATCTTAAAGTTGCATTTATTCTTAGGTGTTGTGGTGTAACCCACTGACTTCAGGTCTTTCCCTATTTGTTTAATGAGGTAGCAGTGTACTTTATGTCAACTAGAAATTGTTTTGGGAGAGCATATATTGTTACACCTTACTTTTTCTTTGTTGTCATTAGAAATGCTTATAATTTTTTTTTTAGAAGTATGACTTGAGAACAGACAGTAACTCAATGGACTAAACATTTTACTTTGGATTAATTTCTGTTATGCTTTTTAAGATTTCAGACAAAATGTTGTTCAGCAGTGTATGAAGACTTTATTTATAAGAAGAGTAAAATTCTTCAGGATGCTTTATAACCATCTTTTCCACAGCACAGGGATAAGAGTATTTTGGATTTTTTTTTTCTCTTTCTGCATCAAAAGGATAAACGTATTATTAGACAAAATCAAATAAAATATTCACTCTTATCCTGTTCCACCTCTGCACAATGTGATTCTCCTTCACCTGTGGTAATCCTGGTTTCAGTGGCACAAATTGTAGCAGCTGCATATTTACAGGCAGTAAGCTTGGAGTGAAAATCTAATTTCAGGTTGACATTAGGTCTGATTCTTTTCAACAGAGTATCTTGGCAAAGGAATGGAAGGAAAATGGTAATAGGTAGGTCCTGAACAGCCTTTGTAGGTAATGGTAATAGGTGGGCCCTGAGGCCTTTGTAATGGTGATAGGCCTGTGTAATGTAATGGTAATAGGTAGGCCCTGAAGGCCTTTGTAATGGCGACAGGCCTTTGTAACATAATGGTAATAGGTAGGCCCTGAAGGCCTTTGACACGGTCTCCCACGGTATTCTCCTGGAGAAGCCGGCAGCCCATGGCTTGGACAAGTACCCGCTTTGCTGGGTTAAAAACTGGCTGGGCGGCCAGGTCCAGAGAGTGGTGGTGAACGGAGTGAAATCCAGTTGGTGACCGGTCACCAGTGGTGTTCCCCAGGGGTCAGTGTTGGGGCCTATCCTCTTTAATATCTTTATTGATGACTTGGATGAGGGAATTGAGTGCACCCTCAGTAAGTTTGCAGATGACACCAAGCTGGGGGGAAGTGTTGATCTGCCGGAGGGTAGGAAGGCCCTGCAGAGGGACCGGGACATGTTGGGTCGATGGGCAGAGGCCAGCGGGATGAGGCTCAACACGGCCAAGTGCCGGGTCCTGCACTTTGGTCACAACAACCCCATGCAGCGCTACGGGCTGGGGGCAGAGTGGCTGGAAAGCTGTGCAGAGGAAAAGGACCTGGGGGTGTTGGTCGGTGCTCGCCTGAACGTGAGCCAGCAGTGTGCCCAGGCGGCCAAGAAGGCCAACGGCATCCTGGCTTGTATCAGGAATAGTGTAGCCAGCAGGGCCAGGGAGATGATCGTCCCCTTGTACTCTGCTCTGGTGCGGCTGCACCTCAAGTACTGTGTTCAGCTTTCGGCCCCTCACTACAAGAAGGACATCAAGGCCCTGAAGCGTGTCCAGAGAATGGCTGCGAAGCTGGTGAAGGGCCTGGAACACAAGTCCTGTGAGGAGCGGCTGAGGGCACTGGGGTTGTTTAGTCTGGAGAAGAGAAGGCTCAGGGAAGACCTTTTTGCTCTCTTAAACAACCAGAAAGGAAGGTGTGGGGAGCTGAGGTTGGCCTCTTCTCACAGATAACCAGCGATAGGACTAGAGGGAATGGCCTCAAGTTGCGCCAGGGGAGGTTCAGGTTGGAAACGAGGAGACATTTCTTCTCAGAAAGAGCAGTCAGGCGTTGGGACGGGTTGCCCAGGGAGGTGGTGGCATCACCGTCCCTGGGGGTGTTCAAGGAGAGGTTGGACGTGGTGCCTGGGGACATGGTTCAGTGGTGACATTGGTGGTAGGGGGGTGGTTGGACCAGAAGATCTTGAAAGGCTTTTCCAACTTTAACGATTCTGCGATTCTGTGAACAGCAACCTGATACGAATGGTAAGAACTATAAACAGCCTTTCCTTTTGTACATTTGGAAGTATTGGAAGCTTGGAAGTATTATTGCCCTGATGTGTTTTTTGAAGCAAGAGGTCACACAGCAAGAGCCAAAGATACTGCTGGGCAGCCTTCCTGCCCTCACATACCGCATCCGTTCTCAGAGCTGACTTTGGACGCACATCTCTTACACCCTCGTTACTCCTTTTTCAAACTTTGTGTTCTAATTTGTCTTTTATACTGTAAGCTTCTGAGTTCCTTTAGTGTGTAAATTACATTAAATTGAAATATTGAAGTCTTTGCTTCACTAGAAAGTTCATTATTTTGGTAAGAAAAGTGTTGAGTAATAACTTTTAAAGGTGAAGACAAACTCGAGGTCTTGTTTAAATTATGGAAAACTAATGAAGTTAATCCATATATGTACTTTATTTAGATATCCTTAATTCTTTTTATGGATATTCTCATCCAGAACGTAAGTGGTCTTGATTTGGTGACCGCTTTATGGACAGGAACCTTTCAGGAATAGACCACTGACTGATTTTTTTTATTTTACTTTGAAATATCTCTAAGACTTTTGAGATATGCGGTTGTTTTGTTCCTTCACAAACGGGAAAGCCGTTCGGACTGCGACCGTTCACACCAGCCGCCGTTACCACAGCGGGTGACACCGCCCCGGGACACCCCCCAATCCCCGCCTCAGCCCTTCCCGCCCTCAGCGCCTGCGCCGAGGGGCGGCTCTGCGCCTGCGCGGGCTGCTCAGCCCGGGCTGCGCCAGCGCGGGCTGCGCCCCTATATGACGCGCGCCGCGCGCCGCGCGCCCCACGTGACGCGCTCCCCACGTGAGGCGGCGCCGCTCCTCCTCCTCCTGCCCCTGCGGTCCGGTGGCGGCGGCCATGGCGGCGGCGGGGGCGGTGGCGGCGGCGGGCTCGGCCCAGCAGCTCGGGCAGCTCCTGCGGCAGCCCGGCGGGTGAGCGGCCGCCGGGGGGGCACCGGGGAGCGGGCACCGGCGGCGTTGTCCCGCCGCTGGGCCGGCCGCGGCCCGTCTGGGGCAGGCGCTGCCTCAGGGAGGGCCGCGGGGCCGCGCGCTGGGGGCGGCCTGGAGCAGCGCCTGAGGGGGCGGCGGGATCCTGCGGGGCGGGCCCGGGCGGGCCACGGGCGGCCCGTCGCGCCGCCGCCGCCCCGCTGCTCGGCCCTGCGGTGGGGACGCCGGCGGGAGGCTCGCGCGCGTGTGCGCCTGCACCCGCCTGCCGAAACCGCGGCGGTCTCGGGAAGAAACCGAGCGCCTTCGAGTTGGTGCCGGCAGCGGCCTTGGAACTCGGCCCTTCTCTCTGTGCCCACGCCGCGGCGGGGTCTGCTCTTTATTGCGTCCGATTGTTCTGCGGTCACTCGTTTGGTTCTGTGATGTTGGTACTGGTGATGGTCTCGGACCTGGTGCTTAGGGACGTGGCTCGGTGGTGGCATTGGCAGCAGGGGGGTGGTTGGATCAGATGACCTTGGAGGGCTTCTCCAACCCTAATGATTCTGGGATCCTTCTCTGACTTGGAAGTGTTTGGCTTTGTTGGTTTTTCTTTTTGTCTCCGCTGAGAAACCAAAAAAAGCACACAAACCTTCACTCGCAGAGCTAACAGCACGTAACAACTCCCCCAGATCATAGATTTTTTTTAAAGTGGTCTCATTTCTGGATGATGATAGAATTTTAAATATGAGAGTATAAGAATATAATGTAAGAATTTAAAATACATTAGCTTACTTAGCGTACTTCCTATATTTAGATTATCAAAACGTGAAAGTGAACGACGTCAAAATAATTTTAAACGTTGGCTTAAATAATGAAACGGGAAAGGCAAAAGTTTCTTAATATCTCTTTTAAAGATAAAGGTTTAGATCAGAAACGTGCAGAATTTCTAAGGATCATCCTAATTCTATCTTACTGATAATTTTGCGTTTTTAAAGGAATTGTTGTTTTTTCCAAGCTAATAGGATTGCCACTAATCAGTTGCAAATGCCGTCATTTTATGTTGACACTTAATTTCTCAGGAGTTCTAGTTTAAGAAAATTAATCTCTTGCATCAACTTACTGGTAAGCGCTGTATTATGGAAGAAGTGTGAATTTGAAGGTTTGTTTTTTTCCAAAACACATTTAAATTTTTAGAGTTTCAGAAGACAAACTGAGTCAGCGTCTTCAAAGTTTTTGAGTCTCTTCTCTCATCATTTTGTAGTCTGTTGTTTTGCATAGCCTACGTTTTAGAAAAGTCAGCGTATAAACCCAAGTGATTTGGGCTGCTGGTGAAAGAAAGAATATAAGTACTTATAAAACGTTTGCTGTCTAGGCTGAAAAAGTGGGTGAATTATGGAGCAATTATTTTCTGGATTTCCTAAGTAGAGAATGTCTCACTGTTCCGGTTCTACGGTCAACAGACTCTTTGTTTTAAAGGTGTGCTTTGTGCGTCAGTCTCGCACAAATTTTTTGTGTGGTAGAAACAGGACTTTCTGTGGAGGAATAAAAAGCCCAGAATGTGTGACACATCCTTCTAACTTACCGCGGCTACTCAAGGTTAAGAAAGGTATCGGTGATGGAGGAAGTGAATTTCATTTTTGAGCCCAAAGTTTATCCCCAAGAACATGAAATGTGGAATGATACAGGAAGAGAAACGTTGGGGCACGTTATAACCTTTTTGTTTCTATTCTATTTTATAGGTAATGATAATTTTTTTAGAAATACTATGGTTGAATATAGGAAGTATGTTGTTTAGAATCACCTGCTTCATTTTGTTAACTCTCAATTTTCTTAATATTTTTAATTATTTTTGTGTTTTTCAAGCTTCATTTAAAACGCCCAGGTACCAAGAGGGTAATTACAGAATTTAGATTTTGAGTGAACTTTTTTTAAAAAAAAGCCCTTGGTGGAAATTAATTTTAAATATATAATTTTTATCTTTGTGAAGTGCACTGCAGCTGTATGTTGGCAAGGAAACACTAGGTTCTGGGGAAGCGAATGTGAAATAGCTGTGACTGTCCTTCCTCTCTGCTTGGCACACGCAGACGTTGGTGCGATGAGACGTGTCGCTCTGTGCGTGCTGCGTCAGGATGAGCACTTGTGAAATGCGTCTCGCTAGCAGGGGAAGCGTTTGTGTTCCTCCTGCGTTCAGGTAATAGAAGGAAAGTGCCTCGAGTCAGTTACTGGTGCTTTGGCCTGATGCGGAGCCATGGACTGCTTCTGCGTTCTTTACCCTCCGTTCTTCCCCGGCGTGGTTTCAGCCCCGGCAGCGTTCCCTTGCCCTGCTTGCAGCTCAGCAGATGCAAATTCTTCCTACGTGTGCGGGTGTTGTACAGTTGCCGTGACAGCTTGGCAACTGCATCCGCTTTGTTCTTTTATTAAGCCTGGAAGCTTTAACAGATCAAGGTAGAGTAGCCTGTTTTATGACTACAGTGACATCGTAAAACTTGATTTTTTTTAAATGCAATTTGTTTGGCTTTGGTCCATTTGTAGCAAGTTCCCTGAGCTCTTCCCGGTGTAAGTGTAAGTAAGCAGCGTGTGCCTGAAGAACAGTGTTGGAGGAGGTCTCCAGGTTGGAACTTCACAAGAAGGTTGTGACGGGCAAGTACAGGAAAACCAACCCTGGAGCAAATTTCTCGATTACTCTGCATCAGAGCGCGGTCTGGTCCCCGAAATACTGACCTGCTGCTGCCTCTGGCGTTTTAAAATTGTCTCCTGTGACTGGGCCCTCGTGTACAGACAGAGGACGTCTCCCCTCCGTGCAGGCTTAAAAACCTGCGTGCTGAGCAGAGCTCTGGGATTCACGTGTTACTTCGAGCGTGAGACCTGAGCTTTCTTAAGGAGTCTGTATCAAATCCCATCTATAAGTAGAGAATAAATCATTTAAATGAGGATTTCAGTGCTGGTGTCAGTTGTGGGCAGTGAAGGCGGTCCAGAGCTGCTTTCTTGTAGTTAATAGTAGAGCTTGTAGTTCTTGTAAATAGCACGGCTGTTTTCTTGTAATTAAAGACACACCGTTTGTCTTCGGGATCGTTGCTGTTGGTGACTCGTAGGAAAGTGCTGGAAGAATGTGTGCAGGTGGCAGCGCAGGAGGTCCTGAGCTGTCCCCGGGCTCAGGTCTAAGCCTGCAAGGCTGGTGCTTGCAGGAAAAGAGAGCTGTCCTGCTGTTCCTTCCCTTCAGCTGTCGCTAGCCTCTAAGTCCTGCCAAGTTTTAATCAGCTTTCAGAGCAGAACCATGCTCTGACTGGTGGCACGATGGGGAAAAAGACTGGCCGAATTATTCTGCACTTCTACCAAGGTTTCCTGGAATTGCTTTGGAAAATCAGCTTTATGAATTCTATAGTTCCATGGCCGAATTGAATTCGGCTTTGTATTCACAGTACGTGCTCAGATAACACAGCTGCTGTTCCGATATGGATGTTGTGCTGCCCGCGAGGCTATTACAATTTACAGTGAACTTCCATTATTGACTGATGAAAGACACTGAATGGCTTCTAGGGTATAGGTGCGTTGACTTCTGTATCTCTTCTGAAGCACATTAAAGATAGTACACTGCGTGGTTTTTATTCTGCATCTCCTGTTATCCCGCAGCTTTGACTTAAGCAAACCTGGAAAATGGAGTTGAAAATAAAACGTAAATAGTTGCCACTGTTGTCATCAAAGGCTGTTTGGTTGAGCTCGTGAGAGCCACCTCATGTACCCAGTGTGATGGGATTTGCTGAGCAGAGCTTGGGATCCGTGTGTTACATTGAGCGGTCGTGGGAGACTTGAGGGTTCTCAAGGAGTCTGTATCAAATCCCATTTATAAGTTGCGAATAAATCATTTAAATGCTGTGTCTGATTAATACCAAACATTCAAGGAAACCTGGAATAAGAAGTTGAAGCACAATATGGTGTTTCAGTCGCTACAGTAGGGTGTTTTCAGAAAAGTCCCAGCTGACTTGAAAAGTTCCCACTTTGTTTCCTGGATAGGGAGCAGGGGGCAGTCGTGGCGCCGAGGAGAGGAGCCGGGCCTGTGGCTCCCAGGGCTTCTGAACCCAAAACCTGACAGGGGAGAGATGCGGGGTGCCCGAGAGGGGTTCTGAGGGCTTGGCCTCCATCACCTCCTGCGTTGTATCCTGTGGTGTTTCACTTGATCTTTGCCGTTCCGGCGTCTTGCTGTCTGACATTCCCACGGACGATCCTTAGCTATCAGAACACGTGATGACGCTTTCTGTGCATCACCTTAGCGGTAGCGTTGGGTTTTGGTGCGGTTCCCGAAGAAGCAGTGGGGTTGTCTTCTCCGCGAGCTGTAGAAAATGTTTTCGGTTTCAGTTGATTTCCTTCTCAGGAAGATAGGTGGGTTTGTGTGCGTGGCAAATCCAACTTTCATACTGCGTAATTCTAATTTAAAAATAAATGCTGTTATTTTTTTAATAGGTCCCTTGTAGTTGTCCACTTCTGGGCGCCATGGGCTCCTCAGTGTGCTCAGATGAACGAGGTCATGGCGACGCTCGCCAAGGAGCACACGCAGGTCACCTTCGTGACGGTAAGTCCCCGAGGCCAGCTGAGCTGGGCTTGTTTTATGCGGAGGAGAGCTGTTATTGCCAAGAGGGAACAAAGTGCTGCGAAGTACGAGTACAGCTGTTCTGGAGGTTCTTTAATGACTTCGTGCTTGAAGACAAGAGTTGAATGTGTGGAAGAGGTATATCGAAAATTTAGTGGGATAGAAGTTCCAGTTTCATCCAAACGTGACACCGCAAGCTTAAATAACGTCTTCATTTTATCTTGGTATGGGAAAAAAAAAATCAGTCTGCTAAGATACAATGAAGAAATTTCTTTCATTAGCTAATTCGTCTAACAAATCAGCCTTTAAACTTGTGCCTGCAGCGTCTCAGTCCGTCCTTCCTGTGTGCAGCTGTATTTTTGCAGCGTGACTCTCTTTGTGGTTTTGAGATTACATTTGAAAAGAACGGTGTTTCTAAATTACTGGAGGTCTCCTTTGTTCCCATGACGGTACTAGTTGGCTGCATAGATCCTAGGATGGATATCTTAGTTGATTTTCTGTCTGATACTTAAGATGAACTGTGATCTTCGTGTAGTTTGTGGGAAAGACAATTTAAGCTTACACATGTTGATGCTCTAAGGTGGCAGGGCTGTCGTGCTGGATGGTGTGTACACAAAGGAGTTGCTGTATCTTTGTGAGGTCATCTGCACATCCTAGCAAGAACCAGTGTGGAGGGGAAAACGAATACACTTCATCCATGTGCTGTTTACTTTAAAAGAACTCTTGTTAACGAGACGCTTCTGATTATGGGGGCAGGGAGTAATGGAAGAGCCAGCTGTTTGTGAATATTTTCATTTGATTTGTGACAGCTTTTAGTGTCTTTTAATGATCCCTCTCTCAGTTGGTATTTCTTCCTGTAAAACAGGAGGATGGAACTATTTTAATTGGGTTATTTTATGAACCAGAGCTTCAAAGGACTAATTTTCAACATTTTGAAAATCGGAGATGCGTGTTTTTATAGAGTAGTTGTAGCTTTTAGTAGCTCCAAGAAAGTGTGAAAACTCTTTTCTGTCCTCGTGGCCGTGTGTTGCGAAGCTGAGGTAATCGCACCTGCCCCCTTGCCCCACCAAAACTCCTGTAGTGCTTTAGAGGAAGCAATCTATGGAAAGTCTTGGGTAAATTCTCTTGCTATGGGTTTTCTTTGTGATTCCTCGTGGGGATGTGTTTGGTTTTTGGAGGTTCTGTCTGATTTTGGTCCATGTTCCAGAGTAGCCAGAATCTGAATTTTCTTTGGCCTTTTACCTCATCAAATGGTTACAGCTGGCTAACCAAGAGTGGTGTGCCACAGTGCAAATCCTGAACAGTCGCATTCTGCAACAGAGCTAAGCAATAGCGAAATGAACTTCAGCACTGACAATAAATACTGCAGTTATTTTAAATGCAATTTCTCATTTTAGTTGTTGCATATCCTAATTTTAAGATCCTTGCCGTGGTTAAAACGGAAGTGTTTTTATGGTGAGAAATAGTTAGAAACACTGCTTTGAAAAGAGCTGACAATAAGAGCAAGTTACTAGAATAAGAAATGAAATCTGTTGTGTGTGTGTGAACCTCACCAGAGTGGAACATAAATAATCAGGTAAGCAGGAAACTTTACTGGAAAAGAAAAATTGATATGGATATGTCACTTAATCATCTTCCCCTCGGAGGAGACCAGCTAATTGAAATCTATTTCCAGGTTTCAGTTTACAGCTTTAGTTTCTCTGCTCTTGTTGAAGCATTTACAGGAGTAGAGGCGGAGATGAACTCTGCTTTGAGTTACTCTGTTGGGTTGTTTCCGTGTTCAGCAAGTTCATTAAGAGCCTGTATGGCTTAGGCAAATCAAAACGTGCTGTAGTGTTAAAGTATTCAGAGGTTTGCTACGTTTCAGCTGAGTGGGAAGGATCGGTAATGTCTAAAATAATGCAGTAGGGTTGGACGGGAGGGCGGGAGCAAGCTGTTAAGTAGCTCTCAGTGCTTGCTCCTGAAGTGTCACTGTGCGGTTTGGGGAAGAAGATTTTGAAAGGCTTTTTCTTCTATATCCTCGATCGCAGGCTTCTGTTTGAAACATATCTATTAGCATTTTTTTTACCATTAACTCTGCAGTTGCTATAGAGTTGGCGTTTTAAACAGTCTTGCGCTGTAACTTCTGTCCCTCAAGTAATCTTTTAGCCCATGCGTAGAAAACCATAAATCTGCGTCAATTAAAAGATGCATTTTCTTGATATTTTACTACATTGTGTAATTTCAAGGTATGCCTTTGAAGGCTGAATGAGATTAGAACCAATAATCTAAACAAGCTTTGCACTCAATACTTAGTAGCCTTGTAGGAGTTAAAAATAAAATTTAGTAGGCATCGATAGCTTATTGAAGAAATGCTCCTTTTTGCTTCATAATTTGCAGAAGGCTGCAAAAGTCAGTCGTGATGTACAGCCCCTAGAAATTAGTCAATAGAGCAAACAGCGAGAATTGCTGTGGGCAGAAAATAAGCACTGTGATCATGACATAACTGGGGTCAATGATTTATGGATTTCAATATAGTAGTAGCTGCATATGATTGAAAATTTACTAGGTCACCAGTGCACCAAAAATTTTATTCGCAGCCTCCAGGCATCTTTGGAAATGTGCAACAAAATAAAAACCTCTGAACCTGTTTTGACACTGTAGGCTCAGTGGATGACACGCCAACCCAGTGAGTCTCATTTAAATGCAAATATGTCACAAACTTCTGCATCAAATTCCTTTTAAAATGTATAAAACGTATTGAAGAACATTTTAGACAGGTTTGACATCCACAATTGGGCTTTAAAGAAGATTATGAAAATAAAACTATCTTTCTCTCTCCTTGTTCTTGTTTTTTAGCTGGAAGCTGAGGCTGTGCCTGAAGTGTCTGAAAAATATGAAATTAGTTCTGTTCCAACGTTCTTATTCTTTAAGGTAAGAGAAAATGGGTTTAAGAGAAAATGAGCTTCTAATATGTATACTCTTTTTATTACTGCTGGAAAAGCAGAAACTTGGTAAGAACTCTCACAATGAAGAAACGTTTGCGTGTCTGAGCTATTCTATCCAGTCGAACCTAAAAAAGTAAACAAATGATTCTGTGTAATATTTCAGAGGTTCCAACTTAGTTGCTTTAGGATTTGTATAAAGGTTTTATGTTAGCTGTCATACTTTCTCGGGTCATATGTTTTGGTAATATTCCCTAGCTATTGTACTACAACATGACAAAATAAACGAGCAAATAATCTTTTGGTAGAAATGACAAGTGTGTATGGAGCGCATTTGCCTGTGATGATAAAATTCAAAATATTTTATCACTCTTTTAATAGCAAACTTTGCTAGTGTTAAGAGTAGCTAGCTAACAGAATGGTATGAGTCTTGAGTCAGCTGGAACTAAAGATTGGCTGAAAGATCAATACAGTAATCCCCTCTGCATCTGAAAATCTCTATTTTTTATGGTGGTTTTTACTATTTTTTATGACAGTACAAATTCTGGATTTAATCCTTTAACACAAGCGTGTATGTTGGCTTCCCTAGAACTCTCAGAAAGTCGACAGATTAGATGGTGCACATGCCCCAGAGCTGACCAAGAAAGTCCAGCGCCACGCGTCCAGCAGTTCTGTGTCTGCTGCCTCTAACGACAGCACAAAAGAAGATCTGACCGCGCGTCTGAAGAAACTCATCAATGCTGCCCCTTGCATGCTGTTCATGAAAGGCTCTCCGAAAGAGCCTCGGTGTGGTAAGGATTTTCTGAAGTTCGTGTTCAATATGGCAATGCTTGCTTTAGGCTGTTTTTCAGAATTACTCGCTTCTGTGGAGTTACAGCCTAACAGTGTCTTGCATGCTTAGAAACACGAAGGTGTTACCATATTGCTTATCTGCAGCTAGAAAACTGCCGTTCCCTTGCTTAAATTTTGGAAACGGAATGACAGAATAGGTGCTTTCCAAAGAACACGTGCAGTGCTATCCTTGAACTAGGATGCTTCTCCTGAGGTTCAGTTGCAGTGTATTTTGTGCGTTGTTACACGTGTTAAATTCTCTGAGGAGAATTGTTCAGCTCAAGGAGTAACAAGAATTGACTGACATCTGGCATTGCTGTTGCCGTTTTGGAAAAAGAAAATGAAGCCATTCTAGCTGGTAAAATTGAAAGACAGTAGCATGATTCTGCCAGGGTGGAAATGCTTTTTCTTAAACCTAGTGCTTTTAATCCCTGCTCACTGTTTAGGGTGCGTGGTTCCCAGCTACCTTGAAGTGTTGATCTGTACTGGGAAAGCTGATAAATGTTGAAGAGTGAAGTTGTTACATACTGTGAAGCTGCCTTCCTTCTGCTCAGGCAGTCAAGAAGTTGCGTTGGGGAACTGACTTTGTAGAGCCTTCTGTGATGCTCTGCGGGAGGTAACTAGAAGGGTGGGGATTGCTTGACCAGGCAGCGCTCTTGGCAGTGCTTGCTTGGTGTTGGCTTCCTCTTGTTCTGGTGTAGCTCTGTGGGCATCATTTTGGCAATTAACACAATGCTCTCCAGGTTGTCCGCTTTGAGCGTAATCCCCACCTGCCTTCTGGGGACAGATGTCAGGACAACAGCTTCTTGAAGTTCATCTTCACTTGTCAACCTGCTCCTTACCCACCAGTCTTTCTGCTGATACCTTAGAGGAGTGCACGCTTAGCTCCTAGTTTGTGCTGTTACTTTCAGATGCGCCTGTTCCCCAAACCACATATCCCACCTTGGGAGGAGGGGAGAAATAAATAATTAAAGCAACCAAGGAGCAAAATGCAGTGTGGGAAAACAACCACAACCGTTCATTCCTCGTTTCTCTCCACGTCTACAGGACACATTGGTTTGGTGGAGTGAGAATAACATGGACTCGCGATACGTGACTTGCAAACAGCCTCTGCTGTTCTGCATTGCGTCTGCGAAGGCTTCACCTTACAGGAGAGCAGTTTACTTGTCGGGAGCTATGCTGTGGCTCTGTTTATTGCAATTGTCAATTAGGTCCGTAGAGGAAGTAGGTCTTTTCATTAACTTCAGGTAGCTTTGGGTCAGGATCAGTGCTTGACAAAGTTTTGGATTATTCCCAAGTAGATCTGTGAGGTGCAGCCATACATCCTGAAATAACCCCAAGTCATAGGGCGGTGCTCTGATGAGCCCTGACTGTTGGTGAGTACGTTTGGGGTGCCTGTTCGGGGCAGGTTGTTCAGCTGCGTGTTTAGGTTTCGCTGTGCTGGACGCTGACGTGGCAGTGCTGTCAGCGAGCCTGCTGCGCTTGTGCTGTGAGTTTGGCGGGCGTGTGGCGAGCCGTGAGGGTGGGCACGGGCCGTGAGGGCGGCACGGCTCTTGCTGTGTCCGCGGTGAGCCCACGAGCGCTGTGCAGGCAGGAGCGGCTGTGCCCCGACCCGCTGCGTGCCCAGCTTCTCCTTACGCCTCAGGCAGCCGCGCGCCGGGGCAGCACCAGCTGGCAGCACGGGCACGGCACAGCTCCTCTGCGGGTGCTGAGCAGGCTGCCGGGCAGATTTAAAGTTATGTAGGAGAAAGACCCCTTCCGGATTTCTGTGTGTTTTCATTGTTGATGGGAGAGTCTATTTAAAAACGCAAACCGAAAGGACGTTTTGAGGCATCAGAACTGAGGACGGTCAGGTACTGTGGCATAAACTCAGTATGGAAAGTGGATTAAAAGTATAACGCAGGTTCATTTGCTTGCGTTAATGCGGTAGGGTAGGTATTTCTTCAAACTTCCAGTTCCTGCGTTTGATCCCTGGTACCCCCTGAAAAATACAAAAGAGGAGCTTACCTAAATGATGCATGTATTAAAATGTCGTGCAACACCCAAGATCATCTGAACATACAGCTCTGCATTTTGTAGCTAAATACTGTGCCTGCTGTAGACTGCTTTGATAGCTCCTGGCAGACATCCTTGAATAGACGCAGCCTTTTTCAGGGTGAAATAAGGTAATGTTTTGTCAAAGATAATATGGATCTGCTATACCAGTAGTAGGAATAATATAAATACGATTAAATAAAAGGAGCCGTACCTGTTAAAAGGTGAAGATACTTGTGACTGATACCTATTTTGATACAAATAATTGGTGTGCCCTGGTGTCTTCAGTGCAGTTGGCAAGTAGTGGGAAACCTTGTCCACCAGCGTAACTTGAAATCTTTTTGTAGTTTGTGGCTTCTCCCTTGGAAAAAACAGCTAAGCATAGGGTAAGGTAAGCTGTGTGGGTCCTGGCAGCTGTAGGCGGTTGCTGTGGTCATTGGGTTATTTCATCAGATCCCTTCAGCCTGTGATAGCATTTATTTGCTTCGTTGATGAAGTCATTTATTTAGGTTGAGTGGCATTTATGACTTTGTAGATAATTGCTTAAAATGTTTTGTTCAGTTTGATTATTCCGTGCAATATGTGCATAGTATTTCCTCAGAAATTCAACCTAAATCTTTTGTTACGGAAGTAAAGCTGTTCTGGCACTTCATCCCGAAGCATAATACTTGCAGACTGCTACCATAACCCTTCAAAATGAAACACAACCAATCAATCTTTCTAGTTTGCATGTAATTGCCTACAGCTAAAATCAAGCTCCCCCCCACTGCCTCTTACAGTAGAAATGAGCTAATATATTGGTGATAGAATAACCATCAGCAATCAGCCTTTAGCTGTTTGCTAATGAACTCCCAGATGTATGGAAAAATTCAGAATCTGTGTTTTACTTCAGGCTGTACATGAACTTAACACTTCGGTTGTAGAAAGAAAAGCAACTTAGATGCCATACATATAAATACTGCTACTTCATATCTCAATAAATTGCAGATCATGAAAACTGCAGAAAGCTGTAGTAAAAATCCACATTTCAAAAACTAATAGGTGGTCCTGCAAGCTGAAATCAAAGGTTATTCTTGTATGGCGCTCTGATTCTTTTTCTAATTTAAAGCTTCTTTTTTTCCCTTTATTAAAGCCTTTAAGCATCTTTTTTTTAAACATTTGTATAGAGGTTTTCATCTGTCTGCACAGCGCTTGTTGGAGTTCTTTTAGGGAAATTAGTAGGATTGCAAGGGCATTTGCCTATGCAAGAATGGGTTGGTGAAGATCTAACACATTATCACGTTGCGTTAAGGACAGGTTCTCAGGGATTGCTTTTGCAAACTGTACGGCAGTGTAATCTAGCGGGTTTGTATTTCATTAGAAGGGAAGTTCACTAATACAACAGCAGTAGGTGTTGAAATACTTTAGGATAAAGAACACGTGTTAAAAATGAAGTACAGCTCCAGAATCTTTCAGTGTGTGGCTATGTATTTAGCAGTTCCTTCTCAGTAGTATGATTTTCATAGAAGGGCAAGTAGAGGAGCAGCGGAGTTGTGGATCAAGATCTGCTCATTAGCTCTAAAGATCCAATCCTTGCCTGCCTTGTGCTGTAAAGTACAGCGGACCTGTTCCTAGCCGTTTGCTTTACAGACTAAATGTCTGTGCTGGACTGTGAAACACGTAGTAGGCCGATGTCTCCTGCAGAGGACCATTTGTGCCTCTGCGTTGGTGGAAGTGTTAAATGGATGAAGGTGACGTTGAACATCAAAGGCTAAGGTTTCTTTTTGCATTAGCCCGTAAAGAATGGACTTGTTGACTTGAAGGATACAGCCTGGGGTGTGGGGTTGTGGTTTTTAAGTAATTTCAAAGAGTTTCTGTGGAGAGTAATTGTCTTAAAATTTTCTTTTAGAGACATCAATTTCATGTTTCACTTTAATAAAAGAGAATGGCGAATTTAAAATAGAAGGAGAATTGTTGGGAAAATGAAATTCTATGTGCGTTTCCCCCGAGTGTAAGAAGATTTAGTTAAGTTCTGTAATACTAGAGTTTTCACAAATGCAACTTCTTATATAAGACATGATGATTTTATTTCGAAGAAGATTCTTAATTTGGAAGAAGATTCTTAGTTACAGAAGGGAATAACTTTTTTTTGAGGTTGGCCTCATAATTTATAAAATCTGGATGTTTACACTGTAATATTCAGTGCTTAATATCCTTCAGAAAAAAACGTCGGAGTAGGGCTCAGTGAAAATTGGTCATAAAAGGAAAAACAAAGCATGGTATGCAAGTATCACAAGGGTGGTTAAATAATATTATATACTCATGGGAACATAGAGATTAAAAAAATGGAGGAATCTGCATTTTCACCCTGAAGGAGGAAAGGACACACTCTTAAAATAAAAGTATTAGGAAACAAACATTAAAGGCAAGTTTCTAAGTTAAATTGGTGATGTAGTAGTGGGTTTGAATCCCAGTTCTGTGTTGTCAACTTCCCCTGGTTTTGGAGCAGTAGAAGGAAGGTCAGTAGTAGCTAGAGAAAGAAATGACAGCAGCAGAGAAAGTGATTTGCCAGTGGAGGAATGAAATGAAGGCTACTGAAGATGCCATTACAGCTACCGAGCAGCTTTTCTTCTTTAGGAATGCTGCGTGGAGAAGAGCTGGAGGAGACAGAATAAGAGAGTGCATTTAGCTTAGCTTTTATTAAAGCTGTGTTGGAACAACAGACAAGTATATGAAGGTCGCTGTGTGGCTTTGCATGTAGGGAAGCTCCAGACTCACCAAGCTGTCTGTGTACTTGTAATCCCAGTAATAAATACACTTTTTCCTCCTTTATACTATTTGAGAATATTAATAGAGCGATATGTAACACATTATAACTTATCGGGAATTTCCTGTATGGAAGAATTGCATATTTTTTAATGAATGAAGTTTAATGCAGATACAGGAATACTGTGCTTATACTTATATATATTTCTTTTCTTGTGTTTGCAGGTTTCAGCAAACAAATGGTGGAGATACTGAACAAACATGGTATTTCATTTAGCAGTTTTGATATTTTTTCTGATGAAGAAGTTCGTCAGGGGCTGAAAACATATTCTAATTGGCCAACTTATCCACAGTTGTACGTAGCTGGAGAGCTTATAGGTGGACTTGATATTATCAAGGTTAGATAATGAGAAATATCTTAATCTTGGTAATTGTCAGAAGCACGGGGGGTTTTTTGTCTTACATTGATTTTTCTCCTCCAATCTCTCTAGGAACTTGAGGCTTCTGGAGAACTGGATACAATCTGTCCGAAGGCACAGAAGTTAGAGGACAGGTATGATGTATTGTCATTATTTTAAGGAGGTCTATTTTTGAGACTTCCTGTCTTTTCATTTTTACAGAAGAATACCTGTATTTACCCTCTGAATTCCCGTTCTTTAACTTTATCAGTAACTTGGGATGGTTTAAGTTGGAAAGACTCGAGATCATCTTTAAAGATCACCTAGTTCCAACCCCCCTGCCATGGACAGGGATACCTTCCACTAGATCAGGTTGCTCAAGGTCCCCAAATTTCCTTTCAATTACAGAAATCCTATAATCTTTATTTCAAGTTGTTTAACGTGTTCTGTTTTCTATACAGTAAGCATCTCTTTATATGAAATTACTAAGCTGTACTGTTATTACAGGCTTTGCTTATTACATTTATAATTGATTAATTTTTATTATGGCAGGAGTATATAGATCTTTGTCTTTTTTTTAAAAGAATTTATTCTTTGAAGGTAACTGAGAAAATCCCCTTCTGAACACGCTAGTAACTTCTGCTAGCTTCATTTGACGCAGGCTTCGTAACTGTGATGTTACTGTAGGCAAAGTACTTAGGCTTTTGCTCATTTTTCTTGATTACTCCTGTCCTTCAGCTCCTGTTTTCTTTCACCTTGGCCACATAAGCATATGCTGCATCAGTAGGCAGCGCTGCTTCCTGAATCAGAGGTAATATCTAGAAACCAATTTGTCCTCCTTTAACCTTCCTGCTTGAAGATTCACTCCTGTTTGAAATTCCGACGTGCCCCAGGCAGTCAAGCTCCGTATATCTGACAGGTCCTTCTGTTTGAGAAGATGCTGGTATACGTGGCGCTCCTTTCTGGTTTGCCTCATTTACTGGCAAGGTGGCCTGTGCCTTGAAGGCAAATATGTAAGCAGAGATTTCCCACTTGCTGTCTGAAGATGGCAAGAGCAAGTTTTAGGGAGCTCTAGATGAGACTGGTGCTGGTCTTTTGGTTTCTCCACCCAGTGGAGAACTAATGTGATGAAACCCGTTTTGATAACAGTGATGAAGTTATAAATTCCTTTTTCACTTGTACTGTGCCTGAAGTTCATGCATTGTTACTCTAGGAGGGTGACTTGTAAATTGTTTCACTGAGATCACAGAAATCCTCACCTTTTGCAGTTTGAGACTAAATTATGTCTGAAAATGAGATTGTGACCATGTTACTTTAAAAAAATCTATTCTAGAAATCTTCCTTTAATCTCTTTCTTAACCTTTCTGCAAAATGGCATAACCTGTAACTTCATTGAATTTATACATAATTTTTTGCTTTGCCTGGTCTGTTTGAGGGGGAGAAGATAATTTGAAGTGTCCTACACTTGGTTTTAATAGAGCAAAATTATTGGTATAGCAAATGTCTCCCTAAAGGAGCAGCGGCATCTTTTAAACAGGCATGTGAATTTTATCAATTTTATCCAATTTTGACGTAGAAATGGTGTGAAGGCAAACTGGATGAGTCGCAATCTGCTTCTTGTTGCCTAGTTTATTCTTGTTCTTTAAGTTAGGTGCTAGTTTATGAGGTTAACACGTAACAGTTTTTTCTGTTGACAACTGGGAAGTTCTTTACTCTGACACGTTAGTTTTTCTTTGTAGTTAACCTCATACTTAATTCTGGGGCAACTTCCATCTCTTTCAAGCTGCACTCTATCAGTCGCTCATAAGAAAAAAACACCGATGGGCTAGCTGCCCAAGACTCAATAAAATGAAGGAAACTGGTAGTAGAATCTATTTAATGCCAAATTGCATTCCGTTACTCAGTGTTTGATCTCTTCTAATCAGTGAACTGTCATCTTCTGAAAATCGCCTGGAAAATGGGCTCTGGAAGTCGGCTTACTTTAGTGAGGCAGATCTGGAGCCTGGGGAACCAGCTCAGATTGCAGTAGTTCATCCTCACTGTAGATGTTAGTGTAACTGTTGCTTTTTACCCTAGAGGTGACTTGGATGGAAAGATTGTTGGCTTTAGGTTTGTATGTGCACAGGCTGTAGGTCACCAACAAAACTTCGGTATTTTGCAAAGCCCCTGGATCCTCCAGTCTAGGATTACTTCGCGTTGTGTGAAACTTCAGAGAAAATGCCCAGCTGCCATGCGTTTATTTATAGAGGGTAACATGCCTTTAGCAAGAAACTGTTGGACAGCAGGTTCTGCTTTTTCATCAGCTGTCACAGCAAGGCTTAACTAAAAGGACAGGGAAAGGTGGAGACCGTCTGGTTTTGTGGGTGAACCAGCAGCAGCCAGGGCAGAGTGGACCTATTCCTGAATTCCAGTAGTGGTTTGTCCGTAGTGATTGTGACTGATTCTAGGTATGGCTTTTCTTCTTCGGAAGACGGTCTTGCATGTAGAACAAGAAACATCACTGTATTCAGTGTGTGGAAAAGCAATATATGAGTAAGTGTGCATCCTGTGTGAAAAATATCCTAAAAGGATGTTTCTCCTAAATTTGTTGCCGCTTGATACTTAGAGGTCAATCTAGAAAAGTAAATTGTTGCTCTAAAAGTAACAGGATTGTTCAATTTCATTCAGTAGAAGTACTGTAAACAATATAAATGGAATTGTTTATAGTACTGCTTTAAATGCATTTGCTGAAGCTGTAGGTTGCTGTCTTTCCACTTCTTGCATTTGTTTTCTTGTTGAAACTGAGATTGCGAAATAACTGAGCTGTTTTGTCTTTTTTCCTGTTTTCTGTAGGCTTAAAACCTTGATAAACAAAGCTCCTGTGATGCTTTTTATGAAGGGAAACAAACAGGTAAGTTTAAAAAAAAAAAAGTATATATATTCTGCAACACTTAAACAGCTACGGTTACTACTTTTCCTTGCTTAATAAAAATCGGTGGTTCTGGGTAGTTATGTCTCTTTATTTGGTACTTCTGTGAGTAACAGAAGAACAGTCTATATTTTAGCTGATTGAAATACATTGCTCAAATGTTGATAGCGTTGTTACAAACCAAGCATGAAATTCTCCGGTTTTAGTGACATCTGTCAATTGATCTACGGTGCAGGAATGAATGGAAGAACTGTGCGCGTTGTTTTGGTCTTGCCGTATTGATTGTCTTTGCAGATAACAGGTTTTCTTCTGGTGTACCGAGTGCTGTCTCTGATGTCTGTCCTACTTGAAACATACTCTTTGACTAGTACCTGATGCTTTAACTTTGTCTACATGGGTTTTTTTGAAGTTTCCCTCTGGTGACCTAGTTGCATTGGTCAAAATTGCAATTTCTCTGATTTTATTATGCTTTCACAACTGCTTTGAAAAACGTGGATGCTCTGTGTCCCTACACTGTCAATGTAAAGAGTTTGCAGTACATAATTCAAATTAATAATTGGAAGTGGGCGTTACTGTACACGTACACTATTTATCGGTTGACCATAGTGTGCTACTCTCTCCAGAATGGTTAAGTAAAGGGTGGAGTAAGTCTCCACATAATCTGTTTTACAAATGCATGCCGGGCATACACAACCTATGTATGACTTTGGCTTTTTGAATGTTAAGAAACTTCCGAAGCCCCACTAGTTTCCAAGATAATATCACCAAACCTAGAAAACAGATTCACCTTGTATCACTTCGCAGCTGAGGAAAGTGGTTAATATTCTCAGACTTCTCATTTACTTCCAAGTATATAAAGAAAGATGTTCGGTAGAGTTTGAAGCTTAGCGTGGAAAGAAGAATGAAAAAAGGATTAGTAGTATTGCTCATTCAGTAAGGTTGCCATTAGCAAGAAATTGATAATAGCTTTAGTGTAACTTGGAGCTGGAACGTTGTGGATTAAATATAGCAGAAATGTGCTAATGTCTGTGTTTTGCATTCTAGACTGCAAAATGTGGATTCAGCAAGCAAATTATAGAAATCATAAATAATACTGGGTATGTAAGTCTATGTAATTTAGGAAGCCAGTTCTGTTTTAACAACTGCAGTTGGATATTTTCCAAACTCTTTATTTATGGTGGAAGACTTCCCAGAATGTCATTTTCTTTGTTCAGAAGTATTTGAGTATCCCTATATAAAAGCCAGTAGCGTAAATCCCTACTCCGTTCATTTGATACCAAGTCAAACGTGGTGTGTCTGATATTGCACTGCTTTAGCTCTGCTACGTAGTGATTGTCTTG
Organism: Cygnus olor; assembly: GCF_009769625.2. NCBI lineage: Eukaryota > Metazoa > Chordata > Aves > Anseriformes > Anatidae > Cygnus > Cygnus olor. The sequence goes on from NC_049175.1 coordinate 36,966,952, forward strand.
CTCTGATTGAACAGGTTATTGCAACAGTAACTTTTTTTGCTGTTGACATTAAAGAAATCCTTCCAATCTGATAAGCAGCTCCTCTTAGAGGTCCCTCTTGATCAGTTTCCTTAATCTTGGAGCCTCTTGTTATGTAGTCTCAATTTTCATCTTCAAAGCAGTGACTTCTGTAGTGAGAGAGAGAGAGATTAGTATCATCTTTCTTTGAATAAACCCATGTGCCATTTGTACTGCTAGTGTGAGGTTAAGCAGTTGCCTCGATAACTAAATGTTAGAATGACTTATTGTTTTAGATGACAGACGACTAGAAAGGAACTGTATATATCAATATACAGTTTGGAAATAAGTAGCAGTTACTCAAATTGCTATTCCCTGTCATTGACCCTATCTGCTGGAAGGAGCCTACATCCTTCCCAGTCACTGAAGACTGACAGATCTTTGGATGCAAGGAATTGCGTAACACAGCTCAAATATGAATCAACCAGTACTCAAATTTGCACTGGCATTTTATTGTGGGTGTCTTTTTTTTTGCAAGTAATATATGAAGATAATGAAATAGTTGTAGCTGGATGATTCCTCAGTAAAAACTTCCAAAGTATGTCTTGTCTTTTTTTTAAGCTAATACTGACCAGAATTGCTTTGAACACGTTTGCTCAATAACAGTATAAGCCATACAGCTTAATTTTTTAGCACATTATGTTGTCATCTGGGCATTGTAAGGAGTTTCCCATGAAACTAGATATTTTTTAGATTAGTTCCTGATGCCTATGGAGCTGATGTTTTTCTTTATCATTATAAACCCTTTTTTTTCCCTTTCTAGTGTTGATTATGAGACATTTGACATACTGGAGGATGAAGAGGTAATTAAGTCTTTCCATCACTGTGGCGTTTGTCGTTACTTTTCCTAAAGTTGAAGTTTACAGTTAAGGTTGTTTTTCTTAGGTGCGGCAAGGATTAAAAACCTATTCAAACTGGCCAACGTATCCTCAGTTATATGTGAAAGGTGAACTTGTTGGAGGCTTGGATATTGTTAAGGTAAGAATGGCAGAATCAATGTAAATTGACCATTTGTTTTAAAACTTGAAAAATGTTTTCTGCCTATAACACCCGGCAATGTCTGTGTAGTGGCCGTGGATCTTGAAACTGAGCGTCTTGGTTGTTTTTAGTGTGACTTCCATTAGCTCAACGTACACTTGAAAGGAGCTCTAAATCTCTACCATTCTCATATGCCAAGATTTATCAGTGAAATGTATTTTCTTGACAGCAGTCAGTTACTGTTACTGTAAAGACCATTTTCACCCTGTGGGTGTATTTTTACAGGTTTCTCTTCTTAGTTTTACTTCTGACATTGCTTTTCTCAAATAAGGTGGGTGAGACATTTTTTCCTACCAAAGAGTCTCATTCCTGGAAAAAAGTAAGGTTTATTGTAGTTGTTTGAACAGACCCTGAAGCAACAAAAATAGATCTGCATCTGTTACTGTGGTTTTTGATTTTTGTAACAGCAGGCACAGTGTTCTAAACCCCAAATACTCTTGAGCCCATTCTTGTCTGAATGTTTTATAGCCAATTCCTCAGACATTGTAACTCTTGGGAAGATGCAATCAATAAATCTCATTTAGTTCTAAAAATACTGGTATTACTTAAATTATATAGATTACTTTAATTTTATTTATTTAACAAGTGTGTGGGTTACTTCAGTGATCAGTAAGTATAGTCTTGGGCATTGCGGAGATGCTACAAAATACTTCTCTCACTGGTATTTAAATATAATTTGTCTATTTGTGTTGTTAGGCTGTATTCGGTTCCCAGTAAATTGTATGGGTAGATGAATGTTGTCAGTACTTTAAAGTGCATTCCATTATACAGCATAATATGAAATAAAACTGAGATAGAGCTGTTTCTCTTGAGATGTGGGAAAAGAAAATACACTCCGCAACACGTTATTTTAAAACCATTTCCTGGTTTTCTCTATCTGTTTGGTAAGTTAAAGCCTCAAAATTTGAATTAAGCCGTGAAGATTATACACACAAGTACTTCTTATTTATAACTCTTATAAATCTCATTGTCTGGTTTGACAGATTTTGTTACCAGCACACGTTAAAACAGTGGGTGATGTTTTTTTCATTTTGGGTGTTGTAAAATTTTGTATATGCTTAGATGGAGATGTACCAGGGGATGTTTACCTCTTAAAGTTGATAACAATTCTTTTTGAAGGTTTCTTTTCCCTAAATAAGCACCCTCTTTTACTTGATAGACACAAAATAGAATTTAAATTCAAGATTATGAACTTTAAAGAGTCTTGGTCAAGAGAGACCTCTAGTGGGTCGTGTAGTTCATCCCCTTAATAGCCACTGAATTGATCTGTAAACTGTCCCTATTGAAACTGTGTTAGTGTAATCACAAAATGTACAGAGAATAATTGTTTTGTACATTTCTTTACAGGAGCTAAAAGAAAATGGTGAACTGTTGCCTATTCTGAAGGGAGAAAATTAATGTCAATGGACGGCAATGGGAACTGAAGTACTTTGAACAATTACTCATTTATAGATTATATTGGAGCAATATACTACTAAACCCTGTGGAACTGATCAGAAGTAAATAAAGGCTTCTCATGTACTCTGTATTTCACAAGACCATGTTACATGTGAACATATGTATTTCCACTGAAGATAAAGTCAAGTTCTTCAATTAAAATACAATGTTGAAGAAGTCTGGGGTTTTTATTTTGATTTCAATGTATTCATTGCACTCAGCTGTTCAAGAATCAAGTAATGCGTTGCACTACTGTATAGGACTAAATTGCATCTTTCTGGGGCCCAGCTATCATTAGGAGAATATTAATGGCAATACCTCTGTGGTATGGAGTGTAATAACTTTCTGTCACTGCTAATATTTATTTTAATGTCTCGTGAGTGAGAAAATGCTGTTGAAACCTTAATCCAGTGCACCATTAGGAAGTTGTTATTAATGAGTTTCAGCTGTATACTGTGCATCTTCATTATCTAAGCAGGTACAGTAATTGTCAATTTCAGAAATTAGACCAATTTTAATGTAGCTTTTTGGACATGTTTAAATTTTAGTGGAAATGAGCCAATAAATGCAATGATTAGGCCAGTCTTGTGATGTATTCTCAATGTTCTTTCATTTAGAAGGAAAGGTTTACTTTCTGGGCTACAACTTTAGTTTAATTTAATATGTTAATATAGAAATCCTTTTTTTCTGGAGTTTAAAAAATTTTTTTGATCTTTGTTTCAGTACTGGTAATACTAAGAAACAGAGTGAGCTCTAACAACGGGCTGACCATGAAACCAGCTACAGCACAGGTATACTTGCAAGTGTATACTGGGTGTTTTACCTTTTGGAAAAATAAAGCAAAACAGCTTCAAAAATCAAAATACAGTGCAGTCCATGTTTTCTGCAGTGTTGACGGGGAGGGTATTTCTCTTCAAGGGAAGCACTTCTTGCTTTCAGTCTGAGTTCCTAGCCTCTGCACTGAGATTATTGAGCTGTTTATTGCAGAGGATGGTTTTGTCAGTGAAATACTGAAATACTTCTAGTGAATTACACAGAGACCGCTGTGTGTGACAGCGATATCAGCTGCTACAGATTTCCAGCTGTGAAATGCTGGTATAAACTGTTCTGAGGGCATCGGCCGTATACAATAAAGACAAGAAGGACACCATGTTCTTAGGGAGGTCTAGAACCTGAAGAGGAGCAGGCTCTGATTACAAAACCCAGCAAATGAAATGCTGGCGAGCAGAGAAGTGCCCGAACCTCGCCAGTAGTAAACTTTGAGCAGAGAGGTATTGCTGAAAGCCCATTGCTCACTATTTTTGTGTTGATTGTGCTTGCAGAGAAACACCTGTATGCTCAGATCTATGGCCAAAAATGTTTCTGGGAAGTTGCTCCCTTGTTCGGAGGGGTCAGGACTGAATGCGTGCTCTACTAAATGTACCTGGTGAGTTAGGTGATGTGAGGTTTTAGGCAGCAGCCGAGGAAGAAGGTTTTGGAAACAAGTTTGGGCTTTGTTGCTTAAATTCCATGTAAATCTAGTGGAACCTGAAACAAGACTGTTATTAGACGTAGTCCCAAACTACTGAGAAAGTTACTTGTGTTACGTAATTCTCAAAATGATTTGTATTTAATTCAAGTATTAATTTTGTGAGAATAATTTTAGTCACTATTTTAAAAGTATATATTACAACTTTAAACTAGTTTTAATATCTACTTAAAAAAATCTTGCCCTGCTTCTGAGAACAAGCTTTAATCAATGTCTCAAAGTGAATTGCAAACGCATCCAGGCAGTTGTCAGTAATTATAACCTACTTTATTAAAAAAAAAAAAACAACAAAACAACAACAACGAAAAAGAAATACATATAAACAAACCTAACTTAAAAAGTAACATCCTTGGGGTCAAATTAGGAATTAGAAGCTTTAACAAAAACAAGACTAAATACAAATTCTGTTTCTTATGTAATAGTTTTTTTCTTTTTAAAAGCCTTTTCCTTAAAAATTCATTCTAGTGGAATTTAACTTCTCAGGATTTATAGAGTCTTCACAATACATTTATAGACATGTGAAAGACCAGCAGTGAACAGCAGTTGTTTTTCTGAGATTTTCTTTCTATATTCCATATAATCCAGTGCTACACTTCTTTCACCAAAATGGAATTTATTCTTGAAGTGAAACTATTGTGCTGCTTCAGAAACCTGGGATTATTTTTTTCTTGTTTGGCATTTTTTTTTTAACTTCTCATGGTGCTAAATTGTGGGCCCGTGCTTTGGTAATGAGCAACAGTTGAAATACATGGTACTAATTTTTTAACAGAATTCATTGTAAGCTAACTCTTTTTAAGTCAAAAAGGCACTTTGTTCAGACAAAGCCAGACTTTCTGGAAATAAGCACTTTTAAAAGTGCTTTTCCCAAAGAGCACATTTCTAAGTGGCTGTCCTGCCCGTGGCTGGACGCAGTGCCGGGGGGGTGCCCGTGCGTCGCTGAGGAGCCCGGCTTGGGCAGGGCTGCTCCAAATCAGGGTGTTCAGTATGGCAACTGGAGCATCAGCCTCCTGTGGCTTTATGGTATGAGTGAAGCATCATCACATCTGAATTTTGTGCTGGTGCAGTTAAAAAGCGTTAGAAAGTGACTATTTTTGCGTGGGGCCTGCGCTGCTGTGTGGTGTGGTTCCACCCCTGCAGCTGTGCGATTTAAGAGTTTGTACTGAGCATGTATGCGGGCTTTCCTGCAGCTGAAATTTTGGTTGGGATCTGCTTGTGTCTAAGGGGCTGCAGAACTGTCTGCTTTCAGCTTCCCCGGCGCAGGGAGGGATGCGTGGGTGGAGGCTGCCTCTCGGTGGTGGGAAGGTGTACATCGCACACATGTGCCGGGCCTGAAATCCCCGCCTGGCTCAGGGGGAGAGCGGCAAAACTGCACCAAATGTGCTCCAAAACACTTTCAGCCATATGGCCAAAGCCTTAATTCCAGGGACTGCCGAGGAGCGTGGCTTGTACGCTGCTGCTGCCTTTCTGTCGGAAGAGGATAGCGAGCGTCCTTCTGCAGGAATAGCCTTTCCCTCTGCCTCTGGCACACGCTGCTGCTACTAACAGCTAACAAATAAAAGCAACCCCCCACAACAAAACACAACAAGACACACGCAAACCCCTACAGTTTGGCTTTATAATGAGTGGGAAATTTGTTATACATATCCCACTACATATCCTACAGTGGATGTGTAGCTTGCACTCACTGTGAGATGAGGTATTTATCACTGAGGACTGAAGCAGCTTGGGGGTTAAGAAGTGCCAGCGAGAGTTCCCCGGTTGGTACCTGAAACCTCTTAAGGTGCTGGTTCTTATTTCAGGTTTATGCACTCCTGCATATATGTTGCCTTCTACAAATACATTTCTTGGTACTCTTCTCAAAGTCGGTCTTTTGGGTCCTTTGACCTCCTAATGGAAAAGTACTGACTGAGTTCCTTGACTGTTTTTCTGTAAATGGGGATGAGTTAGGCAATGCAGTTCAGGGGGCGTTCCCAGGCTTCTGGGGGTGGACGTAGTGAGGCATGGGGTCACTGAGCTGGGAGACGCCAAGGAAAAATGCACGTTTTGCACAGAAGGGGTAGAGCAATAGTGTCAGAGCGACAGTCCTCCCTCCAGCTGAACTGAGGTGAGGTCTCATACTTTTCATGGTTGCCAAAGGGGCATGTTATATTTTTTTTTACTGGTGGAAAAGTATTTGATATCGATGTTTGGTGCAGTGATTAACATCACCTAGTTTATATCCTGCTTATTTTTTCTTTCTCCCTTTTCTTTCCCTTGCTTGTCCAAAGATTTCAGCTAGATTCTTGTTTTCCTATACTTCCCTTCTAGGGCATAAGGAGAAAACAAAACCAAAACCAAAACAAAATTAGAATATTCAAATGGGTTTGGGTTGCCTTGAGAGGTTGGGGCTCTTCAGAGGTGTTCAGGACTCAACTAGACAAATCCCCAAGCAACCTGATCTAATTTGACAGCAGGTCAGGCTGGATGACCTGCGGGGTCTGTTCCAGCCTAAATTAGTCTGTTTTTAATGATACAGCAGTGAAGTGCTAGTGAATAGTGAAGAGTGTTAGAGAACAGAGTGCAGAACGGGACTTCTCTTGCCCCGAGTGCCAGCTCTGAGTGCTGCCGCAGCAATTGCCTGCTGTATGGCATTAACTATATGCAACAAGTCTGGCTAACCAGAAAGCTCCTTTCCCCTGTCACTTCTTCTGTACTTGAATAAGAAATACTTTGAAAATGCTATGAAATTTTTTTCAAGGTAAGCGCCATATAGCTGGGATAGGTAATGCAATATCATTTTTAAATTAAAAATTAGTCTGGAACTACGTGAACATTGGTTAAAGGCTTCAGACAGTCCAAGGAGAAATGCGATGCAGTTAACAATTTTAGTTGGGGGAGCATTTTATTTAAAGTAATCACAAAGATGCAGTATCTCATAGTACTGAGGCAGAAGTGGAGGAAAACTTTTTATTTTTTTCTTAAAGCTTAGAAAATAAGCTTTCTTAAAGCTTAGAGCTTCTTAAAGATTTATTTTTTTTTCTTTTGTAGTTCTAGGCAGCTCATTCAGTTGAGACTACCGAGTTACGCAGAGAGCAATCAGTGAGCACAGCGTTACCGAGCCTGCTTTCAGCCCATTTCTGACCCAGACTTTCTTCGTTTTCCTGGTGTGGCTGTAGCCCGCTCTGCTGCAGCACGAGTGAGGAGTGTAATGACTTTTTCCCGGCTTTGCTTAGGGGAAACAACTGTCTGCCCATTCTCCTGGCTGTATTCACCTGCTCTGTCCTGACGTGTGTGGTCAGTCTGAGCAGAGCCCCTTTCCAAGCCAGAGAAGTGCTGCCAAGTGTGACACAGAGGGCGAGGAGGCAGGTGCTGGTACAGTCCGTACCACTTCCTTCGTAGAAGTCCCATCCCCAGTTACCTCCGGGTAGGTCCTCCTGCTGCGTCTCTCTCAGCTGTAGCTGTTTTTCTCCTTCAGATGCAAAGGATTTGAGAACAGGCAGCAGCAGCTGCCTTTGGTAGCACCAGGGATACTTGGTGACACCTGTGGTGCAGCACCGAGCTGCTTGGTGCTGCTGACAAGGGCGTTGAGAGGTGCTGTGCTTGCCCTCCTGCAGGGAGGGCAGGAGTGGGGACGTTAGGTTGTGGTGGCCGCTGTCCTCTGTCGTAGCGTGGCTGCGAGCTGTGTGTGTGTCAGGGGAGTGCTTCCCCCAGTACAGGAACTGCTTGCTCCCAAGCATACTTGCAGTCACACCAGCACTTCTACCGACCTTACTGCCCGTGTACTGAATGTTTAAAACCCCACATAAAGCGTGCAGGAAGGGCTGCACCAGACCTGCCCCTCAAGGGCCCTGAGCACCCGGTGCCTGACGGGCAGCCCAGGTTCAGGTGGGCTCCAGGCCACGGCCAGCACAGCTGAGATGCGGGACGAGCCCTTGGCTCTCTGCTCTCAGGAGAGCCGGGGAAAGGGAGGTGTGAGCCAGAGGTGAAGGTGTCTGTGGTGCTGCTGATCTGAGAAGGCCGGTAGGACGTGGGTCGTGGTTTGTCAGAGCAGGTAAGTGGGTGGTTTTGCTTCGTGGCCTTTGGGTCTCTTAAAATGCCTTTCTCATTGAGCCGTTTCCCATCTTATTTCTTATCTTAAATTGAGATCTGTTTAAGCTTTGATCCTCCTTAGATGTGAAAGAATGGGGAAGGATGGGTCACAGACTGCCTCAGCCTCCTGTAAAGGTGAAGAGGAAGGTGCTGCTTGAGTTCACCTGGTGAAAGGCTGCAGACTGACCACATCTTAGCGGTTAGGGCCTCCTACGTGAAAGAATACATTTCCAACACTTCTCCCGTGTCCTGCATGAACACTGAGCAAGGCAAGGCAGCAGTGGGTCTGGTGCACAGTCAACTCCAAAACCGCTCAGGTGGGCTCAGAGCCCCGGGCCTGCCTCGTGGTGGCACAGGTGCCCGGCTGGACCCGGAGCGGAGCGAGGGCTGGGCAGGCAGAGCTGTGTCCTGTGCTGGAGCAGGGTCAGGTCAGGGTGTTTGGGGGGCTACAGGTGCTGCAGTCGGCCCCTCAGCGCCTTTGCCCTGGTCTCATCGCAGCCACTGCCGTAGCCGTGAGATCAACCTTCAGAAAAACAGTGGAATTTCGCCACCTCTTTATCGCTTTGTTGCATGCAGGCTGTGGCAATATGGGGCTGTTCCTTGCCAGGGCTGTGTTCAGAGAGCTGGTTCAGAGCTAGCTAGCCCTGTCGCTTTCAGCCAGAGCCAGATTTCTTGAGGACAAACCTGTGGGAGGAAGGCAGCGCCTTGCTGGGACCTGACGGTGTCCCGCAATCCTCGAGCCAGCGCCTGCTCCTACAGCAACCCAGCTTGGGGCGAGCACATACAGCTAGTGAGCCTGAGGAGCTGGACGTGATGCAGCCACTTTTACCGGTGCTCCAGAGCTCACCGAGCAGCTCTGGCTGCGCGGCTGCGGCCGCCAGAGAGCGCGGTGCTGCTGCTCTTTGGTTGGGCCTGCTTGAGCCTAAACCGTAGGCAGGTGTCTGCTAAGGGCCCTTTGGACTCTTCTCAGCTCTTTTTAAGCTTGGGTGCTGAGTAATAATAGTACTGCTAGTAAAAGCTGCCTGAAGTCCCTGGTAAATCCTCCAGGTGCCTGCTTTCAGGGCGTGCTGCGCAATCCCCGTGCCTTTAGAAGCGACGACGCGCTCGGTCGGTCGGCGAGCTGCCTCGGGAGCTGCTCCCAGGCTGAGGGGAGGCCGACGGGGCAGCGGTGTGCAGCCGGGGGCAGATGCGATGGAAACGGAGGGGTTGGAACTGGGGGCCTGTGCTGAGCCCCCAGGGAGGGAGTCCTGAGAGCCTGGGCGAGCGGTGGGAGCAGCGCCACGGGAGCAACCCCGAAGCCCTGTGGTGCCACGGGCCCTTCTGGAGGAGGGATGGGCACACGATGTTGTCTTCTGACCTGGGAAAACTCATGTGAAATTAAAAGTCCGAACATCAGGCCGACTGCAACGAATGTGACCGAAACCCTTAAATAAGCCAAGTTCAGGCTCCCAGCAAAATCCAGCTGGCACTTCTGCCTGCTCAGTGCCTGGGCTAACCCGCCGGCTGCTGGGGCTTATCCCCCGCTCTCAGGATGCCGTCTGCACGCTGGGAACTGCATTTTGTACGGAAACTTGCTCCATCCCAAGCACTGTGCAGTGCGGTGCACCTTACAGTGTGACTGGAGGGTGGCAACAGTGTTAGTGGTGCTACATGTGAGTCGGGATGATAAGGTATGGTCCTCAGCTGGCTTGGTGCGTAAACACTTATTTTTATAATCCCTCATTTGTTAGGAGGTGCTGTGTCATGTTTTATCTGTGACGTGGCTTTTTGTACCAGGTTCAAGGTACAAAAAATCCACCATTAGTCATCTCTGGATGGAGACCTGTGACCCTTAACACCTCTGCGATCACTGGGCAAACAGGGAACTCCTCAGATATGGCAGAGAAGTCCAGTTGTTTTGCTAGGACATCTTAAACACTTCTGTCAATTACTTCTACCAGCTGGCTCTTTTCCCCTTTCATTTTTTTCCCCTGGATTATACATGTTTAACACTAGATGGAGCCTTCTGTGCACTGGAGGAACTGGGGAGACTGAAGAGTTCAGAGAAACATCCTTCACTTAGAGCAGTGTCTTGTGAAATGCGTTAATGGAAGTATCGCTGGCAATAAGGGTGTTGTTTAATGAAAAAAACACAGTGGGAAATTCCTTTTTGCACCAACAGAAGACAAAAATTGTGGTGTTTCCCTTTATGTGAAAAACACATCAGATCTCAGAATTAGAATGGTTATAGCATTCAAGGTTACGTACACATCAATTTTAAAATACTTCTTGAAGTATGCGGCGAGGAAGGGCAGTGTCTGTGGCTTTCAGAACATGTGCCTGCATATAGATGTGTGGAGAATTCTTTCTGTCCTACGGATGTCTGTGGCTTTCCCTGACTGCTTTTGCAGCTCTCCTTAGAAAAATTATTCAAAATATGCTGAGTCGTTTGACGTTTCCTTAATAAGCTGCTTATTATTTTGCATTACAGCCTTGGTGTTGGTCGTGTAGCACGCTGGCTGCTGATCTTTCTAAATGACGCAACGGTGACGATGCTTGTGTTGGGAAGCTCTCTTCAATATTACTCTTACAGAAGCTGGGTGGTGTCAGCATTCTGCGCACATACACAGCCTCTGAAAGCAACCAGGAAAGTAGATTACAGAAGACGAGTTTCCAAGAAGACAAAATTGCAACATCATTATGAAATGAACCATGTCGTCTTAATTTTCTGCAAGTTTTAGGCTGCATACAAACAATGGGTGCATCTTGCTGACATCAAGAACAGTTATAGGATATTGAGACAATGCAAATATAAAACATTTTAGGCAAATTAAATATGTTTGTATTGAGAATGTTAACTGAGAGAAATTCTTGTAGAAAACTCTCTGATGGATGAAGGGTGCCATGCAAGGGATACATCCTCTGAACCAAATGATTACCAACAGTTTTCAAACCTACAGGAAGGGATGCTTACCAGAATCACTTCATGACAGCCTCTTTAGTGAAGAAGGGGAAAAAAAAAAAAAAAAGGAAAGATAATTAAAACATGCATACTTCTACATGTATGAACATACTTTTTTGATTCTTCCATTTAAGCAAATAAATGCTTAAATGCCTTTTTATTTAGAAAAAGAAAAAAATAGACGTGTTTAGAATTCAAGTTCATCTCTACCGTCATATGCTTTGCTCTACCTTCACATGCATTTGCACTGTGCAAGACACTGGCTTCTTGCAGTAAGGGATGTAACAGCAGAGGCTGCCATTGACTTTGCAATCAGTCTATAAAAAGGGCTGCGAGTCTCTCCAGCGACAGCTAACACACTGACTGCTCCCCCTGCTCAGCAACCAACCGAGAGACTCCGTAAGGCTTTTGGTTGAGGGAATCCATCTAGCAAAGTAATGAAAAAGTTGAAAATAATGACAAAACAATCCACAGCATGTTTTGTCTTCGAAATTAAACTCGTTGCCAACAGCATGTTAAATTTCCAGTGATTTTCCATAAGTAATTCAGAACAATCATGCTACTCCTAAACCACCTGAATTGGCCTGCACCCTTCTGAGTTTGCGTTGCGTGGTGTAAGTCATCAGATGCAGGCTGCTTTGACTAAGTAGCTTTCCCTTTGTTTCCAGGTGAACATGACTTGCACATGCTGCTCAGAGTTTCAGTGCCCTTTTAAAAGATTATCGCAGCCAATTGAAGAAGTAACCTGTCAAAGCTGACATTCATCCCCTCTCCCCTAAATCGCACTCTTCCTAATTCAGCTGTGCTGAGTAGCAAGGTAGAGAGATATTAGTGGAACCAGTCCATAAAATTTACTCTATTTTTGTATTAAAACGTTACCCATGATTCCGGTAGCGATAGGGGATGTGTTCATAATGAAAATATTGCTGTCTAGATCTTGATACTGATAATACCCCGAGGCATTGGCAAACAAGTAATTGTGGAGCTGATATTTGGCTGCTCTCACCAGGGGCTGCAGGGAAAGCGGTTTTAAGCCATTTGCAAGCTACAGATTGGGAGTTCCTTGGTGCATCTTCACGTGTCATTTTGGGGGTCTTTGCTCAAAGTCCCTTGTTGTCCTGGGGCTGGGTGCGGGCAGTTCTGAGGCTGGCCGTCATTTACAGCGACTTTAGGGCACAGGGGTGGGTAGTGGGGATGAGTAACCCAGGTGGAGCACTATGAAAATGTAGCGGGATTACTGCAGGGATGGAGCACACATCTGGCTGCTTGACCCCCTGTAGCCTGTACTGGGTTATCGGCAGCCTGCTCGGACACCTCTGCGAAGCTCTGAATCGTGTGAGCTGCACAGCCTGCAACTCCTGCGTGTGTTTGGGTACGTGGCTCCTTTCTGTAGGCACCTTCCTAACAAGGCCAGTGAAGCTTTCTTCCTAATATGCCTGCTGAAGCTTGCTGATAAATTTTTTTGATGGAGAGTACGTAAGTGTTTTGGAGAGATCGATCACCCTGTAGGTAGCTAGGTATTGGTCATGTACATGCATAGTTTTGCTATACTTTTTTCTTAGGAATGAATGTTATTGAGGATGATCTGACCTCCTCTGTCCCCAGTACCTAAGAGGCTTTTACTGCAAACTACCTCCCTGGGTGTGCACCCATCCCTGTGCGAATTCCCAGGGGATTCAGGGAATTCCTCAGTGGCACCGACTCCTTGCACTATTTTTCCACTGTTTGTTCCCATCTGGGAGGAGGCTTCTCCAGAACTGGAGCTCGGCGAGTAGTGATGAATCTCAGGTCAAACTAGTCTCTTGTCGTCAAACATTCACTGCACTTCCTATCCCTACGAATAATGTGCTGCCTCCAATTAATCAGCGTGATGCTTCTAATGCAGATAAAGGAGAAAATGCCTTGATCTCTAAATCCTGGAAATGTGGGAGTTGGGATGATTTCCAAGGACAACTTTTGGATGTGCTGGACGAAGCTTGTGGGGACTGGAGAGCACCAAGCAGGTCAGAGGCGTGGAAGGGATGACCTAGTTTAAGGATTTTGTGATATTTCAAAATAGTTTTGTTTCTGCTCGCTTTCTTTTGTCATCACCTTAAATAAATAAATCTTAGTGGTAATAGGTGAGGAGGTACTTTATATAACGGTTTCTCTCCAGATATTTTTTTCTTTATGCTGTCAATTCTGATTGTTGCTGGATTTTAGCAGATGCATGGCAGATACAGCATTAGGCGAATTCTTCCAGGGTGCTAGGCAACTTCTCTTACGTGTTCACAACTGTCTGGAAATCCCAGGCGCTCTCAGGCATCCCTGCCCCATTTTCCCACTGCTGGGCTCAGGGAGCAGAGCACAGCTGGCTTGGTGTGCGCTGGCCGTTGTCCCTTCTGAGTCTGCCCAGCTTCCCCCGCTTGCAGCTGACCTAAAACAATTTTGTCAGGTGCTCTCGCTGCCTTGCTATTCGCCACTTCTTGCAGGCTGTTAATGAATATATTGAAAAACAGCAGCCCGAAGACTGATCCCTAGGGCACTACACTATTAACCTTTCTCCATGCTGAGAATTGGCCATTTATTTCCATTCTCTTTCCTATCTCTTAGCTTGCTTTAATCCATGACAAGACTTGATCGTTCACCCGGCGGTAACCGTGTTTCCTTTGCAGCCTCTAGGTAGGTAGGAACTTTATCAAATGCCTTTGGAGGCATCTTTGAACACCTCAGACTTCCCAGTCGTCCTTTGCATTATGTCTCCTTTACCCTGTGAAAGGCTCCCGATAAGCAGAGGAGGTGCAGGTCTCTGTCCCTGCTGTCTCGGGGTATCGCTGGGGAATGCTGCGGTCTGAACGTGCCAGCAAGGAGCTGCTTTTAAAGTGATGAGGGGGGGACAAAGTCAGCTTCCCACTTCTTGTCTTCCTGAATGTCCATATTTAAAGTCTACGCCTTAATTTTTGTGTGAAAATGGCTTGCAAATCGATTTTAGGCTTGCAATGGTTGATGTATCATTAGGGTGAATATCTGGAATGCATCTGGAATCTGGATGGCATCTGCCATCTTTTTCACATCTTTTTTGTCCTTGGCTTAACGCAATGTATCTGTTCAGCGAAGGTAGTGCAAAGAGAGAACTTTCTGAATAAGAGGCTGGTTTAGTTCAGTAGGACAGCCAAATAACTGAGCAGAGACTTTATTAGTTTCAGTTCAAATGCAACACAATCTCATCCCTGAAATGGAAATTTTCAAAAAAAAATGTTTTTTCTTGAAAGGTGTCTTTTTTCCCCTCACTTAACTTTTATACAGAATTCATTTCCAGTCACGTTGAGAACAAACACTACAATTTCTGTCTTTCAGGAAATGTTCTCAAATTCTTTAGCTAAGAACTATTTGAAAATCTATTTTGAGTTTTTAAACAGGTTTGCCCGCCTCAAATGACTTTTTCCAAAGGAACAATCTTCACCTGAAAAGTTTTTCCCAGCCCCAGGGAAGAGCCGTGCCTGCATGCTAAAGCGTCCGAGGAGCGGTGTGCGGGAAGCTGTGGTGTGCGTCTGTGGGACGTGGCTTTCTGAAGAAGAAAAGGGAGACAGGAAACCAACAGCGTGAGGGAAAAGGCATTTCACATTAGTGAAACCTTAATTCTTAAAACAAATACAATACAGTGGGCATTGATGCTCGGGAGAAGCAAAACATGAAATGGCAACACAGGGTTCAAACACAGCATCCTGGTAGTGCACGGCATTCTCTGTTTCCTCTGTTCTCCTGAGAGCTCAGATTAAATCATATTTTCCTATCTGTGCAAAGTGCGTTTAATGAGACAATTAGGCACTATGGACTCTAGCGGGCAATGGTAACTCCTGTATTACCTTTTTTTTCTTTTTTTTTTTTTTTTTCTCAGTACTTTGAGTTGGAAAGCTGGTATTTTAGTACCTTGTTTGTTTCTCCACCAAGTGACAGATCTGGATTTCACTCACCTACCTCTTGGCTGAACTTCGGTGTCACCTGTGCCTGCAGGGCCGTGCAGCACTGCAGCCACGTTTCGGATGAAGCACAGAAATGAATGCAGACTTTAGATTCTTTGGAATGCTTTAAAATAGAAACGTGGTGCACATGCACTGAAATAATCATGATCTCATTCCCGGGCTGGAGCCTGTGTCCCTGCCTGGCAGCTTGTGCCCTGGGCAGGGAGTACGGCTGGCACCGAGAGCCTGCGCGGGGACAGTGGATGTCAGTGCACTGGCCAAGTGCAAAAACAAAACAGCCAACAGCAGCCAAAATCCTCTTGTGTGCCGTGTTCAGAAAGTTCAGAAAATCATTGGCTTAAGGAAATACGATTTCAGCCTTCAGCGTTCTCTTCTGGCAATATGCATTCCCTGTAAATAGACAGTTATTTCTGCCAGGGGTGGAATTTTTCTCTCTTTGAAGCTGAAAACTCGTTAAAATCTGATGTTAAACAATTAATGTTCATAGGGACAAATTGTTTCATGTACTAGGACTTTCTCCAGCCAGAGAAAACACAGTATCCCTGAAAATTACAGGACTCATAATAAACTTCATACTAACAAAATGCTCGGCAATGTTTGTTTCAAGCCCCAATATTTTTTACTGAACCTGTGAGAATCTGTTTGCAGATCTGCCATCTGCTTGCTGATGAACGGTCTTGGTAAATAGTGTGTCTTGCCATAGCTTATTCTGCGTTTGATGGACAAAGAATGAAGTTAAGCATGTTTATCTACAGCATTAGTATTAAAACTAGTATTCAAATTTGAAATCGAGTAGTCTCAATTTTTGTTTTGCAAATAGTCTCCCTTCAAACTCGAGGACCTGCTGCTCCGCTCGGTGCCTGGGATGCTGGCCGCCACCCTCCTGCTGTGCTCTCCAGCCGCGCTGGGCAATGCAGGGTCTGTCCAACCCTGATGGGCTCAGGGCTCCTAATGTCTTCTGGGGTCACCAGAGCCCTTCAGGCTTGCACGCTTTATATGCTGGGGAAACCAAACTGAGATTCTGCTTTTCTTAAGGTTTCGTAGGAAGCATGAGAAGTCAGAGGTTGGGCTGTGTGTGTTGCCTTGGCTTATTGGAGCCCCACAGGTTTTGCCTCCGTCCTATGCAGGAGTGCTGTAGGGGCTCAGCCTCCTGTCCTCCGGGGCGGGAGGAGGCATGGGTGTAAAGGTGCGCTATGGGTTCACAGCCTCCCTTTCTCACAGCAGAAACAAGCCGCAAACACAGTTACACAGACCTATGGCATCGTGTCAGAACGGAGGGGGAAAGCTTTGGGTCGAGAAGGCCTGGGGGAGGACCAGGCTGGCGCACGCGGCGTCTTCTGTACTAACGCAATCCTGCGAGTGCAGAGCAGGTACGGCAAGCGTGGAATATACACGCGAGGAGGCAATCTAAACTATCGATCCTGTGTTCAGTTCAGGAGCGAACGTGAAGATGTGCTAGTGAATGGTTAAGGTGTGGGAAACTGTAGAGATGAGCATACTGATTTGGTGATTTTGTCTTTTCAGCTGGAATAAAAATCTGGAGATTCCTCTGGAATTTATGAAACTGTATTTATCGGCTTTAAACTTGAACAGAATGAACAGGTCCATTTACTGGCTATTTGCTGAATTTTGCTCTAAACGTTACAAAGAATTGGTCCAGAGAATGTAATGAGAATTCCATTTTAGATTGAACTATATTTTTCCCCGTGTATCTTAATAAAAACAATTCAAATAATAAGAAAATTACTTAGGCAAAAACCCCACTTCCTAGTTCTCGCATTTACTGTCGTCATTACCCTCGGTTTGTGGGTAAGGACATTGTTCATGCAAATAGCCTTTTACTACTGAACCTTATGGTCCTAACGACCGTTTCTGCTCCCAAGCCAGTTTGCTGCATTTTCTGACACAAACTGCTGCTATGAAACTTGCAGTGCCATGTGGGGACCGAAACTCCCCTGTAGCTGAAGACCGAGTGTTCTGGCCAATAGTCCCGGTGGTAGGTGCTGACACAGCCGTGCACCAGCTGCAGTTGTCCCTTCTCATTGTATCCCTAATTTGATATGAGAAACCAATGAGGTTTTTTTTTTTTTTTTCCAAATTTTTAATATCTCCTTTTCTTGCATCAAAATGAAACTATATCACACTTTATTTCCCTAACTCAGATAATTCTCGTTCCCTGAGGGGCATGATGAGCTTCTCAGCAGTAGAAAGTAATTGGTCATTAAAGGCTGGCTTTGGGGGTGCCAGGCACATCTCACACCTCCAGTGGCGTAAATGACACGTGGCCATGCTGCTGATCTCCAGATCCATCGCTGCTGAAGGGGCAGGCTGTGGAAGGAGGGAGGGAGGGAGGGAGGTAACTTCTGAACTCATCCTTGCTTGCTCTTCTCTAACTGATTATGTCTACCAAGAACAAACGTTGTTTATCTCATTCAACTTTTCATTTGCTTATTTTCCTCAAAAGGGTAAACTGTTACTAGGTTGTATCCTTATGTCCTCATATTATTTATCTCATTAATCAATTTCTTTGGAAAATGTTTGATCTGGCTCCCTGGGAATGGGTTACCAAAAAGGCTACACTTTCATCCCAGCAGACCAACATCACTTCATCTGTATTTTTCGAGCTCCCTCAGTACAAGAGGACTCTATCGTACTCACATTAATGGTAATGCTTTCAAACAATTCTTGTCTTCTGCATTCATATGGATTTTTAATTGATCAGTTTCTTCTAGATTATAAAATGTTACTGGGCTGCTTACATCACTCGTCTACTTAAGGCTTTTTATGTGCATCTCCTTCAGATCTCCTTCAGTCAATCAAAGAGCAAATCCTGATGGCTGTCTCACTAATGCTCATCCCTGAGACTTCTACCTTCTGCTCAAGCTTTTTACTGTTGGCCTAGTTACGTTTCTTGTCCACCTTGCCCAGACTGTCCTCCTCATCAGGTGTTGGCACTTCTTAATAGTAAATAGTGGGTAATCGTGACTATTTGGGAAAATCTGTCTCCTCCACTTCTCTTTAAGGTTGCTGAGGATCTCTTACACCTGGCTCACCTAAAGTCTAGTCTTATTACTACTGTTTTAAGTCCATGCAAAAAAATGTTGACAGCTGTCCTTTTAATAGCAGCCTGCAGGACACGGTAGCAGTTTGAAGAGTAGGAAACCCACGTACGCCTGTGCTAAATCTCGCTTATTTATAGCAGCCCAGGGTTTCCTCATGCTACAGCAGTGCAGATGTAGCAGAAGTTTCACAGTGAGCCACTGCAGTGAAAAATGTCAGTCTGTGTTCAGGTAGTTACGTGTTGAAGCTGGCTACTTCTGAGACATTGCAGGACTGCAAGCAGGTGACTGAGACACAGCGCTCCTTAATAATTTAAAGCGGGGATGAACTACGAGACCGTCAGTTAAAACGGATTCCTACTAAATCCTGGCATAAAATCAATGATCAACAAAAACAAACAGCAGCCTTTGGAGCCTTTGATGCTGCTTTTGCAGGGACTGTACGCCAGCTTAGGCCAGCTTTTGAATGCTGTGGAGCTGCCTGCTGCCCGAGGCACGTGAGCAAGCTCCCACCGGCTGCACGGGTGCGCGGCAGCACGCGGCACCCGCTGCCCATCCCCGCGGCCCCTGGGCTGGGCGTCCCTCTGCGTCCTGCCACCGGGCCTGTGCTCGGGGTGGGAGCATGGAGCCAGCAAGGGCATCCGCCCTCCGTGCAGAAAATGAAGCTGAGCAGCTTCAGACAGTTAAAAAATACATACTTGTAGTAATTAGCTTATTATCTGCAAAACTGTTGTAAACATGTTAATAATTAAGCAGCATCTACGTTGTGTAGTGCGCCTTTGGTTAATGTGGCAATGGTTATTAAAATACATTAATGACTCTGAGAAGGTTGATGTAGGTACTGCAAATCCTTTTCCCAAGTTTAGCACTTTTTTTTTTTTTTTTTTTGGTATTCACAGCAACTGCATATTTTGCAGAAAAGCACATAAAGATAATTCTTTTGTAAACTACATTTTTTAATGTGTCACTTAATGTGCATTTTCCTAAAATCATTTTGTGGGAATAAAGATGTCTGGTAGCTAAATTATTTGGTATTAGATTCTATACCATGAAAAGTCTGATTAGAATTGCAGGCAATAAAAATGAAAAACAAAATATTTAATGCACACACTGACAAAATAGTCTGCTTCTGTAAATGATCTTTGTGGGCTGTCTACTGTAAAACCAACAACAAAAAAAAAAGAACGAAAATTGAGATGGCATATTTTCACTTACCCTGTGATACGAGGTAAAATGTATATAAATATAAAATACCAAAATGTATCACTAGGTTATGGCTGTCTGTATATGCCAAAATCCTGCAAAGAGCCGTGCATATTTTAAGCAATGCACTTCTAAGCAAATGAAAATACTAAACCCTTAATTTGGGCTTTTCAAAAAGTATGTCTGGATATGATGGGAAGACGCATAGGAAAACACTTATCTGGTCCAAATAATCAATTATTTAAGACTGTGATCCTAGAAACTCACGCACAGACGTGTAACTTTATGCTGAGGAATAACCATCCCAATCAAGATGCGTTTATTTGACTCTAATTGCTTATGTGCTTCAAAATTTGCATAATTAGATAAAAATTGAAATAAAAGAGGAGTAGGAATAACATGCGCACAACTTGATCTTGATTGCGGTTAGGCGACGGCGTATCTGCGGCTTAGCTGTGATCAGCAGTTAAATCGGGCTGTTCGTGTTGTGGGGAGGCCCGACCTCACCGCTGGGAAGACGACGATGCCTTGGTCTGTGGCTGAAGCTTTTATTGCTCCTTCGGTGTTTAGTTGCACCATATGTTGTTTTTCTTGCTGTATGTTTGAAATTCCAATACGTGCCATTTTCCGGAGGGCATTGCTTGGTGGCTCACATGCTGGTGATCATTGTGGCTTATCCTCCCACTTCACCATGGATTTGTTTTAGCGCTGGTTATTGGTATACGTGTTTTGAAAGCGTTGCTGAAATCAAAGTGAACATCCCTTGTTTTTCCCATGCCCACTGCTCCAGTCACCTCACCCAGCAGTTCAGCATGGGTGGGCACAGTGTGTCTGCAGTAAAGCCATCCCCGTTCCCTTCTCGCCTTTCGTGCCCCTGGAAATGACTTCTGTGGGGCTCTGAAGATCCACGGTCTCCCCAGCGGCTGAGGTGGGGCTCGCCCTGTTTGGGGTTGGAACAATGTTTGCCTTTTTCCAGCCCTGGGGAGGCTCCCCTGGTCTCCATGAGCCTGGAAAGGAGCTGAGACATTTCCAGCTCCTTCAGCATCGTTGGAGGCCTCCTGCCCTCCAGCTGGGATAAGCAGTGGTGAGCCCCCACTGCACAACAGTAAGTGCAGACTTTGGCAAATAAAGGTATTTTTATTTTGCTTTCAAAGGGTGATCTTTTGTTGCATTCTCTCCCTTTCCAGCTCACAGCCTGTGTGTTTGCAGAGCTTTTCTCTGGTCTCCTGCCTGTGGCTTTGCCTCCTGGGGCTTTGTCTCTGTCTCCAGTGCCTGATGTGTTTTCCAGCAAATAGCACATGTTTGCTGGCACATGGACCTGTTTGTCTCCTGGTGGGTGTAGGAGGTGAACGTGTGGTTTTGCCTTTTTCTTTGACCGTGGACACTGTTAGTTGGGCTGTTGCTCAGGTGAGTAACCTCTGAGGTTTATTTTAAACAGAATCAAAGTGGATGTTTATTTGTTTTGGACTGGAAATAGTAATAAAGAGTGATGGAGTGGTATTTTTCTGTCTTCTGGGAACATGATGCATGTATTCTTTTGCAATACAGAGCAGCCGTACCTGTTAAGCACCTGATCCTGACCCATAAACCATCCTTGCCGTGCTTTGGATTGCTGAAATTTCATAAGGCTTTAACCAGAAAACCCTGATCACTTAATCAGAGGATTATTGTGAAGTACACAAGTAGTATAATTAAATGTCTTAGTACCTGATTAGACTATGGATTTAGAGATGGAGCAGCATTATGCAAAGATACAATGTAACTGGGTTAATAACAATCAACTGATTAATGTAGTACATCTCATTCAAGCCTAAAGGAGAATAGACTGAGATGATTAGCACAGTTGCAAATATGCAGGAGTGCGCAAAGCAGAATGTATGCGACAAGACTGAGTAAATGAGGGGGAATTTTATCAGTGTACCAAAATATAAAGATGTTTAAAGGAGAAACAGTGTTGTTAGACAACTTGCTGAAAGTAGCCTGGAAGATGCAGTGATTCTTGGCATGTTTGTTTTACCACGTGCTTACGATTGCAGTGAGTGAGTATTCAAATGGAAGTAAACAGAACATATTGTGTTAATAAACAAATCCAATCGTATTTAATTGTAGAAGGAAACAGAACTGAGTGGATACCCTGTTCTTAATGCTTGCCTGGGTAAAAAATGTACTGGAAAGCAAAATCGAACAGAAACCTTTAAGGGCTGTGAGCACTTGGCTTTGGTTGTGGTGGACAAGGCGAGCGGGGGGCAGCTGAGAGCCTCCCGTGCTAATGCCACCGTCCTGGCACGGGGCACAGGCGGGGCAGGGCTCTGGGGAGGTCATGGGTTTAGGTTTCATGCGGTGTCCAGGTGGTTTTGGTAGGCTTTTGGTAAATTCTAGGAGTTGGGGCTGGCTTAGGTTGAAATCAAGGAAAAAGTCTCTCACTGACAGCCGATGAAGCAATGGAAAACTTTTTAGTGTTCAGCAAGACCCACCTGCAAGATTCAACTTCCTTGTTTTGAGAACCGGTTCTTCTTCCAGGAAACAAAACCGGTCACCCACCATTCGAATAACCAAGAGACAAAATCTCCCCTAAAAATGAGAAATCAGGTCCCCCGTGCAGCCCTGCTGTGCTCCGTGGTAACACGCGCCTGCCTGCCCCGTTCGGCGCCCAGCCGTGGGAGCAGCGGCACGCTCAGCGGCAGGGCTCTGCAGTTAGCACGTGTTGAGGTCAGGCCACGTGGAACTGAATGCCGTTACTTTTGGAAGAACAGAGCTAAATATCAGTGCTTTCTTTTCCCTTAAAATGTAGAGACAGCTGGAGTTGGATGTGATGTTTGGGAATATGGAGAACGTCTCTGAGCTGCTTTTTCATAAACCTTTTTGGAGAACAGCTATCGAACCTTTAGAAGGTTCCTCTGCAGATCACCTCCTTCAGAAAGATCCCTTGTAGCTACCTTAGGGCCCGTGGCGTGCAGGAGGGGTGTGGGACCACGCTCTGACCCTCCCGGGCTGATGCTGGTGCTGTCGGAGCTGGCGGCTGTTGCAGTTGGTGAGAATTAACCATCGTCACCTGGGGATGGAAGGCGGACTACAAAGGAGGATTCGTGTCGTTCCCGGACGCAGAATTCTCTTCTGCAGTTTAATGATTTGTTTTAATGGCACGTAAACTGCCGGATTGCAGAGCAGTGCTCCAGAGATAAGCCATGCACACACAGTCAGAGTTCTCCCTGGTCCTTCTGGTGATAAAAGACTGCATTAACGTAGGATAAGGATTACGGCACCTGCAGTAATCCACTTACTTCTGGGACTGCACAGCACACCTGCGTGGCACGAAGCAGGATCTGACATCTCATTCTGCACATGGAGCTGGAGTTGCTGTGGGAGTTATCCCATGTTCTGGATTTTGGTAACAGAAGACTGCCCAGCTACTGCCCATTTGTGATTAAAGACATTTGGAGAAGCCCTCCAAAATTCAGCTTTTTAAGACATGGGGGGTAGGGGTGGGAGCTTTTAGGTGCGGTATCATAATAAAAACTTTATTAATTAGCTGTATATTAGAAGGTGTATATTAGAAAGCTTAACTTGCAATAATAAATGAGCAATAAAGCACAGTAAATGAAAGGAAAGAGACCGTTAAAATTATATAGGATTTTAAACTATAAATAGAACTTGAGATGTTACATTGCCTTAGAAAACAGCTCCAATCACCTATGGGTAAGATGTAAAGAAAATTCAGCATGTGTCTGGATTGGGGGTAGAGGAAGGGAAATAACTTCCTAGCTGATACAATCCAAAAGTGGAAGTGTTCATATAAGGAAATGAGAAAATAAATGTTCGCTTGAGTTATAGACTGAAATATGACTGTGATGTTATTTGGACCAGGTGATCTCTGCAGGTCTGTTCCAGCCTCATTCGTTCTGCGGTTTGAGCTTGGACTTCCTGAGTTCTCATTTCTGCTGTCACTTCCTATCTTTAAAGGCTTTATAAGGAAGATTGAGCAAGCTATATTTAGTCAGGCTTGAAAACCACCTTTTTTTTTTTTTTTTTTTTTCCCTCCATACTGCATTTATAGGCTGCTGAGGTCAGGTACCTTACAGGCAACTTTGATTGCTTCCTATTATTTTTTCTCTTAACTGTTGCTCTCTTGAAATGCAGCCTTACCTTGCCCAGTAGCATCCTGCTCATGCCTCTGCACAAGCTGCTGTTGCTGTTTGCAGAATCATACCCAGAAAGGATTCAAATATATCTTCTGCCTTACAGGAGAAGGCATAGGTAATAGCTTGTTTTCAGTTGCAAGCGAAATAGTGGAACAAAGGACAAGCTTTAGTGAACTAAAAAGACAAAAATACGAGAAGAATCCTAATCTCATCATGTCTGAACCTGGTACAAATTCGCGTTAATGGAACCTCGCATTGGAATAGTTACTAAAATGGGTAGTTTTACCACTGACTGTTGAAAGGCCATGAGTTCACCTTCTGTGATTGTATTCGTGGTGTGTAGGTGTGTGAATAAAGGCATCTGGAGATGTGAGTGCAAACCTTTTTCTGCGCTTGTAACTGCTACCACTGGTTGATTTGGGTGTTCCCTACAGGGCAGGTGATCTCTTGTCACTGTGTGCTTGACCTCAGTGTATTTAGATTTTCTCTCTCTATTTCTGTTTTGCATTTCCTTTCCATCTTATTTTCTTAGATGGAGGGAAATATCATCCATATCTAAGACTTTTATATATTATTCCCAATTATTAGAAGACAGCAAAATTTAATTAATTTATCCTAACTAGATGGATCTTCCTTTCATGACTTAACTTTCTTCTTTTGCCTTACGCTCCTATCATTTTATAAATCAAGAAGCCTCTCTCTAATTCTTTTCAACTTAGTGAACGTACTCCATGTGTTCTTTGGTTACATATAATTCTGTTCATTTCACATCTCCTGGGGCTTTTGTAATAGGATACTAGACACCATTATGAGCAATCTGTCTTCTTTCTCCAATACAGAGAGAAGTAGATCTGATTTTAGAGGTAGACTAATGTACGGTTTCTTATTTAGAAGAAAGATGTATTGTGGGAACAAAACAGATTATCTATGGTAGCTTTGATTCATAAAGCTGACAAATGTATAATTTATCATCTGGGATGAGAACATGTGA
Organism: Cygnus olor; assembly: GCF_009769625.2. Lineage (NCBI taxonomy): Eukaryota > Metazoa > Chordata > Aves > Anseriformes > Anatidae > Cygnus > Cygnus olor. The sequence continues at coordinate 36,991,375 of NC_049175.1, forward strand.
TTAGACTTTATGGTAGAGTACAGAAGTCCTAGCAATTGTACGACCCAGTCTTAACCAGACTAAACACTTTCCTTCTCTATTGTTTCGGGTTCAATCTGAGTGATGGGTGCTTTGCATCAGGCATGCAAGACGTGCTGCTGTGTTTGACAATATTTGATGAAAGGTCAGAGAAGCTGACAGCAGAGAGAGAAATTTCATTTGTCTAATTGTCTGAGAGGTTTAATTCTGGTTCTACTTATTCTTCCTTTCTGTTGAAAGGCACTAAAACCTCAGACTTCAAGAAAGTACAAAAATAGGTCATACACTCTTGTCCCTTAATTGATGTGGAGAATTATGTAGCTTCTGAGTTGAGGAAAAGCGACGTAGGGAGCTACTGTAACTCCTGAGATCCATGCACATTTGCTCATAATTCATGATAAAAGACTTGCAATAGATCTGCAAAGGAACTGAATGTCAGATATGAATGACAAAAAAATAAGGTAGCGGTGAGTTCAGGGAATTTTAGTGTTTGACCCTTTTGTTTGTTACTGGTTTGTTTCTCTCTCTTGGAGACTTATGAAGATCTTCAGGGCTGTGAGGGTTAAGGCGTTTTTCTTACCTGGACAGAGAAGGGCAGAGTAACAAGAAGCACACTTGTCCCCATCTGTACATACATACTCCTCCTCCTTCTCACAGGAGAAGCTCAGGAACGGCTGTAGGAGGGGAGAGAGTTGCTGTGACTTACCAGTAGGACCAGGCAGGAGGGGCTGGGGACCTGCCAGAAGGGCTTTGGCTCTTCTGCATCCATTCTGCTCAGAAACATGCGGCAAAGAGCAGAGGGAAATGTATGTGCAGGGGAATTCCTGCTGGATTGTAAACACTTGGGTGAGAGCTGACTAGCTCTTGGGTAGGGGAGATTGCCGAGGTGTCTCAGGCCCTTAGTAATTCGAAACCTTCAAGGTGTCAAGGGCCATGCAGAAGCAATGTTCCTCCTGTCAGCCTGAGATCTGGGGCTCTTCATTGGCCTGCCATCTTCTGCACAACACCAGGGGAGGCTCAGGAAAATGTCTGAAAAAGGAGAGAATTAGAAAAAGGAGCAGGGTGATGAGAACCAGTAATGTGAAAGCTGTATCAGACTGAGGAATCCGGCAAGGCACAGGTTAGGATGTAAACAAGGCCACTAATTATCATTCAGGAAGCCAACACTTTGGTCATGCAGGTGCCCTTTTCCCTCCCTCCCTCACTCCCTCCCTCCCCCAACTAGATTTTATGAACTTTATAGGAGTAGATTTATTGTTGAAGCAAGAAAAGAGGAGAAAGCTGAGATGTATGATTTATGTGCATTTCAAAGGGCCACGGGAAGTCACTCTGGATGTACTGTAAATCATGCCACATGCATCATTTTCTGGAAAGTGCTGCATGCAAGGAGGAGATTCAGTGCTCGTTGGTTATGATGGGTGGAGAGAGCTTTCTTTAGAGCAGTGTGTGTAATTAGGTTTCCTACAGAGCACAGAGTGAATTGCTAATGGCATGATTTTTTTTTTTTTGTAGTCTCTCTGAAGGGCAGGTTGATCAGAAGTGCAGATAGTCTGGTTGATCCTTTATACAACACTATACTTTCTTCACAAAAATTACTAGAGGAAATTTGGTCAGTCACTTCCTTCTGTTTCTGTTATGTGGCCTTCAATCTTCTCTCACCTCTTTTGCTTTTCTCACTTATTTTTCTTTACTTTTTATTTATTTATTTACTTTTGCAAATACTTACTGCATAGTAGCCAGACATTAGAAGAATGCCAAGAAGTCATGCAATGGGAAAGGAGGAGAAGAAAATCTTTCCAGCTCCTGATTTTTGTGATTATACACATTTTCTTTCTTTTTTTTTTTTTTTTTTTTTTTTTCAGAAAAACCTCTGAAAACCTTTTGAAACCTCAATATTTCCCCTAATCAGAGGACCTGCCTTTGCAGTACGTTGTATGCTGGTACTCATGCTGTGTCCTAGTTAACAGTAGACTTACCCTCATCAAAGAGATTTGCATGTAATTTCCTGATTTGGTGTACGTACCCAATATTCAACTTCCTGCTTTGACAATGCACATAGTATTTCTGGAAAATGCTATAATAATAAAACCAGCTTTGACCATGTTGCTAAACACTCATCAAAACACCCAAGGTGTGATACAGCTTTTGCTATAGTGCTGATTAGCAAGTTGCCTGAACAAAAGTTGCCTCCTTTAGCACTGTGGTGTCCTAGGAATACTCTGATGTACATTAAAAAAGGATTTGAAAAAGCTGCAAAGATGAAAAATGAGTCATTTCCTATCAATTATTTACCTCTCTAAGGGCATGGGATATGTTGCATCATGCAGATGCTAAAGTGCTTGTATGAGAATAGTCTCCAATGAGATCACTTGATACTGGTAGTTAATATAGTGGAATAATTCCTGAGAACATAATAAATCTAATTCTTCCTACATCAAATTCTGTAACGTGGGAGGTCTTGAAGTAATATGTTGAAAAGCACCTGTTTCTTCTTAGAATAAATGCTAATTAAGTTTGATTCATAAGTCTATAGATCGTGTCAAGATGTGTGCGGCAAAGAACTTTGGTAATATGGCTGTGAAAGGCAGATGAGGTTTGGGATCCTTGGTATTCTATAAATGGGGTTTACATTTTTCTTTTATACATTTCAAAGTAAAAAAATCATTATTGAATTCTGTATGACCATTGTATCTTAATTCTTCAATAATTATTTGTACATACAAGAGTAAGAGAACCATCCTCAGAATATACCGTGCTGTTGCCAATGTATGTAAAATCATTTTCAGTTTGCTTTAGACTTTGTAGGTCTGGATCACCATCAGGGACTACCGAGTTGTCTTTGTAAGATTTTTTCTCACTATTTCTTAAACTGGGTAAAACTGTAGAAATAGAAGTGAAGTACTATAGAGTACACATCTGCTGACGTCAGTTAATTTTTATTATTCCTACTGTAAGGACAATTTGGAAAGACGTCACTCAGCTGGACATATTCACTCAAAAAGGAAGCCTTGGATCAAGAAGAGTTTGGTTGGAGTTGATAGTGCTTCTGACCAGCAACTTCACTTGAATCTCTGGGGAGAAAAGTAATTGTAGAGAAAGCAGCAATTAAATGAATTTGCAACAAACTAAAGTACTGTGGTTCAGAGTCTCTTCTCCTGGTAGGTGTAAGCAAGGGGCTGAAGTTGTGTTACTAGTGCTGTACTGCTGGGGGACACCTTCAGCTGTAAAGCTACTGCCGTGTTGGAAATACTGAAGGTTGACCTCGGTAGTGTTAATCAGGTACTTTGATGTGTTTGTCATTCATGGCCAAGTTATCTAGAGTCCCCTTGCAATGGTTTGACTTTACCTTGGGGAAATGAAAGGCTATTTATGTGCAGAGTATATCTCGTTGCTCAGTGCATGATGTCAACATGACACGTGTACTTGTTAGGAATAATTGTCAGTAACATGAGTAAGTAACAGAATTACGGGTTTTAGTAAGTAGCTTCTGCAAAAGAGGTGCATATTATCCATTCTGTGGGGAGTTTACACTGTGAAGAGGAGGAGCATGTCAAGCTGTGGGCAGTTGTTACCCACATTGGTTACCCCAGAACAATTGCACATCAACTGAACAACAGTTTGGAGATGAGTCCTCTCCTAAAGGAAGGTAGGGTAACTGTGGGGAATTTCCATTAGAAATTTCTTCTGGATATTTTCTTCTCCTTTAAGAGATAAGAAAGTGTGTTTTTAAAAATCTAATCTTAGTAGCTGAATCTGCAGTTCTTGTTGAGATGGATAGTACTTAGACAAGTATTCAACTTACAATCATTATTTCCTAATTGCCCAGAAGGCTTACTGAAGGGATAGTTAAATACTATATTATTCATTCTTTAATTTAGTTAGCTAGACTTTTGTAAAACCAAGTCATGTATCACAGAGGGTTATGATAATATAGGTGATATGATAAAAAGGAAGAAAAAAGTGCAAATGACAAGTAGAAAGAACAAAATGCCCCACTGAATGAATAGACCTAGAAGATACTTTGGAACATTGTGTGTTATTGCAGCAGTAATTATTTCCTCCTCATCCAGTCCATTTCATGTGATGCTCTTTCTTCCCTTGTGCCTCCTTAAATGTTTTATAGCTGTTCATTACGAATATTTTTCTCCAAACCATTAAAAAAACATAGCATTGTTTCGTAAGGGTATTTAAACTGTAGTGTTCCTTGAGTCCTGGCCTTTTATTTCCTATGGCGCCTCAGCTGCTTCTGGGATGTTTATTTATCGTTTTCCATGCAAAACCTGGTTTTGGAATATGCTGTTGATTGCAGCAAAACTCACTGATGGCCTTCTGACATTCTGCTTTTTCTAATGCTTGCCCTCACCATTGAATTCTATGGAAATACATTGCAACATGAGTATTTTAAGGCTGGAAAAGTGCTGGAGGAAAAGACCTACTTCAGCCAGACATCAGAGGATCATGTATTGACTTAGCTGTGTCCTAATGAATTATTTGTGTCAGTAGTAAAATGGAAAATAAGTTTTCGTATAGTACAAGAAGTTACTTTTTTAAAAAACAAAACAGAACAAAAATGTAGTTCTTAATAACAGGGGCATGCAAGAGTAGCCCTCTGCTCTACCACAGAACCAAGCACTTTACCGATTTTAAAGACAGTAATACACATTAAGTCTGAGGGACAGGTCTTCAGGCAGTGTAAGCTGCCACTGATACGGGTAAGAATCCAAAAAATACAGAATAAATCACTAACTCAGAAACAGCCTAATTATTTCCAGAAAGTTTACCTTGCCCCTCCTCCTCTAACTCACTGCAACTTCTTCCTTCATCACAGCAATTGGTGCCCAGTTAACTTCTTTCATTTTTTTTTTTTTAAACAGATTTGACTTATCAAGATCATTTAAGTTATCAAAGATAATATCAGTAAGGTCTCTCTTTGCTCCTAGGCAAAGATGGTTGGAGAATGCTTAATCTTTAACAAGTCTTGTGTCTCTTATCAGTGTTTTTGGAGAACACTTACTTTAGCTAAGGAAAACTAAGATAACAGAAAATGCTGGGAGTAAGGAAGCAATGGCCTTGCCTTGAAATACAAGTATTGTTAATTTGTCACCCCTCTCTCTTGCATACTTCTAAGATACTCAGCAAATAATATAGTCTTGATTGTTCCACGTTGTTGACTTGCCCTTTCCAGCTTGCAGGTGTTGCTGTGCCTCTCTGTGTAATCCAACACCATGGAATAATTTTTCCAGGGGGTTTCTTTATCATTGAGGCCTGGTTTTATGAACTTTTACAAGAAAATTGGCTCCACCTTTCATGCTGCTTCTCCAAGTATTTGGCTTTTTCTGAAGTCAGAATTGATCACCTTGGTTAGCAGGAATTTATTTCAGGCTGCTGAGGGATAGTCTCTGTATCAGCTGGCACTTGTGCTATTCAATTAGAAGAAATATTTCTTCATTCTTTGTATTCTGCAAGGTTTGGAAACAGCCTTCCGTTCTGTCACAAAGGAATTGGCTCTGCCCTGCCTAGCCCATGGAAAAGTAACATCATCTTTATTTTCCTGCTGCCGTCTTTGGAGAAGTGACTTCATACAGTGCTCTCTCAGCCTGTTTAAAAAATAACGATGTGTGGGATATCAAGAAAAATCTATGTCTGTTTTCTGATGGAATGTGTTAACTATAGTCTGGGTTCAAAAGTCAAAGGCAAATTTAGATCCTGCTGCTCTGCTAGCATTCATCTCAAGTAGCTCTGTTAAACAGCAAGGTGAAGACCAGGGTGGGGGAAGGCAACGAAACGCAGAGAGGTGAATATGACAGCACACCATTAACGAGGACCCAGTGAGCTGAGGGCTGGAGAAAGCAGAATGGGCAATAGTGTTCCCAAGGAGAAGACATCTCTTTGCCTAGAGTGACAGGGCTCAACAAGGTGAAAGGCAGTCGCTCTGTGTTTGCCACTTGCAATGATATACCTTAAGTGTCCCCTAGGAAAGCTGAGTGCCTTTACTGACGTTCTGAATTTAAAGCAGAAATATTTACAAATTCTTTAATTGGCTTTTAAAAAAAAGGCATAAAACACAACATCAAAACATGTCCAGTTCTTTAAAGAGCTTAAATGAGGTGGCATCAAAATAAATTAAAAAAGGGTACAAATAAAAGTGCTTCTCATCTGGCTCACCGTTTACTATCAAAAGTAATGTGGTGTAGCTATATGTGGCCTAAGCAAAGCTGATCAGAGCTCTGGGTTCTTTCTATCCATTTGAAATCCTGTGTCTTATATCTATTTAAGTCAAGCATACAAAAATATCTAATGAAGCACTTCGAGCAGCAAGTGGAGCACTCTGAACATTCACCCAACCATGTCTTTTTCTCTTGGTTGCAAACTTATATTGCTGTTATTGATTTTTCTGTTTCTGGTTAACATATTAAAGTACAATTCATTTTTAACCATATATATATATTTTATCACAGTGTGCCCTTTGAGAGACTTTTCTACATAATATTGAAATGCTTTCCTTCTGGTCAAGTACTGTATTTTATATTAACACCTCTGTTATTTCCCCCGACTAAGATGCTGGGGTTGCTAGAGAATGAAAACATTGATTTCAAGACTAGCAGGGGTTTTCTCCTTGTTGATGCTGAAACAATCTCGGAGTGCTAAAAATCTAATTTCATTCTTTCTATTTTGGAAGCAGTTGATGAAGAAAATAAATTACTGCTGATGTTGCTTACTCTAATGACAGCAATAATAGCTACTGAGAGGTGAGCTCCGAAGCAGCTCTGGCTCAGGGTAACAACATAACCTCTGTCCTGCACTGCAGTGGAAGCTGTTATGTGGCATGGGATGGGGCTGTTACGTTTGGGGAGCACCAAAACCATACAGGTTAAAATCCTTCCAACGACTGTCTACTTGGATATTGTGTAGATTATTTGTCCAGCTGATTGGGAAAGTACATAAGTAATCATTATTACTTGCTATAGAGTGACTTAGGAAAACCAAATTAAAAAATGCATCAGTTTTCTAAACCATAATATTTTATTTCTATTAAAAAATAATAAAAAACACAGGTGTGAAGGACATCTCTAACATCATTGAGAACAAATAGTTTCTGGCTGTTTTCTTTTTTTATTCTTTTTTTTTTTTTTTTAAATCAAATGCAAGGGTAAGCTTCCTTTAAGACAAAAATCACAGAAAGTGGAGATACAAGGACAAGAAATGCTTTTTAAAGTCAGCATGGCTTCTGTAGCAACTTTCAGTAGAAGTTAAAGCAGTCTCAACTAGAATTCATTTACTGAAAGATTTGGCTACATTTTAGGACTGTAGAAATCTTGGAGAAAATCTGTGTGGAGAATTCTGTATGAAGAATCCCATGTGCCTCCTCCCGTGATGGAGGATTCAGGGAAGCATGGGACAGAAAGGACCAGATGAACTCTTGGCTTTCTTCCCTCTCCCTTGTTCATTTTACATTATTTCTCAGGGAAGATTTCTCACCAATGGGACAAACTAACTTAAGAAATCAAATAGAACCAAAAATAGATTTAATGGGCTTGTCCATTAAATGTTTGTTTTAAACCCTGCACTAGTACCGATGCGTGGAGGATGGCCTCAGCAAAACGCAGCCCCCAGAACCATGCAGCAGGGCGAGCAGGTCCATGGGGCAGGGACCCCAGACCTGGGGTCCTTACCAGCCACCCAGGATAACTCCGCAGAGCAGTGGTCCCAGCTGAGGGCCGGCTCCCTTGTGACTGCAGAGTTGCCTGATATGTGGTAAGTGCAGATAATGAGACACAAAACTAAGAGGTTATTTTACATTATTGGATCTTTGTCCTGTGCTGCTCTAACTGCACACAAGTATTTTTCATCAACAGTCCTTCCCAGTGCTTCCTCTTTCCATAGCATACTGAGTTTTGTGTGCTAGATATTGCTGTCGTGATTCTCAGTTTTTATTCATTAAATTTACTGTGTCCATTTAAAAGCTGAGACTGGTCTGCAATTTCAGTAAAACCAGCATGTAAATACATTTCATGCCATGTAACTGCAATTTGCAAAAATGTTGACACAAATTATAATTTGCAGACTAACCATCTTGATGGTAGAATAAAAAAAAAAACAACAGAAAATGCTTTGCCTTTGTGGGCAAACTGTTAGATTTGCTTCCTGTTTTGAAGGTCACCATTACGCTGCATGCTGTGCCTGGAAAGCAACCAAGGTGGGTATGGATGGGATACTGCCCAGCGCCCTGTGATGGAGTTGGCTGTGGTCAAAAGAGATAATGGATATTCTTAAATGTTAGTGGATAAAAGTGCTGTTCTCTGCAGGATGTATTCTGAGGGCATTTCCTCTGACCATTTCCTCCAACCCAAGGAACTGCGTTGGGCCAGGGTCCCCTTCCAACCCCAGCCAGCCTTTGTTTTTTTGGGAAGTGAAGACCCTTCACAACATGTGGTGGATGCTGTGTTCTCAGGTGGGAACCTGGCCGCATGGTCGATGCTTTCCAACGTGCTCTGATGAGACTTGTGGAGGAAGGAGGGAAACCAACTTCTCTGTGGCTGGCATGCAGACCTGGGAGCTTAAAAGTCTGAAAGCCAGTGGCAAGGAATTCCCTCCTCCCCGATTGTGTGAAAATCTGACATTTGGAAGTTGGAATGGCTTTCAGTAAAAGGGTTTCTCAAGAGGTTTGTCTGCTGCAACTAGGGTGATGTGAGATGTGACTTGTTACCCAACTTTTTCTCCCAAGAAACATGAAATAAAGCCTGGAATTACTGCAAACTCTTAAGGAGAAAGCAGAACCACGATGTGGAGAGGAGGAGAGCTCCCCTGGGGCTGCCCTTCCTGAAGCCATTTTGTCTTCAGGATACTGAGGTAAATGTTTATCAGTGTTTTTTTTTTTTTTTTGATCCTCGGTCCAAACTCTTCCCTGTCTCCCAGCTGTTTTCCCATTATCTTCTTTTTCTTTAGCACAAGCCCCCTGCTGCTCACTTGGCTCATGGGAGCACCAGTCTTGGAGCTGCCCCTTGTTTCCCCTGGCGCACGAGCAAGTCTAATGGAGCACTCACAGCACACCTGCTCAGCTGTCTGAGATGTTTCCGAATTTTGCTTTTTGTGGAGGGAGCTGAGAGCTTGCCTCCTTCCGTAAGTCTGGGCACAGGGAAGGAGAGAAATATGGGCTGAACTTACTGTCGGCTCTCTTAAAAGCTTTTTATTGTAGCTAAAATGTGTGATAATGGTACCCAGAACTATCATTATGGTTAATTAAAGGTCTGTTACATTTTATAATGTGAGGGTTTTATTTTCTGGAGTTGATAACATGGCCATAAAACCTTGCTTTAGGCAAAATCTAGGTATTCAAGGTCACAATTTAGAAGTAATTTTGAAATTGAAGAAAAAACACCAAACCAGCATATAGTTCCTATTATTTCTGAGATGTGGAAGTACAGAGGTAATGATTTAGACCAAAAAAAAAGGAACACCAGCACCTACGCACTGATGAAATGATGAAATGTTCAGTATTGATTGCTGTGGAAAGAGAAGCCTTCAGTTCTGTGACGGGCACGGAGGGCGGGCTGGGGTAGCAGCTACCGAATGGAGGAAGCGGGGTTTGGGAAGCTGAGTGCTTGCCGCATCTTTGTTTGGGCTGAAAATGCAGAGCCTGGTTCCAGGGACAGGACCAAGTCTGGATGTAAAGACAGAAGTGCCACGATTTTAGCACTGTTTCCAAAGATAGATATTTTCAGCCTGTGATGAACAGATCTTAATGAACTGCTGATGGAGTGGGATGTCACGGGGTGTTCCCACACCCCACTGTGGGGGGTGAATCCCTGCAGCACCTGGAACCACCTGTGATTCCTCTGAGGGTCCTCAGCTTTTGATGTGGGGATGAATGTTGGGAGGCTGTGAGGCTCTGTTGTTGGATTCATCCTCTCTGGCATGCAGTCTGCTGTGGTTGGGATTTTTACTTTTTTTTGTTTTGTTTTGTTTTTGTTTTGTTTTCTGCTGCTGGTGTGGAGAAGTAACGTACCTCACCCCCACTTAAGGAAAACTGATGTTTCTCTGAGCTCCTGCTATATTAAAGTGTGTGTGCTTAGAAACCTAGGTTAGACGAGAAACCTGAGATGAGGGTTTCCATTCAGGTGCCAGGAGCTCTGAGGCATGGAAGATAAAGACAGGTATAGACCTGGGGTGGAGAAGCGAAGGGCAGGAGATGGGGGGCGAGAGCCACCACGGGCTGGTGTGAGGGGCACACACGTCGTGCCCTGTGGTGTGGGAGGCTGTGCTGCCCTCTCACCATCGTGAATGCCATAGAAACTAATCCTGGAAAACACCAACAGGAAGGAAAAAGCTTAGAAATGCATTATCTAGAGATAGAAAAGTTTCTATCTGATGATGGGAAAAAAACTAACAGTGATTAACAGAGAATCGCATTAAAATTTCAAAAGGCTTTTTGAGTTTAAAAAGCACGAGTAAACAAAAATAGAGACAAATACCCACAATATAATCCTTAGAAATGTTGCTCTGCATCTTTGTGAGGTGTTGCCAGTGAGCCTGGATGCTGGGCCAGGACTGAAAACAAAATTCTTCACCCACATTTTGCAGAGCAGGGTGCTGTAAAGGCTCCATCTGAGCTGGTAATGAATCTCTCAGGACCATGTCTGCATGGCTTTGAGTGAAGAGCACAATTAAATTCTGAAGATCTTTGAGGAAAGTAAGGTATATCAACGAGATGGGACACAGGCCTAGCTGTGTGTCTTTGAGCAGGTGATTTCTGTTGGTGTTGATAAACGCAGATGAAAATCTGAGGTCCTGGGGAACGGGAGATGGGCAAAGTGGCAGCAGCAGGGGCTCTGCCGTCTCTGAAAGGTGGGGAGCTGGGGGCAGCTGGCATCGCTTGCCAGCCCTGGCTGCTCTGCTCGGCCAGCAGCAGCTCCTCTGGGATGCTGCGGATGGCCTCATCCTGCCCCACGGCCCCGGTGTCCGGGTGCCCTGAGCTAGGGCTGTGGGGCTGTTCGGGTTGCTCGAGGAATGGGTATTGCAGGGATTGGAATGGTGACTTGAAAGAACAGGGAGCTTTGTTCTGCCTGCGTGTTGTGCACTGGCCTCCTCTGTCGGTCTCTTGTGGAGAGCAGGAACTGGGCTTGTCCCTCATCTGCGGTGTCATGTTCACCCTGATTACTAAGGCTGCACTAATTAATGAGCTAGCAGAGGACAGAGTGCGGGAGATACGAGGAGGAGCACTCCTTGTGCAAGCGCAACTTTAGCCTTGTATTCCTAATTGCTATCAGCTGCAAATGTGACACGAGGAAAATTCCGGTCTTTCAGAGAATTTCAGCTGAGTGAAATAAGAATCAGAGTGGCTATATGAATAATTCCTTTGTTCAGTTGTCTTTTATATTTAAATCTTAGTTACAGGTCAAAACAACGGGGACTGCACGTCAGAGGAAATGCTTGCTCACTCCCTTCCCACTGCGGCACGGAACTTGCTAATGTCAGGCTTGAAAGACAGCACACGGTTTCAGTAAAAATGGGAATTAGAAGTCAGAGCTCCAGACTCTGTCCAGTAATCTTCAGCAAAACATGGAGATAATTGGATATTAGAGGCAGTCTAACTGCAGCAGATCTGCACAAGGCAATTTTTTCCTTCTGTAAGCATAAATTAACGCGGGTCTTGTTCGCTGTTTTCCTGCCCAGACTGCTGCTGATACCCAGCTGGCCTCTTCAAAGCTGGCCAGCACCGCGCTTCTCTTGTTGTGGTGATGCAAGCTGGAATTCAGACCTCCCCCAAAGGATCTGTGCAGAAACTCTTACTAGGTTGGAAAATTGGTTATACAAATAAATAGGAATGAATGAATAGAAATAAATGAACAAAGTGAGCTTTGGCTACAAAAGGATGTTCCTGTACTTCTAAGGAAACCTCGTTGCTATCGCATTTTTTAAGGCCATCCAAATGTAATGGTTTTGGAAAAGATATGGCGGTACTTCATCAGGAACCTTTGCAACAAGGAGCGTATAATAATAATAATAATAATAATGAGATGACAACAGGAATGATCAACTTTCCAATCACCCCTTGTAAATCACAGGACTGTTTATATGCATGAAGGGAAAGTGCAAGTTATGCACACTTGCATGACAGACTACAGAATCAGAAGTGCATTTTGTCTGCTCCTATTACAGGAGAAAATAAGAGGATCGTTGTATTCGTGTTATTTCAACAAAAACATCAGAGCTTTGAGTCAATACAACTTGAATCTTAAAGTATTAAGACTTCTGTCAGAGATTTTTTTGCTCCATATCTATTCTAAGGAAGTAAAATCAGCAGAAATGTAGAACATGTAAGGAGTTTCATGCTGTAACTGTAAAAATTACATCTGGGTCAGGAACAAGCCAATTGGAAAAGTGTTTTTCCATCTTCTTTTTCCTCCAAATTTTACATTGCTTAAAACAAAATATATTGCAAGATGTTAGCTCCTGATCTTTTAAATACTAATTATTTTGGATGATCTTCAAAAATGTAAATCAAGTATTCGTTGTACTAAACTCTCTTGGGGGAAAACCAAAACAAAACAACAAAACCAACCCTGATCTGTACTCTTCAATATTGTCTCTTGTCTCTAAAGGTTTACTGCATATGCAGAGGGATGAAGGCATCTACTCAGTCTAACGCAGCTTGTTATAAATGAGATTGAAATCAAAGTGTATTTAAACCTATCCAAGTAGCACAAATAGAAATAGTATTTCTAATACATGCATTTTGTGATGGATATTAAACTATCGCAGGAGCCACATTAAAAAATGTAAGTGTAACCTTGATACTGCTGTCTGAAACCAAAACCCACCCCATCTCTCAAAGTTTCTATTGTGAGACCTTTCCTGCTAAAACTGTGTCTTTCTTGAAGCCAGACTAACCCTGAATGAAATAACGACTCCTTTTTGATATTAAAGTTCATAAGAGAGAGTAAGATGCAGAGATAATTGTGTATGCCTCTGACCTCCAGGGCAATTTTAAAATGTAGGCGTTCTGGGACTGTATGGGTGGTTTAATGTGATATTTATCTCCCTTAGAGAAGGTTTTGATAGAAACCTCTATGTTATAATAGTCTGCAATAACAAGGTTGCTTCCCTATCCATGAAAAGCTATCCTTATTTTTTTCTGCTTACTTTTTCTATAAAGGGATCTGATTTCAGGACAAAGCATTCCTAATTTTAGGAGAACTTATGGAAAATGTGTCTCTTTCCAACAAAAGCAGTCTAGTTCGAGCTCCCTTTTGCCATGCAGCGTGCACAGCCCCTGCCAGGCCAGCCCATGGGGTGCCCCCACTGCACCCACACCTGGGACATGCCCATAGTGGCCCTGCTCACTGGGAGATGGGATCAGAGGCTCCTGAATGCATTTCACATGCAGGGTTTCCATCTTGAAGCTCGTGTTTTGGTGGAGGTGTCCAGCTGAGGAAAATCTGTCCCGCTGCAGGAGCCTTGTCCTTAGATGCATTGAAGAGCAGTTGGGTCACGCCATGGCCTGTGAGTGTTCAAGTTCCTTGAAAATGAAGGGGATTGGTTGTTCTTCTATTCTTATTCCCCTCCTGTAACAATTAATTGATTTTTTTTTCAGCCCGCTGTGCTAATTCATTTTCCTGGCTGTACCTTCTGCTGATGCCGTGTCCTCTCAAGGACAGCCGCACGGTGGGAGCAGGACGGGTTACAAGGGGTGTACGTGTGCTCTCACATACACAGATCCTCTTCCTTGGGTCGGAGCCCAAAAATATCCACCCTGAGTGGGCACCAGTGTGCTCCCAGCAGGGTGCTGGTGCACGGGAGCACCAGGGCTTACCCCAGCCCCTGCTGGGCAGCCCACCCTGCTGCCCGCAAGGGAAAGCTGTCTTTGGGCTGTGTGTCACCGATACAAGATCAGCCACTGATCTGCAGATGTGACACGGGATTCAGGCCTTGCGTTACCCTCCAGAGACTTGCCTTTTCTTCCTTTTTAATGAGAACGAGCCCGACGTTTTGCTCTCTGCTGCTCCTCAGCTTCTACAGTGTCATTAGAATTGACATTGTTGACAGAAAATTTTGAAAATTGTTTGCGTGATGTGATAATAGTGTTCCATATTCCTCCTCCAGGTGTGAGATTTATTTTTAATAAACTGTCACACAGCACATTCGCAGCAGTGGCTCTTCCCACTGTGCAGATAGCGGGGGAAGGCTACGGATTCCTCGGGGCCAACTTACCCAGCACGTTGTGCTCTGTAGCAAAATATGTCATATATCTACATAACTCCTAGAGTTTGCACCTACTTAAGCTGTAAAAGGGAGAATATCCAGCAAAATCTGTTAGTGCCTTCCCACCAAAGGGCTGCTGCCGTTGGAGTATTGATGCTGATGGACTTCTTACACGCAGTTACTTTAGAGGAGTAATTAATCTTGGCTTTCAGACTAGCAGCTAAACTGTATGAGCACCTACATTAATCTCTCTACTAAAAACATCACATAAGAAATCTGCTTTAGCATCACAACAGCATTTTTCTTTTTTTCTTTTTTATTTGGACCTGAAAAAAAAGAAAAGGTCCAGAAACTTCAGTGACACTAAAAAAAGTTATGGCAATAATTTTATTTCTGTCTAAAGAAGCCACTCTGCTTTGGAGAGTGCTATGAAAATAGTGGGCTTTTAAAATGAGTTATCTTTATAGATTGTGTGAGGTGAGATAAGCAATCATTTAAATTCAGACATCATTGCATGAAGCACAACTGGTCTTAAAGGGGATACAGAGTAAATCAGAGATGCGAGTTAAAAAAAAATAATTGCTCTCTGGAAAAAATGGAGTATGAGCTCAGGGAACAGCTTTCCTGGGTCGAGATAAGCTCTTTGAGCAGGAGCTGGCATGTAGAAGCAAAAAGGATGCTTGGAAGTCAGTAGGAGCGCAGGGAAGGGGGGGAGCTCTCTTTAACTCACAGTTTAAGCCAGAGAAGCTGCTGTGCTTTCACAGCTCTAATGCTCCAGAGCTGTCTCGTGGCCCCAAATCTTTTGACTGTGAAGTAATCTGCTACATCTCAGCACATCAAAGGGCATTATAAAGAGATGCGGAGCTTCCTGCTCGTCAGCCAGTACTTGGTCTTCCTTCTGGCACAGAGACCTCAGCAGCAGCTGGGATTCGGTGGGGCCACGGAGTGCCGGAGCTGCTGCCGATTCCTGGCCATTCGCTGCTGATGGCAGCGAGGGGGGGGCCCCGTGGGACAGGTACACGAGAGCTGAGGATCCCTCTTCACTGTGCCATCAGCGCTTCCTGGGGTGTTAGGCTCAGCAGTTGTCCTAAAAGTCTTCCTGTTGTGAAAAAAGGTGAAAAACAGGCTCTACCTTGCCTATATATAAAATGAATAAAACACAGGAAAACTAACAGTGTTTGGTAAAGATATTTTTGAGGGTGCAGAGTTTGATGGCTTTGGGGATTGGAAGGACTATTTGTTAAAAGCTTTTCAGTTCTCTGTGTTACAATTGTACTGTGACCCCCTGAAAGGTCCTGCCACAAAAACCTTTCCTCCCCGGTGGGACATCTTTCCTTGAAGTGACAAATAGCGCGGGCTAGAGACTGGTGCAGGGCAAGTCACAGTTTTGTTTATGGAATGTGAGGTGGAAAAAGAGATGGCTTATAAAAGGGTAACTATGTTTTTTATATTTCCTGCTGGAGCGGTGACGGTGGTGGCGTGCTGCAGTGGAGCCGAGCCCACCCTTCTTGTGGCCAGGCTGCGGCACCGGCTTCGGCAGTGGAGATAGTGGCGAGATAAGCAACAGCACAGCAAAGCCCTGGTGGTCTGGAGGGGCTGAGGATGGACCAGCCAGTGGTCCCTGAGCTGGGTCAGTCACTCCACTGGTTGTCAGTGACAAGCTGTGAAGGGGCAGCAGAGAGAGCAGCAGCAGGGAATCGGCGTGAAACGGGCGCTGGTGCGGAGCTGTAGCATCTGTGGGCGCTGCGGTGCTGCTCCCCAGCTGTCACTGCCCCGCTGAGCTGAGCCCGACAGCGGAACAGCCTGGTTCTTAGCGGCAGCATTTGTTTGTAAAACACAAATCTTCCTAAAGTTGTACCCGCTTACATGCGTGCACCACTGTGGATATTAAGTGGTGGTGGTTGCTGCGTAAGGTAATGTTCACTAACCAGAGTAATAACTTGTAAATCACAGTGCTATTGCCAAAACCAGAACTCAGTAATAACAGAAAGATTAGAAAGACATCAAAAATAAAGTTGTTTTGTCAGGCTCATTTACTCTCTGATCACAGAGATGATAAAGAGTGGCTCTGTGTTTAAGTGATAGACGGGAGCCGCTAATGTAATCAGAGACCTTCCAGGACTGTCTGTAGTCTGAATTAAAGGAGAAAACTTTAATGGTGTCAGACGGTTTTGGAGTCTAGAGAGCACTCGGGTTTTGTGGTGGGCTTGGTATTGAATACAGCCTCTTACTTTTATGAATTTCAGTATTGTTTTGTGCCTGATAAATAGCTGCCGTGCATTACTGGGGATAAAATCCCCTCCTACCTCCTCTACTCAGCCATGAACACATCTTTGCTCCTTCAAGGGCCATTTCAAAAACCCTGAAAGAACGTTCTGACAACCTAGAAATCTCTTTTATCTCTGTGATACTCCTGCATTTGACAGTTTACTGGAGTAATAAGCCCCCTCACAAAATCCACAAAGCCTTGGTTTCCATAAAGCTCTTCTCTCTGTGAAATCCCGGACTTCCACGGGCAGGGCACTGCTGTGCCTGCGGAAATGGTTGTGCTTGGGGTTTGCCTCTAAAACCCACCACAGAGGCACCCGCTCTTAAATTACATCCGCACATGAGGACTGACACACACACACATGCTGACACGTGCCCAGAGAGGAGTTTTTTTTAAAGATTGCTGGGGGATAAAACAGCACCGCCGGCAGCGTCACGTCTTCTGCAGGTAAGCAGGGCTTGCACCACGCGTATCGCAGAGCAGAAATGAAGAGGGAGGTGCTGTGAGGGTGTGCGAGCTGCCATGCAGTATTTGTGGTGGAAGAGGTGGTGTTCATTATTTTGGCTGATATTTTTTGGATTTTGTGCCAGCTGCCAATTCTGACTCCTTGCTTGTGAAGTAATATATATTAGTGTAGGTATTTATATGTATATATATGTATGTATATATACATATAACATTTTTATTATCATAACACTAATATAATTAATATAGTCATGTATTAATAACAGCAATATTATCAGATAATAAATATTGTATACTCTGCAGTAATACGTTTTAGTGTAGGTATTTATACATATATGTATATACACATAATATTTTTATCATAATAAAATTAATATAATAATATATGAATATAGTTATATATCAATAACAGCAATATTATCAGATAATAAATATTGTATAGTCTAGTTTCATTCCACTTTCTAGTTCTTTTCCACTTTTGAATGTATGTTTTCTTGTGGATTTTTTTTTCTCCCCAGATACAGAATCTCTACACCAGTGTTTTGCAGTCAGGAGGAGAGCAGCATGTATTAAGCAGCGAACTTGTGGCAGGCTGTCCCCAGGGCATGTCATGAGGGGCACCCTCCCTGAAGGACTGGCGTGGTGTGGAGGCAGAGCCTCTGTATCCTCCGTGAGTTACGGACGTGGAAGCAGTTTGTGCCTGGATCTGTGTGAGCTGAGGTGGGTGACTTTAGGAGCGGCTGGCAACTGTTTGCAGGCTTCCTGACCTTGCTTTGCTTTTTGTTTGAAATGCTTTTTTTCCTTCTTTTTTATTTTCTCCTCTCACATGGCATAGTTTGACCTTGCTGCCTGCATTTACCACTCTAACATGAAGGTGAACATCTCTAGCTCAAAGTGTTTTTGGATAACCTGTGGAGTATTTATTTCTGCTGAGAAAACTCCTTTCAGCTATTGCTGAATGTGCAAATCTTATTCTATAGGTATAATGATAATAAATAAATTGGTGTCATCCAACAGATTTTCAAAGAGAAGCTATTGCACCTCAAAATCTGAGGATGGAACTTGATAAATACGATAATTACTGTGTTGTGTGTGGACATCGACTGCATCCATAATGTTGCTAACTTCCTAGGAGAAAAATCAGCGCTTCTAACATGGAAATATTAGTCAAAATGCTTTCAACATAACATGAGAGAGCTTTAGTGCTTCTGCATTAGCAGAATGATAAAATATTTTGTTTTACTTAAGAATTCTGGAATATTCTGTCAGCAAGTTGAACAATATTTATTGTAATATGCAAAAAGAAATGGCAAATATGGGAAGCAGAGAAACCTGTAAATTTAGGGACTCACTTTGTCATCAGTGAAGTCTGTAGGAGGAGGAAAGGTGTGTTCAACCAAGAGAAAATCTTTCCCTGGGTTTCCTTGCAGCCTAAGTGAAGCAAGGACGGAGCTCTGGGGAAAAGGAAGAAATATTTTTCCTACTGCCGTCTCTCTCCTGAGGCTTGTCCTCTGCCCGTTGAGATGGATTTTCACTTCACATCAAATCTAAGGAAAGATTTCAGAAAGAGGTTTAATTAATCAGATGTAACAGGAAGGTAAAATACACGACAAGACATATGTTAATGCCATGGCTTCCCACCGAGAAAGAGAGTGATATTTAATCCGAAGTTAAATGCCGTGTGGTTATGACCTATCGCTAATGAGCTGCTGTTTGGTTGAAGGCTGAAAGGCTTCACAGGGAAGCATTAAACCAACGTGCCCGCGTATGTGTGCTGCCTCGCCAGCACCTCTGCGGTGTGGCTGGTGGCAGCCAGGACTCGATCCCTCCCGCAGCTGGTCACGCTCGCCCCGTGCCCATGCCGAGGACGGCTCTGGCTCTCCTCGGGTTCCGGCTGGTTTTGCTTTCTCAGCGAGGCTCCAACCTCAGATCACGTTTTCAGAGCTGCACTGAAGTCTGCGTTCAAACACATGAGATCTGAGCAAGTTTTCTCTCTGCTTTCCCTCTGTTATGCAAACGGCACAAACTTGCGTTTTGTTTGTTTTAAGCCAAGCGGCAGCTGTGCTTTGACAGTCGGATCTGTGAAATTACTGACCGGCTCTTTTGAAGGCAGAGCTCTGTTTTCTCCCGGGGACGAGCACAGGTAAACGTGACTGCCTGTGAATGGCAGGGCAGTACCTGTAGTCCTTCCCAAAAAGGGTCTTTGGAAGTCCTGTGTGCTCTATTCTGGGCACAAAAGTTTCAATAAATTGACGACATGCAGATCTGAAATGCAGATGATGAATTCCAACAGCAAGTATTTGAAATGACTGAAGTTAAAATCAAGGCACCCCATAAGTGAGTCAGAACTGAAATGAGATCTACCGGGGGCCGTGCTGCCACCCAGCTCTTCCATTTGACCCTCACAATGTGTAAAATGTGCAGGATACATTATTGCTTGAAAGTGATTTCTGAAGTTTACTGGAGGAAAGCAACCAACCTCTATGATAGGAGTTAACCATTCCTCAGCCAGCAGCTGGTTTCTGCATGGGCAGAAGGAAAAGGCCCTGCCGTGCAGATTCCCCGAGCGCAGAGCGGGTTCTGGGCGCTTTCCAGGTGCCCGCTGCAGAAGGGCTGTTCTGATACAGGTTAACCTCTGATAGAGGTTAAAAGGCTGGGAGCGATGCTGGCTTGCAGGTAGCGCTGTGCTGCCTTTGATCAGCCAGCAGAAGCAGAAAGCTTCCTTGGTCTTCTGATCTTCTCGTGGTCTGTTCTGGCGATGAAGCAGGAAAATAAAATCAAGACAGAACAAAAGCTGTACAATAATTGACGTTTATTCAGAGCAGCCGTGTGAATGGACAACAAGTGGGTGATGGGCAACGCTCTGGAGACGGACATTTCAAATCTCCCTGGGATCGCTTGGTGTGCTGAAGGCTTCCCAGGTTTCCTCCAGCGCTGGTAAGGAGCCCTGAGGCCTGGGTGTGCGGCCTGACTGCGGCTGTGGAGATGTGTAAGGTGAATCTCAGAGGGGAAGAAGAAAAACAGTTTTTTCAAATAAATAAAAGTGCTTTACAGTACACACTTATAATGCATTGTCAAAACAACTTACTGTATGAAAACTATGTGCCTTAGTCTATTGCTTTGCTGAAATGTGTAGGAGGGAAGCTCCAACCGTACCATCTCCAAGATGTACTCTCAAGTCCACAGCCAGCTCTGGTCTGACCCCAGACCAGGTATGAAGGTTCTCCTACCTGTTCATTTTTAGGGGGTTCAAGTGATGTGGAGCATGTTGTGGTGGCTGGTGGTGATGGAAACTTGCTTATAACCCTGTGTGGACCCCAAATTTGTGTGTGCATAACCACAGTTGTCCATGCTGACATACAGAGGGAGGTTGTAGCTCCACATGGATATGACACCAAGAAGTGAAAGAGGTTTAATACCCGACAGCCAACTGGTGTTTATCCACAGGCTTCCTGGATGCCAGCAGTCACTTCTGACGTAATGCTCAGGATGGGTTCAGCATTACATCTAAAACAACTGGTTTAAGAAAGTTTACAAGGACGACACCTGGAAACCCTTGGTTGGACAATCACACAGCTTCACTTAGTGCAGTGTGGGGTTTTGGTGTCTCTGTTGTCAAAACACAAGTCCTCCTGAGGACACCACACATGGATAGCACTGGGTGTGCTTTCATGTCCCTGCAGTGTCTGCTCAGCAGAACAGCTTTCACTGACTGCCTTGTGGCTTGGCAGGGCTGGTTTCTTACTTCTGCCCCCTAAAATCAGGCAGAAGAGCCATGTTTTGGAAGCAGAGGGAGGACACCGGGAGAAGGCATTGCCAGTGGATGTTTCATCAGGGCTGTTTCTAAGCATACCAGAAATGCGATGAAAGCATCTGCTGGGTGGCTGCAGATGCTTTCCCCTGCTGAGGATGAGCATGGTGTCCCCTGCTCTAATGCCTTTTCTAAAGGAAAGAGATTTCCTTTCTCTCTTTCCATTTTTTTTTCCCGAGTTTGCTTTGTGGTGGTCTGATCCCTGTGGGGTTTAGCCTCTGCTATGAAAGGCTCAGAAGCCCCTCGACTCTTTATAACTCATGAATGCTCCCTATCATTTCAAAAAAATACTGCAAACGTTCCACACCAGTGTGATTTTTTTCCCCACTCAGTATTGTCTGTACCTGTGATTTTCTGAGCATCCTCTAGATGCTTCTCTCTTATTTTTTATTTCCCTTCCCTTTCTATTTCACTGCAGATGCCTGGGGATACAGTGATGATTCAGCCTCCAATTTACCTGATTCATCATGCTAAATCCACTGATGAAATGTGCTTGTTTTAAATCCTATACTACTGTGGAGACAATCTGTTTTGTAGCCAAAATTTTTATGGCTGTTAAGGTTTCCTACCATTTCGAGGCTGCATCTTCAATAGCATTAATTTTGTTTGTTTGTTTTTGTTGTTCTTGCAGAGGAAAAAAAAGTCAAAAATACTGGGAAGTATTTCCATTTTCTTTTTCTCTGGGATTAAGACCTATAAGTCTCAAAATCTTTATTTTACAGAGTAGCATCCGTACCCCTTCTGAAACCCCATGTTGTTTTTCCCTCAGGCTTAAGCATCGAAGTCTTTTAAATGTCAGTTGTGTTGCTTCCTGGATGATGACGATGATTATTACCATTTTAGATGCTACAAACTGAACTTGCATGCTTGATAAAACAGACATACTACTTCACCTTTCCTGGCTTATTTTTTCATGAAGCAAGGTGGTTACATTCAGGGGAGATTGGTGGGTGAGAGGCAGCATTTTGGAACAAAGTGCATTGAGAGCCTGTATATCCTGGGATACAAATATCAGGAAAATCCTTTCAACTGTTGGCACTCCAGAACTGGCTGTGAACTGCAATGGGTATTTATTTATTTATTAGCCCGAGTTCAGAATGTGTTTGCAGATGATTGCAGTAAGTTCAGGAGCTATATGCCTTTAGTCTTTAAAAAACAACCGAAGTGAAAATTTTATCCATAATGAAATGAGATAGCATTTAGCAGTTGCAAATTTATGGCCAATTTTAATATTTTACTCTTTGCTGCCTTACGGCAATATTCATTTTATAGTAGTGATGTCCTGTTCATTAGCCATGATTCTTCCTAGACTTTGCTGACCTCAGTACCTTAGAGAATGACTTCAGTAATGATCGTTAACTCAGGTAGCACAAATTCAGGAGGCACCTGTGTGTCTGGTACTGGCAGGGCAGGAGGCAGGGTGTGCAGATCCCTGCAACGAGGGGGCAGCCTCTCCTTGCTGTCCACCTTCCTGCTGCAGAGCCTGGCTCTGTCACCGCTCAGTGGACCAGAGATTAAAGATTGTCTTCAGAAGAGACCTTATCACTGCTTTACACAGCAGTTCTGGTTATGGTCCTGCTCCTTTTGTCTTTGGGAAAATGCCCGGGGTTGATGATGTGACTTTCTTTTCTCCCATTGTTTGCAGTTGGTCACAACATTTCCCAGTTTTCTTCAGGGTCTGCCATAAGTTTTCACCCGTGAGGGTGGACAGCTGTCCTCCTGCCTGTCCGTGGGGTCCTGCAGCTGCCCTGTTTGACAAACACACATCTCCTTGCAACGAGGTGGCAGCACGGAGAGAAACAGTCCAAATGGTTTGTCAAAGGCACGCGGAAGGATACGTGCAGAGCAAAGGGCTCAGTGTAGGTCTCCCAATTCTCAGAGCAGCATCCTCTCTGTTGGACGTGCTATTCTCTTGGCAAAAATAACCTATTCAAGAGCTTGCTATTTGAAATATTGTCCCTCAGGAGAGCAAGATAGGATACTAATTTCTTGTTTCAGATAATAGCGCTGCACAGGTAATCCTGTTGAAGAGAGAGGTTTCAAATGTGCTTTCCAGGTCTAAATTTCATTTTGATCCTGAAGAAGTATTTTATCTGATGAGTTATGACTTACAGGACGTGCTCCTTTCTCAGGACTGAACATGTAATTGACTTGCTAGACAGGACTGGTAATACAGTGCTGATTCTTTCTGAAACTCAAAAAAAACTCGCTGATGTCAAATGTCTCCCAGGTTGCTTCTGTCAAATGATATCCAAAAACCTTCAAAGAACTAAATTTCCCTTTTAACCTACTCAAAATTTTGAAGAGAAAGGTACAAGGAAGTACAAGTGATGCAGAGACTGCCATGAATCTGCCCAGGCTGGTGGTGTTCAGAAGTTAATTATTGGACTTTCTTCTTTAAAAAGCATTTTTTTTTTCTCGTTAGCTTTCTGTGAGTTTTATCTTGATAATAAAGCATCGCATTTTGAGAGTACCAAAGAAAAGAATGGTCTCCAGAACTGAAACAATACAATTTTTAGTTACAACAGGCTCGTAAGTCAGTCAAGAACTCTCCTGCTAAAAACTATTATTAACATAATAGGTTAATAAACACTGATGGCCGTAAAGTTCTCTCTAATGAGAGAAATAAGTGGGAAAGCAGAACTGTGTGGTGGCCCTTTGCTCAGTGCTAGCTCAAAGAGCAGCTTGCCTCCCACGGTGTCACAGATGTTATTTCTCTCAGCCAGCTTTGGTGTTTTTCGGGAGGTCGAACATTTACTCTTGGTAGTCCTGAATCTGGTCTGTTTATTACAACCCAAATGCATCATTACAGCAGGGTAGCCTCCTGTGCTGGGCCTGTGAAGACCGCTCCTAGCAGGGCTGTCAGCTTGGTGACTACCGAGAAACCTCCTGCAAATTTTCACCAAACCACAAGAATACTTGGAGTATTTTTGCTACATTTATATACCTTCCTATTCCACAACATGTGAGGTAGAAGAGGGACAGAGCCATGGCAAATAGTACATTTTATTGCAGCAGGGACACCCCTTCTCCCTTCCAGCTTTTGCACAGAGCAGTGTCTTTTTTCTCTTGCTTTCTTGTTTTTTTTTTTTGTTTTTTTTTTTTTTTTTTGGATTGAAGCTTCAAGAGGAAAGTGTTTTTGAGAAAACTGTGAGAGAATCGGGAGGAAATGAAACACCAGTGCAAGAAAGCAGAGACAAGAAGTGGAAGCAGAAGAAGTGGAAAAGAGAGAAAAAATAAACAAAGACTACATAAAATACAGCCATGTGTAGTCATATGGAAATGATGTGTGTGTAGCATATCTGTCTACCTATAAATAATTTTAAACAAACAAGCTACAAATGAAAGAGGCAAAAAGTAACACAAACAGGCCATATTGCAGCTAGGAAACAAAGGAAAAGTGAAGAAATGTGAAATGGATGTCTGTGACATGAAGCAATGACCTCAGGAGAGTCCTGGAGCAGAAGAGGTTTGATTCATGCCAAAGGTGTTAGAAAACATGGTTGTTGCTGGGGGACAAGGTGGTGATAACTTCTGTGGTTTTGTACACAACGTATTTTGTTCTCAAAAAATGTTAATAACTAGAATTCAGAAGAAACTAAGGAACTTTAAAGCTGAAACTGGCACATTTCCATGACTACAGCATCCCCTGCCCAGTGCAAGGCATGTTGGTAAGGATGCAATTGAAAGGGGGCAGGACATGGATGAAGCAAAAGCTTTTAGAATTGGAAAAAGTACTTTGAATCTTAAAGAGTATTTCTGGATGAAAGGGAAATAGTATGCCTTTGGCTTGGTATAACCACGTTTTAATCTGGACGCTTAAGGGTCACTCTGTAGCAGGTTTCTTTACCCCGAGGTTGGTAATTGCAGGCTATGCAAGAAATTTTGGCCAGACAATTGGAGTGAGCTGTGGAGCTGCTGACAGCGTTTGTGCCAAAGTGAGTACTAGATTAAGGTTAGTCCAGAACAAAGCCAAAGAGCAGAGGAATGGACTGAGATAGTCATATGCATTATTTTATCCTTATTGTATAATTATCCCTATAATGTAAGTCAAAGTTTCAACTATTTTTCCTGACCTAAAATAAAATTTGTTAATCTAATTCCTTCATTCTCATATTAAACTCTTATTTTTTTCTTTTATTCTTCTTCAAGAAAGGGCCACGGAGACTCTGAACCCGCTACTTAATTTGCAATCCTACATAAGAAAAGGACACTACAGAACTGTCATAACATCAGATGCATTTCTTCATTAAATCACTGCTTGTCCAAGGTAAATTTTTTTTTTTTTTTTTTTTTTTTTTAATATCCTTGTGCTGCAAAACATAGAAGACCAGAGGGTTTCCTAAGTCAGCGTCTGTGTGTACCTGCTCTGTTTTTATATACTTCTCCAGCTGACTAGTATTGAAAAAGCTAGGGGGATTAGACTAGTTGATCTTTCAAGGTCCCTTCCAATCCTTAACATTCTGTGATTCTGTGAAGAGGTTATAGATCTAAATCCACCTTTGAGCTCTGTGATATTAATGGTCCTGTGCATGTACAAGCCTATATATGTATTAAATGATTTAGTTAGTCAAACACAAAATAAAAAATATATAATATAACTGAGACATTTCCAATGGTGTCATGCTATGATGAACGATGATACGCTGCTGAGTTCAAACAGCCTCTTCCTCCTAAATATGTTCTACATACACAAAGATATTTATTTATAAGATTATTATTTACTCCCCTATTTGTGTAAAACAAACAAAACACCACAAAACAACAGGAAAAAAAACAATCATAAGTGTTTATAAATATATATGTATTTCCATGGTGTGATGCCTAGTATTTTGTGTAGCATTGTCCAGTACTACCCTGGCCATAGGGTAGGATGTCTTTGGTTATATAGGGAAAGGAATGTTTAAACAAAGCTTTGGTACAAGATTTGAGCACTTGCTATTCTCTTGCTTAGAACAATATAAACAGTGTTAGATTATTCTTTATTGCTTGATTATTTTTCCTCATAATAATTATATGACTTACAGCTCATAAATAAATAGAGGGTATTTATTTCTCCTAGGAAGCACTCAATATGAAGGGATGGAGCCTTCAGAATCTTTTATAAACAACGTGTCAGGCGTGGAGTTAATAGAGTTCAGATCTGTTGCTTCACAGATATCGCTGAAAAACAAGAAATTGTCTTAAAAGGCAAAGAAATATTGCCGTAGATAGGAGTAGCTGAGTTACAAGCCAGTCTGTTCTCAGCGCTGTGTAAATAGGCTGCTGCTCCAAGCCAGCATAAAAAGAAACACCGCTGTGCGTTAGCGGTGTTACTAATGTGATTAGCTGTTGGCATTGCCCTGGTTCTTGCTATAATTAATTTCCCCCAAATGATGGGCTTATTAGATGTGAGAGATATGGTAGCAGCAGATAATGATTTGCCGGCCCTGTTTGGCAAACACCATGGGTGCTGCCAGGGCAGAGCTGTCACCTCCCGGCTCCTTGCTGCAGGCGAGGCTGCTCCCGGCCGCCTCTCCCATTCCCACCGAGTCTCGGTGCTGCTCCCACGAAGACGAATTGGACAATCCGTCTTCAAGGCAGGAGCTCTGATGATTTGTAGAAAAACTATCATCGGCGATAGGACAGCCAATCTATCACACCAGGCCATCTCCTTTATCCTTCATTTCATCCCTCTTTATTGCAATACTCTCACGCTCACCCTCTTGACACTTCTCTCCCTCACTCAAACTCTGCTGCTCTGTAGATTGCCTCAAAAATTGGGAAAATGGAAACATAACATCATTTAAGGCACACAAGTGCAGGTCTCCCTGCATGGGCAGGGATGCAGAGAACGCTATTTTACTTGGTGTCGGCAGGGCCACAAGCACCTCTGCCAGGCCAGGCAGGCACTCTGGCAGCAGGAGGCTGCTGGATATTTACTCCTTTACTCCCGGGGAGTAAAAGGAGGCTCCAGGAGAGCCTCAGAAACTCCGAGAGCCACGTATGCTGGTCTACCCAAGGTGATACAATGTTCTTTGCTTGTTAACGCAGCTGGTTCTCTCGTCTGCAAGGCCAAAGATAATTGGAAATTTGCATTCTGGTCCTTCCCGAAAAACTGAAGCACAGCACCTTTAGCACCGCAGGTAACTTGTTCTGACTAATCTAAAGGTGGTGTAAAACGAGCTGTGTAAAACAGTGAACACCTGCAGCAAATTATGGTATCCTGATGGGCTTTTAGGAGCATCCCTGCCCTGAATCCCATTTTGAGAAAACACAAGCAGTACTGTGGCAAGAAATAAATAATGCATCGACTTAATTCCGTGAAGAATTAATGTTTCTTCTTTAGAGGGAATAGTCACTCACACGTTTCTTTTAATTTGCTAATCTTCAGAATACGGGGAATCACTGTCAGTGAAGACGTTTCTGTGGGTATCTGGCTGAATCTCCTGTGTGGATTTTAAACGAGAAGGCTGACGCGCAATTGGAGACCTGGATGGTGGCACATCAGCTGCCAGAAACACAGAGCAGACATAATGGGAATTACACACATCTGCTCTGATTTAAACTGCTATGGCACTGCTTCACTGCTTTGTTATGTAGTCTGTAGATGTTAATCATCCCATGTGCCAACAGAAGATACCAGATTCAGGATACAGCACAAATAAATAAATAAATAAATCATTTATGGGCTAATTTTTAAACCTACCTGATAAGGTGTGGTGCATGAAGCCCTTCTCTGGGCAAGGGGTGCATTTTGATTTTAGATTGAGTTCATGTATGGTCATTTTTCACTCCTAGTTTTGTTATGGCCAGCAGGAGTTATGAACGTGTTTTTTTTCTCTTGCATCTAATGTGAAAATTTTGGCTTTGCCATACCAGTTTTGCCTTCTGCCATCAATAATAGCCTTTGGCAGTTTTTTTTTAAAATTGACAAACTGTTGGATATAAAAGAGATTTGCCCACAGATGAAATATATATTTTGGTCAAAACCCTTCTCATATAAATCAGGAGCACCACTGCTTGTTTAATTTACAAATTTTAGAGCTCATTAGGGAAAAATGAAATAGCTGACTGATGGCAAGTTGTTTTGTTCATTTGCTTTTTATTATATAAATGGCATGTGGATAATGAGCGACTGAAACAGCCAACCAACTTTTGATTAATATATTTGATACAGTTGCTCAGAAGGGAAAACATTCTGAATAATTTGTTGTTGTTTGTAATGAGCACACGATATGACAGTAGTGATTACCTTAATGAATCAATTAAGTGCAATGCAATTTGAGTTGAATGGAGCTGGTGATGGCCAATTGTGCAGCCACCGCTGGGAGCGTTGCTCAGTAAACCATATCACATCTCAGCCAGCCGAGCCTGTTTGTGCAGCAGAGGTGGTTTTAGGGGGTGGAGAAGGTGAGGAAGCAGGTGGTAGCGCCTCTGCTTGGAAGAGGAACATACGTTGGCAACCTGTGTGTCTCCGAACACGGTAATTATCTTTGTTGTTTGGGTTGGACCAGATCTGGTCCCCAACCCTCTGGAAACAGCAGAGATGGCTTCTGAGCCACGTGAATTTCTCACCAGATGCTTCTATCAGCAAGGCTGGATCTATTCAGAAGGGAGGAATATGGCTCATGTAGAAGTGGCAAGGAAGTTGGCGTGCTCAGCATGGATAACCACAACTTTTTAATTGAAATACTGTGTAACTGGAGTGTTTCTCTGTACTAAGTCTATGAAGAAAATATTAATGCAAAGTTATCTTTTTGTCTTGTTTTGGGATCCATCACATTTTGCATCTGGGTTCATCTAGTTTGAGCAGAGCACAACCTAGGCTGTGGGATTTCTCTGACATAAGTCAGGTCCAAAAGCCCACGTTGAACTGGGATATGCCTTGTAGAGAAACACTCAGTCCTGAGTTAAAGACTTCCAGCAACAGAGCATCTGTGAGAACCTTCGGTAATATTCTTCAGTCATTAATTATCCACACCATTAGATCAAGAGCTTCTTTTTTCCTGTGTGATTCTGGCACTTTTCCACTTGTAGCCCCTGGAAATTGATATATAGTCATCTCCAGATTGAAGTGCTTGCTATAGCAGATTTTCATTATCCTTTTGGGTTCTTAAGCTTTGATCAAAGTTCCCCTTTCACCTTCTCTTTGATAAACTAAACAGACTGACCTCTGCAGATCTTTCTCTGTGGTCCTACTTTCTAATCCCTCAATATGTTTTCATAGCCTTTCCCTTAACACTCTCCAGCTTTGAATTATAGTGTACTGCTCAGATAAATCTCTTAAATGGTTGTTTTTTAAGACTTGAGGACTGGGCAGACCCTTTGCTGCTTTCAGTGATGGAAGGTGAAGAATTGGCCACTCTGTTTTTCTGTTCTGGCCCTGTCATTCAGTTGCCAAAGGACTTTCTCTCACCAAAACTCATGTCGTGTTCTTACTTTTAATGGGAAAGAACTCTTCTTTTTAACTGAGGTAAATGTCATTTGACTTGCAGATAATTTAGGTTTGGATATTTAGAGTATTTGTTTTAAACCTAAATGACATTCTGAGGTTCCGATTAAATACTTTTGTCTCTTTCTCAGATGAAATTAATTACATAGCTTCACCTGAATTTCTGCATGAGTTGCACACATGTGAACTGCTTTAAATGCAGATTGGCTGCTGAAGAGCCTTCTTCCAGCCTGAGCTAGATGCCTCCAAAGCACGTCCCGTCTGGTGGGAGACTGGTGCAGCACTCAGATCTGCTCTAAGGTTGCCATGGAGCTTTTCTTAATCATTTTTAATAGTTTGAGGTGCTTTTTAACTAGCCTGTGCAAAGAATGCATCCAAGCAATTGTATTGACAGCTGTCTTATCACTGATGTGTCTGTGTCTGATCTGTTGAAATTATCGGATTTTTTTATTTTTTTTGACATCTGGGGCTTTCTGTGCCTGAAGCAGATGTCCAGAGACTTGCTCAGGAGTGGGCCAATTCTGCATCATCCTCTCCTTATTTGCTGTCATGGTCCAAGTTGTTCTATCTTTCAGCAGTTGGAAAGGCAGCTACTGTATGCAAAGTGCCATGCTTGTAATAGAATGTTTCATTTATTTGGGGGTTAAAAGATGAACCCACCAGAAGAAGGATTTCAGTTTTGATGTTTGTATCTTGGCTTTAGGTTTCTTTTTATTCCTTGCTGGCGGTTGTGTAACTCTTTTCCTTCAGCAGGTCACCGTTATCTCAGATCTTGTGGCCAGTGCCTCCTATATATTTTGCTGAAAGAACCCTGCATGTGCAGAGATGAGATGCTGGAGTACTTTAATTAAAGCCATGTTTCAGGCAAGCTGTTTGGTCTGCTGTACAAAAATTGAAAACCTTATGTAAAACTTAATTTGAGAGACTTGACAAATTGTACAGGAAAAAAATCAGGTAATGGATTGCTTGCTAGCTCTGTAAAATACAAACACTTCTCTTACTCCTGCTGTTGCGTATGGAGGAATAATGTGCTGTGCTAATGCTTGGTTTGGCATGGAACACACCAGGTATTTTGTGCATAAAGCTGTGTAATTTGACAAAGAGGTAGGATAGAAGGGTGGGGGCGACAGAAAGGACACTCACTTCCATAACAGCAGGATAAAGAGGTGCCCAGCAAAGCAGCCAAGACAGGAAGGCTGAACCATAGGGGGCTGTACTTTCTCCTGTGGTTCATACTTAACCTGGGGGAACTGCAACCATGGTACAGTGCAAAAAGTACAATCAGCTTCAGGAAGGAGGTAAGCACGTTTCTGCAAAATTGGGAAAGTCACCCAGGGAACATAACCCTGCACGTGTTTCTTGTTCTTACTGTGATGCATGTTGGCTAAAGGCTACTTTTGAAGGAAGGATACTGTTCTAGAAAAACCTCAGGTCTATCAGTACTTAAACAGAAATTGCTTTTAGACACCCGTTCAATGAAATCTAGATTCTATTTATGTGCTTGCGTAATGGTTTGGCCTCTGTCGCTGAACCTCTTCCCTGAAAATATCGGTTGTGCCTGAATAACTGAAGGCAGGTGTAAGTAATTCTGTGTATTGTTAAGAAGATAATTTTGCTAGATCAGGAGTGCTTTAATATGTAGTTATCAGGAGAATCAAAAATACTGTATTTTTAATGGTTGTGGTGGAATCAAAGAAAATCTTTCCTTCTTCAATACAAAAACTTTTTGTCACGTTTGAGTAAAAGTTCCTGCAGTGACATAGGTTTCTAGGTGCTATTGGAACACGTGATAGTAACACCTTTTTGCTTGTTTTCAGTTAAGTAACTATTAGGAAGTACAAAAGGAGATTTCCAATAGTCAGACTGGATATACTGTACTGTAGCATTAAATTAGCTTTACTGTAATGATACTTCACTGTGTTATTTACTCTTTGAGACTCCTACAAGACTGTTCTTAACCAACATGAGAAGTTTGAATACATCACAGCAAGTTCCTCAACTCCTCTAATTTTCTCATTAATGTTTTGGTTTAATTTGCATCTGACATGAATTTATTTTTCAGAGTAATTCTGATTTCCGTTAAATGTACACGGAAAGTTTAAATTTTCTTTTTGTGAATCGGATTATGATCATCCTAGAGTTTCCATCTTGACTGAGAGCTGAAGACATTATTATCCTTAACCAATGTCACAATCTTCCTAATTTAAAGCTCTGCCTTTCTATAAATTTTTGAGTTACAACTGATTTTCCTACTTCCAAAGTCTTCTTTCTCACCTTTATTTCTTTGTAAGCACAGAAATAGGTAGTTACCTTTCAATGCTTTTTAATGATAATATTTGCTGTACATTTCAATATTTTTATACTCTGTCATAGATGACATATTTTCAAGTTGGTTATCAGTCATAATTCTTATGATATAATATAGTCTATTTCATATAATTTGATAGATATATGTAGCCCATATTTACACACAAACCACTTCAGTTTGTAGGCCTCTATGCTGGGACTGTAGGAATTGTTGGAGTGATGCTCTCTGCCTTGCATGATATCAGAATATCATGCTGTCATGCAGGAATTCATCGTGTGGGTCTTGATCAATATTATTTTTTAGAAAACATGAGTGCTGTTATGAGAGTATTACATTTTACGTAGTGCAATTTTTTTTTTAATGACATGGAAACTGGCTTGACAGTTTGTGTTCCAGTGAAAGTTGAGTTTTTTTTTTTTTAAGTAAATTCCATAATCTCTCTTTACTAGGTTCCTCTCTCAGTTAAGCTACAAATCTCATTTTTTTTTTGTATATAAAAATACATGTAAGGGAGACTAAAAGCAAAATGCTGGTTGATGCCTGAAGAGTCACTTGGTTTTCTCAGATTCAAAGCCTAAATGAAATGGGAGCTTTCAGAGCTTTTTCTCATATAGAAGATACTTTTTGTGTGCATTGAAATACGTGTGCATATGGTGCTTCTTACTTTTAAGATACTGTATGCTTTAATTAATAACACACTATTGTATATGGGAGGCATATGGAAAAATGTCAAAATTACTCTTCAAAAATAATGAACATTTCAAGCAGATCTCATTTCTATGGTTCTCCCTTTTTTGACATATATTGTTCCATTTCAAAACACTGAATGAATGGTTTGGTGTGCACAAGAGGTTGAATTTCCAGCTGCTGCTTTCTCACATGAAGAATGGCACAATCTAGGACCACGACATTACACAGCTCTCTCCTTTCCTCCCTCCTTCTTCTGATAACTTTTGTGCTCTTGATCTTCCAGCACTGCTTAGTGAATCACAGGATGTTTGCATCAATTTGTCTGCTCAGTAGATGATGATAGAAATGCTACACTTCTTGAAAGAAACTTTAAAAGAGAACATGAGAAAACCAGCCTTGAATGTAGGTGGAAATGCTGATACAAAAGCAAAATGATAGATGAAGTAGTAAAATAAGTCTTTGGAAGCTTTTGAAGCTGATTTGCAACCTGGGAAATCGACAGGTAGCTTTAGCAATTAACCACACTGTAAAGCAGGAGGGAAAGGAAAGAGAGAGGAGGGAGACTTGATTATCTGGAAACTGGACACTTCCCTGGACTTGAGCATTCCACAGAAGGCGGTAAGAAACACAGTTAGCAGTCATGGACGTTGGAGTCTAGACAAAATATCTGAACAAACGAGACTGCAACGAGCTTTAAGAAAGGAGACTTCAGTTATTGCCTAACACAGGCTCGTCATTGCAGTAAAGTACTCTTCAAGCTTGCCTAGCAGGAGCGAAGCCAGCTCTGACGTGCAGCATCCCTGCCCAGCAGTGTCGAGCATCTCAGGGTGGTGAGAGCTCCCATCTGCTGCATTGCCATCACTTCACTACCACAAGAGCCACGGCTCTTGTTCTTCATTTTCTCTTCGCAAGCTTATGGCATGTGCACTGCAGTCCCTTAGGCACACATTTAATTCTGCCAGGCAGGCTCCAGTAGCAGCGCTGTGGAAAGTAGCGTCATCTGTACAGCCACCAGGGAGGTGGGATAATAGCTGGGGTTGGGCTGCACAGCGTTTTCGAGAGTGTTCATGTTAGCTGCTTTTTAAACAGCTATAACCTACTTCGGTGTATAGGAGAGCTGGGCTAGAAGCAAAGTTTTGAGCTGCATCTTTAGTTAATGTTGAGGAGAAGACAAGCTATAAACGACTGCTTTGCAGAGCTCATCTATTAATGTGTTAGGAACAAAGAGCAGGCTTCAGAGCCATTAGAAGTCCCTGGAGTAAGCTTGGCACGACTGCTCAACTTCTGAATACTAATACCCAAAGCATAAACAAGGCTGAGAGGAGGAAATTGGAAACAAAATGTTCTGAACTCGTGCAATTGCACTGAGTTGTACAGCTGTAGTGCAGTTACATTTGCATGGTGTTAAGACCAAGCTAGTAAAAATACATCCAGGCAGAAGAGCAAAGCAAGGCAGTTGTCCAAATACCAAAAGATGCAAGATGGACAAAGTCGTTTATTTCAGGTACGTTTAAAATAAAGGATGTGGTATGGGTTTCTTTTCAGACACCTTAGTTGCACAAATTAGTGGAATACTGGTAATGTTCTTTGCCCGCTGTATGTTCTGAAAGAAAAACATTTTGTGTCATCCGAAATGTCACTTGAGTGCTTTCTTAAAACACTATAATTAATGATAGATAGTATAATTACACAAGTGCTGAAGCAAGTCTGAATTACTTCAAACACAAGATGTGCTTCAAGGAAGTCAGGCAGGGTCACAGATTCAAGGATGTTTTTCTATTACCTTCCACATCCCCTCGACCCAACACCCCCCAGAAGTTAATAAGTTGAGGTCAATTCTTTTTTACAAGTATTCTTGCTGTACAGTGACTGTTCAGCAGTGAAACAATGGCTCTCTTCTACCTGGCGTGCTGAATAGTGCCCTGTTTAAGGAACTGGGTCAGAGAGGTGTGGGTCTGTGAGCTATCCCACCCTGCTCCCAGACGGCTGCGCGCGGTGCATCAGCACAACTGAGTGCCTGCAGCTGACAAAGCACAGCCTGCCTCGCCTGGGCTGCTCAGGGCAAGTTCCCTCGGGGGATGAGGTCTCGATGGCATAGCATTCAGCACACAACACACGCTGAAAGCTGTGGTGTACCTTCCCTGTGGTAGATGGCTACATTAAAATTAGTGCCTGCATGCTACCGAGCTACTATCGCCTGCCTAATTGCAGTGGCGATGCACACTGCGTTGAATTTCACTGGTCAAATTATCCATAAAATCAACACTTGCTGTAAGAGAATAGAGGTCAATGTCTGACTTCCCTTTAAAAAATTGTGATGTGTAATACAGAGGACTTACTGTACTGTGTCTTCTGAAGCGACCGACTGATGTATCTGTAGAGCCAGATACAAAAGACTGAAGGTAAACACCACAGAAAAATAAAGTTAGGCCAGTCCTAATAATTAAGATATAGTTTATTTTATATAGAATTATTTTTAGGATAAAACAGGTGTTGAGGATAATGGTCACACACATTACAGTCTTTCTGTTTATCTATCCATGATGTGAATGCAGAGATTGTAAATCACCTTTAAATGTCTGAAAGTCAAGCAAATAGCTTTCAGTTACAGGGAAACAAACCCATTCCCAGCCAACCATATGTGCGATAAAGAAAAACTTTGCATTTCAGATGAAATACACCTTGGGATGTATAGATAATCTTGGTTAACAGCTGTGAATGTCTATATATAAAACAAAGGTCACAATTTTACAGGCAATGCTCTCATTTGAATGCAAGAGTTGGCATTTGTTTTTCAGTATTATAGTGTTTGCAAACAAGTTGGGAAAGCATTTTCCCAATGAGGCTATGGTAAACATATGGGGGTTATATTACAGTATATAAATGAAATTTCAATTTGAAGAGGGCCGTAGTGGTGGAGTCCTCAGGAAAAAATAATTTAACAAATATTGGAAGGTTTTCATTGAAGAGCAGCAGTGAGAAGCTTTGGTTCCTTAGCTAGCTGGTGCCTCTCCTGTAACGTTTGTCGCAAGTTTACAACAGCTTCTTTCTGTTCTTTCTCTCTGATGGCATGGAAACTCCACACATTTTGTCCCATTTGATTGCACTCTGCCTTCAGCCAGGAAAGGTGCTTTTGCTGTAGTCTGAAGACTCAGCCTTGCAGTTTGTCCTGAAGCCTGCCCAAGCCCCTGACCCCAAAGCAGGCAGTGCGTGGCTCTGGCAGGAAGGGTGGGGAACTGTTCTGTCCTGGCCTAGATATACCCATGGCAATACCTGTCAGGGGGTAAATCACATTTCATGCACACATCAGCCGTGTTGGCAACTTTTCCCACCGGTGTCAGATTTATCATCGTTTCTACAGCCAATTAGCTCCAATAGTCTTTTAAATTAGTGGCTAGGACCCCTCAGAAATACAAGAGTATTCCTTCCTCTCACTGTGGGGTTGTCTATTAAGGAGAGTCTTTGAAGTAATGGAGATAAATAACATGCAGGAATAGGTTGTTATTTGTTTATCTGTACTTGGACTGAGATCATTTGTATCTGGGGTATGTGTGGGACGTTTCATTAAGTGTTAGCTATGCTTGTGCAATTGCAGGGAGGGCTGCAGCATGTGCCAGCCGTGGTGAAGGCTCTTCTTTGCTTTAAAAAAAAAAAAATCAATCTGCTGAATTTTTCACCATTGTTTCTTCAGGAACAAACCTGGAACAACTTTTAGGGACTTCTAGGAGGCTTCTAGCACTACCAGAGGCAGGAAGGCTTCCCCTGGAGTGGGGTGCAGGGCTGGGGGCTGTGCAGGAGCACAGCTGTTCGTGGGGGAGAAGGACCCAGCAGGACAGAAACTTCTCGTTGGTGCTGAATATTTTCATTGCTTTAAGGAGAGGTAAAAGGTGGTCAAGCAAAGTAACTGAGAATACCCGTGGGTAAAATTTCAACCCCTATTTAGAGAAGCTATTAGGCACCTGTCAGAGCAATTAGCATGGAAAGTAATTTCCATCTAATTGCAGAATAATTGCAAATTTGCAGTAGCTTTTTTTGTTGTTAAAACTAACATAAGTTAATACGCTTCTGATATTTCTTATGTAACCACGAAACACCTTAATCTACAATTAAAATGTACAAACATGCATTAATCTGAGTTAAGTGTCCCTTGTCATTTAATAGGAAGGTGAGCATAAAATCTAAGGTTCATATCTCTGAATTACAAGCCCGGACCCAGGCAGCACCTTCAGCAGAGCACCACGCTTGTGAGCTGCCAGCACGGTGCCTGGCAGCCTGTTGCATGCCCCATTCATTATGAAATGCAGTGGGAAGGGGATTAGACCAGTTGTATCATTTTTCCTACGCTTCTCACATCTGATCTGAGTAGTTTTGATCTGCTGTGTGAGCCTGACGCAGTGATGTTGTCCGCTGACGGTTTGGGCTGGCTTATTACTGGCAGAGGGCGAGGCTCTTGGTGCAGGCATGACAGAAACCTTGCTCAAATCTTCCACGTTCTTGAGTTCGTTTGTGGTTTCTGAGGTCATATTTCAAAACTTAAATAAGGGGAGGGGGAAATGGGGGGATTTCCACAGCTGCTTTCGTTACCAAGCAGCAGTGTCCCTGATAATTTCAAGCTTTATAAAAGTTTTACAATATTTTATCTCACGGTTGGGCTGAACTTGTGCAATTAAAACTGTTTTCCTCTTGAGCCCATGGCTAGAAGTCTGTTAGCAGGGTTATGAGAGACAATCATTACATTTAGTTATTTCTGTATGTATGCTCTGAGAGAGCTGGGACTGCTCAGCCTGGAGAAGGAGAGGCTCAGCGGGGTTTATCCCCAGCTCTCTCAGCCTCCCCTCACAGGAAAGGTGCTCCAGTCCCTTGATGATCTTGGTGGCCTTCCACTGGAGTCTTTCCAGTATGTCCAGGTCTAGGTCTCTCGTACTGACTCCTGGGAATGGAAATCTGCCCACGTATTGCTGGGCTGATAATAGGTGTGGTTCATTGTTAACTCTTTGGGGGAGGGTTTACAAAAAAATCCAAGTCATAGCCTTGTACTGTGTCACGTGCAGGCATACACATCTTTGAAATGAAGGCAGATCAACGTTCCCATTGAAATGGGAATTATTCAGATTTCAGGGGCACATGAGAAATGCTGGTTTGCCCTTAAGGCATGTATTTGACTTGATTTAAGCAAGAGATGACCATGTTTGAAATAGCGCTATCAGTTTCAGGACTATAACTTACAAAATGAAAGCGTTTTAGTTATTGAAGTTCTGAAAAATAAAGTAGCATTGTAGCTGGATATTTAAGTTAAGTAGGCAGATATTGATCAATTCAAATAACGTAAAAACAACAAGAATACTCTCCCATCCTCCAGAATAATCCTTCAAATCAATACAGTTTGAAGAGCTGAATTTTTATTGTTAACATTATTTTTTGGATTGAGCTAAAATGAAAATAATTTAACAGCACCAGAACTCTACAAGTAAAATAAGAAAACTTCCTGTCCTGACAGTTGTGGCAGCCTGAAAACTGGGAGATGTTAAATGAGTACATTTGTAGGATTTCCTACTTCATTCTGCAGAGCAGTGCCTGAACTTGCATGTTATGACTATTTTTATTCATTTCATTTTTAACACACTCACTGAAGCAGCTCATGTTGTCTAAAACCTACTTTCCTCTTCCACTGCCATCCTGGCAACCATTAGGAAAGAACGAACCTTTGATGGCAGTGACTTAGTGAGCATAACAAATCTTTACTTCTCATCTTCACGGCATTAGTACAAGCTGTCAAGTCTAAGCTGCCATTTCTTCTCACTTTGGGGAAGGCACGGGTGATCTTTTACTTTCCTGTATCTTCCTCCTCCTCTTTGTGGAATGACCTGGTACTCTGGATTCTGGTTGGCTGTTACATGGGCAACGCAGAAATTACAGTTTTGCCACAAAATTGTGTGGCTGTTCTAAAGCCCATTCCCAAATGGGCTGTTGCAAGGTGTCAGAAATGCATTTTCAGGAAAAGCTTCTGTGGGGAACAGTCTTCTCTGGAAAAGGAGCGTTGGTTAGCATGCAGGTAGGCGAGAACTGCTTATGTCTTGGAGAGAACCATTGCTTGGAGTGGGTATTTGATATTCTGCACTTCTGTTTAAGTCATTCTTTATCAGTATCTGAAGCTCTCCTGTGGTCAGTGCTTCAAATCTCAACTTCTGTCCTGTCCAAGGCTATGAGAAATGCACGTACATGTCTTCATTTAGACTCTGAATAAAGCCAACAAACTCATTGGATTTGCCAATAAAGCAGAAATTTCTTCTGGCGATATATTGTTATACAGGCAGAAAATTATTTTTTAAATTATTTTTACATAGCTTGAAGTAATTGAATGCTTAATACTTACAATATTTCTGCATTTACTTTCTATGAGTACTTAAATATTTGAACATAAAATATGTTCTTTCCCTGTGTTAATAAAATCTAAGCACCTAATAGTCACATTCATTGTAAGAGGCAATAAGTCATCTTTGTGAGTTTACTTTTGCTTCCAATATAAATTCAGATTTATGAGCATTTCTGTTACCTGATATATTTGCATTTTTTCTTTTTCTTTTTTTTTTTCAGGACTATCACTATCTCCTTCTTCCCAAACATCAAGTATACATAAAAAGTGATGAAAGTAATGAGGAACCATTAAAAAAATATATATCCTGTCACTGTTTTCCAATGGACGTCTCAGGTAAAAATTTTTAGCTGGTCTTTTGGTGGGATTTTTGAGTAGAAGAAAATGGTGGATTGTCGAATAAGAAGAGATACTTGCCAGAGTCAAGTAGAGTTGAGTACAGATGTGACTTTCTGCACTGTAGATGGATAAAGAGAAATGATGCAATTCTTCCATACAAAATAGCAAAACATGCCTTTTATTTATACCTGCCCCACTATGTGTGCGTGTTGCTGCTTTTATTGCTTTGTTACTGTTCAAGCCGTCTTGTATGTGTAGCAGTAAAACATTTTCCATTAGTGAACATTTGTATTTAACAAATTGTATTTTATGGAAGAAGAAGCTTGTATTTACCAATTGTTTTCTTGAACCTGTGGGATTTTTCATCGTTCCATGGAGAACTACCTCAGAGCTTTTAGTTTTCAAGTAAAATCAGCCATTCTTGTTTTTCTGGGGCTCTGGAAGGATGTACATGGGAAAATCTCTGACACTTAGGAAGTATTGTTAAGGAGAGAAATACATTTATAGAAATGGAGAGAGGCAAAGAAGAGTTTTAAAATTGTGCTATAATGCATTATATGGCACTTCCATGAGTTTTTAATAGCCTTTGTGACTTTGCAAAGAAACATGAACGTAGCTTTAATAAATCTATTAGGTTGCTAAGTGAGGACGGCTCTTTAAAGCAATCATTTATTTACCAGGCCATTAATGCATCATGCACATTATTATGTACATTGTGGTATTCTGATTTACAGATTGTAGCACTTAATCTGAAATAATTAAACTTGATTTTCTGGTATTTCAGTTCAGTGTCTTTGACTTACAAAAAAGATACATACACTTTCACTTTAGAGGAATTTTGTTTGCTTGAATGCTTCTGATGTCATGAGATGAGTCAGCCTGTTTCATTATATAAATTTTTCACTAAGCTATATGTCCTTTTTTTAGGAAAGGGGAGGTAAAATGGGTGTATGAATACAAAATTACTTCTCTATTATAACTTCAAAAGATATTGGACTGCTTCAAAGGATTTTTTTTTTTTTTTGCCAAAGAGATATGTTTTTGAAAATACCCCCCCCCCCCCCCCCCCCAAAAAAAAAAAAAAGGGGGGGGGGTAAGAAAAAATAAAAAGACTTTATATATGTCTACAGTGAAAAAATTCATCCTCAGATGACTTAAGCAATTCTGGGCAGTGGTGATTTCAGTATAAGACTTACTCATTATGTAAGCTTTGATTGGCAATGGTTGATGCCTCCAGGCTCTTCATCTATATAGCTACATTTGAATTAAAAATAAGGCAAAACATTTTGCTGCAACGCGTCCCTTATGCTCTGTATTTAGTATTCTCCAGTTGTCACAGAGATTGCTAAGGGAAAATTTAATTTATCTATTTGCCCTTCTGGAATGTCTGTTTGAACATCCAGTGAAGGAGTCTCGATTTCTTCAGCAATTCTTTCATATTTCTATTTAATATTTAATTATTACAGTATAGCCACAGGTGAATACAGTGTCATCCGCTGGTGTTTATTTACCTAATAGAATCAAATGATGCATTGTTAATAAAAAATGCCTGCATTTCAGAAAAATAAAATAAAGGGACTCATGCAACACATTCCAATGTATGGTTAACGTTCCTCATGATTTAATGAGGTATGAATCAAGCAAGAAGGGAATTATAAAAAGAATAATACTTTTCATCTCAATACTATCTCTAGTAGGTCACCGCGCTGACATGAGTAAATCCTCGGAGTAACATGTTCTTCTGTGGTGTCTGTGGGTGGCGGAGGCAGATGCTCTGTGGTTCCTGAGTAGAAAAACATGTTATTTTCAGTAAAAAAGGTGGAGTTTTTCTTTTGAAAAGCTGTTTTCAGGAAGCTTGCTAATATGCTTTCTTTTTTGCTATTAAACCGAGTTGTTTCCTACACTAAAAATCCACATATCAAAAATTACTTTTCACTTATTTTTACTCTGATTCCCACTATAGGTTGTCCTGGATTATTTCAGGAGAGATTAAGACATCTAAAAGTGGAAACTTGGTTTCCTGGCTTCTAAAGTAAGATGCTTTTCTTCAAACTAGCTGAATATGGTAAATCTATAAAATTCTGGAATTGTGAAGTGAGTCAGGGCATATATGCATGCATGTATCTACCTATAGGAGAAAGTATACCTGCAGACATCTGTCTGTGTGTAGTGAAACCCCACATTTACACTTAGAGATTTGAAACTTCCACAAATACAGTTATTTCCACCGTCCACCTGCTCGCACCTCACGCACACGGTGTCTCTGCCTCCCTCAGAT
Organism: Cygnus olor; assembly: GCF_009769625.2. Classification (NCBI taxonomy): domain Eukaryota; kingdom Metazoa; phylum Chordata; class Aves; order Anseriformes; family Anatidae; genus Cygnus; species Cygnus olor. The sequence goes on from NC_049175.1 coordinate 37,032,562, forward strand.
GGCAGCAACAGGCTCAGGCACTCCCTGTGACCAGAGACCTGAACTGCCGCATTTTTGAGCAGGCAGGCAGTCTGCGTCACCACAGACTTTCTAGAAAGAGCTTTCTGCCTAGAGCAGGCCATGGCGGTTTAGCTATAGGTAGGCAGCCAGTAGATGAGCTGTTCTGAGCGGGGAGGGAAGCTCTGCCCTGTCTGAGCGTGCCCGGCCCTGACTGAGGCGCCATGTCCTGACTGAGGCGCCATGTCCTGGTTGCCGTGCTCCGCAGGGGCTGCCTTTGTACGGCTGTGGAAGGGACACTCCTGGCTCCACCCGCACCTCCTCAGCCTCCCTCACAAGGGCTGCCGGGGCCTGCTGAGGCCTGATGGCTCCCTTGGCTGCCTTGAGGGGCCTCGATGCTAGGAACAAAGCCCTGCCCGCCTCGGTCCCCGACTCTGCTGCAGCACACATCTGTCCCACGGCCAATCGCCTTGGCGAGCGTTGTTTTTATATATATATATATATATATATATATATATAATTTTTTTTTTCTTCCATGTTGTAATTTGGGAAGGAAAAAAAAAGTATTTTAACCACAAAGCGCCTCTTCCTTTGCTCTCATTTACCTTCCCGGGGATGCACCTGAGCATTACCTTTGAAATTTGAAACATAATCTTGATTGAGGTTTCTAATTGGTCCTTAAAACTTGTGTGTCCCAAAAGGATATTCTTGCAATGTTGGGAAGCGTCTGGGAGACAACAGGGTTGTCTGAGACTGAGCTCACCAACATGACCAAACCCATCAGCGTTTGCCTCCCACAATCCCTGCACACCTATTGTTTCAGGTGCTGAAGAGCTATTTAAGAGAAAGGAGATTTGTTCCTTCCATTTCCCTTGCTGATCTCCCCTCTTATATCAAAATGACTTGATGACACATAAGAAAATGAAGTGCACTTGCTGAGCCTTTATTGAAGGAAAACCTGTATGCCGTTAAATGCTGCTGGCAGTGATAAATAGGCAGGCAGCAAGTGCCTGCGCTGCTTCCCTGTGTTTTTCTCTGAGAACCTGCAGCAGATTGCCTATAATTGCTCATTGCTCTCCATTAGTGTATCTCCCTCCTGGCAACTCTTTAATAGTTTACATCTCTTGGGGCTGAAAATTACTATTTTAATTAAAACAATTTGTTTCAAATGGGGCTCCCAAATCCCCACATGATGTTTTAGGAGCCTTGGGCAAAGAACAGAAAATGGAGAGGAGCAATTGTTTTTAGGGCTAAGAGTAAAGCTGAACGTAGGAGTTTGGGATTCACAAGCAATTTCTGAGGCCCAACCTCACAGGTGAAGAAACGAACCCTCCAATGCTGAGGTCCAGTAGGGCTGAAACTTTGTTTTCCAACTATTTTTTAATTGGCCAGGGGAGGAAAAAACTTGAGTTTCAGTTTAGCCTTGTTTTCTTTGTTCTTATGCAGGCTGTGAGAAGCAATGATTTTCTGGAGAAGAAAAAGAAAGTGCCAAGAAAAGGAACTTTGGGCGCTTAAATGCTACAACAACGCACTTTGGAAGTGTGAGGGAGCAGCCAGAGCCATGCAAGTGCCGTTTGCTCTTCCTGCGCGTACCGAGCTGGAGGCTCCCAGTCCCTGTGCCACTTCTCAGTTCCTCAGGGTTTCGCGTCTGCTGCCAGCTGTGCCCAGGGCTCCTGCTGTGTGCTGGAGCAAGTCCTTCGTCAGGCATCGAGGGGAAGGACTTGGGAAGTTTCCATATCTGGGGCTGAGCCCCGATGCCTGGTGTGCTGGATTCATCATACACCAGCAGCACAACGATCATCCACTTCATTCCAAGCAGTATGTAATTTTTATTTGTGTATATATATAATACAATTTTATTAATATATCTTTACATTTTTTCCTTAATTATACCCATATGTAACTTAGATATGTGTATAAAATATACAAATATGTGGGCATGTGATGTTATTGTTCTGCATCAGCCCAGTGGTGAGAGCACTTGCCGTGCAAACAGGAGAGGTGGGCACAGTCTTGTCCTCAGGCTGTGGCTCTCAGCCTCGTGCCCCACCTCGAGGGGAGCACCCTGGCATCCCCACCCCTGTGGCCTATGCTAACTTGGTATGGAGCCAGGCTCCCATTTTCTCTCTCTGTAGTCTCATAAATATTACATTTCTTCTTCAGTGTTGGCTCAGCTTTATTTTATCGTCCCTCTTCTGTGCAACTTCTCTCGCCATTAGTCTGTTATATTACAGAGGAGGAGAGGCAGCTCCCCAGCAGAGGCGAGCCCGGCTGCTAGGATGCAGGGCTGTGATTTAAGCACCACTTTGCAGAGAGTGGTTTTGGACTCTCAAACTGCATCACGCAGTTATTTAATTCATGTCTGCCGATGTTGCTTGTTTCCCAGCTCTCCCATACTCGCTCCCACACCAGTGGCAGCACCTCCATGGGAGCTGTGGGCAAGGGTCTGATACAGCACCCAGCTGCTCGGGACATCTGTGGTGGGGGCTGGCACCCACAGCAGCCCAGGAAAGACAGATGGGGCAACAGCTATCGACTCAGAGGGGGCTTGGCTTGAAATGTCTTGTTAACTGTTAGCTAAAAACTTCTTGATAGCTGTGCCTGCCCAGACACTGAGCCTGGCAGGATCAGAGCTGCCCCTACCTTTCCTGGCTCTGGCTGAGATGTTAACGCACAAGGTCTCTCTGTGCTGTACCCCATGGCAAAATTTAAACAACAACATCTCTCAAAGGCTGGGATTACCAAGGGCTCAAGATGAGAAATATGACACCATGCAGAACATGTGAGACAGTCTCAGTTTGGGGCAAAAAAAAGTATCCATGCTGTGCACGATGCAGCAGTCATGGTGAGCAGCCAAATATAATCAAAGACACCCAAAGGAGCCCAGCTGCTGCTGCACTGCCCGGCTCCATGAGGTGGGAGTGCATGGTGAATGGCCTCTCGCCCAGCCTCGCTCGCTTTCAGGCTTCTGAAGAAAATTAAGCTGCTAGGGCAAGGAAATTTATTTTGCCTTCTGCAAAATTGATAGCACTTATTACTGTCCCAATCCTGACATTATTTTAACTCCAGCTTGGCTGCTTTGTCTACGTTCTTTCTGTTTTGTATGCTTCCCAGCTTGCTTACCTTGCCTTTCCTTCTTTTCACCATTGCTTTCTGCATTTATGGCCAGGCAGTTATTTCTGGCTTCTTATCTTAAAAGGCGAAGAAACTGAGTGCATTCTTTTAAAAATCTGCCATATTATTAGGAATGCCTGGCTTTATTTTAGCTTTGTAACGAGCCTTATATGAATATTATTTATGCTGCTTATGCTGTTGGTCCCTACTGCTGTCAAATCTGTGAGGTCTGAATAGTTTCTGGTACATGCTTAAATCATATTTGTTTGTTTGTGTAGGTCTGCCTGTATGCCTAGGGTCCAAAAAGACTTCACTTTCAAGTGTTTTGATAGTATAAGACCTAATTAGTCGCTCTGTAAGTGTCTGTGAACGTTCAGCCCTCTCCCATCATTATGCAGTGCCATTTTTATCTTTCTGCCACAGATCCTGTCCCAGCAGGTAGTGTCAGGCCTGCCAGGTTATTATGAAATTGCTGACCATCTGTTATCTGTGGGTTTTTGGTCTCTGCCAAGTAGTGCCCTGAAGGGAAGAGACTGGTTTCTTCATTAAAACACATTTCAGCTTTCTTGAGCTGTCCCAAAATTAGTCTCAGCTTTTGTTGCTGCAATATCGCTGCTGTAGAGGTTGTATATGCCCATCTTCAAATAATTTAAACTTTGTCTTTAAGGAGGACTAGAAAAAAATCTCTGTTAGAAATGCAGATTCCCTTGCAGGCTGAAGGAACAGTATTTTTTCCCTCACCGTTTGCAGGCAGCCTTCTTCCTTTCCTCAGGGGAGCCAGGTTGGCGGCGGTGGCATGTCCCAGAGCTGACGTCTGGACGTGAAAAAGCTTCTCTGGTACATTTCTGGTATCTTGTTGCACTGCAGCAGGTTCGATATTCAGTGCTGCTGCCTGGTCTGGTGCTCTTGCACACCCAGACCTGATGTTGATTTGTGCCTCACGTCACGGGGGTGCCTTCTGCAGGCTGGCTGGGTGCAGGGTCAGGTCTGGCTGCGTTTCTCCACCCTTCCTCCTCATGCCCTTGTGACGTTCGCGTTGCAGAAATAGAGAAATACCGAGGGATTACCAAATAATCCTACAGGATCTGAGCAGCCCACAGAGATTGCTGAGGTTTAAAATGTACACGGCAGTCTGATTGCCCTGAAAGCTGTTCCCCAGGAGCAGGTCCAGCACCTTCCTTGCCCGTGACTCCGTTCCCAGCCCAGGCCACACGCTGCGCCGTGCTGCTGCTCGTGCTCAGCGCTCGGGCCCCTCTCTGCTGCCCAGGCCTGGGCCAGCTGCAGTCACTGCCAGCGTCCGACCGCAGCACGAGCCCCGCGTCCAGCAGCAGCAATGCCCCCGCTCCGTCTGCTCCCTAGAAACAGCTCTGCTGCTTGATGAGGTATAAACCGCACGAGTGGTGGGTTTTTTTGTTGTTGTTGTTGTTCAACAAGGAAAACAGTGTACACACTTTGGTGCAAAGAAAAACATGTACTATGATTCACAGCGCCTAATTACAGATGACAGGCCAGGTAGTTGTTGTTACCCGTGCTATTAGATGTTTTTCCTGATACATGATGCTGCCACTTTCCTGCAGCTTTGAACACGTTTCCCTTTCATTACACCGGGAGATGTTAGTTTCTTATCAGTATTTGTAGCGCTGGGAAGCGTATTTACCAAGAAAAAACAAACGCAAAGCATTTGCCTTTTTTTGTTGTTAGCTTTTTTACAAGCATGTATGTGTGTGTATATATATATATACATGTATATATTCGTAAAACCTACTCATAGTTGTTTTAAATAGCAGTCTTGGTTTCATAGCATGTTGTCTGTTAGAATTTTTTTTTTTAGATTGTAATATATGGGTTTTGGAGGCAGCATGGACAAAAAAACAGCTTGAAAAAAGATTCGTTCGGCTGGACGTATAATGATTGTGTCGTGATTCGTGTTATTTTTAGGAAGAAGATGCAATGAATTCATTTGATAATTTGAACCCCTACACAGAAGTAATTTTATGCATTACAGGTATAGCACATGCTTATCACAGCATGCACAAACTACCAAGATGTTAAAGTCTAGTTAACGAAACTGTGCTGTGTGAGGTTGTGCATGTGTATTTTTGTGAATATGGCATTGAAGAAAAAATTGAGCCTTCAGTCCAAGTCCTGAATTTCTTTATGGCATCTGATGAACCAAAAGAAAGGAAGACTATTTTTAAAACACACAAATATCTTGCAACACGCTTTAGCTAAACTCTTACACTTTCCTACTTGGGACAATCCTCTTTTATCTAGTGGCAGGGTGTAATCATTAAAACCTCTGTATCTGTGAAAACATATTTATGAAGTACAAGTAATTATTTGATTGACCAAAAATTCTGGAGGATTTGCTAATCAAGTTGAAATGAGCGTTAATGGGTGCACTGAGCCTAGTAAATGTGAGGGGGGAAAAAAAAAAAAGAAAAATGAGAACTCAAGAAACTAAATACCCGTTGTTCCTTTAGGATGTATTGATTGTTCTTGAACTCTTGAGTGCTGATAAATATTCAGATGAAATGGTATGTCCAAGTTAGAGGAGAAACCAAAACAGTTTTTAGAAAACCTGACTTGCACGGTGCAACAACACATGGAAATACTTCCTGTAACCTCATATATTACCTTCTAAAAATGATGGGCCTTTGGGCAGTATCCTTTGGAATGACGTTGAGCTTGAGGAAGCATACAGGCTTTCAGATAACCCTGCTTTAGTGAATGGCCACATTGGAGTCAATGTTTTGCTTTGGAGCTGAATGTCTCTGTGTAAGGTAACGCAGGAACCTAGAGGATGGGGAATGCTTTCAGATATGATTAATGTAATTAATGTTAAGGGACTAAGAAATCTTAGTTTAAACTAAGCTTTGAAAGTAAACGATAAGAATTTCATTATAAGAAAAATTAAGGAATCCACATTGATTTTTTTTTTTTTTTTTTTTGCTCCTAGTATAATTCAGTGCCAGAAGTGAGTTTATTTTTTTTATTTTTTTAAATGTTTGGAGCCTACTATTATCTTAGATATACAAATAGAAGGAACTATTATATTAAAGTTATAAAAGCTTAAAATACTGTTTCCGTGATTGTCATATTAACTTCGAGCTCAAATGTAGCTACCTCAATAAGCCTACAATAAAATGAATAATTATTTCATGTCCTGCATAGTGTACATAATGTTATCAGTTGCTGACACTGCTGTGAAAATTTATATGAGAAAAACAAATCAAGCTTTCCATGCAGCAATAAATGTTTTGTATTTTTCAGTGTTGGTTATTATGGAAAACATACTTTGAAGCTCAAAATTTTGTTTCCATTCAGAAAGCTGCTTTCTTTTGAGTTTAAACAAGCAAGTAATCCTGTAAAAATTAATGGGATTAATTAAAATGCACATGTGTTTGGGATGTATCTATGACCATAACAGAGATTTACTTTTTCATACCTTATTGCATAAATTTTCTTGAGTTTCCTGCAAGATTTTTAAGGTATTTTATGACTTTGTTTGTAAAAGGAAACTAGGGATTTCTAACCCAATTACTTTAAGGAAATAGTTGAATGAGCATATTCCAACATTTTGCAAAACATTTCTATTTCTTAGGTAATTATATTTCTCAATATATTATAAGGAAGAATTTACATCTTTAGTGTTTCTAATTCAAAACAGAGGTAATTTTATTCTGTAGTTTTTACTAATCTTTCGCTATATTCGGTTGAACAATGTGACTAACACCCAAGGAAGAGCAGGCACTTCAGCTGTTGACGTCAGCATATCTGACTGCAGCAAGAAAAAGCCATTCCCTGTTAATGGCACCTTCGTTCTGGTTTTTACCTGCCTGCCTGCCTGCAAAACATCCTTGCTCTGCTCTGATGGCAGCCTCTGTGATAGTTCCTGGGAAGCTGATGCTCGCACGCGTGCCAGGGACTGGCTGGTGACTGCAAACAGAATTCCCTTCTGGACCAAACCCCTGAAGAGGTGGGTCTGCTGCAGCTCCAGCTGCACAGGTACAATTTAAGCTAAGTATGCTGTCTGGTTTTCCAAAAGCTGAAAAATGTCACTGTTGATTACCTGGAAGTAATCGGAAATTTTAGTCAAATTTTGAAAGGTTTTGGTTTGCTTTTCTTTTTAGTGGCTACATCAAAGTCCAGGGAAGGAAGGCTGCCCTTGTGGTTGGTGGCTAATGGCAAGTTTGCAAATAACTGACGCACACAGACATAGTTAGGACTGGAATAAGTATCCATCAGAGACTACTAAATAAGAAAGAAAGAGTGTTAGGCAGTTGCTGGAGTCTGCGAGGATATTTTAGAGATATACAGGTACAAAGTACGTGCTTTCCCTGTTCTTACACTTCTCTGCAGGCGTCCATTGCTGACCTTGGTCCCAGACAATAGAAATGTGAGTTTTAATATGGGAAAGAGACGTTCAGTGTAAGGGGATTTGAAACTGTTCCTCCGCCCTCAGGGAAACATCCCAACTGTTGCATGTGTTCAGCCGGGGCAGACAGCCCTACTGTTCATGATTCACCTGATGCAGGGCACTTGAGTGCCAAGCACAACGCAATCACCCGGTGGCTGGGACAGATCTCGTGTGTTGGGGGGGGACACCTGGTTCTCTTCTCATGGGTGGGGAAGTAGTCCGTGGAAACAGAAGCAGTGAGAGAACTAGAGCAACTTCCTACCAAATGTGTTGCAAAATCATGGTGAGAGCCCTTCTTCTGGGGGTGGGCAGAGAGGGGAATCAGAGAGTTCACTACAGGTTGCCTGTGTGTTGGCTGAAAATCCTCGTGGCCAGGCTGCTGGGCGAAGGAGAAGCAGCACGTCCTCACCCGATGCTTCATTGTAATGAGAAAAACAGCTAAAAACATTTTGGGTCATTGTAAACAATTTTCTTTTCCAGTTTGGCTACTGAACTGAAAAATCAATTATTCCTACAGCCCTGCTGGAGATCTTGGGTTCAGTCCTTGATTTGTCTGCCAAGGTTGCAGCGAGAAACATTTGTAAGGCTGTAATAGTAAATCAGATGCCTTTGTCTTCTATATGCTGCACTCCTAGGCTTTGGACCTAATTGCGCTGTTTTGCTGGCCCTTGCTGTGATAAAATATCCACAGATAATGAGATTTGAATTCTGGGAACTGGATGCTGGATGAGGGAACCAGTGGAAGAGAACATGAATTTTGCAGATTCCATGTGTTGACATTATTTATATAAGACATCAGCTGAAGACATGTAAGGTCAAGCATGCTGAAGTATATATATATTTTTTACATGGGATATGATTCAAAACAGCTATCATAAATAGGTATGAACTGTTCTGATTGATGCTTCTGAGCAGATATTCTCTTGAGGCAGTTTTGTGAGGGCTTTCTCATACCTTTCTGAGGTCATAGACAGAAAATGGGGTGGGATGAAATACCAGTCTGATGTATTATGATAAATACCAGGAATGTTTGGAATGCTCACAAGACTACATAAGCTCTTGGAGAGCCTCTGAAAACTGCAGAAGCTATTGCAGAAGGCATTTGTTACTCCTGTTTTTTGTTTTTGTTTTTTTTTTCTTTTTTCCCTGTGGTATTTATTTGTATTCAAGTCGTGGAACCGGCAGCTTCAGAACATTTAAGCAGTTGCACAGATATTCTTGCGGTATCCAGAAGCAGCCCTGAAGTAACCTGGCTCGTTCCCAAACTGCAACTGGACTTTTCTTTGTTTGGAAGAAACAAAACAGCAGTGGTGAAATGCTGCATAAAGAAGAAAAAGAAGTTCAAATGTTAATGCCCAGTTAAACACTTAAAAAAAAAAAAAAAAAAAAAACTGCAACTTTTCTGTTTTACTCTTTAGGACTTCACATGGGTTATCACAGGTTTGTGGGGGGGACGGTGCCCTTTGCTTTTTCCACGATTATCATTACAGAGGCATTCTGGTGGCACCCTGGTTTATTAACTTTTTGAGGCTGTCAAGTTAGATATGTGTAACTCTTGGAACTGACTGGGCTATACATTTACTTTAACTGAAACTTTTGTTCTGAAAACGTGGATGGAAGTTTCACGGTCTTTTCCCAAAGGGGCCGTGGTTCAGGCTGGAGCACAGCTCTGGGAAGTGTTCTCAGGACTGGCGCTGCCAGCTCCTGGTTTTTGTTTGTGGGAAGGAGAAGGTATTTCTGCTACAAATGTACCTTTACTGTTGGGTCCCTCTAGTACCTTTACTACCCATGCTATTAGGTTTTTTACTTGTCAGCCCAGCAGGGACTGCTGGAAAGTGCACAGTTCATTGGAAGGAGAACTCATGAACTCAAATGATCGTGAATGTTTCTTTTCTTTGTGTATATTAGACCATAAACTAAGTACTATACCAATCCTTCTGAGCAGAGAATATTTTCCTTGCTAAATATATATCTTTGGGATCCGTATTGGTTTACCTATTTTTAAATTAAAAAGTCCTTATGATGACTAGTCATGTAGTCTGCCATGGGGTTTTTACTGTATAATGTCATTTAATGTCAGTCACTTCACAGAGATGCTTTTGCTAAAGGCGTGCTTCGGGCTGATGAGCTCACAGGCTTGTGCTTTGCCTGATCTGTCAGTTCTGAGCAGCCGTTCCCTAGAATCAGGTTAACTAGTTGTAGCAGAACTGAAGCCAAATCAAATGAGCAGACGTTTACGTTTCTGGGATAATACTAACCACATCTGGAGTGATACGAGTGAAAAATGTATATAGAGGAAGAAAATTCAAAGAGCAATGTTTTACAGTAGTATCAATATTCCCTGGCGTGGTTGTACTTGAGGGGGGAAAAAAAAAGTCATTTACTTCATTTGCAGTTACATCCGCATTCTTATTAAGTGTTGTACAATAAAATGCATTGATCAGACAACTTACAGTTGAGAAAAAAAATGTTATAATGACTGAATTGCCTTAATTAAATACTTGTACTGGTCTGCTGGGCAGAGGCTACCTGACGCTCTGAGTGAATCTGCCGTGGTTCAGACAGACTTCCTGGCTGCCCGTAGCATGAATTTTGGAAAATAAAATACAGAAAGGGAGAAAAGAAAAAGAGTCCATCAACTTTCCCATGAAAAACAGCCCCTTTTGCAAAATAACCAATCTTCTGTCATGCCAGCAGAAGATAAAAGGAGTGAGGTGTAGGGTAAAATAGCAACTTGTCAAGGAAGGCTTTTGCATGGAGATGACATGATTGGACTTGAGGCAACGCAGACCCAGCAATTGATGTACACGTGCTATAGCAAATCGCTATTTTTTTTCTCGCTGTACCAAGGATGAGTGAAGGTAAGATGAAAGGGGATGCCAGTCTTACCAAAAACTTCTTATTAGCTCGGTAAATGCTTATTAATTTAAAATCACGCCTGGTGCCACGCCGTCAGTGACAACAAAATCCTCCCTGCGCACACCGGCTGCTTCCCCGCAGGCCCGTCACGAGGCAGTGGGATCCACCACTCGGGCAGTAGTTTTGTCTCAGCTTTAGGTGCGTCGCTGCTGGTGCGGGGGCTCAGCACCTCTTTGAGCACAGCTTTGTTGGTGGCCATGAAGCCTTGGTCCCTCTGCCCCTACTCCCGGAGGCACCTGGGCTCTGTAGCCCTCCGTTGAGCTCCTCGTAGATCATTTTGTTTCCTGGCTAAAGCACCCTAGCCTGTGTGGTCCAGCTTAACATATGTTGGTGTAATATCTGGAGTGCCTTTGTTGTTACCGTGTTCCGTCCTATTTAACCATTCCTACTTAGTTTTTTTCCAAACCTCCCTTGATGAAGGACTTCAGGAAAAATTCTGGTGGCCCCGGTGGAGGTTGTGGCCTTCCCCAGCCTTCTCCATGTTCCCTTTGCCAGCTGCAGGTCAGTGAGGGAGATTTTTCCCTCTCCAAACCTCAGCGAGGTCATTCTTATGCAGGTGTTCACTCCTCCTGTTTTTCACCGTACTCTCTACTAATCCTAGTCAATAGGACACTGAGGGTTATCCGGATACCCTTTAAATTAATTGGAGAGTGATCACAAATGAATAATTATTTGAACTTTCTTTTCTGTCCAGAGAGAGCAAGTTAGTACTTCATATACATATTCATACGTAGTGTGAGGCCTTGTGAAGCAAACAGGAGAGATGTCAGGGCAGCATCTCGGTAATCTCTGCTGCCTGGGGAATGGCTTGCTCTGGGCATCGTCAGCTTTGAGCAGGTCCCTTTGAACCAGAAAGGAATTGCAGTTTGTTCCCCTCCTCTGCTTACAGGACTTTTGCCCAAAGAATTTAAGGAATTTCGTGTCTCTCTCTCTGTAAAATACATTTATAATTTGTATCATACAACATGGCAACATCTTAACACCTGCTTGTTTGTAGGTGTGCTGCTGATATTCAAATTACTCAATGTGATTTCAGAAATCATTCCAGAAAAATTCACCTGCTCTCTTGTATAACTCATTTATTCTAGGGGTCACCACAGCAATGAAAGGAGAAAGTGCCATCGATAGCCCAACTAGAATTAGAAAAGAACCCTACAAGATCATCTGCCCTTGATATTTGCTCTTGTCTCCCCCTCCCCATTCTTCTATAGAAATCGATCCCAAGTGCTCAGAGTATTTAGGCATAAAACAAATTTTCTGCATTCCTGAGCCTTCCTGAGAGGGACTGCAGCATTGTTTTTCGAATTTCCTGTTATGTTTTTGGTAATTTTTACTAGGAAATGGGGCTGTGCGTGAAGCCAGGTCTGGAGCCCCCGCTGTGGGAATTTGATTTTCCAAGTGAAAACCTGGGACGTTTCTCCAGGGACCGGGAGCCGGGGAGGGGAAGCACGTTTGTGCAGAGTGGCTTTACCTCTGAAACGAGGAGGAGGTTCCCTTTAGAATCTGAGTGATAAAATGTGCATTTGCGCTTTCCCCTCACTGCTGTCATTCCCCTGCAGTCCCATCTTCAGGACCAGTCTCTCTAAGATGAGGAAGGAGCAAACGCTAATACTTTTGCTCGTGTAGGAAATGCATTTCCAGGGCACGAAATTGGGAATCTAATAGGAAGACTGAGGAACGTGGGAAGCTTAACGTGACTGCGGTCTGAGTTTTGGGGCACGATGGATGGGGCACACTGTGGATGTCCCTGCGCCTGCTGCTGTGTGGTGCTGCGTGTCCTGCGCTGCGTCCTGCAGCTGGCCTAATTGCAGGAGGAGGAAAGACAAATCTGAAAGTGGCAGGCTGGCTATAATGATGCTTCCCACAGCTAAATAATATTAGAAAACAATCAAAAAACAACTCCCAAACAAACAGAAAAGTCCTTTCGCCTAAAAAGTGCCTCTGAACAAAATACTTCGTAAATGACTTGAAAACTAAAGCTGTCCCACCTTCCACATACATGGGGATTAGTTTTCTTTACAAACAATTATAAGCTACACACCAGCTGTGTTTCAGTTGTGAACTGTGCTCTGTACAGTTTTCTCTTCATGTCTTTTCTTTAAGTTTGCTAAGGTCTCCTTTGATTCCATTTTTTTGTCAACTACTCTTCTGTTAATACGAGTGGTGTGGCTTGTAAGTGGCAGTCACTCGCTGACAGTGACACTTTTCTAGCTTATTTCTGATTTAAATCCGTTCAGTCACTGTTTTCCTGAAGTTTTGAGCCGTTCCCGACCTGATGTTCAAAATCAGTTCCTGAAACATTAACTTCAGTACTCTGGAGAGCCATGTCAATGGGACACAGAGAGCAGATTTTGGCCAAGGAGGAACCTTTCTTTCCCCCTGTTTGGGTGGCATCGAGCTGCGCAGGCCAGCAGAGCATCACCTCGCTGGAAGCAGGGGCAGAACAGCCCCACTGTGCTGCGCGGCATGCTTGTACAGGGGGATAGGAAACATACACTTTGCTTTTTCTTCAGTAACGTTTTGGCATACAAATGTGTTCTGAAAAATCATCTCATAGCTGTCAGAACTGTGGTGAAGTGGGTCAGATCAAAATCTGCATGGGCAGTTATAACAGTAATTTTCCCATTCAAGAGACAGGCTTCCAGTGTTTGCAGTGTCAAATAACCTCAGTGACACTCCTAATTTTTCTGATTGAGATATATTTAAGATAGTTCAGTTACTGAAAAGGAACACACTAAGCCTTGTCAAATTCAAGAGAGCACATCATATATTTTGCTTGCTCCTCAGAGTGGCAAGAGAAAAAAAAAACCAAACACTACAGTAATTTTTTGTTTCTTTTTCAAAATGATAGACATTTGAAGCTGGCATAGCCACTAACACATTTTTGTGTTTTTCCATCTGCATGTGAAATCCATCTGTTTGCAGAAATTGTTTTTACACAGTTCGTAATCCCATTGATTCTCAGATATTAGAGATTGTGTCTATAATGGCATAGGAAACCATTTTTATTAAGAATCAGGAACTGAATTAGATAATTAGATTTATTGATGGGAAATTAAATTTAACAGCGGAGAATTGCCTTAAGTTAGCGTAACAAGATTTTCATTATTCTAAATGTAAAAAGTTTCTGCTTTAGTAGATGCTTGCCAGCTAGTGGGACACGTGCTGGCGTGCTTGCCTGGAAAACATGATTCTTTGATCACATCACTACAGTTCATCCCAGCTGGCTAGATTTTTCTTGATTAATCAAACATTTTCAATTTTAACAGCCTTTCATATACTCTTTTTATACTTTTCATATGCTCGTATACTTTTGTTGCAAAACAAAACCGGACGACAGAGATGTTTTGTGTATATGACTGTCTTCTACCTGAGGCAGGACTGATACACCATTTCTGTTGTGTCTATGATGTGTTTCGTGGTCGTTATATATATATATATATATATATATATATATGTATATTTGAGCTGTGTATCTCTTAGCCAAATTCACGTGAATTTTCTAGGTGAAAGCCACCATGCTGCCTTGACTTGCTAGCTGAGACGAAGAGGTGAATGTTGAGACCATAACAGTCCAAATCCATACAAGTGTGTTTAAAGAAAGAAAAAAAAAAAAAGAGTAACAACATTTCTGGCATTTTTCAACTTTTTAAAAATCAAAGTTACGTATGGCAGGCAAAATGCGAGCAGTACGTACGTGAGAAGGTATGCGATAATTAATTAACATTTTAATCTGAGACTTTATAGGACAAAAGCATTGATGCTAATACCTGCGGGAGAAAAGGGAAACAACCCCTGCTGACTACATGAGACCAGCGTGCTCTGACATCCCGTGCTGCAGCTTGCAGTTGGCATAAGTACAAAGGAACAAGTAGAAATGTGGTTTGCTGGGACAGATGTGAGGAGAGGGTGGCCAGCTTCCTATCCAGGCACTGCTGCAGGAAAAAAAGTGTGATTCCTGTGCCCCAGCTCTCGTGGGAAGCAAAAATGTACCAGATGGCAGCCCAGGAAAGATGCACGACCCGTGCTGTCAGGATGAAAATCAGAAGGGCCTTCTTAAAATCAATTTGTGCTTTTGCAGACAGCCACCGTGAGAAGCACTGCATAGCCATTACATGATTACAGTTGCTTAAAATCCCTGCAGGCCAGGGAGCTGCATGCTGCAGGAGGGCAGCCCAGCAGGCACCCGCGGCCCCTGCTCCTGCTGAAACGCGGGGCTGGCCAGGCATGGCTAGTATGTGCGTCGCTTGAGCACGTGTGTCATTCAGGGCTCGTTGTACAGCATTTGACATCTGAGGTGTGCTAGAGAAAAGAATGAAGATTGCTTCCTCAAGTTCTCCAGCAGATGCAGAGAGCGGCTCTTGTCAGGCTCAGGGATCTTTTCGGGTCCCAGGTGGAGCAGTCATGGTCTGTGGGCAGGAGCTGAGCGTGTACAGGACGTCAGCCTGGGATGTGCTATTTCAGCCGGCGGCTGGAGATGAGGCTGTGGAAAGCCCCAGAGCTGTGGCTCCGATTGTGAGGGATTACTGGTGAGACAAAGCCCTGTTCTAGCAGGGGACGCGCGTGCTGCCCGAAGAGATGAGCGCTGCTGCTGGTCGTGCGTGGCTTGACACCACATCACGCGCTGGTGCTGCTTCTCTGCCAGTGGCAGCGCCCAAGCAAGCCCAGATACAAGCATATTTTAAATATTGGCTTCAAACGCTGTGAAAATACATCCCGACAGCTGCAGCCAGTCCTACACCCAGCTCCCGAGGATCCTCCGCCAAACACGGTGAGGTTGTGCTCGTACCAAGTCAGCAGATGAACGTTTGTGACTGTATCAGATCGGCTTCCCTTGAGAGAGGAGGGAGGTGTCGGTCTGAGATGTTGCTGGCGCTCCTGGGAATTTGGCATCTAAACACGGTACTATTTAATGAACTTAGTTATGTGTTGCCTTTCCACACATCTATGCTGTTACACCAGTGAAACATGCAATAGATCGTTCTGTGCATGTGAAGCTTCATTAATCACACAAGAAAAAATAGTTCTTTTACTGAAGTGCTCAACGTGCAGAAAGCAGTGTTCCTAACCAGAGTACTCCATAGGAGAGCAAATTGCCCGAGAAGTTTTGTACAGTTCTACACGAGAAAGCAAGTGTTCACATTCAGTTGCGCATGGTGCTGGCACTCTGCTGAACTTCGGATGCCTCCCACCTTGTGTGTTTGTCCAGCAGCATCTCTGTCTGGCTCTAGAGAGCCTCCGAAAATGGCAGGGAGCACGGAAATGCCTTAGTGTGGTGTGGTGGTGGCTTTCCCCTGTGTGATGGAGCTCAGGCCACACCTGCACGTGAGGTGTGTCTCTGTAATTCTCCTGTCAGTATTCAAAGTTTCTGAGCAAATGTGATGGGCCTGACATGAGGTGTTTGTACATTTGTGTCTTCTAACTACCCCTCCCAAGCCAATCTGTTCGGACTCCTCATAATGTTTAAGTTTGTGCCACGCTCCAGCAACTGTTTTACTGCGCTGCAGTAAGCCACGGCAGACACAAACCCTTCCTGCTTGCAGAGCTGGTTCACGTGCAGACCCTGCTCAAACCATCCCACCAGCGATCAACGGGTGGAAACTCCTTCCAGGGCAAACCCCACAAAGGAAGACAAAATACCGAAGAAAGACTGAAAAGCATGGTAAGCACAGCTCATGCCAGGAAACACTCAGCAGGGTAGCATCACCTAGGAAGAAGGAACTGTGTGTCCTCTATAAAAATCTTCTATTTTTCCATTCCTGTAAATTTTCCCATATATTATAATTTCTTTTTCTCTTCTAAAGTAACAGCGAACTGTTACACTTACGGTAGTTCGCTAATTCCCCAAATGACTTATAACTTGACTTGTCCTTTCATTTTTCCTCTTCATACTTAAAGCTACTTCACATCAGGTACATCTTCCATTCGCACGCTAACAACGCTCTATTGAAATCCATAACAATCTCCTTGTTATCTCACTGCCAGCCTTATTCTTTTTTTGCACTTTTTGTTTCTTCGAAATAAAACATTTCTGCAAAAATACAGCTATTCAGATATACCGCACTCATTCATAAAATCTTCAATTCTGCCATTGTGATAACTTTTCAATTGTGTTGTCTTTATTGAGTTACTTTCTTAGCTGTTATTTCAGATTTCACTATTTTAATATTTCAGTGCCTGTGTCTACATAACTTCTTGATTGTTCACTGGTCTTTTAAGTCATAACTCAATTATGTTTTTCTGTATCCTCTCAAACTTCTGAATTGTTGGGCACCCTTGCTTGGCTTTTCTCATATTCTCTTTAAGACTTTATGATTGATTCTGGCAAGAATCTCTTTATCTCTCTTATTTTTCCTGGAAGTTCCTTTTATTATCTCTATAAAAACTCCCATGTCAGTTCAATTGAACAAACTGTATTTGTACCCATGAAAATGCAGCCATCCAGTTTATGATAAAAGAATTTTTTTTGGTAAAGCATGGCATTAACTTTCCATTCTCATGCATTTGGAATTTTTTTTTGTATTTTTTCCAGTTTATGTTGGCACCGTTATTCTGTTTGAAGACACGTGAATTTTAGGAGAGTAATTAAAAAATGAGTGTTTCCTGTATGAGATGGGACATTGTCAGGAGGATGTGACTTCATAAGAGATGCTGATGCTCTCTCCCTTCAGCCACCCTCCATGAAGAGGTCCTCTTGTGACCAAGATGTCTTTTCTATAGTGATCCATACCTCACAACTTTTGCACCAGTACATAGAACTGGGAACCTTTTTCTGAAGTTCTTGTACCTCAAACGTGTAGAATATTGCTGATTTCTGCACAGATTTGTTTAGTTCCAGCAAGACCACTGACCTGCATGTTTGCTAACTTACCAACTGTCTTTAATTCACCATTTGAGGAAATTTATGATAAGAATAGTGGTAGAAAATAGTGTAATAATATAAGCAAGCAAATACTTTCACTTTTTAATTTTTATTTTTGTAATAACAGAATATCTCAAAGGATTTTATGGAGCAGTCATCATCATCATCTCTTCCACTTACCTGGTAGGGAGAATGGAAGTGCAGTGATTTATTTAAGTTGCTGAGAGCAGGATAAGAGCATCCAAGTCGCCAGGGTTTCAGTCCTGTCCTGCAATGTGTTGCACTTCTGGCTGTGTTGGCTTTTCTTTTGTGAGTTTCACTTTGTTTTCTCACTGGATAGTTGTCTTAGGAGAAAATCAGATAGCACTTTTTTTACCACAGTGTTTCACTGTGCATATGAAAAACAATATGAACACGTTGTAAAGTGGGCTGGAGAAGTGGGCTGTGGCTGAGAATAGGAAGATGCAGAATTGCTCTTGAAGATTTCCTGTAGCAGTGTGTCACCAGGGAGCTGATTAGCAGGGTCTGGGGACAGTCAGTGGTATGATATATTTGCCATTTAAATTTTAATAGCCTATGAGTTGAGATATCTTCTGAGACTGAAATTCCTTTCTGCCCTATTTCTTTTCTTTGGGGTGAAAAAAAAAAAAAAAAAGTTCCTAAAAGAGCTCAGAAGTAATCTTTCTCTTTAGTCTACTGACCAGTAAGTCTCTTTTAAAGGGAATAGGCTGCACAAAGAATATTTACCTTACAAAAGATTGGTTTCACTTCCAGTATAAGTATGGATATTATGAAAGACATGCAGAAAACATGTGGTAGGAACTGCAAATGTTAGCAGTCTTTATGTGAAAAATGTCCACTCATGCTATGGAAAATCACTGCTTGCTTTGGTAAATTTTCCTTTAGCAGTAGCCATGTCAGTTGCCAAAAGTCTGGGACATATTATAAAATGGTGAGACAAATGTGCCACGATGACTCTTCATCTTTATTAGACATGCATCCATATAAAATATGCAAGTGATGCAAATAAGCAGCAATGTGGAAGGTATCTGAAGTGTGGCTGATTTTACTGATGCACCATGATTATGGTAGTCACTTGCAAGATGCATGTTTTCTTTAAGAATTCAGATATTGAGTTCCTTTCAAGTCAGGCACCTTTTTTTTTGCCCAACCGGGAGCTTTGATGGTTATCAGACTTGTGGACGGTGTTGGGCTGTCACTGCTTCCGTGTGGCTGGCCTTCAGGTGGCTGTGGTGTGATTGGCAGTGCTGGGGAAGAGCATCCCCTCTAATGAAAGCCCAGCCAAATGCTGTGTGTGTTGCCTTTGGGGTGCTGGCTCTGCTGGCTGTAGACATGAATGAGCCTTTGCTGCTGCATTTCGCCGGGACCCCCTAGGGATGCTGTCAGTCCCACTGCGAGTCTCCCACAGACCTCTTGGGAAGGAGAGCTTACCCGTGGGTTTCAGGGATGTCCTGTCGTCTGAGAGTTCAGAAATTGCATTTGGCCCCTGGTAGAGGAGTAGAGAAGAAAATGCATTTCTCATTTTCACCTTTTTTTGTTTCTTTTTTTTTTTTTTTTCTTTTTCTTTTTTCTCTCTCTTTCTGCTCCTGTTCCAAGAAATGTTCCCCAAGAATTGCTGTATTTTTCTTATGGAAGGATAAGTGCTAAAAGCCTACTCAGCCTTAGTGCAATCTAAATAAGTAATGACAAATATCTTGTGATGAGTCCTACTGTATAATAGAGACCTTTTGAAAGACCGCCTTTGTCCCTAAAAAAAATACATGCCATTTCACATCTGAGACAAAAAATGAAAGGGGGTCTTAATCTCTTTTGGAGTGTCTAATTTAGATATTTTTGAGTCCATCTCCCTATTTTGCCAGAGGCTTTTAGAGAATTGAGGCTCCTTATATTCCAAATAATACCTTAATCATGTATCTAGAGCACCCAAAGTGGTATCGCTGGATGTTCCTACTACCTGCATGTCACCCGGGTAGGGACTACCTTCTGCTTTCATTTCTCAGGGCCCTTTCATGAAGGCTTCTATTGTCAACGTTTGTCTTTGGACTTCTTACATTAATATTTGAGAACTGCAGTGATGAGCCTCCCGTGTCTTTGCACATCATCTCCATACTATAATGCTATTCATTTCAGCATGCACTGGTTAGTGTGGCCCAGGGTGCCATTTGTTTTCAGAAGCTGTAAATCCTTACAGATAAAATATGTTCCTTCTCCTGTGCATGAAGAGAGTATGATGCTTATTTGGCTAAGTGCCTGTAAAATATCAAACAACGCTTTGCATTAAAAGAAAAGAATTATCTAGATGAACAGCCTCGCTGGTTAGCTGTTTTGTTAATGCTCAATAGCAACTATGTTTTGCCTTTCCATGTAATGGTCTTTCTAGCATGCATTAGGGGAAAAGAAATGATGGGGTATTTACAGGTGGAATTCCTTCCCCAGGGCTTTTAATCTTTAATCTTTAATCTGTAATCTTAATGCTTTTAATCTTACAATGGGCAAAATTAATATGTAAGGAAAAATGTATTTTGGTATCAAAAAAGTGCTGTGTGTGTTTATGCTGGTGGGTCCCATCTGTCATTCATCCTGCATGAAGTAACTGACCTTTTTATAGAGAACTTCGATTTCTTTCTTTAAAATATGTTCTTACTCTGTTATAAATTATAGTCTTCATACAGGAATCATTTGATGAAACTTATAGCCTGTGTGATGCATGAGTTTGAATAGACCATAATGGTCTCTTCTGGCTCTAAAATCTATGAATCTTTGAAAATCTCATCTAATTTAATAAGTGCAAAAGTACCACAAGGATTCATGTGGGTCCAGTGCCTCCATGGGGATAAGTAAGAACAAAACAGCTATGTTGGGTCTGACCATCATCAGAAAGTGTGTGTGCAGCAGTGGCTATAGGTGGTTACGTGGGGGGGAGTAGGAACAGGGCTTTGATATGTCTTATTTTCTGCTAAATATTTCTCTTAATTTCTGTCATGTTGGGTAGAGCAGACAGCTGGGGAGACTCTACTTGTTGGGGTGTTTTTAGGATGCACAAAAAACATTCTCTGGCTTGTCATCGTTAACCCCATGAGAGAGGACTGTACAAATATGGGTGCTCCTTGTCTATTTCATCAGACTCCTCCAAGCGTACTGATGAGCTTCCTCCTCGCATTTTAAGAAAGACATTTCCAATGATCCTTCCCTCACTGAGAGTCAACATTTCTCCTGAAGAGAGCGTCCCAAAGACAATCTGTGTAACCCTGCTGCATCTGCTGAAGGAGACGATCACTGACCCTTTCCTCCCCTCCACACACCAAAAAGGTTCAGGAAAAGGGACCGCTTTCTTTGTTGCATTTAATTTCTCTGATGAAGTGGTATTTGTAAGCATTGACCCATGCTGTAAAGGTCAAGTGATCTGCTAACGATGTTCTTAAATGTGACCTTCACAATATAGACATTTTTGTCCTTTACTGATATCTTCCAAAAACTAAAAGAGTGCTACTTCCATTTTTATGCATCCAAATCAGTCCCTCCCAAAACATCTAAATCACGTATCTCCTTTTCCACGGGGAGTGCATAACTACCATATGTGTCTTAAAATACTGAAATCCTGGATTGTAGTTCTCTGGCAGCTCTGTGAATGGAATTAATTTCTTCAGATTTACCTCTGTGTAACTATTCAGTGTTCACCTCATCACTGAGTGACTGATAATAGATATATCTGAAGAGACTGGTGTTTGAACAGGAGGTGCTTTGGTTATAATATATCCAGGGAAATCTGCAGAATAGCCAGCACATTTATAAGAAATTCTCTGATTATTTATAGAAGTTAATTGTCCTTTCCACCCCACCCTACACCATCACCTGCCTCTTAACACAAACCATGTTTTACCTGGAAAAGCAGCAATTGCCGCTGTTCGGGCTGCAGCTGTAAGGCCAAAGGTGCCTATACAATGTAAGTGGTGTAGCCAACATATCATATTTGCCTGTTGTAATTATTCTTCCTCCTAACGCTCTCTATCCACTAGATTAATCAGTGACACCTCATGCTGAACAGAGAGAGATGATTTTGACCAAGGGAGGTAAAACGGAACGTGAAATGAGAAAAGAAAAAAGAATTAGATCCTGTACTGTGCTCCCGCAGGTTTATATCCCTTTCCCATTTCTGAGGAGCAAACAATAACCATCCCAATTGCATTTCCTTTGCTTCTTCCTCTAGTATGAAACAACTCTGTGCGTGAACTTGTGATTATAACACGAGAAAAACCTCCCTAGAAAAACTAAGGTGAAAAAAAAACAACAACTTGAGTATTTTGAGACGGTTCTCTCGCTGTCTCAAGAAAACAAGTGATATTTGGTGCAGCACTGAGCACAACACAGCTTAAGAGGTCCGCATGCTGATGTGGCCTTGGCTGCTGTGGTGTGGTGCCACCACGGGATGCCTGCGGGATCCGGGGCTGGCTGGAAACGCACAGCTCTTCTCAGTGCAGTGATTCACACGGGGCAGTCAAGGTCAAATGGGGTTTAAACGCTTCAACTAATCTGAATTTTCCTTTTTTTAATTATAAATGCAACATTTCACTTTTTTTTCTCTCTCGCTCTCTCAGACTATGCCAGTTACCCCAAACTTACCCTATATGTTTCCAAAGTTTGCCACAACTCCATTTAAAAATCACTGGAGCTTGACCTTTGAAGAGCAATGGTTTGGGGAGCCATGACCAACTAATGCACGTAATTTTCTCCAGTAGAAATAAATTCAGATATAGCAAAGGATTTTTTTTTTTCTACAGGCTTAGAAAGGAACCCAAAAATTAAAATTAAATTTTAATTTGTTATTCATTCCCATAGTTTAATTATGCAGTGTTCCTCCAGCAATAAATGTTTTAGTCTAGAGTGATTGTTAATTTATGAATGTATTCTGTATTGATTTTTAAGCAAAGCTATTTAAGCAACATCACCTTTCTTTCAGCATTTTATCTTTAGCAGGCTTAGGGTATTTGAATTTCTTATCTTCCAGTTCTGGTTCAAGGATTTATTAGAGCAAAGGCCAAACATAATTACATTAAAATATGAAATAAGTCTTATAATTGCAAGCAGATTTCTATAATACAACAGATGAAACCGTGCCATTATGATGTGTAAGGTTTCCGTGAAGAAGAGCTGTAAGTCTTTTCAGCATGTTTTCCCTTTTGTTTTCACAGTAAATTGATTATTAGTGCTCTGTATCAGAAACGTGGATTTTTGGGGGGTAAAGAGGTCTGGGTGACAGTTGATGAAGAACAGTGGGTTTTGGCAGTTTTTAAATGGAGAATCCCATTTTAGGGCTGTGGAGCAGGAGCTCCGGCCTTCGCAGCTAAGTGTGCACCAGGGACTCGCTTCCTGAGCTGTACGCATGAGAAGGCTTCTCCCCCGGCCTTGGTAACACTTGCTAGCTCTGAAAGTAAGGGTTCCTCGGCCCGAAGGCACTTCTCTGCCCAGGCTGCATGTAGCTCAACCTCGAGTAACTTCTGCCCTCTGTTTTCACAGCGTAAAAAATAAAGCGATGAAAGCAACACCTCTAAGTAATCCGGGTTGTAAAAGGAATAAAGGCTCTTTTTGGGGCCAGAGATAGCTGTAGTTATGAATTTCACTTATTTCTCAGTTTGAGAGGCAGGGCAGACAAAGGCAGATGTCAGACTGGGAGGATGGGAATGAGAAAAAGAAGGCAGGAAAAGTGCTCCGTACAGAAGCCTGCCTGTCACTGAAGAAATGTGACAAACGATAATAGAATAATTGTTTTTGTTTGTTTGTTTGTTTCTTGTTTCTGCAGCCCCAGAGACAAGAACAGTGCTTTGTGGAAGGGTCACCAAGGCGCGGCACACCAACCCCAGTGGGCAGAGACGCGTTCTGCTCAGCACTGCTTCCTGCCAGGGAGCCCAACTACAGGAGGAGCCCTCACTGCAGCAGCTGCAGAAAATTAAATTCACATAGAGGTAATTTTCTATCAGAGAGTGACCTTGGTAACCAGAGAAAAACGCTGCACCCTGATTCTTTTACTGCTTTCCAAAGGCAGACACAATGTCAGCCCTGGGTGCTGTCCCCCCTTAACGTGAAGGCAGTCCCAGCAGCTGCAGGCGTTCCTGGGCATCCCTGGGTGCATCCTGCCTGCACCGGTCGGGGCTGGCATTGCACTCCTTGCTGCATCTTCTAGTATTAACATTTCCTGGATCAGCATAGCTATGTGTTCTGTTACATCTAACCGCCTGTCTAGGAAGCAGCTCACTTTGGTTACTGCACAGCCAATAAGCAGGTTAATTAACCCACAGCACATTGCCCAGACTGTTCATTAGCTACAGCCATCCCTCGTCTCAAATAAAGCGGATCTGGTTTCCCAGGTGGGCTGGGATGCTTTCCAAAGCAGCCTCCGGGGCTTTTTCCAGCCCTCCCCGTCCTCCGCAGCTCTGCACAGGGAGACCTGCACTGCCAGGGGAGATTCATTTCCTCCATCTTAAAAGCACGGGAACTGTTCTGGGACAACAAATAAAACCAGGAAAGGTTTTGGGGCCATAGGGAGTGTCATTTGCTCATCGGTGCCACTGCTGGTCTGGAAGCAGGTAATGGGCAGGTTAGAGCAGTTTCGGAGGTGGCCTGATACCTACAGGGACCTTTCCTGCCTTTATTCATTTTATTTTGGTACTTGCACCTTCTGTAGCAATTTGAGGTTTATGTACACCAGTAGCAAAGGCAGTGGCTTTGGAACATCACAGGTTGAGATGAAGAGGATTTTGCAGAGAGATGGCAAGACTTGTTTCATTTTAGAGAATGGGAACAATTCCAGGGAAAAGTGTGAAAAAACATGTAGTGATTTCAGGTTCTTACTGTGGTCTCCTCCTCCCCATAATATGCATATTTTTATGTTATAAACTAAACAAATCCACCTGGCTGTAAAGTTTTATGTAGTCAAACTCTTTCACAGTGAGAACAACCATAGTGTGATCTTAAATGGGACAAGAGAGATAAGTCTAATTGCTCATTTGAGCAGACTCTCGTATAGATTTCTTGAAGAAGAAGAAATAAAACCTGCAGGTATGGCAGAGAGAACAAAACGTAGGAAAAAAAAAATTGTTGCAATATTTATTTTGCCATCCAGCCTATAAATACTATATGAGTTAGGGAGAGCGCTACACGTCTCTTAGCCATGGGATCTAGCAAGCAATGCTGTCTGTTGGTTTTGGGGTTTTGCAATTCCCAGAGCTGTTACATCATTTAATACCATGTTGTTAGTTGTCACACCTGGTTACCGTGGTTTACATCAGCTGCGTCGTGTGATGTCTCATGGAAATTGGCAGCGGCTGGGGAAATGTTAAATAAGTGCAGGCAAATGCTGCACTGGCCATTTTTCAGTCTCTGGGACTGGAGGTTCCTGAGCAGGGGAGTCTCTGGGGGCTTGCCTGGGGCAGGCACTGCCAGCATGGGCTGGGCTCTTCCCGTGGTGGCTGGGGACCGGTGCATGGTGCCTGGTGGCCAGCAGTGTCCAGAGCTCGGGCCCGGGGCAGGAAGAGTCCTGCTGTACCGCCTGCATCAGCAGGAAGCAAGCTGGTACAAAGCATAGCAGAAAGCTTTGAGAAAACTGCTAAAATTCTGAGGCGCACATGGTGTGGTTCATGGAAGGTAGGTTTTCTATAGGTATTTATACACAGAAATCTTGCAGAAGAAAAATGTGTACTTACAAATAGAAAATTCCCACATATACAGAGTTTTGTTCTGATCCTTATTTGCCTTCAGAAATGGGCAACTTGGCAAATGCAATGTTGTGCCTCTTTCTTCTTCCCATCCCACTTTTTTAGCATTGATTTTTCCAGTGGGTTGACTTCTCTTCCATCGTTACTGCAGGTTTGTTCCTGTACCGCAGCAGTCCGGTTCGGGCAACGTGTTTCCCCCCGTGGTGCAGTACCACGCTAACATCTCCGTCCTGCTCTCCATGTCCTCGCGCAGCTGAACAGCTCATGCTCTCGCCCTCTCTGCAAAAGGTGGGTGCTCCGAAGCTGATGATAATTCATTAAAAGCCAGCATTAACCTTAGCAATTTACTTTGTTCTGCTTTCCGAGGCAATTAAATTTTAAACCCCTTTTCTGATTGTTGACCCTTGTATTTGACTGTTAGGAGAAGCATTGCCACAAACACAGCTGTACCAAGAACATTGCAAAGCTGGTCTACAATTTAATTTATATTAGAAGATCACCTATTAAGCAGGCTAATCATTTTTTTATTTTGGCCTAAATAAAAAAGTGTATATTTCTACTATGAAATTAATGATTTCATAGCTTCTAACCTAACCTGAAATCTCAGTGTTTTGAAACTGTTTTTGTATTTGTCCAACATCATTCTAAAGCAGTTGAACATATTCAACAAGGAGCATAATCTAAAGAAACCAGATTTCTCTGCAGCCCACAGCTGAAATGGTGCTAGAGCGTGCCAGCCATCCTGTCAAGTCCTAGGTGTAAGTTAGTTATTTTCAATAGTAAACTACATTTAGACCATAGTAAGTAATGTAATATGTCAATAGTAAGCTACATTTAGACCATAATTCATGTCATAGCACAGGACCTACTGCAAGGCAGTCTGCGTGATCTGCTGCAAGGGTAATAGTCCACGTGGACCAAACGGGTACAGGTGCTCCAAGGGGTTTTTGGGTGTCCGAGCTGCTGTCAGGCAGGGGCTGCTCCATGGCATCAGCTCCCCTCGCATGGGGGGCGTGGGATTGTGAGCTCCTCCTGCGCTGCACAGAGGTGCTTGTAGCTCTGCGGCTTGCCTCCCGTAGCTCCTTCTGGCTTTTAAGAACAGACCTTCCTTTGACTTTGTGGTTCTTCATAGGTGAAAATAATTTCTGACAGAACATAGTAAGTCGGGAAGTTATTTCAAGACTAGCTTTAGCTACACGGCAAATTGATTTGGGTGCAGCCCTCCCACAGCAGCCCTTATTCCAAAACTCAGCTTTTTTGCTTGTATTGTTGAAAATTCAGCAAACACGATAGTTGCAGTTAAAGTGTTCGTGTCTTGCTGCTGAAGAATCCTTGCTAAATAAGCATCTGCAGTTAAATGCTCATCAGGAGCAAGTGAGACTGTCCCACAACTCTTGAGCAGGTTAAAACACTTTGTCACGCCACTGCAAGTATTGCTGGTCTCTCCTGCATAGGGAGGAGAGACACCTTCACCCACCTTCTTCAGGTACCACGAATCTGGAAATCATCTTGAACAACAGTTTCCCCAAAAGGAAAGAATTTCCCCATTTCTGCTTTGAATCTGAACTGCTGAGATCTGAATTTTGTTTGTGTCTTACAAAAAGACAGCAAGTCAGTGTTGGCCTTACAGTCTTATGGGTCAGGTAGAGGGGTCTGCAAAGTAACTGCACCATTACAAAGCTATCTGTGGGGGTAACAACTGCAAAGAAAGCTGGTTTTCCCCAGTTTAAGATAGCACATGGATAGACTGAGCTGATAAGAGAGACAAGGAGTTCTTGGCAGAACACAGTCTGCTCTGGTGCTCTGGCCAGCACTGGGCAGGGTTTGGGGTGCAATGGGTCAGGCTCTGGGCTCATCTCTTCCCATCACACCTTGCTTCCTTCTCCCAGGGGAGGATATCTCGTGAGGATCTGTGCTTGGAAAACTCTGGATTCTCTGATCTGATGGACTGTAAGAAAGACCACGGGTTTGTGGATTAAGGTACTTTGTTTTGCTCTTAACAGCACCGCGGCTGAAGATAACATCTCAATTCCCTGTAAAGTTTTCTGCCGCTTTTCATCTTGAGTTAATACTTTGTCAACATGAAGTTTTATATAAAGAGTGGGTGCTACTGCTAACACTTTTGCATTGTTTTTCATTAGCTATGTATGCAAATTCAAGCTGTTTCTAGGTCAGGGGGAGCCTTAGGCTTCCCATCGCGTGTCTGCACGGCGCTGTTTGGAGAGTTGTGCGCACGCACCTCGGGGTCTGCATGTTTCTGCTATTTACTCTTCTATACAAGGCGGTGGCAGAAAACCCCTCCAACAACTTCTCTAGCATTAGAATGAAATGCTATCTCTAACATAATTATTTCTCTCTTTTTTTTTTTTTTTTAATCCAAAAACAAACTAGATACATCTCCCTTGAAGCGTCAAATCAATAACCTAAAGTAATTGCTTCTCATAAACTGGTCTCTGGATTGATGCTGATATTTCAAAGAGTGACTTCTCTTGCTAAATGAAATAATGCTAATGTTAGGGCAGAAACAATTACAAGCAAGGTGTAAGTTTCTGTGGCTTCCTTTTTAAGGTAGAAGGTTAGGAAGCCAGACTTTGTTTCAGGTGATACAAATGATTTGCGTAACAATTGAAAATTTCATTTCTCTTTTCTACTCAAATTTAACTCTTTGCTGAAGATGCACAGTAACGTTTGCCTTGCCTGTGAGATGAAAGATCTGCTTAATGATTACAAATTGCTTTGAAAACTTGTCACTGGAAGCTTTGATCAGGCAACCTTGTCATTAGTGGTTGCTTCTGTGGTGTGTAAGGAGAGCTGCTCATTGGGGGTGGTGGGAGGTTCTCCCTCCTTGCTTGCTCAGCCCCATCCCACAGCACAGAGCGGGGCTTACGGCTCCCCTGCTCCCCCCTTTGCCTACACCTCGAGGGGAGCACCCCTGCTGTGCTTGGTGCTGCTTGGTACGGGCTCTGCGTGCAGACCCAAGGATGGTTCAGGTGGGCGAGCCTTGCTCCTGAAAGCAGAGTGCAACACAGCTTGGTCCTAGTGCTGAGCAGATCCAAAAATATTTATCCACGATGCACCCGTTCTTGAATCATGTGCTACATTTTGATAACTTTATCAAATTCCACTTTCATTAAAGTTTAATCGAAGTATTTTTCAGTTAAAGGCAGGCACGTAATTAAAACAAAATATTTTTTGTATTCTGTGCATGCTTTTCCTGATTCTCAGGGTTCCTTCTTTTGGGGATGCGTTTCTAATGAACCTTGTTTTAGTTAATTATTTATGTTGGGTACCTTGTGTTTTTAGGTTAGAAAATTAACACATTTTGATGTCAAAATTCATTATGTTGAAGTAATATCAACAAGGCCATATACAGAATTTGACCTTGCTGATTAACTGAAGTCTCAGAAATATTTTTTTCTTTGCTTTTGGGAGTTTCTGTTCACTTTTCCAACATCTAGGACTTATACGTGTAATGAATTTCATTATACAGATCTGCAATTAGCTGCCCAGTATACGTAAATGGGGAGAATTATTTTAATCTTTAACTATTGAAGTGTTAACGAAGCAGAACCCCTTGTTTTCTGTGAGTAGAACTATTCATAAACGCTGGGACATATACTTTGTAAAGTAGCACTTTGGTAACTTTTCTCATTTGTCCCTACAACACGAACAGACAAATACTGTCTGTATATCTGGAACAAGTGCTTCCATAAGTGAAGCCTGTGCTTCAGTATTACACAGCGTGTCTAGACTCTTCTTGCTAGGCTGTCTCCTCCCGTATATTTCTGTATGCCAAACAAAATGTGACCAGTCCCTAAAGTCCAAGAGGCGTAACTTAAACCTCTTCTCCTTTTTCTGAGATGTGGGCTTGCTGCTGGTGATAAAGGATCACTCCAATCTGCTGGAGGCTGGCTTTGGCACTGGTACGGAGCAGATGCCTATGGTAACAGAATGGATGTAGTCATGGGACTTTTTCCAACATAGAATATTTACCTTGCTAAAAGGATTTTAGGACTGTTACTCTATAGGTGGCATAAGGAAATGGTCTAAGGAAAATAAAACCTCACTTTTTTTTTTTTTTTTAAACCATGTTTGAAAGCTCCTTGCTGTTTGGTTGCAGTCTCCATGGGATAAGCTTTCATGTTCCAAGCTCAGGTTTTTGAATAGGCAATATAAGATGAGGCAAAGAAACAAATATCAGGAAGTTTCAGAGCAGGTACTCTTTTTTTTGGTCTTAATTTATTTTCCTTATTGATGGATTAAGAACTAGTTTGTAAATAGACGTGTCTTCTGCCAGATGAAAAAAGCATTATAAAACAAAATTCCCCATTCACACAGGCTTTGTGCTGCAGAGCTATTCATGCTCACATAATTAATATTATGCCACATTTTATTTTCTTTAAAGCTCTGCTTAACTGAGGAATCAGACTTAATTTTTCTGGGTAGCTGGTGAAGTGCATTGCGATGTGTTAGTGGTCTGACAGCTTTGGTAATTTAATTATCAGGTACATTCCCCTGGACAGCTAATTGACCAGCTCAGTGTTTTACATGCAGGCACCCTTGGCAAAAATATCTCCGTGCCACTACCTGACATCCTCTTCACTATGTCCTGTGTATTCTGGGTCTCCGGTCCACCCTGGGAGCCCAAATCCATTGGACAAGAACTGGGAGCACAGTGAATGTGCAGGGATGGGGAACATCCGCAAATACAAGCGCTGCCCCACAGACGTGGCGTGCTCCCACCCCGAGAGGCTGCAGGTCTCCCAGGATCAGGAGACAGCGTGAATCTAAAAGACATAAGGGACAAGCTGTTGGTGTTATCTGTAAGACATCATCCCACCTTTCCTCAAGGACTGTTATTGCAGTTCATAGCAGTTACAATGAGGAGAATCAAGCAAAATAAGTGGGTCTTTAATTTGGATAGCTCTCTGAACCATGAGAACTGCTTCATTTGGCTACGCGTCTGTAATCTTCATCAGCTGACATTATGTACCTTACTGCCTTTTTAAAACCTTTTTTAGTCAGCAAAAGTTAAGCTTGCCACACTTCAG
This sequence comes from Cygnus olor, assembly GCF_009769625.2. Classification (NCBI taxonomy): domain Eukaryota; kingdom Metazoa; phylum Chordata; class Aves; order Anseriformes; family Anatidae; genus Cygnus; species Cygnus olor. Next base: position 37,062,655 of record NC_049175.1, read on the forward strand.
CATTATATCATCACCAGCTCCACAGTGTTATCGTTAATCTTGAAAAATATAGTTTGACTCCTTTAATCTATGCAAGAAAGCTGCTTTAGCATGGGTAGCCTTTACAAGACATTAAAGTATATCATGCCCAACACAGCACCACCTTGATGCTTGCATTACATAGGCAATTGCATTTATTGGTTCCTTAACAGAGACAACACACCCTGCCTTCTACTAAATACCACATATTAGCGCACACACCTACGTGATATGTGTGATTATGTATTTATTTCAGTGATATATTGGTCTGTTGCAGAGACTAACACAAGTCGTAGCTGGGCTAACTGCTTTCTGCTTGTGTGCTTTGTTACCTGTTGGTTCTCCAACCCTCCTGTTGACAACACCAGCCGCTAAACCGATGAGAGGCAGAGATGGACCTTTTGTCTTTTTTGTGACAAAGACGGACTTTGTGACTTTTTGTCCTTGGTGAAGCAGCAGTCGAATCATGAGGCAAAGTTTTTACACACGATGAATCTTGCTTTATGTGTGTCGTTGATAATCTTTATACGTGCACGAGGCTTATTATCCTTTTTCTTTTTAGATCATACTTGTCAGGAAGCGCTCATAGTTGGGTGTCCATCACTTATATGATGCTGATGCTCATTTAAAGTGCCATGTGTAATCACTGGCTCTACTGTGTGCAGGCTAATGGGAGAGGTGCCTGTACAAGAGGAGAGGTCCTATGTTACATATGTTCCTACCCAACGAGGAAGGAACCAAGGTGCCTCCAGGCCTCTCCCCTGTTTTTGGCCCTGGCACCAGTGGCTTTCTAAAGAAAGAGTACAAGCTTGGTTATACACTCAGTCTATTCTCCACCAATAAACTTTAAAATAAATAAATATATATGTTTATTGTAAATTGTTTCATTTCACTGTTGACGTCTAGTCTTCAGAAGCTGGCATATACTGTGCTTGACATATGTATGGTGCATGTGTAATCATCGCCTGACACGCATAAATGTATGTGTGTATATTGTTTCTAGACTGTCATTAGTAGGCTGCTGAATATTAAACTGGAGTTGAACATTTTAGGTTTTCAGGTTTTAATAACTCATTATGCAAATATCTGGCAGTGCAACAGCGATCGGATACTTCAGAAAGGTGCAGCTGGAACCTTCTGAGCTGGATAATGTCTGTAGGCTGACCACATATTTTTTTATAATGAACTGTATATTCTCAAGTAAGAAATAGGAGCTGAACTGAGTATTTTTCATGAGTGTATCCCACTGTTAGAGAAATTTACTTTGATCCTCATTTTAATTTGGTGGTGCATCCTCTAGAGTTATTTATGCACCGTGCCGTTTCTCAACATCAGGATTGTTTTCATTTAAATTGGAATTGCTTTGAACTGCTTTTCCCAAGTAAGATATTACAGAAAGTCTTGTATACGTCTTAATCAGTGGCCTGGTTTGTGCTGCTGTTCTTACCTTCTAGAGTTCTATGCCATGTATGTTTCTTGGAGAAATCCCCTTGAATCAGTGCCACTCAGGGTGTGTTTGGTGTGGTTCCTTTTGTAGCCTGTGAAAAGTAGTGAGCCTGGGACTCCGGGAACCTTTCTGCCCTGAAGCTTTTATTGAAGAACTGAATTTGAATGTATATTTTCCTCAGTTTGTTAATAAACCTGTGTAATGATTCAGTTCAGAATTAAGCCCAGCTGAGTGCTATTTTATTAGTTTCATCTTATATGTCTAACTTTTTTTTAAACCACATTAATAAGATAATGTTAGCATGCATGTTCTATCCCGTCAAGTGTATCATGAATTTCAAAAGTAGTTGACAATCAACCACTCTCTTTACATCTTTCTTTTCATTGTTTTATTTAGCTATGCAACCCTTAAGCTTTATTTTGAAGTTTTCTATATGTGTTGTTTGAGGACTGATCTGCTCTCAGCATTATTGTTGACCCTGTTCTGACCAGGGTGGCATGATAAATTCACTTGCTTTGTCAGGTTAGCAGATGTGGAAGTAATTAGTTATGCTGCTGGTGGAAAATTAATAGCTGAGATTATAGGTCTGTTTTGTGAATGACCCTAATGCTTTCCCACTTTTTATTTTTATTTTTAATTTTTGCAGTAGAGTTTTTGTAAACATTGATGCAAAAAGACATTGAAAATGAAGGATAGTTTTGTTGTTTTGATTTAAATTTCTCCAAACATTTTTATTCATAAAAAAAAATGTATTCTTAGTCTAACTAAAACCAGTTTCTGTGTAGAATATTTCACTTGGTATTTAGGTATTTCTTTTGAAATCTCATCTTATTGACATAAGTATGATAGTAGATAAGTAGATCAAATAAGTATGATAGTTGATAAGTAGATCAAATGCACCTTTAATTTATTTCATGATATGACTGCAATAATATCATGTGCTAGATTAAATGGAGTCTTTTTCACCTCCTCATACTTTGAGGGCAATTTACAAGTACTGAAAACTTGTTAAGAAAGGTGAATTTATATTTTATTCTATTGCTTTTTTTTAAATTTATTTTATTTTTGTGTGTGTGTCACAGTTTCAAATTCCTATATTAAAATCCGTTCATTTCAAACTGTATTATATAACCTCAGGGATGAAAGCTGAATTAGCAGAATGCTGTAATTAAGCCCATGTTGTAAATAACTGTGCACAGAGGAGCTTGTGGAAACACCTGAATGCTTCTTCAAAAATACAGATAGATTTTCCACACACAGTTTAAATTTTATATGTTCCTGATAAGACTTCATTAAAAGAGATACAAAATAATAATAATTATTAAGTTTTTAACAGCAGTCTTGAAAGTTACTTTTACCAAAGAAATTATTTCACGAGAGATTAGTGTTTCTGATGGAGATGGTTTATATCCAGTACCTGACAGTTTAAGAGCCTTTTTTAGTTAGAAAAGCTTTTAGGGTGTTAGAAAATGGTGGGACTTCAGTAATGTTAAGCCAAATTGCCTTTCCTTCACATGAACATCTATATTGTGTTGATTACTGCTATAGAGACTTGCCAACATAATGTTTCTCTGTACTGTCGTCTTTTTTTCTTTATGTATAAGAAGTTCTTGGCAGGATAGTTTTAAAGGTCACTGCAGTACTGTGTTAGTTATTGCTAAATCAAATCTGAGGTTTGATATTGGTTAGGCAGTATCTTTTTTTATTGTTCTACTGCTTGCTGTATTTTTAGGAGATTACATTTATGAAATAGAGATGTGTTGAACTCTTTATTCACAGACTCTTACATAATGGCATATATTTTCCGAAGGGAAAGTTATATGCTCTGTGATTACTATCTTGTGCCTGGGATAGAGGAAGGAGAGAGAAAAAAAGGCTAGACTTTTTTTTTTTTTTAGCTTATTTCAAACTCTCTGTAATGCTCAAAGACCTCTAGAAATCTTTAGAAACTTCTGATGGAAATCCATTTTGTCATTAAATCTATGCCTGTATTACAAATTGAGAGCTTTTCACCCTCCTTAGATAAAAGGATTACTTCAGACCTGGTTTATGAAATGTAGTCCTGGGCTTTTGCCTAGTGTACTCTGGCAAAGATGTGGTAGGTATCTCAGGCTGGAAAGGATAATATAAGCTTATGTTCCTGTCCTGTGACATAGGAATTTACCTGATGAATATGATATTATCAGCGGCAGTGGTGCTCTTTTTATTTTATTTTTTTTTCCTTGGCCGTTCCAGTGGCTGCCTGAGCGGTTTGGTAGACCTGTTTTTCTCTCCCAGCGTGTCTCAAATGGCTTCGATACCTTTTGTTAGTAACGTGCTCCTACATCTGTGGATTTAAAAGAGCATGTACTCTAAATATTAATTATCCTGGAGTTTTATGCTGTTTTCCCATATGTGGTATCAGAGTGTTTCTCCAAAACCCGGCTCATTAGGAGCTGGCTGGGAGCCCAGGGAAGCGAGCACAGGGCAGTGGCAACACAAAGGCAGCCACGAGTGCAAGCTCTGTCCCATCCAGCCTCTGCATTATTTTGCCATTTGGCTTCAGATCAGATAAAATAGAGTTACTTTTTAACATGGAGAACGATGCAAAAGTCACGGTCAAAAAATTCTGCAGAAGTCTAAACTGAGGTTAAAATAGGTGTTGGAGTAATGATGTGTTCATCTGTGGGTTTTGAGCATGGTAGACTGGATTCAGGGTGTCCCTAAAATGCTGATTGCTGGGAGCTGTGGTGTTACAGCCAGGACTTCTCTGCATGGGTGCTGGTTCTTCTTTCCCTACGTGTCTGGTACTGTGCTACTGGCCACCCCTGAGGAAAGGTTGGTGGTCTTGATGGGCCTTGGCCGAGTGAGGATATCACCAGAGTAATCGAAGGAGAATACCTGGACAGGTCCGAAGAGGTTGGTCGCCAGGATCCAGGAGAAAAGTTCAATATCATGTCCACTGAGAAATTTAAAAATAACTTCTCCTCCTCCGGAAATCATCTCAAATGTAAAACAATTTGCAGAAGATCTGAGCAATATCTATGCAACAAATATTTGTGTCACATAACTGCCATTTTGAAAAACATTACTTTTGTTACAAAAGAGCTTAAGACAAAGATTAATAGAGCTTGAGGCTGTGCTCTTGGCCGTGGCACATAGCTCACTGCTCATGGAAACCTCAGAGAGACTGTTCTGTTCCACCCATCTCCTGTCCATTCAGCCCAACACACAACCTCCGTGACCATCCAGGTAGATGAGAGGGAGCCAGATAAAACCCTTGTCTCTTAGCAGCTGCCTGGCAGGTGAAACATGCTGTGGGAAAGCTGTTGGTCCTTCTGAGCGTGCAGTCAGGCTGGGCAGCCTAAGCCAACGCTGACGCTGCGTGCCCCCCTCAGCTGAAGTTGTTTCGTTATCCGTGCCAGACTCTGTGCTGTGCTGCCTGTCCTCTGTACTGCTGAGCGCCCCGGTGCGCGCAGGTATCGGGTGCTTCAAAGGCTGCTGCGTGCTCGCTGCCTGCTAAGTGACTAAGCGAACGCTGCCTTTGCTGCTAATGGACCTTTTAGAGAACCGCTTGCATTAAAGTCTCGGCAAATCTGGGCTGTGAACTTTCAGATGCAGTTTGAGGGACTTTTAATGAATGTAAATGTGTGCTGCAGCAGTCCTGCCTCGCTCCCAGACTGCTTCCTTGAAGTACTGAAAGATTTTTATTTTGATTTATACTATCAGTTTCCTTGCAAAAGAGATACGAGGCAGAGAAACAAAACGGAAAAATAACACTGAATGTGTTCTGTGGAAGACCAAATCCCCTCTGACTGCACGCATGCTGAGATAATCAGATAAGCAAAATGATTTCAACTTCCCATCCCCAATATAAGAAGCATTCAGTCAAATTTGCACTGATTATATAGCAGTGCATTACTAATAGGACTTAATATAAACCTTTTAAATCCAGAGCGTATTGCTAGAAAAACAGACCTGAGGCACTGAGTTTGTAGGCAAAATTCCCCTTGATGTAAAGGAGCCAGAGGAGATAATTTGGTGCCGCTTGGTTCTGCAGTCAGTATTTCACCTGACTACAACATTTTGTCCAAAACCCATCCAGTTCAGTGAGCTCCTTACGATGGATTTAGAATTATATTGTCTGAGAAATTTTGTTAAAGCAAGGACCACACAGTGACTGATGCTATTCAGCTCTTTTCAAAAAAACGCAATATGAAGGAGATGAAAACCTGCAAAACTCTTAACGTCTTCACAGAGGGTTTGTATAAAGTCTTAATACACCAGGCATAACTACTCTTGCCCATTAGCAACAGTTTGCACATCATTTGCTGTGTTTAAAGTCTGCCAAATTAAGCAAGATGTGTCCATTAAGACCCACGATGTGCCTGCAGTGTCTTTGCATTTGTCAGGATACGGAGTTGGACATTAGAATTGACGTGTAACTGAGACACTAATTGATAGAGGGATAAATGAGGTAAACTTCTGTGTTGTGTGCAGCAAAGCATAAAAATACATGGAAAGATAATTTGGTCAAATTTTGGTGATTGATCAAATCAAGAAAATCGTGCAGATCTTGACACTTGCTACTATGCAACGGTCTGTGATGAAGCGTGCTTCAGAAAAGCCAGCAATCGCGGTCATTGCACTGTGTTCTGTAATAAAGACATTTGCAGAAATGGGAATATGTGAAAAGAATGAGAGCAGAGCAGCCAAGAAGTCTTTGCGATGGCTCCCTCTGTTTCTTGCGGGTGTTAGGACGAGTCTTGAGATGGGACGGGAGGTTTGGCCAGGGGCACGCTGTGAGGGAGCTTTGCTGCGAGGTTCGCCGCAGTTTGCTGTGGCAGCTCAGCACCGGTGCTGTGCCCCTACAGCCGCCACTGAGCCCAGGAGCTCCGTAAGAAAAGAGGAGGCTTTTGTGTTTCCTTGGCACATACCTAGAATTATCCTGTTCTCTAATTTAAAAGATCAGGCTCTGTATGTAGGTCTTGTTAAAGCTTTCTTTTTTTTTTTTTTTCTTTAGAAAGAAAGAAATTGAATGCAAATTTGAAGGTAAAGTTCTCCACTGCTAATGTAGACAAACTTTTGCTGCTATAAAGCTACCATACCTGTATCTGGCTTCTCCTTTTTTTATTATGGAGCAGCTATAGGGAAATTTATAGAGGAAGTGATGTGCAGCCAGCCATGGGTTCCTGCTGCTGCTTCCATCCTGCATGGAGCAGAATAGGCACAAACAAGGGAAAACAGATCCAAGAAAACACAGCTTTGATTGTTTTTCTGGGCTTCTCATGCCATTTTACTTGCACAGTAGTCAGAAATTATAGGCATAAAACCTCTTTTTGGCTATTTTGACTCTGTAGATATTAATTTTCTTTTCCCTTTTCTCCTCTTTTTCCCTGTACGTAAAGCAAAAGCCCAAATGTGACCTAGCTAGCAGCTTTTATTAGGAACTACCAACCTGAGTTCTTGCATGCAAATGAATGTTTGACTTTCAGAAGACGTGCCACGCATTGTGTGCGCCCCTTTTGGCACAGAGGTGTATGTAGGAGCAGATATATTCTTGCTCCTAGTCCCAGGCTGGAGAGGAGCCCCGAGTGGCAGTTCCCGCGGCGTGGGTGCTGGGGTGAGGGACGGACAGCCCGCATTGCCAGCACTGAGCCCCCAACATCCTGCTGCCACCGGCTGCCCTGTGCTGCCTCTCCTCTTGCTTGGTGGTGGGGCAACAGAGCTGCGAGGACTGGAGAATCAAGCGGGTATCTACTCAAATTATTTATCTCAGCCTGTTGTCTTCCAACAGAAAGAGAGAATTGAAGCATTAAAAGGCAGCAGAGTCCATGGCCCTTGAGTCATCCCTTTTTCTTACACCTCCATTTCCATCTCCCTCTGGTCCAGTGCACGTAACCTGCTGAATTCCTGCAGCTGAATTCCCACAGGAGTACACGGAGAAGTGTTTGCCTTTCTGTACATTATTCATCAAAATGGAAATGAGATTATCCTTGACATTTAGCAAGTGCCAGGATCAGGGCAGTGTGTGCCTGTTGGCTCGAAGGTTAGCTCTGAACTCCTGACAGCCAAACTTTCTGTGAGACGCTCGGATCGGATCTCTGGTACTGGACAGGTGTTGGCCTTGCAGATTTTTTCTGCATGCATGGGTGTCCTCTGTTTCACTGGGCACAAAGCAAACGCTTCTCATTCCCGCATAATTCAAAAGCATAATCAGGTTTGTTTGTAGAGCTATGCAAGGTTTTATATGGCTGTTTGGGGTGAATTCTCTCCATTATATCACAGAGCCAAAAGTGAAGAGAGAGGCTCACCTAAAGGTAATGAGTGCTGAGACAATATAAATCAATACCATCTTCTGCAGATAGTTTGCTTGCAGCTATTATATTAAACTGTTGTAATGTATCCGAGAGGAGTTTAGGCTTGTGGTCAAGGCTAGACAAAGTGTTTGTCATAGGATTTAATGAAACAGGTTTGTTTTCAAGGTCACAACTTCTTTTGAGTGAAAAAGAATAGCAAGAGTAGTGCTAGCAGAATAGCTCTGCTAGCTAGCAGTAATAGGTTACAGCACATGCAGACAAAACTCTAGAGGGAGAGCAAATCTCACTTTCTGAGCTAAGCAGTGCGTCTTGTTTAGCAATATGTTATTTCTTCAGGATTTACATGTGAGGGGTTTGGTGGTGTTTTAATTTTTTGAACCTTATGATTACTAGTGAAGACTTGAATTTAGAAACATTAATAGAAAAAAATGACTTAGCTGCTGACGTGCTATAGATATGTAGCACTATATAGCTTAATCTTACATACTAAAAGCTCCAGTTTCAGGGCAATAAATTAATAATAATAATAAAAAAAAGCTGTTAAAAGCATCATGAAAGGTGGTTTTTTAACCATGGTCAAAACTGCAACTCTTTGTTTTCATATGTTAGCTTAGTAAATGTGCATAACTTGCTCTGGAGAGGTTAGTCTATGATGACTTGCTTGCAAATGATTATTTGGTGATATAAAAATAATTGTGTGAATTTTGGCAGGCGATCTGTGTCTTTTTTTAGATCGTTGAAATGTCCTGGCTTTAAAGATGCATCATGCTCTGTGATGCATAAAATAAATACAAAAAATGAAAGGAATGTGTTTCGACACTTTTAACTATTCTTGATCTGAGAACAGTGAGACTGAGGTGTGTGGAAGATGCTATTTAGTAAAATTAAAGTGAAAAAAAATTGCAGTGAAGTGAAACAAATGGTGGAGTAATTACTTTCTCAATTATTTTTTTTTTTAGAAAGAATCATGTACCGATAGTGAAGTGCATTAGGCATAACATAACCCAATCTATTTAAAGCTTTCTGTGTGAAGTAATGTAACTTGTATAACGAATTAGTTGAATTAAGTAGGAGTTACTGCAGTCCCTTGTGGGCACAGGTAAGGGAAGTGCCTTACGTGTTATCGCATCTTAACTCTCCGTGAAACGTTTGTTGTTTTCTGCAGACTGCTTCGTCTTTTGTCTCCTCCCGAGGAGCAGGCACCGTGTCCAGCTGGCCAGTTCTCTGGAGCAGAGGTGCCCCCCTTACCATTGCATACAACAGACGTGTCAGAAAGCCACAGCGCTGCATCTGCAGCTCTAAAATGTATTACAGGGGCAAGGATGAAGTGGCAGTGTTGTTTCCTGTGTTGTACCTGACACAGCCTGGTACGTCTGTGCTGTTACTAGGTATGCCAGCACCGTCCCTGGGCACGCCTGGTCCTGCGGTCAGGGTTTGGTCACCACATGGCCTGCCCCTGAACAAGGGCCAAAGGTGTTTCAAATTCTTTGGATTCTGGCCTCACAGCACTGTTGGCATTTTGACCACCTTAGCTGTTGACACTATAACTGGGACGATGGCCTCACCCAGCTACCCTACGACTTCCCCTGCTTTACTATTTCGCGTGGTTATTGTACAGTGGCACGTTCCTTCCCCCCGTAAACACTGCACGTGATATTCCGGGTCTAAAACTTTGCAAGTAGCAAGCTCCTGATGTTGCAGCCGTATTGCTGACCGAAGTCCTGCCTATGGGAACTGGGCTCTCGGCCACTCTCAGGTCCCGGCTGGAGCTGCGGGAGCGCTGCCGCTGGCTGTGCTGCGAGGGCTCGGCATGCAGGGGAGCAGTGACGCTGCCCGCGGAGCAGCTCCGATGCCTTCAGCTGATGGAAGTTGGCCTCACAATTTTTAGTCTTTGCTTGACTCTGAGTTCCAGCAAACAGAGCTGCAGTCAGGCTCAGCAATGGCTGAAGGCAGGGTCCTGACCAAGGACCAAGCGCTGCTCTTGCTGGCAGCACGAGTTGTGATCCCAACCGATATCCGTGAAGGAAGCACTGGTGACAGGCAGAGCAGACGTTCAGGCCGTCAGATGAGTCACAGAGTCATAGAATCGCTTAGGCTGGAAGAGACCTCTGAGATCATCAAGTCCAACTGAATCCATCAGTGCCTTTCCCTGGCAGTGTCACAGATGCTGTGAAATGGAAGGGACGTTAGCAGCAGCTCTGCTGGCTTTGGGGAAGGCCCTTGGTAGAAGAAGACATCTCCTGTAATGTTCTCTGTTGGTATGCTCAGCCTGAGATTGTCTCAGAAGAGCACTGCAAAAAATGCCATTAAGTAGGGAACTTAAAAGATTATTTTGATAACTCTAAAATATTTTTTTTAGTATGTATTAGCTCCTGGGTTTGCAACTGAAGTTGGCTTTGAAATAACCAAATCTATACATACGTCATTAAAAAAAAAAAAAAAAAAAAAAAAAAAAAAAAAAACAGGAAAAAATGTTCATATTTAAAATTTAATGCATTCATGCTTGGGTCCAATTCTGTGAATTTTGTGTTGCAGTCTTTTCATAAGAGCACTTTTCAATGATACATTGCATCTGTGGAAACAATATTGTTTTTAACTTCAGTCATATATGCAACATGTCAGAAAGGGAACATCTATACTCATAACATCTTCCACAAAGTTATTGAATTTCTCAGGTTACAGAAACCATAACTAAAAAACGTATTTCTCAAATATTGTTTGATTCATAAAGTTCTTAACTGCTCAGTTATTGTGTGCTAATGTTCATGACACTGGTGTAATTGAAGCAGTAAGAGGTTTCTCTTCATTTAGTGCCAAAACAAATATGAAACATTAAACCCCTGTGGGTGCAGATTATTGCAAGCACAGGCTGATGGGTTAGAAATTGTTGAAAGATGAGATTTATGATGACTAGCATTGCTTCAGTTGTCAAAAAATCTTGACTATGAAATGAACCCTTTTTGGTAATTGACGAGGTACTTTTTAGATAGTGTACAATGGTACTTCCTCTCTCTTCATCTCTCTCATCTAATTTTATTGTTTGAAGTACACGGTGCTTCTGAGGTTTCAACTTTCTAATGTCTAAAACCCTTGAAAACCTAATTACTGGCATTCCTTAAGTGATTTCCAGATTTTGAGACTCTGGATGCATTTTTTTTTTACTGATATTTAAGAAGTACCATCCTCTAAAACAAACATTTTGGAAAAACTGCACAAGTTTGTCTCTCTCAGCTTTCAGAGGTTCTGAGGAAGGTTGTTATTAAGGAGATATCTAGAAAAGCAATATATTGCAAAAGACAGATCGAGCAGAACTACTTGATTCATGCGTGTTTCTAATACATCCTTGCCATGTGCTTTCTGGCAGCTTTTTGATTTGTCTGCAAGACTGTAAAATGTAATTCCTCCTGTAAGAATTTTATGAAAGAACTTCTTAAGTTGTTTTATTAAAATCATTGGGACTAAGACGTTAATGCATAACCTTTGGATAGATTTGAAAGTAAATTCTCTGTAAACCTTTATAAAGTAAATTCTGATGTTGACTGCTATGCAAACTAGAGTCTGTCTGACATTAGCAAAAAAAAAATCCAACAAAAACAACAAAAAAAATTGAGGCAATGTTGTAGTCATAGTACTTGTATAAAGAAGTCATAAGCCCTTCCTTCAAACTTAATTACTTCCCATCTTTGATTTATTTATTTTAGTAGCACCCATTTGTGGTTTTTATGTATAGTGTAAAATAATTTTTATTTTATGTTGTAAGAAATAATTTGCTTTGTTCATTAGAAATTACTGATTATTCAGCCTTTACAACTTGATTGCTCTTGTCACAGCTGACAACATAATTGAATAGTTTGTTTTTTTACAAGGCAACGTTTACTGTCTAATACTGTAGTAGAAGACACTTTTTCTTTTGTCTTCTTTATCAGTAAGAGAAAAGAAAGTACTTCACATTGTGCTCAGATTTTGAACACTTCCATTGTTAGTTAAAAACCAATATGTAGGTTGCTTAATTGGATATGATTTCTTTTAAAAGCATTAATGCAAGTTCAGTGCAGTTTAAATTTCATTGTGCAATTTTGTGGCATTTTGCCTTCTCTTTAGAAACTAAAAGAAGTATGCTTGGTGCTATTACACGAAAATCAATGCCTGATATTTGTCATTTGATTCTTGCTTTGTCCATGCAGATGTAGGGTGAGTCCAGAACACTGAAGTATTTCTGCTTTGAAATATTGTCCATGCCCAGATTACTGCTGATGCTGGTGGGATGGCTACATCCTAGATTAGCAGAAGAGCCTGATGCAGAAGGCACATGCTAGTGACAACAGTATGAAAACCTGTTTGTCCTTCACCTCCTGTACTTGTAGGAGCTTGGGCAGGTGGGCCAGTCTTGCCTAGTCTTGCTCTTCTTCCCTCTGTTTGGACCACACTTCTTTCTTGTGCTCCTCACTTCTACCTTCCAGGTTGTTTGTGTCTCACTGCCGTTTTCTTTTGACTCTTTTATCAATGGTATTTGAACTGACGAAACCATTAATCAAAGCCTAAAATAAATGTTTATTGCAATATATCCTAATTGCTTTGAATTTTAGGGTAAAATACTTCTATTTCCTTGAAATATGTTTACAAAAATGGGTTTAGAAAACTCAGGATGCTTAGTAAGAGCTGGGAACAGGTTCTTCTCTTTCAGCCTGTCAGGGTAAGGAAAGGTTTCCAAAACACCTCATTCTACAGAAGTTGTGGGGTTTTTGATCAAACAGTCATCTTGGCTGGGCTTCCAAGCTTTATTCTACTGCTAGGTTTGGCTTTCTGTCCTGTGCTACTACATCATGCATCAGACCCAAAGTACAGTGACACTTTCAGCAGTTTCACACCTTTAAGGACAAGAGGTGTATCATGTAGACGTCTATTTTCCAGAGCGTCTTGTTTTTCAATTAAGCAAAGATGGAGACTGCTTGGAATGACTGGAAAATAAACTGTCTTGAAATGCCTTTTTCTTCCAAGGCATGAAAGGATAGTCTGGAAGATCAGCAGGGAAAGTGCTAGAATGTAGCTGAGGAAAAAAAGGTGGGGAGAAAAAAAAAAAAAAGAGGAAGTAAAATTCACAGTTTCCTAATTTCCTTTATTGTTAATGAAACAGTGCTGTGACAGAAAACAATTGCTCCTCCTGATGGCTCCTGGCATGAAAACAGAGACCTTATTCATAGTGCCAGGATCCTTGTTAGCCACGTTAATGTGTGGTGTTAGGAGTCTTGTAGCTTTCTTCCTATTCTTGACTCTTAAAAGGCAGTGAAAAAGATTTTTTTTATTTTTTATTTTTCCCAGACCAAAGATATTTCCCAATATCTTCTTTTTATTAGCATGGTAAGAAGGGTGTGCAGATGGCCTTTGCCTGCATAAGCCCTGATTGCAGCTTGCCAGGAAAGTAGCTGAGCAGCACAGGGCCTTCAGTTTGGAAGGCAAGAAGTGCCTGTGATAACAGACTTCAAACTTTCACCATGCAGTTGTGAATACTTCAGAAGTTAGGTTGGTAATATTTTATTTGCTGTTGAATGCCAAGATAAAAACATGAAGTGATTTTAAATTGACCTCTCAAAAAGAGTTTTACTTGGAAAAATATCTCCAGCATCAAGAAATCTGGCATTTGTTTTCCAGTGTTGTGCTCTATCTTAAACATTGTGTTTCAGAGATGTTCAGTTTGGACATCAGTCACATAGAGTGTTTTGTACCTTATACAGAATACAGATTTGCTGATATTTGGGGAAGACTTCAATTTCACTTATTTTTTTATTTTTGCCAGAATATAGGGGAAAATACAAGAAATGCACACAAAACCTGGTTTGTGTGCAGGTGTTAGGTGTTAGGTTTGTCCCTGTATGTCCTTGCAAATTTGATTCATGTTGAGAGCAAGACAGAAATTTTTCACTATGGAAGAAACTTGAGCTCTGCAATCATTTATTAGTTTTGCAAACTTTTTATTGTGAATACAATAAAATATGATGATGCAAAATATCTTTGGCATAATAAGAAAGTGGGTAATTTTTCTGATGCTCAACCCGTGAGGAAGAATCTGGACTGGATAATCCCACAACAAGCTATTGCTGTGCTGTGAGCAATGTGTAGAGGGCATGGAGGAGAGCTCTGCTCTTCCTGAGATGATATTGCTTGTCTCCCCTTATGCCACAGGGTGACAAACGATTCGCTAAAAAGTACAAGCCAAATTCCTCCAAGATTTGCATAGAAAAGTCCTAGTGAGCAACTTGGGCCACCCACAGCCAATTCTGAACTGAAGAAGGCCTGGGCTTGGAGTACTCTGTCCAAGATTTTAAACACGGAAGTAAATTGAAAGAAAGCAAATAGGTTTGTGGTTTTCAACACATTAATTTTCAATGTTCATATATTTCATTTGTGCCACAAAGATGCCAGTGATTTAAAATAATTGTGGAGTGGATGCCTGGAAGCAGAACGCACGTCATGTTGAGTTCCTCCAGCGGGACTGAGTCATTCTTCTTCTTTATTGTACCTTCCTGTTACATCAAATGTAAATGGACATGAAAGGTGTAATTTCCCTGGAGACTGAGCTGACGCTTTTGTCAGGTTTGGCCCAGCACCCTGTCATTCTGTTTCCTTCTCTGCCTGATTTTGTCAAGTATCTGTCTTAGTTTTCCACTGATAGTTACATAATTGCCTGAAGCTCTACTAATTAATAATAAGCATTCACTTTTATCCTCTGCTTCTCAAACCAGTTTTATTTTTGTGGACTCTGGCAGAGCTGCTGCCTGTTAAGGGTGCTGAGCTGGGTGTCTGGTTCAGCAGAACTGTCACCACTCATTAAAGGACGCCCCAATAGGCCACCTTCAAAATGGAGTCCGTTCCTTGCCTTCTCTGTTCAAGGGATCCCACCAAAGGAACCCTTCCCCCTCTGGCTCTGCTTTGCAGCAATGACCAAACAATGGCCCTGCGAGGTGATTCTCCTAACGAGGGTGAAGTGTGACCGGGATGGTGCTCTGATTCCCTTCGTGAGGTCGAGCAGTTGCTCAAAGTGTTATTTGAGGGTCTATTTTAGCTGTCTTGTTCGTGTGTAACTCCAAATAATTTTGTGCCATAAAAATCTCTCAGAATAAAATCTAGTTTAAAAATTAGTTATGCCTGTATTTTCAAAGCAAACGGAGTGAATGAATATCATTCTAAATTCAGATCAATTCTAAATCTCTGCTTATACTGCTTGGGGAAGATTCTCTGCACAAATTTTTTGTTGAGTTGAGGCTGTTTTCCATGTGAGGGAGTTTCTGTTAGAAATGCTAATGAAATATTAAGATAATATAAGATGAATTATTTTCTTTTTCCTAAGTAATTTGTTGGTGAATTCCTCCTATAGTAGGGCTAAGTATGATTCCTGTTCATTAAACAAGACGACACAACATTAGAAGTTAAAATAAATGCTATGCAGGGAGCCCTGGGCTCTGAATGCACTTCCTGCATTTCACTTAAGTACCTTTAAGTTCTCACTATTTCTTTGATTTACGTTTTCTTACACTGCTCAGTAGAATTGGATAGAGCCTTCTGAAGTTAGTGTAAAGGTCCTGTCGGCTTCAGGATATTTTGGAATAGTCCCTAAATAAAGAAGCACTAATCCTAAACAGTGGGTCTGCATTACAATTATGAAAAGATTTATTACTATTATTATTATTATTGGGTTTTTATTTACTGTTGCCTAAGGTGTCACTAATTATAGTTGTCTAGGAAAGTATACTTTTTTTAACACCAGATTTATTCCAATTATAAAATCTTCATTGTGATTTCTTAGCAAAAAGGTGGAGAGAATCTATTGTCCCTGGACTAAACAGAAAAGTCTCATGCTGACAAAGCTTCTCTGATGCTAATGCTGTGCCATCCTGTTTAATTCCCCACCTTTGGATTTATTCAGCTCTGTCAGTGGAGTGGCTGATGTCTTTAGTCCCTTAGCAGCAAGTTATGTCAGGCGTATTGTGGAAATCAGAGCAACAAGTACATCTGCTTTTGTAAGAGCCAGTTGAGTTTGGAAGGAAGACTTCTAAAAGTTTAGTTTCTTGGCATTGTAAAGCCTCTCCTGATGCTACTTGTGAGCAAGAGTCCTTCTCTGTCCCCGGTACATCTGACCACACTGCTACAATTTGCCTGATGACCTAAGGGTCTAATTCAAGGAGCTAAAATGTCAGGAAAAAATACCTGCTGGTTTTGGAGGGCAATTTTTTTTCTGAGCAGGTATTAGGGGGAGCAGACAGGCACCGGTGCCGGTGGCAAGAGCTGAGGCAGCAGCACACCTTCCTGGCAGCGTGCTGCCCCTGTGCAGGGGCTGTGTATCGCCTCCAGGTCCAGCCACCTGAAGTGGGGGGCAGCTGAGGGCTGGGGGTCCCAAACTGCCAGGGGCAACACCCACACTGTACCGAGAGGGACTTCTGGAGAGAGCTAGAGTGGTTAACTTTGGTTACTTAAATTATATTCTTCCTGGTCCACCGTCATACACACGCTGATCAATACTGCAGAAGGACAGTGCAGGTTGCCCAGGGCTTGGCAGATGTTCAGCTAACTCCAAACCCAGGGCAGTAATTTCCAGAGGAACTCGTGCAGTGTACCACACCACTGTTATTTACCTATCCAAATGAAAATATTTGAATGTTATCCCATTTCTCATATGAGAATCAAAGCACAGAACTTTAATTTTTTTTTGCCATTTTATTTTAAAATATATATTATTAAATACTATTAAAACTTTAAGTACTACAGTTCATTAAAAAAATATTTCTTTTTCAGGTCTTAGGAAAGATGCCTTAGGAAAGATACCCCAGGTAGACAACAACTTGTAATACTTTTTTTCCTTTTTTTTTTCTTTTTCCTGGCTCTACATTCCATCTAGTTCTGAACTTACAATAAAATACATTCAAGCTTCAGAGACTTGTCCTCATGTTCTGTAGTGTTTTAAAAATGTTGAAGCTATTTATTTTAAAGGTATGCATCAGACTTTTTGCCTGCAAGAAATTCAGATATGGCTATTTTGTGCTTCACTCCACATACAAATAAGATGTCACTGTGAGCAGAAAATATCTATTTAAGTATAGGAAAATGCATTTCACTTCTTGGTGTTTCTGTAAGGCTTGTCTGTTTGCAGTGATGGTGTAAATACAACAGATATATTTCAGTGAAGGAGTGAGTCTGTAGGTACAGACTAAGGCAAATGAAGTGAGTTTTAGATCCCTGTTCGCTGGTGCGGAAGGCATTAAAGAAAAGAAAAAGAAAAAAAAAAAGAAACAACAAAAAGACAACAAACATTTCTTGTAATGCGTGGTTTTAGTCTCCAGCCCAGTTTGTGTTGTGTCCCTTGTTGTTTAGGTTGAGCTCAGAGCCCGTTCTTGGACAAATCCCAGTTTTGGCTCAGAGCTGACAGAAGCAGCCATTATTTGCAGGAAAGAAGCAGCGGAAAGAGAGTCAGAAGGAAATAAGTTCCTGGGAGCTGGCCCCTGGGGCTGTGCTGCTCTCTGAGCTTGCTTTTTCTCCATGCTGTGGGATTCTCCAGAGCGTTTGGGATGTGCCTGTTTATCATCTACAGTTACAGAGCTCAGACCTTTGCTCTGCACTGAACCCCCATTTGTAGCCTTTACGGACCTGGTTAATTCTGTGCAGAAAACATGGGTTACTTCAGAAACAGAAAATGCCATGGAAGAAAATTAAACTATAGATTCAAAACTTTTGTTTCACATCTGATTATGTGTGCACCCCTCAGAGCTGATGGTACAGAACTTGTGTTCGTGACGGACACCCCAAAGTGCAGCGCTTGAGCTGTAGGGTGTCACTGGTTTCAGAAATTTTCTTTGTGCCTGTATTGCTTTTGATCTGGCTGCTTTGAGAGGTGGTTTTTGAGCATCATATATTCTCCTTTTGGTTTTCTGTTTTATAGTCCAAAACTAAATAGTTTAAAAAAAAAAAAAAAAAAAAAGAATTGAGGAAAAAATTGTCTACAAAGACGACCTTTTGTGTCTGTATAAAATGAGGATTTCCTACGCTTACTGTAAACCATTTTGTTTCATAACAGGCCTCGGCTGGTTTTTCCTTTGGATCTGAGGCGATGGCCAGGATGCTGCTGCAGTCGTTCCCATCCTGGCAGGTAGCAGCACTGTGGGTGTGAGTGGCTGCAGAAGGCAGGAGCAGGCCCTTTTTTTCCTAAAGGATGTATGTTTTAATTTGATTGGTGCTTTCCTATGGTCTGTGTGATGGCAAGGGAGAGTAAAAATGCACTTTCTGACACTAAAATGCAGAGAAGTCTTCTGCAGCTACTGTTCAAAACGATCTGAGGGAAAGTAAATCTCTTGTTTTGTTGTTGCTGCAATTGTTTGTGAAGTTTGCTCTACCTCCAGCATAATGTCCTTGTAGGGAGAGAAGGGAAGGGGGTACATTGAAAGAAATACCTGTTTGTTTTAGATTTGGTCTACCATGGGTGCTTTTTTCTCCTTTCCTTTTCTAGTCCCAAGGAGCAGGAGGGCTGAAGGTGACAGTGTGGACCAGTCTCTGGTTTCTGGCCCTGTCTGGAAGGAAGCAGTGTGCCCAATTTGCTGCCCTCATCCTAGAAACAGAACTTTCTTCTCAGTGGCCATCTCCTTCTTGATTTGGAAAGGTGTTATTGCACGTGCACAGCATGCAGCCAGGCTGGAAGGGGGAGCTTTCTGCTGGCCTGAGCGTGGCATTGAGAAGCTTGTGTGGGACGTTAACCTCCAGAGGCACGAGTCACAGCACTTCCTGTCTCAGTGTGTGCTGGCTTTGGGTAGCTGGATTTCACTTCGTTCTAGCAATAGTTGCCGTGTGGGATATTTATAAGTTTCTGAAGTGCTGGAAGATAAAAGTAACACTGTGTGACGTAGCTGGCTTAAACTCATTAATTTTTTGGGGTAATGCTTCATGTAGTCTTGGAATTTGTGAGGAGCTTAAAACTGAAGCTCAAACTGCCTGAAGGCTATTCAGACACTAGATTATCTTTTTTGCTAATTTATTTTGGGGTTTCTATACTCATGAACTATCCAGTTAAAACCGGTAGGTGTTGTTCCTTATGGCATTAAAACCTCTAGTGGGTTCTTGGCAACTAAGTTTCTTATTCGTAAGTTATTTAAACAACTTTGAGTTTAAATCTACCTGAAAATGAGTGATAAAAGGTGCTGTTCCTGCTGATGGTCACACATGCTGTTTGTGAGATTACACACTAATTGATACTTTTTATTGATCATTCAAATGATATGGCTTTGCTTTATTTTTACATGGATTAGATGTGTTCACCCAATCACTTCCAGTTGGGAGCAGTAACTTTTAATTGAGCTCTGATTAGCTTCTTAAACTACCTGCACCTGATGGCAGAAATACACTGCACCTTTTGTAATTAGGAAATTGATTGCTTGATTGTGCATTCCTGGTGGTAAATATGATAACCTTTAACATGGCAGTGGATCGATGGCTTGGGGGCTTGATTTCTTTGTTTTAAAACAATCAAACCAGAGTATATCCCAGCCCACTCTTTCCCTTCACTTCCCCACTCAAAAAAATAGGAAAGAAAGAAAGAAAAAAATAAGGAGAAAAAAAAAAAAAAAAGCTTTTGAGGTGATCTAGGAGTTTTACCCAGGCAGTATTACATTGTATTTTTTCTTGGTGGTTCACAGTTGGGATGCCGAATATCGAAATATGAAGCAGAAATGGTAAATTCTCTCTCTAAATTATCACTTTTTTATTTATTATTTTTATTATTATTAAGGTAACTTAGGGGTGTCTCCACCTCAGCACTCTTGGTTTTCTTTTTGCCTTCAGAAATGGTTGACAGATGTATACATCTAAAAATGCCAGAATTTGATACCTATAATGTAATTACACCAGACAGCTGTAAATGACCCCTTTACCTACCACTTTTATAGAAAATTTTAGAACTTAGTGAATTGCATTATTTTTACTTTCACAGAAACTGAACTCACTGGCATGAAATGCAACAAGCTGTGTCGCCTTGAGCTGTGCTGGCATATTTTATGAACCTTTTTGTTAAAAGCTGATTGAGAAGGTGAAGGGAAATTGCTTGTCATCAAACAGCCATTCACCCTGTTCCTTAATTGAAAGTCTTGGGTCAAATAGTTCCTGGACCAACTCTAATGCCTTCTCAGTTCTTGATTGTAACCTTGGTTGGCATTATGTTAATGTCCTTTTACGTCACGGATCAAAGCTAAGCAAGGTTGATGCCTTTCCAAATGATTACCTAGGCCTTATAAGAAAATGGTTAAATACTGTGAAATCAATCAATCATTTTTAAGTACATATTCAGTCCAAACTTCTTCTAAGTCACTTTGTTGATATATATTTCCATGTCTTTTGCCTAACTTTTCAGTGAAAAAAATATATAAAAGATGATTATGCACATGTTTAGATGCTTCCTTTCTCCGTAAGAAGTTTCTGGACCTAAGACATTCCTAAGCTATTGTATCAGCACCTTGGTGACTTACCAAATGGTCATTGTTAGAAATGTCTCCCTACAGAACTGACCCTCAAATCTGTGCCTGATAGCAGACTTTTTTATAGGTAAAATTGACTTACATAGTTCCTTTTTAAAAACCATGTTCATTCTAGTTCCTCAGAGGACCTGGTACATTGGGTTTGGGCAATGTGGAGGTGAGGCTGGTTCTTCATATTAAGCCTGTGCTCTTCACAGTGGCTTGAGGTCTCTTCAATATTGTATATGGTGAAACTCCTCAAAGACCTGCCCTCTTGAAAGACCAGGCTTAATTTGAGGGCAATGAGCACAGTAAAACAAACTTGAACGACCTTTTTCCAGCAAATTTTAACTTTCCACTTCAAGTGGAAGTATGTTTCAGCTGAAATTGGTAGTGTTTTGTCATTCTTCCTATAAATCAGCTCTAAATTATACAGCCGGATGGTCAGGAATCTCAACGGCTGAAACAGGTGAGAGTGACAGGGACCAATTACTGTTAAACCATCAGCTATAAAAATGCTGTCTTTATTCAGCTGGTTACAGCAGACCCAGAACTTTAATGTCCATTACAGAAAAATGGTTACAGTCCTATTTTTAGGCACACGTAGCAAAGCTTTCACATTAACAGCCTTATGTGTGGATGGAAACATTCTAACTCAAAACAGCCCAGAAAAGGTATTCTGCTCATCATTTCTTGTGAAAGACTGGTGCTCTGACAGGTCGCTTACAGGCCTCAAATCCCAACTTTTACCATTGTTTATGTTCCACTGCATGTATTTTTCTCATCATTTCTACTTCAGTTTGAGCATTAGAGTCACTTATGGAAAGATAATTTGATTCAATAGGTATTAGTTTGGAAAAAATCCTAGGTGGAGAACTAAAGGTCCGACAAAGCAGAATAAAACCTGCTTCTTCCCTGTGGTCTCTTAAGTTAAGATGAGATTCCTTCACTGAAATGGGCACACTAAAAGTTTTCCACTTGTAATTTATTTATTTATTTTTAAATCTTATTAGTTACAAACAAGTCATAACACTGGAAATGGGTTGAGCATTCTGCAAAATATATGAAATGTGTATTTACATGCATGAAGTGATTGCTGGTGGGATGTCTTCAAGGGGAGGTTGTGGTGAGCTGGAGTTCTGCAAAACTTACTGACCCATAGGAGAGCAAAGCAATTAGAGAACAGGAACTTTCGAGTTGACTTTTGTGTCTTACAGCTGCCAGCATTGGCAGAGATGTCATCTACTTCTAAGCAAAAAATTTCTATTGATGTAGGGGAAATGGTCTGTCTTTCAAAAAAATCATAGATAACCACCAGCAACATCTTCCTTTCATGTCTAATATCTACAGAGTTGTTCAACACCAAAAGAATCCACAACAAAATATTTTTCTTACAGTTTCTAAAATGTTTCTTTAACGTTGCGCTCCAAAAGACCCATTTCAGTGGTCACTTATTGCTTGTAATTACAGGGGTATAGTAAAATACAATATTTTCTCACTATTGGAGGTGTAGTTCTGACGATGAAAGAGCAGAAGACTTTGAAGTAAAATAAACAGTGAGAATATGATTAGGAGGAAGATAAATGAGATCCCATAGGAGGTGAAAAATTGCTGTCACATTATATTTTTAATTCTTGAATTCCTGTGGGCTGTGTGATCAGCAGTGAAAAGATTTTGTTTGAAGCTAGTGTCCAGGATAATGGGTCAAGGCTCAGTGGACCATTATCAAATGCTGTTAGATTAAATAATACTTTATGTTAGCTAGAGATCATCTGGTCACTAGTGGTTTGAGGCGGGGCATGTCTTTGCACACATTTCCTGAAATAGGATTTGGGTCCATGTGATGCATAATCCGTTTTATATATAACGGCTAAATATCATTTAGTTGATGTTTTCAAAATGTCTTACCATTACTTATAGTTAGAGTAACTTTTCAGGTCTGATACCTTATGGATATTAACAGTTTATCAGCACTCAGGGCCATTTAAGGAGCATTGCAGTTTGAAACAGGGTTCATACATATCTTCTCCAAAGACTTAGATGATACTCAAAGCTAAAATAAATGTGCAGAAACAGCATCGGCATTTTGAAACCCAACATAATTTAGACCATATTGCGTGATTGAATTACAACCTGATATCTCATAATTTTTCCCACTTGTCAGAAAAGGTCATACAATGCTGTAAACAATCAATAGTTTTCATGTCTAAAACGAAGAAGTTCGAACAGTTTTTCATGAGCTGTGAAGGTTAAATGAGGCACTTGCCAAGATCTATTGAGAGTCATTGAGGCTTTACATATTTTATAGTATTCTTAGTGGCAAACTCATTACCATTACCATTAATGGCTTTCGATTAATCAAAAGAATTTGGTGTAGCTCCTGCACATGAAAATCATATAATTTATCTAATCTTCTGGGAATTATCCTGGAGAAACAGCTATATAAATGATCTTAATGTACCCTGGAGTTTATATGGTAGGTTACGTGCAGCTACGCCAAACATTACAATCTTAAGAGGCATAATGTGCTATTTGTGTATAACATCACAGCACTTGCATCCATACAAAGCTTTGGTTAAGTAATTCTTGGTGTGTCTGTTATAAACCACCATTGTCAAAGGCATGCAGCCAGTCATTGGCAAAACACATCATAGACTGAAACTTGGCAATTGGCTTCACATGGCTGGGCAGCAAATTAGATTTGCCCAGTTTGGGGAAATACTGGAGTGGTTGTTAGTACGCTTCTACAAACACACATATATGTACGTGATGCATGTTTACAAAGGCCTGTAAGGAGGTCTGGATATTTGGTGCAGGAAATGGCAGGTGGGGATTTTGCTTCACGACAGGTAGTTCAAAGTGATTTTACAGAGGGTCTCACTGGAGGGAGCAAAAAACTTGCAGGGGGATAGTGGGTGTACTCGGAGTATTTATTCTGCGTGAGTCCCTGCTGCTGAACTCGGGGCTGGGTCGGTGTTGGGAAGGCAGCACTGGCTTTCCGTGGGGAGAACGTGAAGTGGGGGCGCAGGGCAAGAGGCCGCCATGGGGCCCACCTCCCGAGCCAGTGTGCACCCTGGTGTAGTGAGAGCTATCACTGCCTTTAAAGCAGGGCTTCAAGTATTGTCAGCAACTTAAATCTTAGCCAGAGCACAGATGATAAAGGATTAGGAAATGCAGCAGGACATCAGTTTTGCCACTGGGTCAGTTTATTGTTTAATCCCTGCTATCTCAATTTCGCTCTCTTTAGATAGAGAAGCTAATATCTCTTTAGGTATCTCCTGAGGTCTTCGGGAGGATTAATCAGTGAGTGTTCATAACCTATTTTTTAAGTGCTAAGTATTATGACCGATTTGTGGGGACAGCACAAACTAATAGCATCATGGCAAAACTGCACAGTGTGACAAGTTCGCTCTCTGTTTTCTTCACAAGGTTTCAAGAGATTAAATTGGATGAACTTTATTTTACTGCTTAGGACTTGAATGGTGACCAAGTGGTGAGCAGCACAGAGCTGCTCCTTGAGGAACAACCAATGAATTCTGTTCTCAATTTGCCAATACACAGCGAGGGTGTCTATTCTTAAAATAATAATAATAATAAATAATTTACAGCTGTTTATTTTAATATCAAAGCCTTTCTATAGTGTATGTTAGAAAATTATAACATTTTGAAGCCTTTATATTGCTACCCAGAGGTGGAGAAAAGTGGTTATGATAAGTTTTTTAGGAAGAAGACAGTTTCTCTACTCCAGACAATAAAAATGAGGATGCAAAAGGAAAAGATAAACCAATCCTGACCCAGAGCATCAATGTCTATTTTCCTTGTTTGCTCTGCACACCAAGTTTGTAGGATGCCCACGCTGGCACTGGGTAGCTCAACTATAATACACTGCATGTGCGTGCAGCACTCTGCCACAAATTGTTTTACCATAATGAAAAGAATACCATATTTTGCTTATAAATGAGATGAAAGACTTTTCATGAGAGGAGCAGTTTAGCAGACAGAGAGAATGAGTGGGAAGGCAGACAGGTCATAGATCAAAGTTAGTGCTGCTCAGATGGCAGACAATGGTCTCAGGCTCAGGAGTTGCCAGATTTGCTGATGATGTCGCTGATTGTATTTTTCAGTAAGGAAAAAAGATTGATTAATAATGTTGGGATTCATAAATAACCACTGAAGCTGTGAAAGCTCGATATGGAGTTAAAAGGAAGAGCCCATACGTGTAAGAAGCCTACCCTGTTTTAGCAGCGTTGAGCAGCAATGCAGAGCAGTCTTTGAACCACTAGTAAAGTCAAGCAAAATCTCATTTCTTAAAATCAGGAGTTAAAACCAGTATCCAGATTATTCACTGTGACAAACTCAGAATTTTGTCAGTCTATTGCAGGCTGTGGTTTGATCCCTTGTTGGCACAGGAGGTGGACGTGCAAGCAGGATGAGGGGCAGTCCCGGGGCATCTTCAAACTCCTCTAAGTCAGTGGAAGCTTTCTTGTGTGCGTGCACTCTGACTTTGTTATGAGCTTGAAATACCGTAGGAATTGTGTGTGTGGTTTGGTTTTGTTGTTGTCATTTCTTTTGATTTGTTTTGTTTTGCTCTTTTCCCCAAGTTTACAGTTGGAAAGGGGGTGGCAGAGCAGGCTTTAGAATGAATTAATGACTTTACTGGACTACTTGCATAATGTAAAGTTATTCCCCATCTAAGGATGGCAGTGTAAATCTCAGAGAGAAGAAATTAATTTCGGAAAGTTTGTATATATGTAGATTATTTGCCTCCTAACCTCTGTGCGTGCCTCCCCTGCTCCAATAAACAAGCAGCTTTTTTGTACTACTGCAGTCTCTGAGGATATTGGCAGAGATAAATATGTGCTGAAGTCCTTGCAGGATGGAGACTCTCTAAAGAACAGCGAATGGGAAGCAAAACAAAACGGGAATTGTGCCACCATCTTTCTTATTTGAAAAGAAGAGGTACTAAATTCCTCCTGTTAGGTCAGAAATACCCTCCTGGACCAAGTCTTGGCTCCACATCTCTAGTTTGCCCTACTTGGTAGTAGAAGACATTTGCAGGGTACTTTAGGGCAAAATAAGAGTAATTGTGCTGGGGAAAAAAAAAAAATCAGAACCTTCACTTTTGGAAATGCCTACCAACATTTATGAGCATTGTCCTCAGAACAGACACCTTACACCCTCTCGAGATGGGGAAGAAAATCTCCCACCTCAAATCCCTAGGCAGTAGTGTGTCGTATCAACCAACAAAAGCCTGAAAAAACAGTGACAGAATTATTCCCAGGAGTAGCTGCACTATTGAAACAGGAGCTCAAAGAAAACCCTTAGAGATTTAATTTTATTCTACTTTATAAAGGAGGAGATCAGGCAAGACAATGAAAAATACTGGCTTAAAAGTCCCTAAAAATAAATGGTCAGGATTTATTCTCCCTGTTTAAACTCTGGGCAGCTGGGTGGGGTTGGCCACAGGGTGAAACCCCAAAGGTGGGAGCAACCTTTGAGCCCCAGGGACTCAAGATTCGTAGAACCCCTGGGGCACGCAGGGGATACAGCCCCCAGGTGCGCAGGGAAGGGCTGGCCCCAAGGCAGCAGCACCATCAACGGGCTGCGGTTTGCCCTTGCCTCTTATGGCACAGGCTTGAGGGGCTTTTCTTCTGTTACAATGCACCATGTTAGGAACAACTAGATATTACATATTTGCCATGTAGAGGTGGCATAAAGTTGGATGTAATGAGTTTATTTAGCAAGAGCCTGTGCTCTGCATGTACAGTTACTCCAGCCTTGTCCTTTATCCTGTTGTGAACTGCAACTCTGGGCAACTTTTGCCTGCTGGGTAGCACAAATTATATCCTTTTAAAGTGATTTCTCTTAGGAGGAAGTGGTGTTAAAACCTGGTGTTTCTTTGAAAAAGTCCTGCTTGTTCACAGAACCTTTTGCCCTCTTGGTGCAAAAGGAAGAGGAACTACTTTGCGTGTTTGGAAATGTATGGCCAATGAGTACAACTTGTGAAGGAATGGCTCATCCTTGCCCTTGCTGCTCAGATCGTCTCCGAGGTACTCTTGTTTTTTCTCTTTTTTCCGTCCCTTGCTGCCAGCCTCACACAGCTGCCAACAGCCGCCCCCTGCCCGCTGGTGCTGCAGCCCCGGCCCCGCAGCTTTGGCTGGGTCCTGCACCGCGTCACAACAGGGGGGAACTGCACTGTGCCCGTAAACTGGAAAGGAAGAGGGCTCAGGTAGCAACGTGTAGCTGATGGCAAGCTCTGATGCCTCCCACGTTAACAGCACTGGCGATGAGGTTCAGTTATGGATTCATTGGGTGCCTCCGTCTTTGCTGTAAAAAACTCATTTTGCATTGGTGGGTGGCAGCTCTCTCATGTCCTGTAACACAATCCATCTTCTCCCAGCTCTGCTTCCAAGGCTGTCTCAGTAACTGCTGAAGGCTGATGTCTGAAGAGATTTCAGTTGCACACATCAGGTTTCTGCTTGTGTGATTGAACTGTCTGCTGTTACACACGTTGCTGTGAGTCAGGAGGAATTTGCTGTGAACACCATCCTGCTGGGAATGAGCTTTCACTAACAGAAGCTAATTAGCTAATGTGGCAGGTTTGTTTTTTATAACAAACTTCTGGTGTTTCTGCCAAAAATGAGTCACACCTTCAGCTATGCAGATGTGTGTGGCTAGAGTTAGCTCACCAAAACCACGCTGAGTCACCTGAACCTGCCTCCTGTGCATTCATCTCCCATGGCACAAGTGGAATGAAAGTGCCGGAGCTTGGCACTCTTGAAAGCACAAATCTTGTCATTCTAGGGAACCTATGTATCAAAATGGGATGCGGTGTGATTTCTGGCACATTTATTGAAAATATAGTTCTCTTCAGGCCCTACTGTGTTAGATTTCTCCTTGTTCATTTAAACCTTGCCTGAGAAGCTCCCCAAAAAATGTTGCTTGGCATTCACTGAGTCATGATTTAAAAATGCTTCTGGTTTCCAGAAATGATAATAATAATAAGATACCAACAGAAAAGAGATATTGGGAACAGAGAAGGTCAGCTCTTGCTGAACCATTGAGCCATAACTGGCTCCAGAGGCTCCTGGGCTGCAGCCTGCTTCATCGCTGCGTGCGCTGGGCTGAGCTGCTCGGCGGGGCGGAGATTGACTTTTCCAAGGAGGTGGGGAGCGATAAATAAATAACTACTCAAGTAACTCAGAGAGGACACTTTCAATCTTCTATTATTTTCCTACAGCGGAACAGGGAAAGATTTAAAAGGGGTGCTACATCTAATACATGGAAAGGTGGCTCCTGAAGGTGAGCTTTGTACTGAGCCATGCTGTGGGTGCTGAGGCAGAGCGATGCCAGCCCCACGTGCACGGAGCTGTGGGCAGCTCTGTGTGCAGCAATATTTACGGACCTGCAGGAGCCACTGCTTCTCTCTTAGTAATATGTAGCTGATCTTAAAAGGTCAGGATCATACATAACATTCTCCTAGTTACGAATGCATAATACATATCTTCAATTTCCTGGGCTGAATTTATCAGTGTTGTCCCACTAGCGTGCCTGTGAGGTCAGGCACTGACATGCTGGGATGAAGGATTTCTGCTGTCTGCTGCCGGAGCTGCCCGGGGGCTCTGCTGTGTGTGAAGGCAGGCGCTGGAACACCCGGCAGGCTCTGCCAGCAGGCTGCACGAGGACAGGCCCTGCAGCGGGTTGGGTTTGCTCCTGCCCTTGCTGTGAGTCTGGCTCAGGCTGCTGGGCCGCAGTAGGCCTCCACACGGTCGGCCCTTGAACAGGGCAGCTGCAGAGCACCAGGTACTCGGTGCCGTGAAATCTTGCGTGGGAAACTGATGAATCGTGTCAGAGTCCATGAAAAACATAATAAGGAATCTGAGCTTGACTACAATCACTTTATCTAATTAACATGGCACGGCCTCATCACTTCGCTGTTGTTAACAGAGAAGCCATCATGGCATCACTCCTCTGCTATTTACAGAGTGCAGTGAAGCCTGATGCTGCCCCACTCCCCTGTCATTTATGTGATATGGTCATGGGACATCCAGGCCTCTACCGTGACCCTATTCAAGGTCCCTGTGGCACGGCTAATTACCAAAGGCACAATTCAGTGCTAAGGGGAGGGGAACTGCACAACCTGAACTATAAGCAAAGTAAAAAAGGACCTGAATCCCAGAAGATTACTGACCAAGAGATGCTGGCATTGCACTCCCATGAATAGCAACCCCAAGCACGAACTTCCTGAGCTGTCTGCACCCCCCGTCTCCCCCAGCCTCTCAGGTCTGGCTCCTCGAGGAATGAGCTTGTCCACAGACAAACGCTGATGAGACAGGAGGGTGAGTAATTCACCTTAAGGGGGATTTGGGAAGTGCATGCTTGGGGTTAGAGCTCCCCCAGGACCCTGCAGTAAGTCTGGGGTGAACCTTGCCATTCTTAAATCTGGAACTAAGTCGCTGTTTGTATTGTAGCAAATTCCTTCAGGTCATTGTGTTAATTGACTAATACTCAGATACTGATTGTTACTGTGCTGTTAAAAATCTGATGTTGTTTACTATAAAATCTAAACTTGTCTACCCTTATTATTTACCATAAAATTATATAATAAATCCTTAATTACTGCTACATTCAAGTTGTTTAAAATCATTTCCCCGACACTTTAAGATGACACTGCTATAAACTAAACATTTGTCAACAGTTGTTACTGGGGAAACCTTTGTAAATGTGTCTGCTTACAGCTGCATCTTATGGAAGCCCTCATACTTCGTCAAATAATGCAAGAAATGAAAAATCTGTAATTTATTTTTAGCAGGGAAAATGTGCTCCTATAACTGGATTACCTAGGTTTTCTTTTGCACTTTTTGCCTCTGTTTCCTCTCCCTGACTGCTACCAATGTCCATGTTGCTGGCTTACCTCAGCAAATCACTTTTGGCACTTGTTATAACAGTTATGAGTTCACAACCCTTCTAAGGAGATGTCCAGATTACTGTACGGCTAATTTCCACATGTGGCACACATTACGTGAATGAGCTGAATCTTAACAACAGTTAACAGTTTGAACAACTTAGAACGAGATAAAAGAATGAAATGCTCTGTTTTACACACCGCACCAAGACTTTTAATTGCCAGCACTCGTGGAGCAGCACTGGAAGTGCGCTCAGCCTTGCTGATTGCTCCCACAGATTTTGGGGAGGAAGAGTACGGCCGCAGCAGCTCACACCCAGGGTGCATATGCAGTGGCTCACACCTTGGTCACACTTACATAAATTTTGTTCAATTAAATTGAGTGTAGATTCAATTAATACAATATAGGAATTAATACAGCAATTAAATGAACTTAGAGTTTCATTTCTATCTGTCGTTGTGAAGAATTTCAGGT
The DNA here is from genome assembly GCF_009769625.2 of Cygnus olor. Taxonomy (NCBI): domain Eukaryota; kingdom Metazoa; phylum Chordata; class Aves; order Anseriformes; family Anatidae; genus Cygnus; species Cygnus olor. The sequence continues at coordinate 37,092,284 of NC_049175.1, forward strand.
ATCCCCAGCTCCCACCTGCAGTGTAACTCCAGCATTTTCTGCTCAGAAGACCCATCATCAATATTAGCTGGACAGTTGCTATTCTTTGTAATGGTAGAGGTCAAAACAATGTGGGAGTCTCTTCTGCTGGTAAACTGAGTTTCAGTGAAGTGGAAGAATAATCACACATCAGCATGAATGATATTTAGTATCCTTAACCCTGAGGTTCTGGTGTGTAAAATGTCATTTGTCTTAAATACATTTTTTCAGAAAATTGTGTTTTCTTGCCTTGGCTTTTAAAATGCATTACATCTTCAGTGTTCCCAAATAGCAGTTCTGTACCTGTGAGCCAGTGACTGTGGGATTGCAGGTCTCACCCCCATGCCGTGTTGCTGTTCCTCTCACAGAGTTAAGAGATCCCTCGACGGAGATATCATTCCTTCACCCTCCAGAGAAATGAACCCTCCTCCGGCTTTTTTATTCCAACAGTTAGGATGCTTGCATGGGCCAGTTGTGGAAATAGCAATTTCTGTCTATAGCTTTGTTTCAGACATGAAACTCTGCAGCGTAATGGGCTGTGTGCTTTAATGATGTGCTGAGAGTAGCAGAATAGAAGAGGTTTGTTTGTTTGTTTGTTTGTTTTTCCTGAATGCATAAAAGGCTGAGAATAATGAAGTGTAGAAGGATGAACTGTTTGAGGGGAATATTGTGAGCTCTTGACTCAGGCAGCTGGGCTATTTTATAACAAATCAGGTATTTCCTACAGTGACGTTTTCTTTGATTTAAGAAGTTTGTTATGCCATCTTAATTTTAACCCCTGTGATTAGAGTTAATGCTAATCTTAAATAATGTCTGTCCCAGAGGATCTGTGATAAATTGGATCTACTGGCACAAAGTAATCCCAAGCCTTCTAATGACATCCAGTTGATAATAACTATTTTATTTATTGTTCACATTACTCACCTAAGAGTACACTGAATCTGTGGGAGAAGGCAAACAGTCTGCACAGAGCTAACAGTGAGGGGCTTGAAATAGTGGGCCGAAGAACTGACTTTAGAGCAAGATGGCTTCTCGTGTAGTCTGAGGAAGACACAAAGTTTATTTATTTTTTTCTTTGCTGGGAACTGGTAAAAGACATTCAGATTATTATTTTTTTCATAAGTAATATCTATTTATATGAAAACAACAAGCTGCCACTTCCATCCCCCTATCCCATTACCCTTGGATATCTGGCACTCAGAGATGTCATCACAAGCTTGCACAGAGCAGGCAGCTTTTGAACAAGTTGGTGTGGTTGTTTTGCCAGTGACACGTCTAAGGTGAAACTTGTTTTATTTATTTATTTATTTATTTATTTATTTATTGTTCAGACATGTATTCAGATCTTTGCTTTTGGAGGAACCGATTATGTGGATGTTGGTTTTGTCCCTGTATTTCTTTCTTGGGCATGGGGCTATAAAGGCTGCTGGCAGCCACTGGGCACAGTCAATCCTTTGTTGAGGTCCTGGCCAGCCAGGAACCAACTAGACCTAACTCAAATGTTTTGGCAAATATTATAAATAATATATATATATATGTATGTATGTATGCAGCTCTCCTGGTAGTAAAGGAAGCACACCTCCATACACCCGTAAGACACCGTGAAACCTTGCAGTGATTTTCACTGCTGTTAGAAACGTGCCATAAAGCTCAAGTGAAGGGCAAGGAACAAACAACCAACTTATTCTGATGGACTGAGGATATTTGAATTCAGCGTGCAAACTTCTAAATCTCATAGGAATTTATCAGGTGTCAGTATAGGTTACTTCTGTTATTAATTTTTTTGGCAAACAGATTTGGTTTTCGTTCTGTGTTACCCTAGGTGGCAAGGGTGCCTGTGCAGTTTGGTGTGTGTGGGCCTTTGAGAACTGGGAGGGAGGAGAAGGTGGGGGGAAAAGGGGAATATTAGCAGTGGGGAAAGCTTGTGTTTGCAGCGTGCTCCGGAGCTAATTGTGGAGCCACTCAAGCATACTGCTTGGGCTGCACACAAATGGGAGTGGAAAGGTTCGCAGGATGCCTCCATTTCAGCTGCATAAACAAATGTAAATGTGCACGGAGCAGAGCTCTGCCTAAATTCTTTGTGTGTCAGATATGTCGGCAGCCCAAGCAACGGGCCCTTGAGCTAAGGCCTTCTGCAGGAGCTGAGCTCTGGGAGAGACGTTCCCTGCAGCTGCGTCCCTGGGGGCTGCAGAGCACTTCCCGAGCCCTCGGACAAGGACGAGGTGATTCCAGCTCTCCTAATTCAGCCTAGAGTGGCCCTATGTTAAGTGCATTATTTTCTGGTGAGATCTGAACTCGGTGAGGGAACGTTTCCTCTTGATGTTGGTAGAGAAGCCCCATGTGCCTGGTCACCTGCTGGGAGGGCAGAGGGACGGGGAGGACCCGCAGTGTCGGGTGGGAGGGAAGTGCTCCGCGCGGCTCTTCAGCCTGCACCTTTGTTCCCTCTCCAGCAGCTCTTACAATGATTATACCAGCATGGCACACTAGTACCAGAGCTTCATGAATGCTTCTAGGGTCAGAAAAAATATCTCCACATGCTTGTCACATAGCACTTGTTATTTTTTAACTGCTTTGAAAATATTTTGTTTATGTAGTACTGTGGTTGTTTTTTTTTTTTTTTCTCTGAGTTTTAAATAAATATTTATAAAACCCTGCATCTCTTTGATATGAAACTAATTTCTCTTATAAGTCTCATTCTGAAAATTGCAGCCTTCTCAGCAGACATTAGGGAAGTCCTTGCCTACACCCAGATGAACGCTGCTTGTATCCCTTCTGCCTCCCGGCCGTGTGCAGAGGAATCATTTTTTGGTTGCTTTCGAGGGTAACAAAGCACAGGCACAGCCCAACTGTCTTTAGCATCACACAGCACATTAGGTCTCGTGAATTTTGAGCACATCTTAACTTACTATTAGCATCTCAGAATCGCAATGCAATGCAATCAAACAGCCAGTCTTAGCTCCAGGCACGCTGGGGACTGACAGTGAGGTTGCTGTGGGCTGGGCTGCCAGGGGATCGCACTGCCCACGTCCCCGCAGGACAGGCAGAGCCTTGCTGTGATGCCGCTGAGCTTCCTGGGTAATTGTTTTAGGAATTATTCATACTGCACATGTGGCAAAATTCGTAGAGGTTTCCTTGGGAAACTGCAGATCTTCAGGGACTCAACTAATTTATCGTATTCACAGAGCTCATATTTTTTTCAGAAATATCCAATTTTCTAACTGTTTTTTAAAAAATTAAGTAGTCTTTCCTTGTCTGAGTAAGAAATGCATTTCTTGTCCAGAGAACATGTTTTCTTTTACATTTTGGCAATTGCACTGTAAAGCAGAACAACGTGCTTTGGCTAACAGGGCTTGAGACTGCTGCCTGTATTAGCTCTCTGTGCCTCGAACTTGAGTCTGCTTCATCCAGAGTGAATTCATCCCTTGGGAACGAAGGTGGGTCTATGCTTCCTGAGCAATGCTGAAGTGTTGTTAATGCAGTGTTTCCTGTGCTCTGTCCTTGTTGTCTCTGTGAACTTTGCAGGTAGGGACAGACCTCAAGGAAGCTGTGGGTGTTTGCACGAGCTGACAAACTTTACCCCCAGATCTGTGCAAAGCTGGTGCGTGAGCTTTTTGGTACATGGTGGTGCTTCTCATAGCAGATCCTGCGGTTTGGAAATTGTCATGGAGATTTAAGCTACAATATGAGTCTTGGAGAATCTGGTAAGGCAAGTAAGTCTGGCAGATGCCACCAGAACCAAGCATTGGTGACACACTGAAAGCAGCCCAGGTAACTTGGGTTATATCTGCTGGAAATCCTGCTTTATAGTCTAAAGTTGCTCTTTCTGAGGGTGCATTTTTCAGTCACAGCAACTTGGAGCAGGATGGGGTAGGATGTGGGACCAAACTCACAAGCTGATGTAAACCTCACTCAAAACACAAAATGATATTGAAGTGGGATCAGTCCCTCCACAGTTTTGCTGTTCTCCTTTTTATATTTTTCTATCTTCTCCTTTTGTCCCTGAGAAGACACAAGTGAGTTAGTATGGAAACAATCCTCATGGTCTTGATCGGCAGGAAAATTGAATTTGATGAGATTGTCCCACATAATGTTTAAACAAATCTATTTTCTATCCATGATGATAGGGACATGAATGTAATTGGCTTCAGTGTTGGTTGATTGATCAGTAAATATACCGTCCAACAGCTTCACATGGTTCAGCCAGGAAAAAGCTGGTACATCTGTGAGCACATTCAAACATGCCCAGTCTGGGATCCCACCAAAACTTCCTTTGGAAAGTTAAATAAGAGATGAGGTCTAGAGTTTTGTTATGACCGGTAGTTGAGTTGACTTATTTGGTCACCACTGAATGAATGTGTTTTTGTTGTTTGTTTGTTTATTTGTTTTGTGGTTTTTTGTTTGTTTCTTTCTTTCTTTTTTACCCATGACCAGTATCAGCAGTGTTCCGTTCAGCTGCTTTTTCTCTACAAGTTGCCCTCTGCTTCAGCGTAGGGTAGCAGGGCTGCTGCTGCTCTTGGGCTTTTGTTATTATTTTAGGCTATACTAAGAAAAGTGGAGAGAAATCCTCACTAACAGCCTTTAATTTTTTGTTTGTTTTGGTCATTTCCTTATTAATGGAGACAATCTTAGCAATAAGAACTAACAGAGCCACCACGAAGAGCTAGGGGTGGATGTTCTGAAGGTGGAAAAGGACGTCTGGAGACTCCATGCTTCCTGACCCAAATTCAGATGTGAATAAGCAAGCTGCTATAAATTACTTGTAAATAGGTTTCACTTTCTTTTTCTGCTCAGTTAGTTGTCTCCTGAGATGATTGTACCTAATTTACAGATGGGTAAATCTGTGCCAGTAGAATGAAAACTGTTTAACTAACTGCAACTTAATATAGATCTCTTTGATTTAGTTCACATCTCTGACACTTTGGGATTCAAATTGTGTCTCCTTCACAAATGGATAGGATGAGAGTGGCTGGACATGAACATTACTAAACAGACGTCATTTGAAGCAGGTGCTTCACATTTTGTGTGAAGGTTCTTGCACCACAGATGAAAAATATAATTTGATTCGCTTCCATGAGACATGGGTACACGGCATCATTGTAGGAAGGAGCCCAGCCAAAGGCCCAGGGATGGAAAGGCTATCTGCAAATAAAATCTACCATGCTAAGTAATAGAAAACAGTGTGAAAGGGGTACAACAGATCTGAAATATCCTGCTCCAAGACCCTTGATTGGTCACCTTTGCCGGTATTATTTTAATTTGAAAGTATTTTCCTCAAGGAAATGGAGGTGATGGTCTGGGTTTTGAAATAGGAACATACACTGTGATATGTCAAAAAAACGCATCATGTTTCTTAAGAAGAATGGTCCAGGGCTCTGTGAACAAGCCCGCCAGATAAAGTCAGCCAAGAGCCGAAGCAGTGAGTACTTGGTAGGCAGTTTTTGTAAGTAGAGATTTTCTGAAAACTGCAGAGCAAAGAGGAAAACATATTTTTAAAACTTCAGTTGCTGCCTCTCAAGCTGATGCATCCTGTCAGGTTGGATCTCTCATGTCACGTTACAATCTGACTTCAGATGTCACAACCCAGCACATCAGCCACAAATCTGCCAAGCCTGGTCTTCACGTGAGAGTGATTTGAAGAACAAGCTTATGAGGAGAGCTTTTATTTTTGGATCCACTTCCCACAGAATATTTCAGACCAGACGCTTCTAATACAAACCAGTGTGAAAGGGAGTGGACAGAGCTGAAACATCAAGCTCTAAGACCTTTTATTTGTCACTTTCACAGGCATTATTTTAATTTGAATGTATTTTCCTCAATAAAATGTAGGTGATGTAGAAAGATGTAGCTTTCGTAGATGAAAATAAGCATGGCATGTATATACTTGCATCATATTTCAAGTACAGAAATAATGTTTGATATCTTTTAGGTTTTGTTTGTCCCCTGCTGTCATTTCCCGCTGTGCCAACTATCAGGTGCTTAATCACCATGGTATCCTCTACATGAGACGGTGTTAATGCCTGTGGGACACGTGGGCTTGAAAAGATCTGCAGGTATGAGCATCTTTTTCATCTTTTTTTTTCTTTTCTTTTTCTTTTTTTTGAATTAAAGCTTTTGACATTTCTTTTTCGGGCCATATCTTCAGTGTGAGCAGAGTAAACCACCACTTTCAGTCCAGGGAATCTGCTTATATTGCCTGAGGACCTGTCCCAGGGCTCCTCTTGAAGCTGAGTTGTCTGCTATTTCTGTAAATAATGCACTTGGGCAAGCTTATGCTAGAGAAAAGTGCTGATTTGGCAAGTACAGTGCTGAAAGTATTTTTATGCTGCTATACACAACCACGGGATGTGTTGGCCTTGTCTCCACAGAAATGTCTTCTGATTGCTCTGGAAAGTCTGCACGGTAATTTAGGCTCAGTGATTATCTGAGCTCTGCTTTCTAGTGATAAAGCACATCTCTCCGCTTATGTTGTATTAATCTTATGATGTGCATTCACATCACATTAAATAAATTAAAAAAAAAAAAAAGTTGTATTTGAATGACAGAGCAGGTTTGTGCTGCCACTTGGATTTTAGTTCTTACAGATGCTAAAATAAATATTCTATGCTAAATATGTATGCATATACTAGATAAATACCCAGGTAGTTAACGTTTTGGTTAAAAGTTAACCACGCTGAAAGTTATTCAATAGTTAGTGGTTATCTTGCTATTCCGTGGACATGAAAGCACAAATGAGAGACAAAAATTCTACATTTATGTGATCCAACAGAGATCTATCTTGCAATGAAATCCCGTGATGGTTAACTTCTTTTTCTCCTTCCCAATGTCCCCTCACTGTGAGACCTGTATGGGCCCCAGAAGGGGGTAGGGTAAGGGCATGGGGCCACTGCAGAGGGCTGTGGCCAAGGCTGTAGACCTGGTGCAATCTGGTTCATCACATCTGATCAAATGAAAAAGGCTAATTTCAGCCCCAGGAATGATGAGCATGTAAAAAGCTAGCACCGCGTTTATGCAGGATGCTTTTCAGAGCACTGCTGACTACAGGTCTCTGCTGTCCCACTTCTGTCATCAAGGATCAGATCCCTCCAGAGGTGAAAATGTCTTTAAAACACTCTTTATGCTTTCTACTTGTGACTGTCCCCACTGACAAGTCTGTAATGCGTTCCCATTATGTCATAAGGCCAGAGATCAGAGCCTGTGTGGATAATAGAAAAATACGTCGTCTTCGTCCAGCACCAGCGTCTGCCTTAACGGCAGATAGAGTTGGCTGAAAGTAACATTTTTTTACAACCTACTTCCTGCTCAGTTAATTAACCTTTCAAACCAGAGGCTTATGTAGTTTGTTAGGCAGAAACAGTCTTTTAGGACTACAATTTAATTAACATGACTAAAGGGAGGTGGCTGCGGGAGCAAGGTGTTTGCACAGGCACTGTCTGCCCAGCTCCGGGCATGTGGAGTTTGCCACGAGTAAATAATTGGGTTTGGCACCTGCTTGGTGCTGCACCTCACCTGCTGTGTCTCCAGATATGCTTCTAGGAATTACAGTCATCACGTTGTGTTTTACAATAATTTTTAATGTATTATTGATAGTACCTTATAAAATTAAATTGCGCCATATTCATAGTAATGCAGTTGAAAAGTTTCAGTCTATTAACGTTTTATTACTGGAGGGGACGGTAGCTTGTTGTTTGAGCTACATAATGTATCCCAAAGGGCAAGAGAACTTGCTGAAAATATGGAAAATATAGCTTTCAACAAATGTATTAAATTGTTAATTGTTAGCTTGTTCATGGTAGTGGTTCCCTTGCACAGTAATATTATTTTCTTTAACATTTTGAGCAGGCAGTGGTGCCTCCTGTGGTTTTCACTGTGTGCTGCAGAGATACCACAATGCAGCAGGAGGACAACAGTTATTTAAGCCTCTTAATATTTCTCAATCATCAGCGTGGGGTGCTTTTTTTAGAGAAAGACCAATTCTTATACTGTAACTCTACATTGAAATATCCACAAGATAGGGAAGCTTAATCTTCTTGAGGCTTGCTGGGAGCCCATTCTAGCCAAATGCAGGAAATTGCACCTTTTACAGGCAGGACTTCTTACGCTAAGTTCCCCCTTGTTTTTAGAGATTTCTCAGGCATGAATTACTCACGCTGTTTCCCCTTAAATTTCAATTGAGATACAGTGGTGGGGCGCGGGTGGATGCTGCTGTGCAAGGAACATGTTCTGATGGCTCTTTGCCCTGCTCTCCTTGCAGGAGTGAAGTGATTCCCGACCCTCGGCTTCTCAGGAAGGATGACCCCAAACCTCGGACTGGACACCCCAGCAGAAAGCCAGCAGGAAGCTGGATGTGGGCTGTTGTCCGAGTGAACTGCATCTGCCTGATGAGAGGTGTTTCTTCAATGAGGCCAGGAGTCCGTGTAACAGAAAACTTGGCCTCGGAGAGGAGGAAAGGCTGTTTAATAGAGAAGTAAGTCAAACTTGAGTCAAACTTTATTGCCAATGTGGTTGCTTGCTTAGGTAGCGGTGTTGCCATTGCTGGCAAACTCAACTATATGCTAAAATCAAAACCCTTGTTTTGAGCTAAATGGGAATTGTGAAGTTAAAATTGTAATAAATAAATAAATAAAATTAAGTAAATACAGTTTACAGTTTAAATGGGAATTTTCTAATCCAAAGCTAGTGAAAAGCCATTGCAGAACATAAATTTCAGTGAAAGAATGGATTAATATTACAGTAATGTTGTTACACACACAAAATGTAAATAAATGAATGTGTGTTTATACTGATATAAATAAGAAAGTCCCTGGGAAAGGGCAACGTCTGAACAAAGCGGAGCACATAGAGAAGGCGATGGTACATTGTGGGTCAGCACAGCACACATCTTCCATCACCTCCTGTCTGTCACAGGGTTTTTGATTTCTGGATGAGTCAGAAGTTGAACTATGCAGCATAAAAACTAAACTGTGTGATGAAATAGACGGTGACCTGGTATGTCAGATATCCGTATTATTTTTTTTGTACTGGAACAAGTGCATCTTTAAAACTGTCACACAAATGGAGAAAGTCGTTGTTTCACAGGTGGAACAGTTTTTAAGACCATATTTCAGACTTTAGTTTCTGCCAGTTTGCTTTTTGAAATACTTACTGCAAGAGGATGATCTCAGACAACCCTGCTCCTCCTGAGCAATGGCTGTTCCTCTCTCAGGACTGCAGTTAACCTGCTTAAATGAAAATGTAGGTGTGCAACGGATGCAGGGAATTTCACACCTTTAATAAGTTAAATAATTTCTTGGCAAACTGCTGGCAGGCCAAGCTTTGATTTGGAGAGTGAGTTTTATTCACTCTTTGTTTTTCATCCTCCTTCCCAGGTAAACAAAGAAACAGTGAACCCCAGAGTAAAGGTGCTGGAGGAAGCAGAAATACAGCACTCACTTGGACTCGGCCTAAAGTTAAGCTTCAAAAGGCCTAGAGAAAAGTATAGATTAAAAAGGAATCTCACTAGATTTTTGTATTCAGAGGAGATAGTACTCCCCTTCTGGTGCCTGAAATCCAGTTTGCAATGCTGAATGAGAGACTGAAAGTATTCAGGTGGAATCATCTGCCAGTGTGTGCAGGGGCACTTTTAATCCTGGCCTCTAACCTGAGGGAAGGCAGGCTTCCTTTGATGAAGCTTCTTCATTCAAGTAAAGATCGCATAATTATGATTTATAACATTTCCCAAGTAAGAAAAAAATATATATATTTGCTTGCTTGCTTCTTTTTTTCCCAGAGCTGCTGACTGTGCCCATGAGTGCTCAGTGGAGATTTCCCCTGCAGAAGAGGACTTTCAGGCTAGGGACGCCTCTTCTGCACAGCCGTGGCCGCACACCCCCCAGCAGTGGGTCCTGGACCATTTTCTTATGCCTGGCTGGGGCAGGGTTTTGGTTTTGGTGTTTCTGCAGTGCTAAGCACAGCCTGGCCCTGGGGTTCCCTGGAGCAACCGTAATGCAAGCAATAACAAGGTACTTGGGCTGAGGGGAGTGCGATACAGACCTGCATCGCTGAGCTTCCGGAGCTAACGTCTTCCCCAAAGGATCCCTGGGTAGCAAATGAATTAGAGCAGCCTTGAAGCTGTTGTAATTCCTGCTCAGCTGGCACAGAGCAGCCCATCAGACCTGGGAACAGTGAGCGTCCCCCAGTGCTCTCCATCAAGGAGAGCCCAGCCATCAACAAACATTCAGCAGAGGCTCTCTGGTTTTCAGCTCTCTATGGGCGTGGAAAAGAAGATATAAGACTCTTGATTATTATTATTATTTTTCCTTAAGTAGCTGCCTCAGTTTGTTGTTGTTGTTTTCTTTTTTTATCCTGCTGCAATTGTACTGTTTCAGTTGAAGCCAACACGTAACATTGCTAGTGGTGCAAGAGTGTAGAAAGCCAAGAACCCACTTGGATTTGTGTTCTCAAATTCACGGGATTAATAACAGAGGGAAGGGGCTGTTCTCTTCATTCTGGAGAAGGGGATCTTTGAAAATCTCTCACTGATGAGAGATCAGAGCAAAAAGATAAGTTGTCGTCCAAGGAAGTGACCATGTGCAGGAGATCAGAGACCTTTATTTTGTGTAGCAGTTTTAGAGACAGATAGGATGAGATCTGCCTCAAGACAAGCTTCCTGCACAAATCGTTAAGTAAGTAATTCTATTATGAAATTCTCTCTTCCTGTTTATGCAGGTACTCTATCTTTAGAAAAGTTTAATGCTCATGTTTAGGAAAAACAAACAAACAAACAAAAAAAAAAAAAAGAAAAATCTCTTAATAACAAAGAAAATGAGTGTGTTTGCTCTTCTTCCCTCTGCTGCAAAATCCCTGTCAACTTCTGACTTCATTTTTCCAAAATTCAGATTGCTTTAAGTTGGACTCCTTCTGCTTCATGGAGGATCATGGATTCTGAAATGGATTCTTCTCTTGTGTACTACTCCAGAAAACATTTATTCTAAAGATATGAATATGCTATTGGTGTGCTTCAAATCTAGTAGGATTTAGTGAAGTTTGAGAATTAATTACACTTGCAGCAAGAAACTTTTTCCATGGAAGATAGCTTCAGAGCACACTAATCACAAACACGGCAATCTTTACAGAAATGAGTGATTTTCATTACAGCATCGTAAAATAATTATGTTGTGGAAACACAAATTCGGAACAGTTGCAAACAAAGGTGCTGTAACAATGTTAATTGGAACTAACGAGAAAAATATTTTTTAGAGTTAATATTTAATAATGATTTCAATTATATATTTATTTTGGGGGACTGTTCAGCCAGGCTCCTTCCAGCGGAGCCCAGCGCCAGGCCCAGAGGCAGCGGGCACCGAGCGGAGCACAGGAGGTCCCCCCCAGCCCCAGCAGCACGTCTGAGCCCTGCGGTGCCGCAGCCCTGGCACAGGCTGCCCAGAGCCTGGGGGGGCTCCTTGGGGATGTCCCAAAGCCGCCTGGACGTGGGGCTGGGCACCCTGCTCGGGGGTCCTGCTGGGGCTGGGGGGGACCCTGAGGTCCCTGCCCACCTCGGCCTGTCTGGGGCTCTGCGCTGTGCTGGCAGCAGGCTTTCAAAGTGCTCCATTCCTCTGGCAAATGGAGGTGGCAATCTGCCTGTGGGACCTCCCTGACAGCGGGGGGGAAATTTAATGAATTGGACAGCAATCTGGTGGAAACAGTGCCGGGCTGGTTGGTCCTGCCCTTGGGCAAGGTCCCTCCCGGCTGTCTCCATAACGTGCCATGCGCAGCGCTGTGCTCCGCTCCCCCACGCGTGCTGGCGGGGCCGCAGGGAGCACATCTGCAGCCAACAAATCTTTCCCGGGTTTGTAGTCCAATTTGCCAATGACATAAAGATTCACTCTTCAGCAAGAAATATGTTTACGAAGTTTGAAAGGATTAGCTAGGCATCTTTTTGCAATTCAATAAGTATTTTATGATCAATTTTAGCTAACACCAGCATTTCTGTAAGCAATTGGTCTCTGCTTTTGGCAATGCTTTTGCTGGGTTTCGGTGCTATGAAAGAAATCTGAAGGGTCTTAGTACCTGATGGGGATTAGATCGCTGAGAATTGCAATCAGTTTCTGAAAACTACAACTTCTGATGAAATTCCCAAACATAAGCAGCGATGTATTTAGCCAGTATAAATCAGGGAAGTTCCACTAGATTTAGTAAAGCTAGCTTACGTCACTTGAAGGTGTCAGCTTTTTCAGATGCTTTTGAGAAAATGGCAAAAAGGCTTTTGTGTGCATCTGTGTTTCTGAGCCTTTTGGATTATCAACAAAATAGGCCAACCAGGAATAATAATAATAATAATAAAAAAAAAGCAAAATGATCCAGAAAGTGTCTGTCACTCATTGTGGTGAAAACTAGCTCTTATCAACTTTGTAATTTATCATTTTTCCAAGCTCCCACCTAATTTGAATAGGATTCACTTCTTATAAGTGAGGGGTGCCTATGAAGTGTCCTCATATATATATATATATATATATATATATATATATATGTATATGTATATATATAAATATCACTCCTCGGTAATAGATTAAGATGAAAATCTACATTGCCAGTGCTCTTGCTCCCTATATCCTATAAGATGATGATAACGCTTAACTTCAGCAGAGGATCTCTGAGGTTGCTCAGTCCTAAAGCTTTGACCACTTGTAGCTCAAAGCTGGGGACTGCAGTCAGCAGAAGCCCAAAGTAATTTATGAATCAGCACCAAATGGAGCAGTTTTAGTAACAATACCAGAAATGTATGTCCCAGGTTTGGCCGTAATAGAGTTAAATTTCTTCCTAGTAGCTCGTATGTTGTGTTTTGGATTTAGGATGAGAATAATGCTGATAACACCCTGATGTTTTGGCTGTTGCAGAGCAGCGCTTGCGCAGAGGCAAGGATGTTTCAGCTCCTCCTGCTGCCCTGCCAGCGAGGAGCCGGAGGTGCACAGGGATCGGGGAGTGGACAGGGCTAACTGAAGCCGGCCCAAGGATATCCCATGCCATATGATGTTGTCCTGAGCAATAAGCTGGGAGGGTCGGCTGGGGTGGGGGCAGCCAGTGCTTGGGGATTGAATGGGCATCATTCAGCGGGTGGTGAGCAATTGCATTGTGCATCACTTGTTTTGTTTAGTCTTTTTGTTGTTATTGTTATTGTTCCCCCCACCGCTCCCATTTCTCCCTTTCTAATTACACTCTCCTTATCTCCACCCACGAGGTCTTGCACTTCTCAGTTCTCTCCCACATCCTGCTGTGGGGCTGTAAGCGAACGGCTGGGTGGTGTTTAGCTGCCTGCTGGGCTGAACCACGGCAGTTTTGTCTTTTGCACCGTGTCTTTCTGAAAAGCACAATGTAGGAACTGCTCAAGCTATGGCTTTTTAAAGAGAAAAATAAATAGCAACAAGTAGAAGAATAGATAGAAACAGCAAAAAGGCTATGTTGTGGTGGGGGAAATAAACGCTGCTAGCTCTTCCCGAGCATTTCATTCATGAGATAAAACACAGTTCAATTTTTAAATCAAGTCTAAGCTAACACAATTTCATGGTAGCCAAATAGGAGAGACTTTTCTCTGACAGCATGGAAGATTACCGGTGGGTACATGGCCATCTTTCCACCACCAGAAAGAAGAGAGAACCCCTCCGACGGGCGGACTGCTTTCCCGGAGGGACATCCCTGCGGCTGGCTGTGCTCCCCATCTCGTGCCCACGGGAAGCAGCGGGTGGTTTGGGCAAGCGAGAGGAGCCTTGGCTGAGGTTTGCCTGCTCTTTGCCAGGGAGCTGGGGGCCGTGGGGTGCTACCTGGTGGGGAAGTCCTCGGGAAGGGACTGGCCATAGCGAGGCGAGGGCCGAGCGCGCCTCCCCCAGCCTGCTGCCCTGCCAGCGGTGCCGTGCTGTCAGAAGGCAATGAGTATGCGATTCTTGCCATGGCAAGTTCAATAAATGCAAACTATCGTTTCTTTCCTAGCCTTGAATGGATATGCAGAGACTAACTTCAGTCAAGCCGGAGTGGGGAAGCGTCTTCAAAGAGACAGGGAAGATTAAAGCACATTTCCTGAATGACAAAGTTTTGTGATAGCGGCAATTACTGTTCAGCCTAAGGGCTAGCTGGAATTTAACTTCCATTTTTGTTATACAGAAATATAATGCTCTCTGTGGGGAAATATGAAGAATTCTGGTTTCTGCCTCCTTGGTACAAACTGTTTGGGTTTTGGCTTGGATCGCAGGGTGGGTATTTAAAAGCATTTACAGGGCAGGCAGAGCGCAGCTGCCTGCTACCTAGCCTCTGCGCTTGACAGATGAGATTTTGGGGTCAGCCACCTCCTGCTGCCGTGAAATACCCTCCAAGAAACTGTTGGTTTGATCTCAGAGGGAGTTCTAGTGCTTCCTCCTACCACTCTGAATGGAGGCTCTCGTGGCAGCCCAGGCTTCTCCTGGGTCCATCCCCCTCTGCTCCCAGAGGGCTTCCCAGCCGAGCCCCACCAGCCCTAGGGTGGTTTCTTGGCTCATCATCTCTTACCTCCAGCTTTCCATTAGTTAAATGCTCATGAAAAATGCCTTCCAAAACTTTAACCTTCATGAGTTTATGTTGCCACGTTAGCAGCTGAACCTAACCGCTGACACAGAGGTGTTGGTGCGCGGTGCTGGGGGCAGCAAGCGCAGAGCAGGGCCTGGGCAACCGGGATGTGACAGTGCCGGCAGGGATGGAGGCTGCTGCCTGCCAGGCATGAGCAACCCCCCCAGCCCCAAGTCACACGATGGCATCTCTTTTAGTGTGGTCTACACGAAGTCTTGGGTTTCCAGCGCCGTGCTTTGCTGGGGAGCTCTGTTTATGCAGCCTCACCTAGGATTTGTTCAACTTTATGGTAACATGTCTTTAATTTTATTTTTTTGGATGGGCAGAATTTGTTCTCATGTTTTATGGAAATGTTTTTACCACTTCAGTATTATTATGCATTAGGATCAGTGATGTATTTTCATCCGCATGTGGTGCCTGTAATGAATTCTGCTGCCAAATTTGTGCTGTTTACCCAATGGGCATGGAAATCTGAGGGCTGTGGACGCAGGCCTCATTAGCAGCAATGATTTAATTTCTTAATCCAATATGATGTCTTGATACTGTGGTGCTAAGAGCAGTAGAAGTACTTGATTAAACCAGGGAAGAGTAATGGGAAGAAAAGATCCTAGAGCGTGATGCTTCTACCTTCCTCCTGCTGATCCGAGACGAGAACGTTCCTGGGCACAAGCCCCGTGGGGATGTAGGACAAGGCAAAGCATCTGTGGCCATTCCAGCATGGGAATGGGCTTCTTATTTTGATTGCATTGTCGCCCATTTTTTTACGTCTCCCTTTTTCCTCCTTCTTTTCCAGAGCATATTTGTAACCATGGAGATAGGAAAACAGGAGAGGCACCTCGCCGCGTGGATGGGGCATGGCAACAAATTGGTTTATGGAGGGGCTGAGAAACTGTGCGTCGGCCAGTGGATAAACAGGCATTTTATGTAAGAGTTATGTATTCGCAATATAATAGAATGTCTGTTTTATTTGTTCTTTTGGAGATTTATTAGTGCCTGAAGAGGAGAGAAACAAACAGCCCTAATTGAAGACCCTAGAGGATGGCAGCACTAGAAATGGTCCTTCCCAGGATTACACTTTTTACAGAAAGTAATAGTTTATGCTTCTGTGAGTTTTTATTGATGTCAGTTGTGTTTATCCTAATTCCTGTAATATATTCATCTACTGGTGCATGTGCTTGGAGAAAGAGAAATGTACCTGGAATTTGAACAGTTTAATGCAAGAAAAAGAAAAAAAGAACACTCTTTTAATTTTCAGAGCACAGAGAAATGGACACAGGGTGAGGAGCATGAGGGATCTCTTCAGATCCCAAATCCACACTTAGGTTGGTAAGCTGGCGACAGTCACAGGGCTTCTGCCCACGGATGTGATAAATGTGATAAAAAACCCAGCTCACACAACCAGGCACACATTCACATGTCTCTATTAAACTGAATTCAAATTTTAATTACAGGGGCTGAAAGGGATATGTGGTTTTATTAAGAAAATGTTCTGTATCTTTTAGCTCAAAGAAAATGGGTTTATTTATACCAGCCTTTTTAATTCTATATTCCTTAATACACAACTGCTTACTGTGTTTTATTCTTTGTCTTCCCCACGGATAGAACCATCAGTGTTATGTTAGTCTGATGATGGGTAAAGAGAGTAAGATTCTGGAGACGTGTTTTGAATTGTGCTATACTTTAGTAGTATTGATCTTGGGGCACGTAATGGCTGTACTGCATTTGACCTCTCCTTGTCAGGTTATTTTTAGGACAAGTTGTTTATAGAATTGCTAAAGAAGAGCTAACCTGAGGTAAGCGTTTTAGGATGTCTGATGTTTTGCAGATGTTAGCTCTTCTAACATGAGCTCTTTGAATTCCTAGGGGTAAAAGTTGTCTGGACCCATTCCAGTATTAGCCTTCCAGGTTGAGCACAGCCAGCCAGTCCGTTTGCTGTGTGAGCTCTGTGTGTGCCGTCAAGATGAACATGGGGAAAGCACCAGGGGAACACAGTGAAATTGTTTGCTCCAGCACTGAAAACTTGCTCTGATTCCAGCACCCTCCCTGGCACAGCTTGGGCTCGTACCAGGCAGCGTGCTCCCTTGTGCCGTCCCATGGGGTTTGGTCCCAAATAACAGTGGTCCAGGAGGGGGCACGGGCTCAGGGTGCCACTAAATGCAGCGTGGGTGAGAGCAGCCTGGTTTGGGAGAGGACAGTCCAGTATGTTCAGGCTGTATCGCCTGCCAGCACGCTCGAAGGAGAGACTGTGGCCTCTTTCCATTAACAGTATAGCTATGGCTTTATAGCTTGTTTCTCATAACTGTTATTAAATATTTATTAATAAATATGTTCACAACACATTAATGTAATAACCACACTCTATTTTTCTCTAGTACCACTCTGAGACCTAGACTGTAATGAGGTTGCCACCAACAGGCACTGACCCTTCAATATACTCATTTTTCCTCCATTCTGAATAGATGGATGTTAATCTGCTGTTGTATGGGAGTTTTCTGGCTTTCCCTGTTCCTGCCTCTCTGAAGCCTCAGGGGAAGGCTGTGGGAGAAAATACATTTTTCTGTGAAGACAAGCTGTTCTTCCCGCTCGCTCACAGCATCTCCAGGGCCGTGCTGGGCAGGGGTGGAAGCAGGTGTGCTGAGCCAGGCAGGGAGCAAACCCTCGTGGGCAGCGGTGGGTCCCAAGCAGCCCCGGGGACTGTCATGGGGAAAAAAAAATCAGCTGGCACCAGGGTTTGGCAGGGTGTGCTGGCTGGTGCTGGAAGGGAAAGTGTCTTGAAATAACAACCACTTGTAAGGAAAATATTTGGTTTCAAATATATTTGTATGTTTTTGATTAGTGCAAGGAAAAAACAAACAAAAGAATGCACGGTTTGCTATGGCAAATATGAAAAGCAAGGGAAAATTTCAGCATTTATACTACATAAAATCTGGGGATTTTTTTTTTTGCAGTGGGAACATGAGTGAGCAGTGAAGCTAGATGTGGGTGAAATTGCCTTGAAGAAAACCCTGTACAGCACTCAGGAAGTTGATTTTTGTACTGGTGATGGCAGTGGTTCCACACCACGGAGGAGGGAGCTCTGCAGGCAGCAGGTAAGCTGGTGGATGTGTTGGGAGTAAAGCCTGGTGAACGACTCTGCTCCTCTGGGCATGGCGATGGCGCTGCTGGTGGGACTCCTACAGCTGCCTGCTGGAGCAAGTCTGCATTAAATTTAATGGGAAATTATTATCCAGATCCCTTTTTCTGGCTTGACAAGCCTCACTAGCTGTGGAACACCCCACAAAGGTCAGGGTACTGAGGGGTGGCTTAGGGCAAGTCATCTCAGCTCCTGACAGCTTTGTTTAGTTTGATGCAGCATAATTAATGGGAATTTACAGGATTTCTACTTATGGACCCAATCTTGCTTCTTGTACAGCAAAGGCTGTCAAACAATATCTTTATGGTGTGTTCTGGTCTCACCAATGTTATTGTGTGTGTGGGTGTGTGGTTCTTTACATCGATTTACAATTAGCAAAGAAGGAAGCATTTTTCTTACACTTTTTGTTTATTTTGTAAAAATACTTGAGAAAACTGACCTCTGCTTCCCCAGTGTGTAATTACGTGACCATAGATTACACGTTCTTGAAAGGCCTTCCTTTGTTCAGAAGGAAAGTGAGGAAAAACTGGAATTGCAGAAGTATGTGGTGTTGGGCGTGGGAGAGCTAGAGCCTGTGCTGGGCTCTGAGCGTGCTGTTTAGTTCTGCTCTGAATCTCCAAAGGAAGAAACAAAATGCCAGAAGTTCTAGCTTCTTCATTTTTTTTGGGGGGGTGGGGGGGGACGGATTCTTGTTTGCTGAAGGCTTGAAGGCTTGATAAATGGGATCATGCACTTGGTTTCTTATTTTTTTTTCCTCCCATGAAAATTCCTTTTTCTGTGGCCAAAAAGACTTTCATACAAAAAAATCTGCATATAAATCTGCAAGTCTCTTTGCATCTGAAGGTTCTGCAAATCTGTGTAAAGATCTAGACCCTGAGACTCTAGATATATTCACCATTAATCCTTGCATTAATCTAGTTTGTCTTTCAAAAAGATGATTGATCAGATCAGAAAATTACAAGGTGCATCTGAGGGGGAAGAAGCTGGCAGGCTCAGGCTAGTATGGGAATGCTAAAATGAGAGTTTGACACTGGTATTTCAAACAAGGAGTTATGAAAGGACTGAAATTACATTGGAAAAACGATGGACTTGAATTTTTCTGGCACATTCTTGACTCAGGAGAAGCAGGAGCCCTCAGGAAGAAAGGTGCAAAGCGACCTGTTTGCTCAGTGCACTCCGTGCTCTGCGAGGCTCAGCACCGTGTGTTGGGTGCGACTGCGTGTGTCTCCTCTCACACCCTGAAAAAGGCAGTCAGAGCTCGATACAGCTTTCCTGGTAGGGCCACTCTATAATCATAAGCTACAAGGATATTATCAAGGGACTATTAAAACGTTCTTAATATGCTGCAGAATATGATTTTCTTGTCTTAGCAATTTCTTGTTTTCCAACGACTGCCTGTAGCATGAAGCAGCAATAAAAAATTCTGTGGTCTATTTTTTGACCGTGAGCCATTTCTGTGTGATAAAACTGAGCCGGCAGTAAAAGCATTGCTGGCCTTTCATGGGGAACACGTCCCGTGGGCAGTGGCAGCAGGACAAGGGTGGGAGAGCAGGTTCCTCAGTGTCCCACAGGACGCTTGGCTTCCCGGTGCGGAGGATGCATGCATGGGGACAGATGCACGTGGTCACTGCGGCTGGCAGGGGAGCACGGCCGTGCCCTGGCCCTTCGAGGTGCACAGGGCAGGAGGAGCAGTGCGGAAGGTATTTGTCAGTGGGGAAGCTGTGTCTTCGCTGTGATGCAGGCGCTGGTCTTTCTGCAGGTGATGGAGAGATGTCCGGACCCGGCCAAACCTGGCAGGAGGAACCCGAGGAAGTGCTTCTCAGCTAAAATGTGCCCTGGTAACGGTGCTTTTCGTCTGTCCCTTATTGGTAGGCTATTTTAGCATCCTGGAGTTCCTTGACCTTAACTAATGAAAGGGAAAATGTGCGGTTTTCAAAGGCAATGGTGAATAGGATATGAGACTGTTATTGAATTGTCTGCAGCTCTGCGTGCGGCTTCAGCAGAGTTTTGTGAAATCCAAAATGAGTCCTGGTGCTCTAATTACTGCAGAAATAAACTGAAGTGTTTTTAATGTATATCTATATCGAGGCTTCGTAACACTGGGCAGAACAGCTGTTAGACAGTGATTTGCCAAAATACCTACATTCAATCTGGGCAGTTGGTGAACTGTAGTATTTGCCAAATCATGGACCAGACAGACACTTATTCCAATTTTACGGTCTTATTTGCTGCCGCAATAAACTTGGGGTCAAAAAGCTCCAATGTAAATTGAAAGTAAAGCACTGTGGCTAAGTGACTTACACCGTGCTTCATTCTGCTGCAGCTCCACTTCAAAATGTATTTAATATAAGCTCTGAAACAAAATGATGCGAAATGTTAACCCTGCTCGGGCAGGACAGGACCAAAAATGCTAAGACATGTTTATTCATGACTTTCAGTGCAGCGAGTATCATATAATTGAAACAGGCAATGGGTCACTGAATTCACACAGAGCATCATGCTTTCAGAGTGTCTTTTCTGTAGGAATAGATCAGTGCAATTTACAGCAGAGTAATGCGGACGAGGTAAAGGCAATCTCTTTGGATAACCTAGCATTCATTTTTTATTAACTGGAGGGGAGTACTTAAGTTATCGTATATGCACATTTCCGTACCAGAAGAGCAGCAATCCAGCTGTGTTGGGGCTGTGCAGACGGCTCTCGGTCTGGTCTCAGGGAAAAGATGTGTGGGACCGAGGCGGTGGGGCTGGGCTCTGCTGGAACCTGCAGAGGGAGAATCGCCCAGGGAAACCCCTGAGAGACCCACGGCAGCAGCAGGTGATTCAGCAAAACAGAACGGATGGACAGGTGGATGGAGGGAAGGAAGGACTTTTTGGACTCTCCTGTAATTCATTCAGACATTGTAAAATCCGATGTTTTCACCAGAGAGAAAGCAGTATAGAAACAGGGCCGGGAATAAGTAGCCTCTCCTCCCCATAAACAGGGGTGTCTTCTCCTCACCAGATCCTGCCCATTCGCCTCCATTTCAGTTTCAACCAACAGGCAAATAAAGTATCTTGCAGATATGCCAAGATCTCGGATTTTTTGTGAATATCTGGCTTGGGCAAAACTACTGCTCGCTCTATCAGTAGGTTGTTATGAAGCTATTTGCACAGCAGATAGCATCACAAGTGAAGATTTCCAAGTCCTTTGTAAATTTTTTGCCTGAATTAAAGTTTTCCCCAGGCTTGAGAAACTCCATCTGGGAAAGGTGTAGAAGTGCTTTATTTGCTGTGAGGGTTTTGTGTTTTTGCTTTTAAAGTACAATTACAAAGTAAGAGTTTTTTTGTTTTTTCTTCTTCAACGTTCATCCTAATGAATTACAAGCATGCCATGTTTGCAAGCTGCAAATTGCTAAATAAACTGCCAGATAATAGGATTTAGTGTGTATTTTAATTTGATACCACTGCCCACAGCATTACAAGATGTTTTTGTAACGGAGTGCTTATAGCAGTGTGCTCCCATCATTACGTACCTTCATTTAGAGATTTCTAAGACAACATTATCAGTGGTAATACAGTCCCAGTTTGTGCCACGGCAGCCCGCACAATGCTTTCCTCCAACGTGGTGGTAATGGGCTGTATGAGATTTAATCTGGTGTTAAAGTGATAGATGGATTTTAAGGCTTGTGAACACACTAAATTCTCCTGTAAAATATACTAAGAAAATTAAAAAATCAATCTTTTTTTTTTTTTTTTTTTTTTTAATGGGAGGGAAATATTAAATGTTTGTGTAAAATAACCATGTTAATTTCTTAGTGGCACAGGAGGGAGCATGCATTTTCTGTTCATATATACCTAACATTATTTAAACATCTCTAAACTTTCACAGAAGATTTTTCAGGAAGGCACTGAAGCTTTAAATAGCTTGTTTTCACCAGAGCTGATACAAGACTGGGGAGAAATAAATAAATGAACAAGCAAAAGCAAAATCCTGTGGCTAGATAGCCAGCATCCACAGCTGAAGGTGCGTTTTGAAGGGCTTGCAAACCTGAGGCCAGATTTTTCCAGGGAGAGCTCCTTCTGCAGACTTCCCTGACCGCTGAGCAGTACCTCAGGTCCTGCAGACCAGCTTTGTAAGTAATCTTGTAGTGAACACCTTCAAAAGCATTGAAGTTGCCGTTTAACAAATTAGGTAAGATTTTCTGTGACTTCTGGGTGGGACTGCGTGGGCCGTCCAGGAGTGACCCCGGCAGAGGGGCTCTTCCCCAGGCAGCGCTCGCCGTACTGAGGCTCTCTCGTGGTACATCGCACAAGACATTCTCCACATTGCTGACAAGTTCTGGAGAGCACCTCTGCTGTAGAGAGCAGGAGCTGGAAATGCGGCAGACGAGCAGTGCGGCTCGTGATTTGGTTGCAAGTTTCCCAAGAACAGACCCTGTTCAAAGGCACTGCAGGATCTGGTTCTGGCTGTGAGCGTACACCGAGAGCGTCTGCAGCACTTCCCTCAAGCCTGGCGGGGTGAAGGCTGTGACGGGAGAGAGGCAGAGCACGGCTTCACAGTCACTTGCCTTTAATCACCCATCACTTCTGCACTCTAATGCCTTCAAGCTTCCCCAGGAGAAGCCACGTGGAAAGGCTCAGTGTTCCCCTAAACTGACTTCGGCTACAAGAGCGGCTGCAGAAAAATACAATTTCCTTTCCCAGCAGACTTTTTCAGCTGAGCTCCCTGGCTGTTTGGATGTAACTTAGTGCATTTTATTTTGCATTTTTCTTTCCCGGTGTTTTATTCTGTGGGCTGTGCGGAGTATTTACAGAGACTTGGTGCAGGGGGTGCCAGAGCCCTGCTTTCCAGGTGAGCAGCTGATCCCCTGGTGCTTTTGTTCCCAGCAACCCAACTGGAAACATCTTGGAGATCCTCTGAAAAATCTTGTTAAGTGTCTCAACACCACGGGCAGCCAAAGTGAGGAGTAGCTCTTGAAAACCGCGGGACCAAGTTTTTGTGTTTTTAATAAGATCTGTCCCGTGTGTCCTTGTGAGCTTCCAGCAAAGCTGGGGCTGGGCACGCTCCCACCTTGGTAGGCTTTCACTAGCTGAGGTGAAGACTGACAGCTAACTTACCTCCTGCAATAAACTCAAAACTACTTTTCTGTAGGAAAAATTGAGTTGCCTGCAGGTTTCTGGATGATGTTGTGAGACACCACTGCAAGAAACTGCAAGGGCTGTCGGTTCTGCCACCCTCTGAATACGGATGAGCACCTCTGGTAGGATGGGGGGCCGTGGAGAAGAGGAGACCGGGCAGGAGTTTGGCAGGGGGGGAACAGGGCAGCTGGGAACATGGTGCTCCGTGGGTGCGCGATGCAGGCAGGGGATGGGCCATGGAGAAGCAGAGACCTCTCGCTCAGAGATTCCCGCACGTGGCCTCTGCTGCTGCAAGCGGAGACATCGGTTTCTCACAAAGGGCAAAGCTCTCAGTTTGTGTCTGTGAGCACGGACAGGTTACCCTACTCAGTAACACGTTAATCAAAGTACCCCTGAAATACAATTTGAGTGAAAACTATACTTAAAGTTTGCTGAAACCGACATTTCTGCAAAGCATTTATTTTCAGCCACGTCAGAATATTTCACGTTCGGTGCTAGCTTTTCACTTCACCTCCAATATTAGCATGTCCCACACAACCTGTTTTACTACAGGGAACTTTCTTGAATGCCTTCAAAATGTAATCCAATGGGTACTTGAAAAAGTCACTCTTCTGCACATTTCTGTGGGCTTTAGAAGTGTATTTTCAGGGCTGTAAGGAAATGGTTTCTGTGTAAAGGTGTTGAGGTTGCTGTGAATTTCACCATCTCCATTATTAAGCATTTATAAACACATTGCCTGTATATGGCTACTGCATGGAAATTAACCCAATCTCATACTCACCCGGGTAAAGCAGTGGAAGAGGTCTGCAAATCTGGATTTTTCCATTCCCACCGTGGATGTTGCGGTGTTGGGTTTGTTTGTGCTTCATTGATTTTGTCTGTAGGTACAGGAAATTCTGCCTGGAAGGTTCCCTCTTTCATTATTGCTTATCAGCACAGCAAAACAGGCAGAGTGATATCAAATAGAGTCATAGGATGTCTCTAACAAGAGTACAGGAGGCAAAACATCACTTGAAAATGTATTTCAGTTTACCCTGAGTCTGTCTTTGATTGTCCACCCTCACAAAGCGAGCACTTCTACCAGGCAGACCGTGTGCTCTGTCTTGGGAACAGCTCTGGACGGGTTTGAAGCTAGAAATAGGCCTCAGTAACATTTTTTTTTTTCCACTCAGATTTGGATCGTGAGTTTTCCTTTAACACTTCAACAGTGTCTTCATTAGTTGATATGAATCCATCTCCATTTGGAAGGAAAAAAAAAAAAACAACAGAGGTTAACAGTAAGTCACCGATTACTCAAATGTAGCAGGAATTTTGTCAGATGGCAACATAGCTTCTTTTCCTTCTAAATGACCAGTTCTTGCTCAGGATGCACACTCTTAATTCCTAATGGAGACGAGCAGCTGCAGGCGGGTGCCACCCTGCTCCCATGGCTGCTGCTCGGCTCGGCAGCACCATGGGGCGTTATAAAGCTGCAGTCACTGGCACCAGCTCAGTGTTCGGACTTCCTGCATGCAGTCACTTGAAAATTTCTACTGCCATTGTAAAAAAAAAAAAAAAAAAAAAAAAAAAGTATTTATTTATTTATTTTTCCTGTTGAAGCAATTGTTAAAATTTGCCAGTGATGCTGCAGGCAGAAGTTCTTTATTGAGAGAAGATAATGTTGTTGTAGTGTATGAGCCATGTACACTTGCTATGTACACTGTACTGTGAGCTATGTGGTTGGAGAATTTTGTGTCTTGGGGGGAGATTTTTGGCAGCCAACTTTTATTGAAGTAAATTCAAAAAGGCAGTAGTGTCATATGTTGTGCCATACTGAAGACACAGATTCATTCCATTGGCCTTACCTGGCCTGTCTTTGGTCCATTTTCACATAGCTCCAAAGGAAAGAGTATCAGAAACAGTGTGGGGAATGATTGTTACCTTGTACACGTCACTGGTGAGACTGTGCCTCGAATACTGGGCTCAGTTTTGGGCCCCTCGCTACAAGAAGGCTATTGAGTTGCTCGAGCTTGTGCAGAGAAGAGCAACAAAGCTGGTGAAGGGGCTAGAACACAAAACGTATGGGGAGCAGCTGAGGGAACTGGGGTGGTTTAGTCTGGAGCAAAGGAGGCTGAGGCTCTCTCCAGCCGCCTGGAAGGAGGTTGCCATGAGAAGAGTGTCAGTGGTGACAAGCAATAGAACATGAGGAAATGGCCTCAAGTTGTGCTGGGGAGGTTTAGGTTGGGTGTTAGGAAGAATTTCTTCATGGAGAGGGCAGTCAAGCACTGAGACAGGCTGCCCAGGGAGGTGGTGGAGTCCCCATCCCTGGGGGTGTTTAAGGGATGTGTGGACGTGGTGCCTAGGAGCATGGTTTGGTGATGGAATCCGGTAGGTTGGGTTGACAGTTGGACTTGGAGACCTTGAAGGTCTTTTCCAATGTGATTCTGTGATTCTATGACTCTAAGTCCCATGGAAGGGTAAGCTGCTTTTGTCTGAGAATGTCTCCTCCCCAGGACTGCTACTCCACTACTTCTCCAAATCTATTTTTACTGTAATTTACTGCAATTCAGAGGTGTTCCAGGGCATCAGAGCAATAACTTTATTGTCCTCTTATTAAAATGGTTTATATTGTGAGCAAACCTTGCTGTATTAATGGAAGAAGAAACAGTGATGTATCATACCATCTCTTTAAATTATGTTGTTTTGTGTCTGTGTTAGATATTAAACATTATGTCATAAAATGTGTGGCTGTAGAGAATTTCAGTAGGCTTGACATCAAGGTAAGAGACAAATAATAAACACATCCTAGTCTCTTTTATAACAGAGCCCTTTGCAACCATGGAACACTAAAGCTAAAATGACTTTTTGCCAATAATTGTCTTTTGGTTCTTTAAAGCGATATAGTCAAACCTCTGCAGACTCAAAACTACCAGTTAAGGGATTTGCATCTCTGCTAGATGCAAAATTCAATTCAGTGTTCAGTTGTTTAAAATTTAAAATCTAAACTTAAGTATGTAATAAAAATTGGACTGCTACTGGTACTTATTAGTCTGGGAAAAAAATGGTCTAATTCAATGGAATTCATGGGCATTGACACTACATTGGGGTTTATTAAATAGACAAGGTTGTTTTAATATATAAACCAAGAAAAGGCTGCAACATCAAGCAAATTATGCAAATTCGAGTGTTTAAGTAAAGGAGTCATATCTGCATCACATCACAATTTAGGAAGACTGTCCCTTGCCAGATCTTCACCGTGCCAGTGATGGTGGCTTGTGCAGTGTTACAGATATGTGCACGGTCAAATTGGATTGTGCTTCTCTTTCTCCTGTTGGAAGCACAGTCCCAATATGCTACCACATTATGGAAATTAGAATTAATAGATTTTAGAGGCTCCAGCAGAATTGGAAGCTTCATTATACTAGGCACTGAATCTATATATAGCCTTGTCACTGGTGGTGCGGTTCGCGCTGTGCTTAGTCGATGTGCTGTGGAGCAGCCTGCGTCCACGTGAGGTGATTTGTGGTGCGTATTAACTGGCAAGAAACTGTGGTTTGCAGTGCTGTTTTAAAACAACAAGCTCACTGAGCGCTGCATTGGTGATTGCGGGCGAACATTTGCAGTCTGGCAGTGCTGCAGCTCTTTGTCTCCTCTCCTTTCTGGCTGCCTCCCTCTGCTGTGTCCTCTCCTTGTGCTCCAGGATGTAGGAGTAAGGGTGGGAAGCCATCAGAAGCGCTGCCTTGGAGAGAACAGGGAGGTTCTCCACCAACAGCTGGAAATATGTCCCTGTCTTCTGCCTTTCAAAAATCAGCATTGTGCTGTCTGCCAGTCTGCTGTGACCCATCTCCCCCGTGCTCAGAGCTGCCTGGTTGCGTTGGACCAAGCCAACCCAAACTCCCCAGTCGCAGGTGTCTCAGGAGAGCACAGGTCTGCTGGAACCAGAACCTTTGTAGGGAAAGAAAGTTCGAGCAGTGTAACAACAGACCATGTCAAAATTAAATTGTCTACAGTGTGATCAATGCCATTCTTAAGGCCATCATTTTCATGGCTTTGACAGTGCAGCATCTGACTGTATAAAGCACACTTGCAACCGAGTGAGGTGCTTTATTGTGTTTTATCAGGACAGCTTTCAAAGAGACTTTGTAGTATCTAGGCATCTTCCTTCTGGTGAAAAGAATTCTCATAAAATTTAACAGTGCTGTTGGCAGTGGCCATAGCGGATCAGATACAATCACTCACCCTTTTCTAAGAGACCTGCTGTTGATGGCCAGTGAAACCTCTGCCTGCACAGCTGCTCCTGCAGTGGGAAGGGAACCTCTGGTCATCATTTTCCTTTCCTCACCTATTACAGATACCTGCCCAGCTACCGTGTAGGTTCAGAGAAAACGTGCTTCTAAACTCCTGTTACTGTGTTACTGTGAAATGATTGTTAAGGGATCACAAACGGATCCGGACTTTGATTTTTTGGGGGGCTAATGAGGGTTTAGCGAGTCAGTGTGTTGGATCTCTCCTCCCCCCTCAGAGTCTTTTTGTGATCTAGAATATTAAACACCAAATTACAGTTGATCAGGCAGGAATAGAACTAGTTATACACACTGACTTAATGCCAGCTTGTTGTCATGTCACTGTTGTTTTATACGTCATGGGATGGATAGCCTCCTTGTCCGAGCTGGACGTTAGGCCATCCATTTGTAAGACAATTCCTTGAACCTGTGATAATTCCCCCCCGTCCTCTCCCTCCAGCTGAAAATGCTGCCTTTGCATTTAATGCACTAAAATAGTGATGAAACATTCCAAGATACTTTCAAAGATTTTTCATGAAAATATTCATATGACCGCAGAAAACATTTTTAAAAGTATCCACTCTTCCAATAAAAGTTATAATTAATAAGTACGTCCTCCTTGCAGCAGCATGCATTTTTATGGAAAAAAATGACACATCATACCGATACCACTGCATGTTAAAGAAGGCATTAAAACATCCCAGAATGAAAAATAATTAGAAAAAAAAAATCCACGAGAGTAAACGTGCCACATCTAAGAAAAGTTCAATTAAAAAATGCAGTTTTTAAACATAAAACTATGGTCTTCATTCTTAAGTTTTCATACCACTACATAAAACCAAGCATGGAATATTTCACTTCAGACTGGAGAAAATCTCCCTGAAATTCTAATGAAGTTCATAAAATATACATGAAAAATATGCAAAAGAGCGAAGAAGCAACAGCCAAAAATTCACTGAAATTTTAGACTTGCATTTAAATGTCTCCTTTTTAGTAAACAAAGATCTCTTTTGGCTGCTCATAATTGTCTGAGGGTCTCTGACTCTCCACTTGGCAGCCCAGGACTTTCTCCCTTACTCCATCAGGTAATATTTCCACACCGTACAGTCTGTAGCACAAGGCTGGTGGCATCTCAGCAGCCCCTCTGCGAAACGGCGTCCTGAGTAAACACCACTGTCATGTGAAAGCTGCTTGGGCAGAAAAAGGGTCACTTTCCTGCAAAGCCTTGGTGCAGGTACTCAGGACACTGTTGGTGTCCTCGGGTCCCTGAGTGCTGGGGGACGCTGGTGGTCACCCTGATGTGGCCGCCGTCAGCCTGTGACTTCACAGCTGTGCTGGGCCATCAGAGCACGCCGCGTGGTCTTGGTGATTGTGTTGGAGCGAAAACAGAGGTGAAGAGTGGCAAGGAGAGTTTTCAGCACCTCTCGGGTCCCTGTTGTTCTTATCAGGAGTTCCCACAGTGGGGTGAAGGAGCGGTCTGATGGCATTACGAGCAGGGAGCACGGGGAGGAGGTTATTGGGAGAGCTCAGTGCCAGCTAACCTCCTCTCACCACAGGCTCGTCGGCACCAGCCTCAACACGCAGTTTTCAGCATTATACACTGTTTTTCTTCAGTAGAACTGAAAGTGCTCTCTAAATCAATTTTGTACCATCGCCGCGTTCACACTGCGCTGGGTCATCCCACAGAAGTGGAACCCTGACTGGGAGGGTCCTTGTACCCATCACAGCACAACCTCCTCCTTCACCCATCAACAAGAGAAATGATAGAGGAAAAACAGGAAATAATGATGGAGGAAAACATTTCCAGTTAAGTTCAACACAGACCTGCTGCTGCTCTTTTCTGTGCTGATGCTGTGCTATTCCTTTGGCTTCATTCACACCCCAGTCAGACATGAAGAGAGAGCTTCCTGCACCCAGCACTCTCCTATGCACAGCACCAACCCCAGCCTGTGCAGAAAGGCCAAAGGAGATTGGTTTTTGGTTTTGATTTTTAGGTGTTCTTCTGTCTACCTCAGTCTATAAAAATGTCAGAGCCTGTGTTAGCTTGGTGCATGCAGTTTTACAGCAATTTGGACCCTGGAAGAGCGCTGCTGAGTCCCTTGGCTTTGGTGCCCGTGCTTCTGCACTTTTGCAGGTTCCAGCTTAGCAGACATAATAGGGCACAGAAGGAATAATAAGACTTGGTGACCTTGAAATTTATGGTAAATCTGAGCCTAAAAGTATCTGAAGAAATGCTTGTCTGCAGTTTAAATGTTTTTAGAGCAGTGATATTCCTACTACTTGCTCTCTGCAAACATAAAGATTCACCCTTTCCTCTTAAAAAGCCACCTGGGATTCCTGGGCATGAAGTTGCCCTGATTATGAAGATTGAGGATTTTGTTAATTTCCATTTACAGCAATTTTCCAAGATAAATGTTGGATTTATAGTCTCCTGGCAGACACTGTGTAAAGGGAATAATAACCGTGTACAAACATTTTTTTATTTTACAGCATAATGTAAATAAAATGTAAATGTGGTGGGACGCCTTCAGCACAAGGCTGCTGTGTCCCCCAGCCACAAGGCTTGGTGCACGTCTCGCTGGGCTCCTCGGTTTCCCTCGATGCCCTCTTCGCAGGTGCCAGTTGTCCATCGCTTTCTCTAAATTCCCAGTCCTTGTTATTAACTTGCTGCTGGGGGCTCCCGTCATCATCTGGAAAATCCAGGGGAGAAACAAGAAACACCAGAAGCCAAGAAGCTGGGGAAAGTCCTGCGAGGCAGAGGTATGGCTGGAGAATATTGGCCATTGGCATCGTGATAGCAGTGACCTGACCTGTGAGGGAAGTGCTGCTAGAGGCACCCACCTTTAATATTAGCAGGGTTTGTGTTGCATACACATTGGGAAGCCACTTTAATTATTTGTCAGCCCCAGAAGTGTGTCAAAACGTGTGTGTATATATATATATATGTGTGTTTATAATCCACAATGGCTTGTTTATTTGCTCTAGTTCAGCAATTCCATATCTATAAAAAAGAAAGCTTTTCAGCCTTTTTGATGAATTAGCAACAGCCCTGGGAATTTTGGCAATCAACACTTGCTGAGATTCCCAGTGCTGTAGCTAATTTGAATATAAGTTAATGAGTTTATTACAGGAAATAACAAACTTATCTTTTTTTTTCCCCAAAAATCCTTTCATTCTTTGCTAACAGATTGTTTCATTTGTTTTGCCAATTATTTCATGAAGTTTCTCAGAATGTTCATAATCCGTTCATTAAGAATTCCTTTGTGCTTAGGATAATATCTGATAAACTCCAAAGGAGAAGAGCAATAATTTCCTTCAGAGAAATAACTATATCAGTGTGGATTTCCATGGAAGATGGCTGCAACACTGCTTTCTGCCAAAGTTAAGCAACTCTGTAAGTTGCTTAGGAGTGAAAAGTTATTGCTGGCAGCTGTGAGAAGGAAGGGGCCTTATCTGGCATTTGGAGTTGTGTCGGATGTGTTCCCCCACAGCAGTGGGTGAAAGCACAGCGATCTTCAGCCAGCACACAGGGGGAGCTTTCTCATTGACTGTCGAATAAGTTGTAGAGCTCTCTTTGTTGGTGTCTCTGGAGCTGGTATTCCCAGTTAAAATAAATAAATAATCCTATAATGCTAGGTGCATTTAAAGTATAGAAAACCTCTTGAAAATGTTGGCAGCTCCTAAGACATCAAGAAATATTCTCCCTGTGTTGCTCTGAGGTACCTCAGATGCACTCAGATGCACTTGTCTTCCATGATATGTTGATGCTGAAAGAAAAGAAATGGAGCTGAGAGGACACAGGGTTGCCCAGCTGTGGCAACCCCCTCAGCTGAAGCAGCGTTTGGAGTGGTTGGGTAAATACAGATTCACCTAGACCAGCTCCCCTGGTCTCACCTTTGCTGTTTTCTTCTTTTCTTTTTAAATGAAAAGGAACGAAGCTGTTGGCAGGACCGAGGCACACCCTCGGAGTTGTGTATTGAACAGTGATCTTTCTTTTGTCACAGCTGATAGGAACAGGTGAGGAAATTTCCTTTCTCTTCTCCTTTGCTCCTGGCTGGCTTTGCTCCAAGCTAGGAGGATGTCTGAATTCATACTTGTGCTTTCCAGCTCTTGGTGGGAATTCAAGGCCAAACGTGAGTCCTGTGCTGATGGCCAGGCAGGGGTTTTCGAGGCCTTTTTCTGCTCCCTGAAGCACAGAACTCTCTCCACAGAAAGTCCAGGCTTTGGCACAATACAAACATGGGATGATTTAAATTCTCACTTGATGTACATGGACACAGCAAAGAGAAAATACAAAAAGTTTAGGAAAGGAGGAGAAAAAAACTAGCAAATATCACAGGAGAATTAAGATTTGCTAGTGGGACATGTGAGAGGTGAATTATCCTCATTGGTAGCAGTTTGCAGAACAGATTCACATGGATACATTGGCCTTTTCCCTCTCTTTGTGGTCAAACACGGTGAAAGCAAAAGAGTTTGCTCTAAAACAAACAAGCTGACAAGTCTTGTAACTGGTTGCCGACACAGGAGGTATTTAGATGCTGCTGGCACATCACACGTGTCCCTGCAAAGCCCCTGCACCCGCCTGGGACCGGAGCACTGTCACTAGAAACTAAAACTGACAGCAAGAGGGGAAAGGTGGAGTTGTGAGCTGAGGGATGAGCGACGTGGGAGAAGATATCCACCCCTATGGTGCTGCCGGCCCTTTAGCTGGTTCATGCTGTGGAGGGAGTACAGGGCGTGCTGCTGTTATCACGCTGCTTAGGAAGCTGGTAGGCAGCAGTGCAGGTACAGAACTAAAAGGAGACAAAGTTTAGAAAAATAAAAGAAGTATAAACAGGGAATCGGTACGGTGAAAATAAAGCAGCCTTCATAGAGAGCCATAAACTGGGACAGCGAGCCCACGAGGGCCTGCGCGCTCTGACGGGGTCCCTGTGCAACCAGCACAAGTTCTGAGCCACAGCCTGCCCCCTGCCCGTCTGCACAGCTGTCGTGGGGGAAAACTAGGCTGATCCAATGGAGTTCGTTCCTGACAAACTCACAGGGGTTGATTCCCCTTTCCTGGTTGGGGTGTTGGTGTTTGCAAAGGCTTTCCTTCATATTTTGCTCCAGCGCGTGGGAAGGAGCTGCAGTTAAGCTGAGCAGTCTGAAGACAAGAAGCAAGAGCTGTGTGCTGTTACATAGACTAAGGACTAAATCCTGCAGGTAGTGTCTTGCTTCAGGTGGTGTTTCTTCTGCAGTGACCACTCACAAAGTGGACGTAGGCCACCCACGGCAGGAAGGTGAGGGGGAGACTTGTGGTCAGTGCATACGTGCATGTGCTGACTGCGTGATGGGCTTGCTCTGCCTTGGCACTGGGCATAGGTCTGGCTCAGGCCTTCAGCCACAGCAGGCCTCCAAGTGCTCCTCCCGAGCCGGAGAGCTCGTTAGCAGCAGGGCCGCAGGCAGAGCTCATTGCCATGAAGTCTCTCATGGGAAGTAATGAAGGGATCTGAGCTTGACTACAAATCAATCTCTTTATCTAATAAATATGGTGCCTCATCCCTTTCCTCTCCATAATCAAAGGAAAATTCATCTTGACACCAATCCTCTGTTACCCGCGGTGGAGCCCGATGCTGCCGTGCGTGACACAGGCCCCGGTGGTCAGGCCTCACCCTGACCACAGCCCCTGCTGTGTGACTAATTGACAAGGACACAATTAAGTGCTAAGGGGAGGGGGGCTGTGCAACTTGATTCCTAAACAAAACACCTGAATCCCAGAAGATTACTGACCAAGAGACACTGGCATTGCACTCCTATTAATGGTGATCCCTAGCATGAGCTTCCTGAGCTCTCCAGGGACTGCAGCAGGCTGCACCCCCTGTCTCCCCCAGCCTCTCAGGTCTGGCTCCTCGAGGAATGAGCTTGTCCACAGACAAACGCTGATGAGACAGGAGGGTGAGTAATTCACCTTAAGGGGGATTTGGGAAGTGAATGCTTGGGGTTAGAGCTCCCCCAGGACCCTGCAGTAAGTCTGGGGTGAACCTTGCCATTCTTAAATCTGGAACTAAGTCGTTGTTTGTATTATAGCAAATTCCTTCAGGTCATTGTGTTAATTGACTAACACTCAGATACTGATTAAATGCTGTTAAGAATCACATAATCTGATCTTATTATTTCCTATAAAGGCATATAATAAATCCTTAATTACTGCTACATTAGATTTGTGTAAATCTAATTGCATGACACTCTGACTTTCCTCGCTTCATAGATATTCCTCCTGACTGTTCACGTGAAATTTGAATCTTAGTGACAGACACAAGGTGGAGGAGGTAAAATCCCTGTGAAGAAGATTTAGAGTGAAAGGGATATAACTATGTTTAATGGGGTGGAGAAAAGGAAGGTTTAGGCAAAAGCTGAACTTTTGCAAAATAGAGCCTTGGGGGATGTTGTTGGAGACCTGCATTTAAAGCTGGGCTGAAAGTAACAGAGAAAAGTATTCCTAGGAAATACCTGCCCTCGGTACTGAGGCTGGAGGCTGTCCTGGGGCATTTCCCAGTGCTGCTCTCAATCGCTTCTGGGACTTTGTAACTCTCATGGGATAATGTTCTGCTGTCAAACCGGCTCCCTGCAAGCACCAGCATGACTGGTGAAGTGTCTGATGGACATCCAGCTATATGTCACGCCAACGTCTCATTAACACTCTTCCTAAGGAAGCAAGCTGCATGTGGCGGGGCTGTGAGCTGCTGGCGGAGCAGGGGTGATGCCGCCCACTGCACTGGAGCTGCACAGGCAGTGCACAAATGTTTTGTCCTGCCTGCCTGCGCCTTGTCAGCCTGCGAGGGTTCACAACAGCACCCATTTCTGTTTCCTGTCCACCTCCCCGACCAGCCAGTAACCTTCATATTTCCAGTAGATTAAAATAGGTCGGCTTGTGCCATTATGTCAATGAACACCAAACAATCCAGAACGTATAGTAATGCAGTGGTAAAATGCTAAGGGGGCAAGTGAAAAATGTTTATTACCTTGGAGTTTCTCTTCTGCGTTTTATTTATTGCTAAATTGGAACACTGATAGCCATATGGGATACTGTTTATTATTTTTCTGCAGTCAGCATTCTAACACTCTACCCATATGCAATTAAACTGAACGCCACGCTTTGCATTGAGGTTTTTATTCCTTTTAAGAACAGAAAGGAATAACTTTGTTGCTCTGTATTGTAGAATAATGTGTTTAACACCAAAACTCCAATCAATGTGATACAGATTTTGTGTTCTTCTCTTGCCATATATTTTGTACCCACCCTGCACATGCTTCGTGTTGGCTCTGTCTCTGCTCCTAACATCAGCTAGAGTCATTTAAAATTCACAAAGCCACATGGGATTCACACTTGTCTGTGAATAGCTGGTTGCTATCAAAAGTATGTTCATGGTGAAACATTTATTTATTTATTTAGAAGTGTTTTTCTGAAGATGCCAGAAACCGTTAGTGCCTGTTATTGTGTGATAGCACACAATTCTATAAGCACTGCTGCCTTAAAGACACTGCAGCCTGTCTGTCTTTGTGCTTGTGCCTTGATTTTATTCAAATGTCTTTATTACAAATACTTTCAAATGTCAGTGGCTGCCCTTAGTCATCTGTCTCAGCTAAGTCAAGAGTTTAGAGACTCCAGCTGCAGGATGCTTGGGGTGTGGAAATAAAGCCTCTCAGTAAAAGGGAACTGGGAAGAGCAAGGAAGCTGGTAACCACTGAGTCTGAGCCATGTGGGTGTGCAGTTACACTCACTTCAGGTGCCTGCTTCAGTTTAGATTTGTTCCCAAACTGGGGAAAGAGCAAAACTGGGATGAACAAAAATAAATGGCCCAGCGTTACTGAAAACAATACTTGATCAATTACCATA
Organism: Cygnus olor; assembly: GCF_009769625.2. Taxonomy (NCBI): domain Eukaryota; kingdom Metazoa; phylum Chordata; class Aves; order Anseriformes; family Anatidae; genus Cygnus; species Cygnus olor. The sequence goes on from NC_049175.1 coordinate 37,127,259, forward strand.
AAGTCTGTTTCCTGCTGGAAAATAACATAATTGGTGGTATTTGGAACTTAAAAACTCTTCCTTGGTAGTTATTAAATTCCATGACATTTCAGCTTGATTAACTTTTTAACAGATAGAGCTTGAGGCTGTTACAGGGAGACTTCTGACGTGAATGGGATATCTGATGACCTACCGCAGTGACAGTTTCAATTATTCAAAACAAAGAAAATATATTATAAAACCTCATTAGTGAAAGGAAAATGATTAACTTATTGTCTGATCCTGTTTTAATGCTGGCTGAGCTGAAGGGCTGCGGTGTGGGAGGAAGCATCCTCCTGCCCCAGAAGGTGGAGGGAGAGCAGTGAGAGGTTTCAGAGCTCAGCTCTACCTTTGCCTCGCTGATGACATCCTGCAGGAGTTACTTCTGCCTTTTGTATAGCATATGTATTTACAGGGGGCTATTCTGTTCTTGAGAGCCCTCGTTTACAAAATCTGGCTTTGTCTAACCTTAAAGTGAAACAAACCCAAAGAAATAAGGCTCTGAACAAGCTGAAACTGACTGAGCTATTGAATGATGATCAGAGAGAGATTTAAATTCATTTCAAGATGCTCTATGCTTCAAACTACTGAAAGTGAATATACTTAAGGATTAATGGAATTTGCTTTTGTCTTTCTTAAAGAAGGAAAAAAAAAGGCTACTTAAATCAGTATTGTGCTTGTTATGCATATGAAGACACAAAGGTTATGAAAATATGGCACAATCTCTTCAATTCTTAGATTTAATTAACACATGCCTCTGAGGAACAAAGCAAAAGGGATGCTCACAATAAATGTAATTGATAAACTTGTGTTCCATATTTTGAAGGTGTGAAACAACATTGGTAATAAATGACTACTTAATAGCACAAAATGTCAGGAGAGGAGAATTTGAAATCAGTTTGGAGGATAAAGGGAGAACCTGAAGAAAGTGGGTATGTCATAAGTCATCCTTATGAAAGGATTTTCTTTTAAAATAATGAGTATTTGAAGAAATCTGTAGAAAAGATGGATGAGGGAATTGCTGTTTTTCTCAGTAAGTTTTTTTTTTTTTTTTTTAATAAAAAAGTTCTATTCCAAACCTATTTGGCCAAAGTGGTGTGTGAGTTCTGTAGGTGACTGGAGATGGTAAAAGTACGGATGGAGTGAACCTAATGGGACAGTACTGGATGATGCTTCAGATACTTGGGGAAAAGAAGAGTGACTTGGGATCTGTCATACAAAAATCTTCCCAGTTCATTAACCTGGTATATAGTTACATCAGCAATTAGACACTGTGCTATCAGAACATCAGGAAGTCCCTTGTGGTGCCCCAGCAGGTGGTGTCCGTCCTGTATAAAAAGTATTGTCATGCTGTGGGTACCCCAGGGAGCAAAGCAAGAATCAGGAGATTTTCAGAATTCTTTTTCTTGGAGTTCTTTTTATTAAAGAAGTAAGAAGAAATTGAGCAGACAGACAGGAATCTTTCTCAACAGCCCTACCACCAGTATCTGCAGAGAATTTCAAAAAATAAATTTCCATGCTTTAAAGCACATCCCAGGTATGTCTGCATCCTTTCTAACCTTGAGAGTCCTTTCCCCAGTTTGATTCACGATAAGTTTTTAATTGGAAAGAAGTGTGTGGCAAGGCATTTTTGTAGCTATTCTGACTCCTTTCTCAGCTGGGAGACTTGCCAGTTTTGTAGGGTGCTCCAAAAGTGTCCTTAACCACTTAGTAATTGTTTTCTGCTGGAAATGGGGATACAGGTGTAACCATTTCTTTTAATCAAAGCTGAAGAAAATGACTGTTGTCCATTTAAAACATGAAATGTTCAGATTAGTTCCCCCTGGAGCCCACTTTTGGGCTCCAATCAGGACTGAATTCTTCCCCAAGAAATACAGCTTTGGAGAGCCCAAGGTTTTGCCATCAGAAGTGTTGGGTCATCCTGGGGGCAGAGGTGAGCTACACGCAAGTCCCCGCGTTGAATTGAAGCTTTCTGTGGCTGCATGGTCCTCGTGCTGCATCCCCAGATGCCACCAAGAGCTCCTGCACCTTCACTGTCCCCGCAAGCAGCAAGCACACACCAGGTGTTATTGTGTGCTTTCTCTTTTAATTAAAAAAAAAAAAATAAAAAGAAATTCTTTTCTGGTTCTCTTCTGGCAACTTTTTTTTTATACATTTGAAATGATTGTTTCTCACTATCAACACCTTATTGCCAGTCTGAACTGTTGAGAGAGAATCTAGCAATTGTGTGCTAATTACTCTTATTGCTGCAATATCTCAGATAAATGCTGAAGAGTTGGAAGATAATTATTATTTAACCAATTAAGATTGTTACAAGTTCAGGAACACAGCTCTTGGATGTTTTTTCCCTGGCAAATTCAGAGGGAATGCAGTAATTTAACAGCGTTTTCAGAACTAAGCGGAAGAGATGGTCAAAGAGAATTTTTTATTTTAACAGCAGCTGTGGGATTTCACCTTTCCCTCCCAGCTGCCACCCAAGCTACCTCCAGCTTCTCATTAGACATTGTTAGATTACAGTTGTTGGATTACGGTCTGACCTCAGGTAAGCCCACAGTTTTTGTTTCCACATCTGGGTAATGTGGAAAAGTAGAAATATTGGTCTATGAATTATGATAAAGATCAATGTGGTTTTCCTTCCTCTTTTCTTGCAGATTGCAGCCACGTCCCAGTGGAGCATTCCCAGAACTGCTGTGGTGCCTTGCACTGGGTCCTCCACAATAACATTTAAGCAGTGCTTGCCTTTTTGGTTAGCAAATCATTCCCGAGTGTCTGAGGGGGAAAAACCCACCTTAGTGCTTGAGCAATCTTGCTTATGTGCCTGCGGGCAGGGCTCCTGGGCTATGAGAGGTCTAAAATAGGCTAACATTCTTGCTGATTGCCAATTAATGTGTTCATTGCTACTAATTTTTTATGCAAATTACATCAACTTTGAGTGAATGTTAACCTTATCTAGCAGTCATTTCTTGCCATTGGCACAGCTGCTAACCATGAGGGTTACCTGGACGGTGTCTTTTTGAGATGTGAGGGAGTGATGAAATGACAATTGGAGCAACCATTGGAGTACTCGGGTTCCCTGACCCCTGCCAGCAGAGCTGCTCACGGGGGTGAAGAGGGGGGACAGAGCTCCTCTGGTGCAGGTGAGGGCACCACAGGAGGTGAGGGCCGGCACTGGCTGTGCACGGGGGGGTCTTCCCCAGGGAGCTGATTGTGGGGCCGTGCTGAGGCACTTGTCTCATTACATGCAGTTTGTTTTCGTGATCAGGAATGCTCCTATGAGAATTCTTCTTCAAGTATTCGCTTCTTGTGCATGGAGTCTCGAAGATTCTTAAATGTCTTCAGGCATTACCCAGAATAGAAGGCTTTCTTTGCAAATTTCTCCTCTTCCAATTTTTGTTACCTCCTTCTGGGACTTCACCTGAGAGCTCTTGGTTTTGCAATCATGACGGACGTGCTGACTTAGTCACAGCGTGTCAGGGCCTGCTGGAGAGAGGTTCTTGTCCTCATGTGACGTGAACCAGCCCCGTGTCACAGAATCACAGAATTGTTAACGTCCTCAGAAGGAGCATCTGAGGGCCGAGGGGCAGCCTGGTGTCGGCCTGGTGGTCAGGCCTCAGTGCAGCCTGGGCCCTGCCTTACCTTGGTTGGTGCTGGAGGAGAGGAAGTAACTCTGTTTATAAATGAGCCTAGGGAAAATTTAATAACTATGTTTATGAAAATATAAACGTTGATTTAAAAACGTATCCTGGAATAAATGGCCCAAGAGAAGTTATAGATGAATTCATGGCCAAATCTGTCAAACTACTCTCACTGTGGTTCCACACCCATAGCTGTCCTGGATGAAGGACTGCATGCTGACCCTAGGGTGGGGGCTTTTGCTTTACCTGTTGGTTAATTGCCTTGGTTCTGCAGAAACTGCACTAGTTTCTCTCTCACGAGAGCAAACTGCTCTTTCATCTCCTGTTCCGCTTGCCGTAAACTCCTTTTGTACATGTGAGCTGAGAGAGACTGCTCTAATTAAGATATGCTAGAGCAAAGTTAATTTTCAGAGTTTCTTCCAGATGCCAATGGGAACACAGTGCAATCGTTCTATAGCTAAGGTAATTGGCTTCTGCTCAATGTGATGCTGGCTTACGAACAGCCAGTCAAATGCACCTATGCCAGCAATGAGCAAACTGGTCACAAATATTACCAATAATTCTTGAATTAAGTAATGCTGAGTAGGTTAATGTCTACAGTCCTGTTGCTGTGGCTAAGAGGAAAGGAGATGCTGATTTCACTGTTTTTTCTCAGTAGGATAAACAAGCTGTAAATGACTTGTGAATTTGAAAAAACAAGGTGTTCAGCATGTTCTTCTTCTTCAAGTCAGCTGTTTGTCTACACTTATTTATTCTCATTTTATGTGAATATTTTATTCCTTTGATTTTTTTCACTGGTTGGGGTAGTTTTGCCAGGCCGTGGCCAGGCAGCACAGGGTTCCTTGTGTCAAACACAGCCTAATGGGAAAAATTGCAAAAACTCATTTTACAGTTTGGAGAACTGTGGGGTACATTGGCAGTTGAGGTTATCTAATGGAAATGTTTAAGAATTGTTTGTCTTTCTTTATGCAGGTTTTAAATATTTAAATATAATTTTGAAATCACAAGTTTTCTTTAACTTGTATTGATTTTGAAGCATTTCATGGACAATGTTCACAACACAGAGAGGCTGTCACATGCTCTCACTGCCTCTCAGGGAGATTGCAGTGGATAAAAGAGAATTCTGAGGAGAGAAGCTGGAAAATACATAGAATATACATGGATTTTCCCTGGTCCTGTCAGGGCACTGATTGTTTTTCTCATTATGTTATTTCCATGAATTTCATAGATGCTGGCAAAGCTGATCCTCTAGCCACGGTGGACAAGTACACAATTTAGGAGATTTGCTCTTGCCCCAAGGGTTAAATGTGAAAGCTCTTTCTGAGAGCATAGTGGTTGTGGGGGAATGCTGAGCAGGCATAATGCACCAGGAGGTGTAACACACCGAGCCTGTCCCTCCAAGGAGTTAGTAGGGAGCCAGGCCAAACCCTTGGTGGACCCCAAACTGTTGGCAGGAGAAGAGGTGTCCCCACACTGGTGTGCATCTCCTGCCCCACTTCGGGCTCCCCCACCCCACCTAGAGGAGCTGCTGCTGCATTCGAGGAGGCCGGCTCTGGCTGCACAGGTGGACGACAGAGAGGAGAAGCCCTGCTGCATGGGTGATGCACAAGCAGCTCTGTCTCATAAGCAGGAGACAGATGCAGCTATAAATTTTGTAGGCGAGCAAAAGAACTCTGACAAGCTCTTTGTAGGTAAAATTTGCCAGAGAGGGATTTTTTGAAGAAAAAAAAAAAAAATATTCCAGCTTTTGTTCATATATGCTTTCTGAGTGACCTGTATTAATTTTTCCTATAATGCTAAATAATTAATACTTAGTGTGAAAGCTGGAATTACAGACTGCAAGCTTCAAGCATCAATGTAATCTGAAATCAACCCTCTGATATTTATCCAGCATTTATTTCTGCCTTTAGCATTCAAGAGATGCAGTAGATAATTCAGAAGAATATATGATCAAATGCAGCTTTTGAGCAGGGAGGACAGGCAGCGATAACAACTCTGCTGCTGAAATAACCTTTCGTGATTTCTTTCCCAGGCTGTTGTCTGCCTTTTCCTTTAACTCTGCTTTTAATTTGACTCTGAGCTATAAAATACCAGCCTCGTACGCTTTACATTTGTACAGAAATCCTCCTCTTCAAAGTGTTACAGAAACCTTAATTAATCCATTCTTGCTATGTGCCACAGCACAGAAGCATCCTGGCCCTGCTTTAGAGACAAGAACTGGAAGAGCAGAAACCGAGGCCTTGGTCCTATGAGCCCTGAGCCGCTGTGGTGATTTACACCCCATAAACATGCCAGCTGCCGTGATTTTTGTTTTCCAGCACCCAGCTCACGTTGTGCACTGGGTGGGCAACTGATGCGCTTGTGGTGAGGATGCTCCAGCATTGAATGCGGCAACAAAAGAGGAGCAAAATCTGTTGTGTTTGGGACCCAGCAGCAACCTCAGGCTTGTTCGGAGCCTGGGCAAAGCTGGGCCCACAGTCTGCATCTCACCAAGAGTGTTTTCCATGGGTTTAATCCCCTGAGAGCGCAGTACCTGCATGCGCATCTTGCAGGGCAAGGCGAGGAAGCATAGCCCGGCCCTTGGCACGTGGTGCACAGGCTATCACCTTCGTGGTGTGGTGGCTGCTGGACTGGGTTAGAACCTGAGATTTCAGCTTTTTTTTAAGGTTGAAAGGTGAGCAGGTGCACCCAGGCGCTATTTGCAAAAAAGCATCAACCTTCACAAAGGGGATGCTTCTGTGAGGCTCTCTGTCAGGAAGGTGCTCACGCTTTCCAAACGCTGTCACAGGGAGGGATGTCACAAGCGTCGCATTTCTGACACGCGCTTCTGTAACATGCCAATAGTAGACAGAGGTGCTCTGTCAAAACCAAATCCTCATCAGGACTGTAGTAATCTTCCCACAACCTCTCCGTCTCGTTTGCTGGGATGTCACTGGGGCGCGCTGGCAGGTGGCTGTCACGCTGAGGAGCTCCATCCCCCGCGAGCCCCCGGGATGCCCGGCGCTGCTCCTCGTGTTCCCATGTGTCAGAGCATTAGGATTTGATATGGCATCCTAATAGCCCAGCAGGAAGGCACGTCAGCAGGATTTGTTAAAGTGCCAGGTAAGAAAAGGAAAGCAATGATACCAGAAGCGTGAGAGGTATAATAAGAGTGGAAGGAAAATGTGCATTATTTACCTGTTAATCTTTAAGTGAAGAAAGAGCAGAATGGGTAGTGCTTTTCACCTAACAGGACAAGACATATCCTCCTCTCTGGAACATAACATTTTTTCCCTCATTCCTTTCCTGGACGTTTCTAGCCTGTTTTATGACAGTGATTCAGGAAAGCACATACTCATGGGCTGCCCTAACCGTGGGTTTGAAATTAAACCAAGTGGTGAAGCAGAGTCAGTGTGTTCCAGAACAATTTTAGACACCACGTATAACCCTTTCCAAGTATTTTCTTGAGGGTTTGTTCCTGCGGCTACCTGAGGGACGCTATTTTTTGTATGAGGAAATAAAATCACAATGCTAAAAATGACTGCACATCAGAGCTGTTGGAATCACCGCGGGTGAAGTTCATGTCCGCAGTTACTCACCTGTTATTTCCAAGGCCTTGCAAGTTTGGTACAAAATTCATCTCTACTAGGAAGCTTTAAAATCTCAGTCCAAACAAATTTCTTAGCTATATAAATTAGAAGTAAAAGGAAATTATATTGTGAAGGTGCCAGAACTGTTGGAAAGTGACTATTTCAAAGAGCGATTTCATCAATTTAATTTGACCATGCGCGAACACCGTGGGGATGTGGTACTCTACACTGAGCTGTTAGCACGCAGAACAGGAATGTAAACTGCTTATGTCTGCCATTGACAGATGGTTCATTTCATAGAATATCATCGGGAAGTGTATTAAAAAAAAAAAAAGAGAGAGGGAGAGAAACCCAGAAGGTTTCTCAAGGGGCTATAAGCTGGAGTTTCAGAGGCCGTGAATCTATGTAGGATGATCAAAACTACAATCAGTAATTCACACTTCTCTCTGATCTCAGAGCTTGAAATGAGCTGTGCCTGTTTTACTTGTGACTCTTTCCCTCTCTGTATGTTGCCAACGTTATTATTTACACTGCTTTGATGCATTTAAATTATTACTCATATGCAAGAGCGAACATTTCTTCTGGTGGAGAGACTGAGAAGAGTCGAGGTGGTGATGCAGCGTTGTGCTGTGAACAAGGGGCCCGTGCTGCCCAACAAAGAAAGCACGGCACAGTACGGAGCCTGGAACACCAGGGCTGCAAAAACACCACTGCTTTAGGAGCACTGGCATGTGTTTTCAAGGAGTTACAAGGTTTGGTTTCCTTTATTGTACGTTGGAACTCTGGAATTTCTGAGTCTGGACAATGCTTGTACACGCTCAATTTTTGATGAACATCGTGGTCCCAGCCCTGTGTCTGAAAGGCATTTTTTTTTTCAGTGTTGATGTGGTAAACTTGTTAATTAATGGGCTTGGTACAAGCTGAATAATTTGAGACATCTTATCCCAGGCATACCATCCTTATATTGAACCTTTAGTATGTTAATAGTGCTGGAGAGACCGATCAGAAACAATCAGGAGGGGAAAACTGAAAGCTCGAATAGGAGGAACTGGAGAGGGTTTCTGGGTGGGACAAAAGCCCTTGAGAGTTCAAATAGCGCAGAAGAGAGCTGGCTCTGCAGAGTCTCGTGGGGGAGCCAATGGAAGCAGCAACTCTTCCTGTGTGGAGGGATGTCTTAATCCCATGATTCTTATTTTTTCTCCCATACAGAAGTTGGTTTGATTTACTAGCAGAGCCAACAAAATTGCTACGCGTGAACTCTGCAGAGACTGAAAGGGAGAGATGAGCCTTGGAAAGGTCATCCACCAAAGCGGTCTGCGACATCAAAAAATTGAAAATTAGTGTGTAGCTGCAGCTAATGGACCTTAATACATTTTGAATTGTCCTACTGGGAGCAGGAAACAGTTGCAGAGGATGGATGAGGTATTAATATTTGCACTAGCCTTTAATTCTTACCAATGCAGTCTCAAGAAAACGTCTGTGTGGTTAAAAGTTTTCCCCTCATGGACAGAGCTGGCAGGGGAAAGCCAGCACTGAAGTTAGCAACAGATAGAGTACTCAGACAATGTTTTCTTAACTTTTCTTTTTTCTTTTTAACATTGGTTATGTGGAAACTTTTTCCTTTGAGGTATCACATAGATGCAGATAATTTCTGTAAGCATTTTGTCAAAACTCAGAGCCAACAGGTGGTTTAAACCTGTCTGTCCAAATTTCCCACTCCATTTATAACTGAGTTACAAAAAAGAAACTTGAGATGAAGTCTGTGCTAGAACAGTGCCCTTTAATAAACTCTGCGGCCCTTCCACACCTCAGGGCTGATTAGGCACGGCTGCACGGAACTGAGACATTAGCTTCTGCCAGGGAATGAACTATCTGATGAACGACTGCAGCCACAGCTCTAGACAAAGTTGTTTCTGATGCATGTATGGGTGAATTCAGAAGCATGTCCTTAGTTTACGGGAAGAGAGTCTTGAAAACAAAAAGATATTCCAAAGTTTTTCATCACTACCCTGGCACAAACTTCTTCGATTGCCATGTATGCTTACATTTTTCTGCCAGCAGGAGTCCAGGACCTCACCCAATATTAATTATTTATTTCTGCTTCTAAAAGATCTTTAGGACTCCATGCTACAAAACTTCAGTTCCAAAGCCAAGAAATGAATGTTAACTTTGCAAATGTGAGCTACAGAGAACAACACCCAGCCAGGGGGCTGCACCAAGCCAACGAGCAATGTCAGGAACAACCACGAGCAGCTCCTGAGCTTGCTGAAATCCCAAGAGCAGAGCAGGGATGTTTCAGCTGCTGCTGCAATCAGAGGTTATTAATGCTGGGTGCCAGAGGCAAAAGTGGTCATGGCGGTAGGCTCAAGATAGAAAAGCACAGAAGAGATACTCTTTTTATAGTTTGTTTTTTTTTTTTTCTCTACTGCAATGGAAAAAAAAAACCCAACAGCACAAATTGATATCCTGATTAAACTGGAGGACACCTGCCTCTGGTAATGATGGAATTAAGCAAATTATCCTTTTATTGCACCATTCTCAAGTTTTTATATAATTCTCCTCACGTCTTTCTTGTAATTGCAGCATCTAAAAACCTTTCCTTCAAACAGTGTCACTGATTTCTTTTGTAGGTTTGTTTCTTTCCTTTATAGAGGGAAAGGTATAAGTAGTAAGTGGTTTGGTTTTCTCTTCAGTTTTTAAATAAGGCCTAATTATTAACTAAGTATTTTGAAGGGAAAAAAATAGTTAAAAGACTGTATAAATTGTATGCAGAGTGAAGATCCAGTCTGGTCATGGCGATGGAGGTTGGGTCAAGTTCTTTACGTTTAGTGCATTGTCTCCAGGTAAGGAGAACTTGGAAGAATTGCTATTGGGGAGCACCAGGCATAGTTTTTTTTTTCTTTTTTTTTTTTCTGGTTAACAACCTCTTACTGACCACAGATTGCTTCTGTGTGAGGTGGAAAACCGTGTCTGAAATCTGGTATAGGCTATCTTTATTTCTGTTTCATGGTACAGGTCTTCCCAGCTCCAGCTGAAATAGCTGTTATGTCATTAGGTGGTGCCAGTCGCTTCAGCAGCCTGGTTTGGTTGTCCGCGTTTGTGTTCTGGCTCAGCTGCATGCAGACCTCCTTGATGAATAGCAGACTTCCAGCACATACAAATGGCCAACCATTATGCTCCCTTTAAATGGCTTTCAGATAAATACAAAGGGAGGAGATAAACGATTTAACAATAAAATATTTGCTCATTTTTAAAGTTACCCGAAGTTCCAGGGAACTTCAGTGTAGTGGAAAGAAAGCCCAAGGAAAGCTCGCTTCACAGAAACCATCACTTCTTGGAAGCTAAGCTCTCAAAACAGTTTCGTATAATATTAAATGTGTTAGAGGAAATTCGGACGCTTGGGTTGATGAGGTGAGGTGGTGGAGCTGGAGCAGCCCTGAGCTCCCGGTGTGTGGGCTGCCCTGCCTGGAGCCACGGGCTGGGCAAGCCCCCCAGGTCCCTTCCAGCCTGACCTGGTTTATGATTCAGTGCCCCAGAGTGGTGACAGTGCTGAATCTCAGTGTTCAAATGTGCTAATTAGATTCAGAAAATGTACGTGTTGTTTCAGGTTGTCACAGTGATGATATCTGAGAAATAAGAGTGGCTCCCAGCGAGCCTGATGCATGCGGGTGTACACCCTCAGGGAGAAAATGGGTTATTTTGTTAGCAATGCAGCAGAACATTTTCCTGTCTAAATAATACGATATTGAGATTTTGCTATATATAAATGTCTTTTTGGGTATGCTTTGGGTATGTTTTTGGGAGGGGCAATGTGTTCCTGCTGATTTTTTTTTCTACTGTTTTTTACACATCACACATAAGAATTCCTGCTTCAGGTGATGTGCACTGAGTTTGAAATGCCTCGACAACAGATAATGGGAAATTCAGGAAATAATTGCTTTCTTTTGATACCTCTTCTTCATTTCCCCACCTCCCCCCAAAAAAACGGGAAAGACTTGGTGAGAATAATGCAGACTGTGCCCATGGAGCCTGCAGGAGCAGCAGAGAACGCAGAGAAGAGACTTCTGAGTGCTTTTGCTGTTTTCCGCAGGGATGCCCTCAGGTATGTAACTGAGCCTCAGCAGTCCCCTGCTGCCAGCAGTTCCCTGTGATCCTGTTGCCAAGTTTTCTTCTCCTTTCCTGCATTAATTTCTACATTAATTAGTGCATTGATTACTGCACAGTGGTGTTGGTCCGTGTGATGACTCTGAGAGTTCTAGGTTTGGTGCTGAGTAGCGCATGTACAGATGTGTGCCTGTGGGGATGCCTGGACCATCAGGATGGTTGTACGTGAGCGGGTGTGTGCATGCACGTATAGACGTGAGCATTTGCACACATACACGTGCATGTACATACATACCTCGTCTACACGATGGTATTGCTGTGAATTTTTATCAGCTTGAAAGAAACCCAAGAAACAACAAATGACCCAGGTTACAAAGTCAGAATAATAAGGCTTAAAACATGTCATCACTGGGTCTTTGCTCAGCTTTCCTCTGATTTCTGTGCTGGTAAAGCCTGGCTGGTGCCCTGGCTCACCAAGAGGGAGGGGATGTGGCAGAGCCATCCTGAGCCGTGGCTGGTAGCAGTGCTCACCCCCATGAGTGCACTGGGAGCGCCCCGTTCAGCAGGGCTCTGCTGCGCGAGGCGGCTCCAGCAGCGCGAGCGGTTGCGCTGGGGCTCCCTGGTGGTACTTACGCCTTGATGGAGGGTGGCTGGTGCTTAAACACGGGGTGAAATAGGGGCTGACACAGCAAGCACTGCTGCTCTGTGAGGGCAGCAGCTGTTCTTTAAAAAAAATGCCCTGAGGTAAGTGAAAGGATTTCTCGTGGGCCTTTTGCCATTTGTATGATTCCAGTGAATAAAACGCCAAAATGACGATAAAGATTTTCCTCCCTTAGGTGATGGTTTACATCAGTTGCTCTAATAGCCAAGCATTAATTTTATATATCGCTTTTACTAAAGTCATTTTCTCTTAAGTGATATTTTCAGTGCATCCCTTTAATACATAGTATGTTCTGATTGTCATTTTTTGTTTGTTGTTTTATGTTTTTTTTTTCTTTTTCTATCACAGAAATGGCCTTTATTTTCTCTAAATGACGGGATGATTTTCCTGTCTGTGAAGATTGAGGACCAGAAGTGCTGTGTACTGAAGTCCCGTACTTATCCGCGGGCCAGACATCATAGCAGTCTGTCGTATCGCTCTGCTGAGCCTGGACTTGGAGGTAATTCACTGAATATTATGGCCAAGTCCTGGGGTCCGCTGAGCAGAGGTTAAGTTTGCTATGTGGTGATAAACCGTGCGCTGCGGCTGCCTAGCAGACTAACTGCTCTGTCTTCTGGAGCTGGGGAAAGTCAAGTTTGGTCTGCTTGGTACTCATCAATATACTCAAAATGTAGTCTCCAGACCATTTTCTGTCATGCAGCCCTTCTAAAGCACTCTGTTAAGCTGACTTTGCTCCCCGCTGTAAGAGCCGTGCACCCCGGCCAGCGAGGTGCCTCTGAGTCCCTGCGGTCCTCTCCCAGACCTCCTCCCTGGGGACTGAGCAGTGGGACAAGAGGAGCACCCAAAACTGCGTCAGGGAGGGTACTAGCATTAGCATTATTAGCCAGGAGGTGTCTCTTGCTAGGATAAATGCCTCTGTCGTATGAGTTATTTCATATAACACATATGTCCATATATATTTGACATCAACAGCGACGGCAGAGGTGTGGGCAGAGCAGCGCAGTGCTCTTGCAGAAAGGGAGAGGCTTTTCAGACAACCTTGTCTCCTGAAAAGGTGTGGAAAAACATTTCTATAGCAAACTGCTTTTTGTCTTGAGAACATTTCACTATATCAGGTGCTTCACCACTGCAAGGTTCAGTGACTGTCAGAGATATTTACAACCTGCGAACGAGGAAACCATCACAGAGGTAAGGTGGGAAAAAGTACAGATACATAAATTTAGCTAACACACATCTGACCGACTACAGGTGCAGCTGCAAAGCACACTCCTCAGAAATAAAAAAAAAAAAAAAAAAAAATACGGGTAGCATTAATCTCTCATGATGAATGTGGTGACATCACCTTTCTAACACAATTGCTTTTTATTTCTCTTTAAGAGACTTTGGCTTGGCTGCCGATAGGAAAAATGAGATTTTTATGAAGAAGACTGTGAAGAATGCTGTGATTAATCTTGAGGCAAATCTCAGACTTTTCTGAAGTTTCTATTAAGCAGGATGCTAATTTTATCATTTCCACTCTTTTCCACGTTTTCCTCTAGGACATATTCAGAAATTCTGAGTGTTAAACCAATCCTTTGATTTTTCCAGCTAAAGGGAACAAACTGAACAGCCCGTGGTGGATTGACTTCTATTAGATTCTTCAGGCATCACCATCAGTGTGAACTCCATTTAAGTAACACCGTCAGAGACTTAATTTATTATATAATTGATAAGAAATATCACCTAGGAAGCCTAGACAATGAAAGTGACTTGCACAGGAAATATTTCGCTAAGAGACAGCGACATGGGAACGCACTGGAGGCAGAAAATTGAGTTATGGAATAAATAGGTAAAAAATAATTCTTTGCGTATAACAAACTTCTATTTATTTATTGTTGTATGGAATTTGGGAGGGCCTGGCATTACTTATTTGTAGACGACAATAAAATAGGAGAAGGGGAGTTAAGCAGAAGGGGCTGGAGATGGAGATTAAAAAGGGAGGTGGAAGCCAAAGGGGGGGGAGAGAATTGCCAGGAGGAGCAGGAGAAATCAAGAGATGAAGAAACAGCTGGGAAGGCAGCGTCTGGGAAAAAGGGGGAAGAGTGAGCAGGAGGCAAGGGCAATACTGAGCTCTGGGGGTATCCTGCTGTAGGAGAAGCTGGAAAATACCTCCTGCTGGGCTCTTAGAGATGAATTGCCTGCCTGGGAGCAGACCAAGTGCTGTCAGGGATGCCTTTGTGCCACCACAAACTGTTTCTGTTGCAGTGGAGGGTCGTTTGCATTTCTCTCCTATGCATATTTTAAAGAGTTTGTGATCATCTAATAAATACTGCTGTCTGCAGCATTTCTGCTGAGTGCACGATGGTTCCTCGCTTCTGTACATGCTTCGTAAATGGAACCAACCTGTTGCTAGATGAATTTCTGTCTCGTGGATGCTGTGACCAGGGAGAGGGGTTTGGCTTACCAGCTGCCCCTTTGGAATTTGTCCTTTGCCATAATGCCTCAGTATCAACACTTGGATAACAGAAATTAAGGCAAAACCCTAAAATGGGGAAAAGAAAGGGGAAAAAAATCATCAAACCCTTGACAAGTTGCCAGGGCAAGATCAGGAAGATGATCATCTAAGCTAGGAAAGAGCCAGCACCTATGGGGAAGGACACTGAAGGGTGAGAAGTGGGTAGGAGTGGGGTGCTGAAACAGCATAAGGTCCAACATCTCATGATTAACTCATTAACTATAAACGAAATAACATTTCAAGTTTCCTCCACGTTTTTCTACCCCATAATTTTTTCAGGCTTCTTTAAAACAAAGACCTTTCTCTAGTTTCAAAGCGGGTTTCAAAAAGTAGCTTTTTCCTCCCCACATATCTTTTCTCCGTTCTGTATCTAAGGCTATAAAACATGGCAGATAGCAATGTTTCTAATTAAGTTTTTGAAGCCCTTTGCCAAACCCCTGTCTAAGGGCTGAGAGGATACAAATCACTTGATGATTGCTTCCAACAATGGTCAACCAATGGGTTTGAAAAATACAGATCAAAAGGTTGATTCTCAAATATTTATTATAATAAGCTGAACAAGCATCAGGCTGTAATTCATATGGCAGAATGAAATCCTTGCTAAATCATCACATCATAAAGAAAATTGCTTTTTTAATTTAATATTTCTTTTTCAGCTGTTTCTATAGAGACATGCTAATTTAGGAGCTTAATTTATTATCTGGAAGAATATTAAGCTAGATACAAGTTTTCCCCAAATCACTTTCAAGTGAAACCAAGGGCTCACGTAAGCGAGGCGTGTGAGCAAAAGTGCAAATTGTCTCCATCATTATTATTACATGATTTCCCATTATATGGCTCATCATTCCTCCGGCAGCAAAGGAGTGGATAATGATGCTCTTTGCCACTAGTTTGGTCACTGAAATACTGTAAACTCAGCAGTGATACAGCAGCAGCCTTTTCCTGAGAGCTGTAGCACGGCAGTGGCAGAAAACCGTTTCTTGGTTGGGGAGGCGTTGGTTCTGTCTAAGAGCTGACCCAGCACATGCTGAAAAACAACAACAAAACCTGGCTGCTTTGCTTCAAATCTGTCACTGTAGCCTCATTAGCTTTTCAACGCCCGGAGAAAACCCTGGATATGTTTTTTCTCTATAGCCCACCCAGCATGACGGGCTCAGGTCCACAAACGGTATCGCAAAGAGGAAGCGTCCCCACGCTCAGCAGGGACATGTGCCCCTTCCACCCCCTTTTCGCACCAGGATGCTGCATGGCCACGTGCCAGCCCCCTCCCACCCTGCCCTAACAAGGGTCATGACAAAGCACAAAGGACTTAGACGAGTTCAGCTCCTCGGATTTACCCTGACCCTCTTCATCTTGTGTCTGTGCTCCCCAGCTGCGGGGCAGCTCGTGGGGTGAAAGCCAGGGGCTCCCGCTGGTGAGCAGGGGTGGGAGGAGGGGTCCGACGAGGGAACTGCATGGACAGGGTGCAGGCCCAGGAGCGCCTCGCTCCCCAGAGCTGCCCAGTAGAAGACCAAGGCTAACGTGATGGCTTTGTGAGGCTTCTTCTGTAGCCTCAAACTATTATTTAGATCTTCAGACGTATTTTATTGAAAGCATTGCAAATAGACAGCTTGGCCGTGTGAATTAGCTTCTCTTTGAGTGACCTGGTTTTTGTCACATTATTTTGTCGTGTGAATTGGTCTGCATTAGAAGTGATTGTATATCATCAAATGCTACCTATTTCATAAAGTGTGTGAATGAAGGGATGATAATTTAGTCCAGTTCAAAATAGACATGTCTCTAGCTTAAGAAACTAGCAGCCAGTTGCTGTCTTTGTTGAATCACAGAAATAAATAAGTGCTTTGTGTATTTTAAGTGTGGTTGGTGCAGAGCATAAGCTACGTAGCAGACTCCACAGGGGACAAAAAAAAAAGAGAAAAAAAAGGATGCTTTGCTGGTCTAGTGCAGTAAGTAAACTGTGAAAGATTAGCAATACTAACAAAAAAAATAATCCACAGCTTGTATCTATTATGTGTCATTTATGATTTAAAACGTTGATCATAAAAAAGACTTTTGGTTCTTTTGGTTCCTTTATGGTATTGGAAGTTTCCTTGCCTGCTAAGGGAAAGACAGTAGGTCAGGAGATGCAATGGAGGCACTGGTGTGTTCGGGAGGTTATCCGTGCATCTCACCACCTGCAGCCGTACCCGTCCTTTCTGTGCCCCAGTTGCTGCATTCTCAGTGATGTGGGGGAACAGAGCAGCCTCGTGCCCTTCCTGCAGCCTGCTGCACTTTGCACGCCTTGCTGCTGCTGAGCGGCTTCGCGTTGCGTGGCACACAGCAGTAACGTCCCACCGCTGCCCGGCTCTGGCAGGAGACGCCTCGTGCCCTTGCTCACTCCTGCTTCCCATCTGGCCCAGGAGCCCAGCCCCGTGAGAGGGCTGGCCTCGCGCTGGGCAACGAGAAACACCTTTAAAGCTTTTTAATATTTCCTATTCTTTTTTCTTTACACTGCAGCCAAGTACGCTGGTTTTATATAGAAAGCGCTGCTCTTTTGCTAATTAGAGGCATTTCTACAGCACTAAGGTTTAAAGGTGAACCTTGAGATCATTATCTCGTTATCTTACCTCAACCAGTTGTTCCTTGCTGCTCACAATTGATTTCCCTTTATAATAAAACATTTTGTTTAATTTCCCAGAGATTGATTCACAGCCCACTGAAAGCTAGAGAAATTTTTCCACCGTGTTCCATGCTCCTTGGGCAGGTGATCCCAGGGCACCAGCAGTCCTTTGTAGAACAAATCAGAAGCTTTAACAGGACAAAGATTTTGCTCCCAAGACGAATGGGTGCTGGCCAGGAGCAGCTTGTAAAATCATTTTCCCACATGCAATTTTGAAACTTATTTTATGGATTTTGTCATAAAAGGTAAAGTAAGAGGGAAGAGAAAGGAGTCACAGGTACAGCTGCCTGGAAAGTATTCCAGGGAGGAAAATTTCCCTCCAAATTGTACTGAATTTGACAAAGATTTAAGAATTAAAGTTTCTAATTCCAAGTTGGGAAATGAGTATTTTGAGCTTTTAGAGAGAGCTTTATGGGGATTTGTCATTTTTCTGTGGGTAAGTGCATTTGTAGGACCCGGTTTTGTTGTACGCAGTGTGATGCAATGACAAGGAGCACCACAACTGGTGTCAGGCTCCCAAACTTTCCTCGCATATTCTTCCTGAAGATCCAGTACTGGTAAATGTCTTGATTTCCTAAAATTGAATTTTCCAGCAGGTCCCTGCGCTGACCAAGCTCTGGTCAGCGTGGCGGTGCAGGCAGGGGAGCGCTGGAGACGCGGTGGGAATGGGCTGCGGGCAGTGCTCGGCCCCGCACGCTGCGTGCCCCGAGGTGAGGCACAAGCACAGCAGCAGCAGGGGCTGATTTCTTGCCAGATCCCTTCTTTTCTGGGAAAGAATGAAGGTTTTACTTTTTTCTCGAGGGTTTTTATGTTCCCAGCATGTGAGCCTGGAAGGTGTCCCTGTGATGCTGCCCTGCAGTGATGCTGCCCTCTGTGCACATTTGCCCGCTAGCTAGCTGGGCTTGTTTTTATATGTACCTATTTATTTTTTACTGCTGCAGCTTATCTGGTGTACTGCTCAGAACATTTTTTATATGCAGGCATTACTTTGGTATTTGTCAAACTATTGGTATTAGTTTCACCAGCCTACTAGTATAGCTGTCTGGAATAGTAGCCTAAAACACAAATAGGACACGGGCCCTTTATATGAGGAAAGCATTTTGCAAACACCACAATAAAAGATTGTGTGAGTCCAGTAAGTGGCTTTCAGCAGGGAGAAAGCAGTATTGGCAGCCTGTTTCTTAAAGCTAAGCTCGAGGCAGTAAATTTATTGCTAATGGTTTTACTTTCCTTTTCTGTCATGGTCTTTGGATACTCTTAATTTAAAGAATTATGTTATTTTCATACAATAGATCGATAAAAGAGAAGAACTTTCGTGGCTGCTTCTGGCTCAGAGAAGGAGTGGTGGCCACGGGCTGGGGAAACGCCGTTCATTCAAGCCCTGCGGAAAGGGAGTCTTCCTGCCGCTTCTCTAGGGCTTGGGAAGGTGAGATTTTGCAGTTTTTCTCTGAAAGCTGAGAGTTAGTCACCGCTGTTCAAACTGAACCCCGTACCTGGGCAGCTGGAGCTGCTCGCCGACGGAGCTGCTGCCGAGGGCACCGGCAGAGCTCTAGGAGGCTGCAGTAGGTGCTCAGAGCCATTCACCTGGCGAAGTTACTGAACAGAGCCCTTCTAGTACTTTCGCCTCCTTTGGAGAATTTAATGCGATTTGATACTGACATGTATAACCACAAAATTAAGGACTTTTCAGTGAATTATGACGAGTGGCTCTCGGTCTACCTGTAAAGAGTGGCTGGACAATGCACCCTGGCACCACTGCAGGGGTTAGCACAGGAGCCTGCTGGCACTGCAACGCTTTGGGGTTATTACACACCAGGTATTAACTGATTCCCGATGAGCAGGTGCCCACCTGCATGCCACGTGCCTGTTCTCCTTGCTGGTAGTCCCAACTACTCAGTGCTGAGCTGGTGTCTCTGGGACCGCTGAGCCTCAGTGAAACTGCCCCTGCAAGGCAGCTTCTCCAAAACAACGGCGTGCGAAGTGAGCAATGTTCCTCACGCCACTAAATGACCTCCAGGAGCAAGACAAAATATTTTATCTGTAAGTCTGTTTTCCTAGAGTGATGTAGGCTGAATGACCTTTCTCCTACTCCAGTCCATAAACAGTGACAAGCACAAAATGTTTGAAAAAGCCTCTGCTGGTGATGGGTCTGTGGCATGTGCAGGGTGACCATGGACGTCAGGTGTGTGCCCTCCTGTCCTGACAGCACAGGAATTTAGGAAGGGCCTTAGCTGCTGCAGTCAAATTCAGATTCCCACTGCAAGTGATAATTCTGAAATAACATTCCACTTCGTGGGTTTCCACTTATGCCGATATTTCATAAGCAGCTATGCTAAGATAGGCGTTAAGGTTACTAAACAGACACTTAGGAATTAAGCAATGCTGTAATCTGTACTGTGTGTTATAATGGGATCTTTAATTATGTGGTCATGCTGTGACCTCTGCAGAGGTTTGGAGGGTTCAGAAAGATGACTTAATTACAAAGTATTTCTTTCTATTTCCTCTTCCAGCCTGTATAGGTTCTCATTTCACAGCTACCTAGACTGCTTGGGTGGGTAATTTGGATGAGGCTGTTTCTCTAGGGACCGTCAGGTTCTTAGTGTAGCACCAGGCGATGCTATTTTTACAGTGCTTCTCTGGGTGATTTGAAGTGTGAGGGCTTTATGGAGAAGCTAAGGTCAAACTCGTTTCTGTGGCTGCTAATTTTGTTGCTCAGCTTGAGGCTCTTTCGGTTCATATCTGTTTTATCATTTCCTCCAGTCTGGGTGCTGCCCCAGCTGATGCAAGCTCCCAGCAGCTCTGCAGCCTTGCCCACGTCCCACGTTGGCTGCTCAGAGGATAAACTGCAACTCCCAGCCACTGTGGGAGCCTGAGCAGGGCACGCAGCAGCACAGGGGCTCCATCAGGATGGATGGGCTTTGCCAGCCTCGTTCGCGCCCAGACACTGGTGCGGAAAGCAGTGGTGCTCGGGGCGTGGGGCGTGCATCAGATCGAAGCTCCAGAAACCTCTTGGTCACAGCCACGGAGAGCTTCATCTCCTTGTCTACAGGCGTGACCAGCAGCTCTGCAAAACTGAGAGATTTTTGACAATTTGCATACTTATAGGGTTGTGTTGACTTGTTTGTTTTTATAGTGCACAATTTCCAATGCGCTTCACAAAACCCACTTACTAGTTTTACCAGCCTAGCTTCTGGCCGTATCAGGAGAGAACAAAAAGGAAAATGCAGGGTTTCCCAGAATGTGCGCACGGCTCTTTCATGAAGATCACAAGGTGATAAAAGCAACTTCAAAGAGAATGGCAGATTTTAGCAATAAGCACTTCTCCCGTGCCTTCAAACCACACACCAGCCCCTTCTTATCAAGAGCGCAGCTCCTGTGTGTGCGCATTTGCTGTAGACCAAATGTACTCGCGGTGCTTCCCGGCGTGGTGCAGCTTAATTGAACAGCTGAGCACAGGAGAGCAATTGATTTTCTGTAGTCGGGAGACACGGGGCAGTGGTTGGAGAAGTAACGCAATCCCCGCCTGAGGAAGGATTACTCAATCTATACCAGACTATGATTTGAAAACAACGGCTAAGCAGCATCAAGTGCAAGTTCAGTACACAGGTTTTGGAACTGTCATGCATGAAACGTTTTTGATGATGTCCGTAAGTGTGCCTAGAAAAGAAATAGAGAAAAAGTTTGTGAGGATTTTCCAGAGATAGTTTATAGATTCCGATGAGGTTTTCTTTCTAATAAATAGTGCTCGTCCGTGCAAGCAGCACAGGTCCATGCACTGATGAAGTCTTTGGATCAAACTGCTCGCAGCACGGGGTGAGATCGTTGTTTGTGAACGGGGTTTCTTGTTCTTGCAAGCACAATAAGTCATGGTGGAAGCTTAACAAGTCTCTGGTTTTGTCTGATAAGGAAGTTATTGATGAGTGGAGGAAAGGAAGAAGTGAATGAGCCAGGGAAAGCTAAAAGTGATTCAAAGACACAGGAAGGGAAAAGTAGTGTGTTCACGTGAAAAACATCAAGGAAGGTGTGATCAGTCAGGGTGATGGGTCAAATGATGGAAAGCACAGAAATGAAGCTGGGGAAAGAAAGTGAAGGAAGAACCATGTGCCAGGGCTAGGACTTTCCACGTTTTGGGAAGTAAGAAGAGTCTTTGTAAAACCTTCAACCTACTGTGCAAAGCATGTGGCCAGAAGAGGGACCGGGGGCGGTGTGGAGGCAGGAGGCAGAGCGGCAGTGGAGGAACAGTGGCTGTGGTTCGTGGTGAGGTCCTTGGTGCCCCGCGGACAGCACTGCCCCGTGGTGCTTCTCCTGAACCCCATCAGGGCTTCAAACCCCCTCGTGGAGTTTGCTTCCCACCACTGAGCAGGCTTCCAAAACTCGGATAGTTTTGTGACACTGCTATCACCATCTTCAGCATTTCAGTATTTTAGGGTGCGTTTTAAAAATAAGATATTTGTGCATTCTTTTCTGCTATAATTTTACTGTATTCATATATCAAGGATAATTTTGTAATTTCTGATCAATTCTATTTAAATAGTATTGGGGGGAACATGGTGCTTGGGCTCACGTAGATGACTTTCCAACACCGGGTCTATGAAACGCAGAGTTTTCTATGGTGACAGACCATTTAAAGCTGATGCATTTTATTAGAATGGACTTTAAAAAACAAACAAAAAAACAACCTCCTGGTAATTTTTGTATCTCTTTAAATTGGTCTTAAAATCACACTTTGATTTTTTTCTTTCTGTTGGCATCATAAAAATGATGTTTTGTTTGCAAGTAATTACATATTGACTGCTGAAGTGCACTCACTGCTGAACATTTATTGAGGAAGATAGTTTTATTAAACAGGGGGAAGAGGGTGCAACAAGTTGGGTGGAAGTTTGGCTGTATACAGCCAGCTTTTATAAGGAGGGGTAGCTGATCTTGTTTCAGGACTAGAGAAAATGCAACTTTTCATTTACTTTTCTGGACTACTGCCTTTGCAAACAAAGTTAAGTATTGCTTTGCAGGAAGATGGATTTTTTTGTCCCGCAGAAGTTCCTTAGTGTTTACAGAATGACTGTAAATAAGATATTTTTGCAAAATTTTGTTACACGTTTTGGTTGACTGGAATGAACACAAGCTGTAAGTCACCTGGGAGATTTTGGCAGTGACTGTGGCCACTCTAGTAATTCTTCACAAATCCGTGGGGATGTGGGGAACAGCCACACCGAAGCTGTTTTCCTGTGCTGCAGCTGGCTCTGCAGCTCTATCATCCTCTGCTGAAAGTGCTCTGGTGTATTAATATTCCAATGATTGTAGCATTAAATCCGACCAGGGAGTTAATTACATTGGAGGTTACTTTTAAGATCTGCCAGCGATTCCCTCCCGGGACCCTCCTGAGGGATCGGAGGACCCAAGGAGCCGCTGGTGAGAGCTCCTGCACTGGCGGGGAGAAGAGCGGAGTGAACGCGTCTTCACAGGGACGTCTCTGAGAGCAGCTCTGGTGCCAGGTTCTTCAAAAATCAGAGCTGCTGGAGATGAAATCCGAATAACCAGTTGTAGCTGATGTTAAGGTTTGGGCTTTGCTGAGCTCTTAAGCACGCATTGCTTCTCGCTGATCTAAACCTCATTTCCTTGAGTGGCCAGCAGCAGCGGGTGGTGCAGCAGCACCGCAGCAGTGCCGTGCTTCTGGACACACGGTTTCAGAGTGGTACAAGGACGGTTCAGAGGTAGGATCCCACCTGCTGCTCCCCTTGCGTGGCTGCAGCCCCACTTTATCCCCCCTTCACCCTCCACCACTGCCCAGCAGAGCGCCGCCGCGCACACCGTGTGCCGGGGCCAGAAGGGCATGGTGCAGACACTGCTTGCAGGACCTGCGTGGGTGCCACTGGGTCTGGATGAGTCAACATAGCTTCCTGGTCTTCCCAAAACCAGGGGTGGGTTGAACAATTTAAGAAAAAAATCCACTTTTGAGTTTCTTTTCAGAGAAAATTGTGAACGGGCCATCAAGCTGAAGGTCTTGCTGGATAGACAAATGAAGACCACGCTGCCTAATTAGACAGCCTAATTAATAAAGCCCATTGTTTCTTGTATAAGCCACTGTTAGCCAGTGCAGGGCAGTAATACCAACATTGCTGAATGTAAGGACTCACAGGGATTTCTAAGAGATTAAATATTTATACAGGTAATAAGAATATCCAGTTATTCATTAGGCAGGGTAAATGTACTGGAGGGACATGAAATGCTTTTGTTTCAGAGTACAACATCTCACTGAAGGCTGAAATTTGGAAGGCTTTCCCTCCTCCCTGGTGAATGTTTGTCCACAGCGGGTTTATCAGCCACAAACAGCAGAGGTGGGAGAGCCACCAGGCGGTCCCGAGCTGTGCAGCCGCTGCCGCAGGTCCGCCGCTGCCTGAGCATCCCCGGGAGATTCCTCGTTCTGCCCAGGGGGTCGTGATCATGAACGTGTTCATTAATTCTTCTGCTCCTATGAAATAAGGAGATTTGGATGTGGCTGGCTTGATCAGAGCTGCATCCAGCTGCGTAGGAGACCTCTGTGTGGGAAAGTGTCTGCGGCAAGCCTGAGAGCAAACCTTAGGAACCGCTGGTTGCCCACCTGAAGCGTCCATGCAATGACTGAAGACGAGTCTGGTATAGGTATGATAGTCCACGATGTGCTAGCTTAAAATGAGAATATGCTTCAAATATCACAATGTATTTAAATTAACAGGCAAGCCTTTTTACCCAATTGATTGATTATGAAGTGGCAGGCTGCATTGGGTAAATTAATTATGGAGAAGGAAAGACAGAAGAAAGTGAAATACTGTTGCCGTTGTAGCAGTATTAATTGTTCACCATCTGTCTGTGGAAATGAAAGAGAAATGGAACAAAAAATAAGATCTCAGAAGGTTGGTTGTGAATATTCCGTAAAATTTTGAGGTTCCCTGATGTTCATAAAGCAGTTGATGTTCATGATGTTCATGTTAATAAGGAATAAAAAAGAGATTTGAAGCACTTAAACATGGTAAAGCAAAAATTCCCTTGGATTTTAGTAGGTGACAGAAATTTCCCCAGGTGTGACGGAGCTGGCCCAGCTCCTGTTGCTGCTGCCAGCCTGGCGAGCGGCTGTGGGGGGGTTTGGGGGCTGTGGGGTCAGTGGGGATCTGGGCAGACACATCTGCACCTCCGGCCTCCATCACCTTCCCGGTGTTCAATCAAACAGGAGCTCTTCCCTTGGAAGGATACTTCTAAAATGTGAGCAAGATTTAAACTGAGAGCTGGCTTTGACACCAATAGAATTCATGCTCATGCTTAATTTAAAAAAATCTTTATTTTCATATAGTTATATACATATATATATACACACATTATATATATTATGTTTTTATATATTTTATATACAGTGTGGGACATAGTTCAGAAGCATACTAAGATAATTTAGTGTTAGGTCTATTAACTTTTTCACTGTTGACCGAACCAAAAAACTATGAGGTTTATTGTCTGTACAACACCATGATTAGATAGCCTCATTAACAGTGTTTATTCTGTTTCCCCCTAATTGCCTCCATTCCTTTAAATGATATGTCTTTAGAGACTGAGACTTTCTTTAATCTCAGAACTGAGGGGCAAAGCATTGACTAATGAAAGTGCATTTCATCTTTTCTTCTATCATGTTTGCCTTGGAGGGGGCGTGGGGCTTGGGGTGTGGATGCAGTTTATGGTAAGAAGTAGATCACAAATTGTCACAAGGATTTTTGTTTATGTGCTGTGAGAATACGTTTTTAAAACCATGGAGCAGGACAGCATGGCACTTAGCAGCCGTGCCTCTGGCTTTCTCCTGCCCCTGAGGGTTAAATTTGCAAAAGGGGCTTCTAATTTGGGAGCCAAGTTAGAAATATGTGCTTGATTTCCAAGCTGTTTACCTGCAACACCAAGGGAGCTAAAGGGAGCTTCAGTTATTCCTGGGAATTGGATGATTTCCCGGTCCCATAATTTCATGACAAAGCCATTGGTGCTATGAGAATAAAACTGCAAGAGGAAATGATTTTTCCCGAGGCCTGCAGTGAGCTGCAAGGCACCGAGTCCTGCTGGTGGGACCCTGGGGCAGCTGTGCTGCCCAGCAGGTGCACCGGTTGTGCATCAGTCTGCTGCTTGGCCTTTGTTGCATGCAAAATGCACACATGAAGTCCTTTAGCATGTCTTTGTAGTGTAGGATCTGGTTTTCTGCCCCTTGATTTGGGGGCTGCCATGAGATCCTTTGACCTAGATCTCTGCACTCAGGGCATATTATTTACACAGACTGATGCATACATGTTGTTATTCCAAAAGAAATGAAAATACTGCTCTGTGGTGTCCAACATCCCTAGAAGAATATCAGAGGAGATTATGGCCCATCTCGCTATGCCCTATTTTTCCAGTTTCTGCAGTTAGAGAGAGGGAAATGACTGAAAAGAAGAAGAGAAAATATGAGCCCTCTCTCTGATTCATTAGATAAATAAATAAATATTCATAGCCATCCCTGATGGTTATAGGTTTAATTCCCCTTTGGACAGAGATGCAGTATGAAAAAGATACCTTTTGGTTAAGGGCAGGGAGTGTAACCAGATGTGCTGATGAAGTCACGGTGGTCCCGTTCAGTCAAATTGCTGTAAAATTCCTGTGCTTGCAGCGGCCAGCAGACAACTTGTAATTCAATTCAGAGCCAAGGTTCCCTTAAAATCAGAATCATCTTCTAAATGTTGCACTGCACTGAACCAGTCTGAGGCTTTCACTGCGTTTGGTTTCTAAACAGCGCTGCTGTGTTCAGTGTAGTCCCACGGAGCAGTTTGCTTGGTGTCTGTGTGCACATGCAAGCTCGGTGACCTTTTCTTGCACGTCTGAGCTCAATATCAGTGCAAATAGCACAGTTCAAAAGTGACTGAAAAGCCCGGTCTGCAGTTTCCCTCTGCAGTGGCCGAACAGAGGGTTTTCATTTCATACATCATTTACAACTTGCTGCAGTGATTCCACAAAGTCAGGGCAGATCATCCAGACAAAGCCGAGAGCAGAAGTGAGCATGTTATTTTTAAGATCTCTATTGCCATCATCATCGGGCGTGCTCGACACCGGGTTTATTGTGCCCTATCTCACCAAGCTGCCCAGAGCACTGGTTGGCACCTCGGTGTTAACTCAGCAGAGTTAATTTCTGAGGGCACTCCTTTAACTCTGCCTTTTCCCATGGCCCGCACCCACCCTCACCAGCTGCCCAGGGCGCTGCCCAGAGCCACTTGTCCCCCCCGTGGGTGCCCAGTGAGGCAAATTCTTCCCAATGTGCCCTCCCTCCTCCTGCTGCAGATGGGCCATATCCTCCCCTTTCTCAGTGTGTTGCTGGTCCCTTCCTTGTCCCCCTTTTCTGCAAGGCGGCGGTGTCATTAGTGCTTTTGCCAGCTTAATTTTACTGGCTTTGGAGGCAGCAAGAAAGCCAGAACAAGAGAAAATTGCTGGTTCTACTTGGGATGAAGTCGTCTTCCCAAACTGCCTGTCCTCCTCCTAAAACCCTGCCTGAGAAATGTTTAGCAGCTGCGTCTCTGTGGCGAGCTTCCAGCAAGTGCTGTCCTAAAGCACTAAAAATAGGCGCTGTAATATTTCCCCGCCGTTATTTTGCATGTTGGAACGGCAGAGCATGAAGGCTCTCTGTGTTTGGGGTTTGCTTTAGGAGATTTCAATACCTCTGAAGGTACAATACCTGGCAATCCATCTTAACCTTTCATTTGCAAAATGAGAGTGGATGTTTTATCGGATTTCTCCCTTAGGATTTTCTCTTGACAGTTAGTAGCAAGAGAAAAAGCTGCGGTGTCCGTCCCTTGGCATCTCAGAGCTGATAGAGATTGAAGGCAAAACAATGCCTTCAGTAAGTGTTCAGTGTAAAGCTATTCCAGTTCTGGTCTGTATCACGGACAAATTTATTTCTGTGTATGTATTCATAAAATGTTTGCATTGTACTGAGCCATAATTACTTGTTCACTACCCATAGACCATGTAAAGCTACCGGCAGCCCTCGTGTCCCTCGGAACGACTTCTTTTTGCACAGCTTCCCCGTGCCCCAGCCCGTGGCACCGCTGTTCCCGGCCGTGCCGTGGGTTCCCTCAGCGCTGCGAGCAGGGCTCGGGGCCGCGGCGTTATCCTGAACGTCGGGTCTGGCTCAGCACACCCAGGCACCGTGCGCTGCCAAATTATACAGATCTTAATCAGCTGGCCGATTTTCAGCATTCCCTTCATCTGCTGTAATTGAACTTTAACTTCAGGCGTTTAAGACTTGATCATTACTTTCAGGGCTCGCCTGGTAAAGTGGATGGTAATTATAGCTATATAGAATCATATAAGAATCGTGATGGGTTTTTAAGACACTTTTCCAGTTTCTCCATTTTAATTAAAGAATAACTTTAAAACTAGCTAAGAGGCTATTATTTTTGGGTGTTGATTTAGTGTTTTGACCCTTCTTCATGCAAGCGATATATTATTTAGAAGAAAAACATTTACAGGTAAGTAAGGGAGTGAAGCAGGTTGAATTGCTGTTCAGAAATGGAAGAAAAACTAGAAGAATTGGGATCTGATCGTAGAGAAATTGTAAGCCTGATTGCTTTCCTTTTGTGCAGCTGAGAATTGCAATAAAACTGGGAATACAGCAAAGGTTGATGGTTTTGTGACGTTAGCTTCCTTGTAAAAGTGGACGAGTCCTTGAACAGATTCATTCATGTTTCCATCAGAGGAGAACTTTACTGAAAACAAAACAAAAAAAAAGTTAACTACAGGCTGGACAGAAATGAGTACAGCTGCAATACGTAGCTGGTAACGTAAGCGTGACTTTAACAATATATACAATAGGGGGACACACACCGCATTAATTAGTAGCGTTTGACTCTGTTATTTTCCTGTTTTTCTGTCTTTGCAATGATTGTTCCTGTTAATCTGAAGCCCAAAAGGTTTTCAGATAGACCTAAGTAAAACGGGATAGAAGAGTAAGGGAAGCCATGCCTGCAGGTTGGTAGAAGAAGATGTAGGGCTTCAGACATCTCACGACAAGATTGGGTGGGGTTGGAACTATTTAGAGTAGGAGAAGAGAGGAAATAAATCACGAGGTTGCAGTAGCTCGGTGTTCCCAAGGTCCTTCAGCCCTGACACCACTCAATGGACTGTGTCAAACCTGGGATGGTGGTGATGGCACTGCAGGCTGCGATATTTATTCATAGGCTAGCAAACCCAGACTTATTTGTTCAGTTCATAGGCCAGTAATTCATGATCATTCATTCCAAGAATATAACCAGAATTAGCATC
Source organism: Cygnus olor (assembly GCF_009769625.2). Lineage (NCBI taxonomy): Eukaryota > Metazoa > Chordata > Aves > Anseriformes > Anatidae > Cygnus > Cygnus olor. Next base: position 37,155,694 of record NC_049175.1, read on the forward strand.
AAAGTGAACTTGCAGCCTGTATAAGAAAACTTATTCATTGCCGTAGTTCAGTGGAAGGTTTCCTGTCAAAAAAAATAAATTTCCACTGCTAATTAAGTGTTGTATGCAGAGTTTAAGAACAGATTCACACTAATTCTAATCCTAGAATAAAGGTTTAAAAATAATGTTTTCAACCAAATGTTATACTTCTAATTTATACCAAATCAGAGTATAGGAAAAAAAAAATGAAAAAATAAATGGTGTGACAAACTTGGGCAATTTTGAAATAGACTTTATTCATAACGTCAGCCTGCGAAATCCACAGGATATGTGAGCAGTAGGCAGTCCATTAGCTGCAAATTTATTTATTTATTTATTTATTTTTTAAATCTACTAACTTTTTAATAGGAAAACAAAACAAGAAAGTCTGTTCAGGTTTGTATCCCCTTTTTGTGTCTGAGGGATCAATGAATCCCTCAGAATTGGGACAATTTTTCTGATGAATTTATTTCCCTCTATTTGTAAAAGCTAACCTGGAGCCTGGAGGCAGTTAATGAATAGAAAACTTGCTTTCAAAGCTTTCTTAGAAAAAAGTTGTGGTTTTTATTTTTTAATTTTTAATTTTTATTTATTTATTTATTTATTTTTGTGGGCAGGCTCACACAGTGGCTGTTCTGGATATAATTTACTTGTCCTGCTCTCTGCATTGATTTGTTCAGAGGAAAGTTGCAATCATGAAGAACCCACGGTTCCTGCTCTCCAAAAAGAAAATTAATCAGGTAAAATCTTGACTGCTTAAGTAAGTAACAGCTTTTCTTAGTGATATGAACAGTGTTGTCTACTGAATCTTAAAGCTCTGTTTCTTCCACGGAGAGCTCTGTGCCCAGCTGAATTTCTAGAAAATAATAGAAAGAACAATATTATCACTTATTCATCTTTATATTAATATCTTTATATTAATTATTTTAAAGTCTCTTGTATGTGGTAATCAGGCTCAGAATGGTGACGCACTATCAGCTTTTCATAGATAATTACTCTATCACTGCAAAAGTCTAGATATATTTGTCTATATCGTGCCTTAAAAACCATAATGGAGCCATGAGTATCTTTTCAATAGGTTTGTGACTAAGGACAGCATTTTCTGTTAAGCATATTTAAAAAAAAAAAAGTCCGTCCTCCCCCCCTCCAAAAAAAAAATAAAAGAATTCACTTCCATAAGGTCATAAAACTCTTGAGGGGCAATTTTTGTCTATAGCTATGGGTCTGGAAAGCAACATGATAACTTATTTGAATGGATGATCCCTGGAGTATTTAAGTTGGCATTTATGAGCAAAGAGAAATAGAAAGAATAAATTATGCAACTTCTGTGGTAGCATTCATTTGCAGTAAAGTGTGCATTGTTTCTGGCATGAGAAAACTGATATGTTGTAATGCAAAGTATCAGAAACAATAAAGGGAATGAATTATGCTGGGTGCTTGTCGCCAGTTCGTACTGTGGCTGTTCTGGATATAATTTACTTGTCCTGCTCTCTGCATTGATTTGTTAGGAGGAAAGTTATAATCATGAAGAACCCACAGTTCCTGTTCTCTGAAAAGAAAATTAATCAAGTAAAATCTTGACTGCTTAAGTAAGTAACAGCTTTTCTTAATATCTGAAACAATGAAGAATACAGGTTTTGAACTGTTTTACTGTTTTAAATTAATAACTTCACATCTGCTTAAAAAGATAACACTGTCCTGAATAAAGCATGACTTTCTAGCTTTGTATAATGACTCTTTTTCAGATGATATTACAGAGAGCCATAGAATATGAGATGAACCTTAATTAATATTCTTTCAATTACAATATATTTCACTGTCATATTCTTCTAATATTCATGAAATAGCGAGAAGCTGGTTATAAAGCTAATGATGAGGAAACTAAAAGAATGAGAGTCCAACTCCATTTCCTCCTAGAGAAGACAACTCTTTAATTCCCACCTTCCATTCATTATTCAAAGCTTTGCTTTTAAAAGTATAGACAGTGATCCAAATTCTGCCATCACTTGTGTGCAGAAGATACATAAGTATTAAAATTTCATTGAAAGTTCATTTCAAATTTGTTCAGGGTTCCTGAAGGGAAACATAGCCCTGTATTGATTAACATCTGGGATGGCGTGCAGCTTCCTTTGGCCACTTCTTTTTGAAGTTGCTGTAGTGACTGCATCTTTAGCGACGGTGTTTTTCAACCTCTTCTAGAACTAGAGCTTAGGTTGCAACTATTGCCTTGGACATCAGTAGGACGGCTGGTGGTACTGGGCTGTGATGTTTGCTGAGGACAATGCCCTTCCTTGCTTGAGTTGAGAACTGAAGTCATTAAAGCGATCAAAGTTGTTTTTACCTAGTGTGTGCAAAGGGGATCAGAACCACAAGCTTTCCCTTTTAAGATGTCTTCCTAATAATCTACCCTCTTTTTTTTTTTTTTTTTTTTGGGGGGGGTGGGTGTCGGGAGCTTAACCACATAAGCTGCACTGACAATTCTTTCCCTGCTGATGCTCCTCGACTCTGTTGGGTAACTTGCTGCCGAACCCTAAAGCAGCCGCACGTGGTCCTGAAGTTAGAGGAGATGTGATCACAGGGGTTGAGCTGCAGACAAATAAAGCTTTGTTTCAGACCTTTCCCACGGTGACCCTGCCCAAAGATAAGTTTGATCTTGACTTTTAACTCCCAAGACCAGGTGCATTTGGTAGCTCTAGCTGGCTCCTCATGACCTGTGTCCAGGAGGCCGACCTCCAAGCGGGCTTGGCACGGCGCTGCCCGCAGGTAGCTCACAACACTCCGGCCACGGCCCTGCAGATGCTGCTCACATACAGGCACTCCTCAGGTTCACACTTCTGAGATAAAAAGCGGATTTAATAAAGGCTGGCAAGTCAAACAGCGATATACGCAGCTTTCGTAATTTTAAAGCAGCATTCCTTTGCTGTGGTGCTTGAGATATGAGATGGGACTATGCAGTCATAAAAAAGAATAACTTTTCAAAATCAGCTGCATTGTGAAGAGAAAATAGTCATTTTCTACAATAAATAAATCAAAAATCATGTTCACGGCTTCTGGAGTGTAGAAATAATAGCTGACAAAGGAAATAAAATCATGATAGTAACATATAAGTGTGAAAGAAACCCCTTTTCAGCTGACCTGCTCTAGAAGTCATTAACTAGCAACGTGCTGACAGCACAGGAAAAATAACCTCTCGGAGACTTTTATTAGTTTTCCTACTGAGCTTCAAGTAACGTCAGAGCCAGCTTAGGAATTTAATGCGGTGATTATATAGCATGTCCTTAATTATTTCATATTGCATTATTTGGGCAATTTTTGTTGACCAGTTCACAGGATGTAAAACTCACAGTTCATCTCAAAACTTCAGTGTCAGATACTTTCATAATGAAAATTGATCCCACTTGTGGTTTAAGATCAGGCCAATCACCATGCTCCTGAGGTAACAAATTTTTTAATATTAATAATTAACGTGATAGACTAAATTCTTTCCAAATAATTCCAAGTTTTTGGAAATAGCCTGTCCTTAGAGCTACCACATTAAAAAATTAGATGGGCAGTGCTGTGAGATGCAGCAGGGTGTGGCTGGGAGCAAGGGGATGCTGCCCTCTGGTTTTTTGCAGTTATTTTCCTTAAAGATCATGGTCATGCAAGCTATAAACGTAAAATAAAATAAAATAAATTTCTGGACGTTCTGGACATTATTCTGGAATAATATCATTTTCTTCTCTGGTCAGGCCTGCTTTCTGTGCCACTCACCTTGCAGTGATGGTTCCCAGGCATGAGGGAGTGCAGGGCTGGTCACATTCACCCAGTCTGGGTTCTTGGTGCTGCTGCGCCCCTGCCCCATGGGCTGTACCTGCAGGGACAGAGCGGGATCTCTGCAGAGTCCTTGGGCTTCAAATGTGCTTGAAATAACCTGGATTTCCTGATTTGTATTTACTTTTTATCACTTTTTTTTCTGACTCAGAAAGATGAGCCCAAAAGTAGTTTTCCTGGAAGAATGAGACAAAAAAAATCTCTTTTGTATGTCTAAAGCGAATTCATCTACTGCTGTAACTTGTACTGCAATAAGTCTATTTTCCTCCTCTGTTAGGTTTTATAACTATTAAAGAATGTGGTCCAGATGATTTGCCAGACAATATAAAATGGTTAGAGATAAAGAAAAACTACTTAATTTATTTATATAATACTTAAATAAGTTTCCTAATATATTTTTAGATATAGTTTAAAATATGTTTACAGTGGTTATGTTTCTTTTGTCTAAAGATAAAAAAGGATTTTACAATGTTAAGACCATTCCAGTTGTACCTCTGCCACTGCCTGATAAAGAAAAAAAAGGTGTGTATGTGGGGGCGTTGACACTTCTCTTGTCCAGGTTCATTAACGTAGAGGTGATCTTTGAGCTTTCTTTGATGCCATGCTAACTAACTGCGTAGCAAACTGATGTAGCTGTTACTCCTGCCTTACTACTTCCATTACCTCCAAAGCTGGGCATGCAGTGAGTAAAGCACTTAGGCAAAGGCAGACGTTTTTGCTAGAGAAAGTTCTTTAATTTATTTCCACATGTGGATGTTACCACTGAATACACTGCACATCCCAAGGATGTCAGTTATGGCATAATGCCCTGCCTCCAGTAAATTGTGAATTAAACCCCTGCAATCCACTAGCTCTCTGTGACACGCACCCCGGTATTTTGTAATTGCAATACAAATTGCTTTCCAAGGAGATCGTGTTTAAGCTCTCGATTTCTTCAGTGACACCCCTGAAGAGGTGAAGTACTTTACACTTATCATTAAAACCCAGCGATCTATACAAATCACTTCCCAACGTGGCACTCACCCTTTTACTCTGAGACAGATAACCAGAGCATCCCGGAGAAGTTTCAGCTTACATCTGGGTGACAGATAAGAAATTTCATTGGACAGGTTTCCACTGTGATAGACAGAAGTAATATCTCTGTCAGCAGGAGTATTCAACCATGTAAGTCTCGTAAAGTTAACACTTTTGGAGTCAACAGCTTTTATGCAAGAGGAGATGTGAGGCAATGCCCCTCTGCTCGTGCTCCACTACTGAGTTAACGTGTCGGGAGCTGCAGAAAGCTGCTGCGAGCAGAGTAGCTGACTCTTAAAAACTGACCCAGAAAAGTGGGTGTGACCTTGAGTGGTTTAGCTGGGGTTTTGGGGAGGGAGGAAGAAGCTGATTAACTCGAAGTCAGAGTTTTCACAGGAGAAGTTCAGTTCTGGTGCAAGTGTCCACTTGTATTTGAGAAAGGAGGGGAGCGGAGCAGCTGCAGCCGCTGCCTGGAGAAGCTGCTCTGCAGATCTCTTGTTTTGGGAAGTTACGGTTGAAAATTGTTCTGATCAGCCATAACTTTTTTTTTTTTTTAATTATTTTTTTCCCATCTCTTGTTTGCGATCTGGCACTGGAAAAGGGTGAAATAAAGACAACACGCATCATGGGAAAATGTATTCCACATCTACTGTGGTGGGGTGCCCCTCACCTTTTGTACCCATGGTTGTGCTCCAAGCCCTGGGCAGCCAGGGCTTCTTTAGTTGTTAAAGGCTTCTTTAGTTGTTAAAGAAGGTCATTATCACAGTTATTTTCCTTTTTAGAAAGTGTAATTTTTTGAACTTCCAGCACTTAATCCTTTTTGTTGTCACGAGTGTGGTTGTTCCCGTCTAATGAGTTAGAGCAAAATGGCAGAAACTGTCTCCACTAATAATAGTGGTATTTGTTCTGTCCCTGTCCATGTGTAAAAAGACTGCACAATTTATTGGGAAATAGGCAGAAAGCAGCATTGGCTTCTCAGCAGATGGAGTTATAAAATAACACGTTCTTCCCTTAAGAAAATGCAAGCTAATCTGCCATGGGTAAAATATCTTGTTTTTCTGATGACAGGCATGAAAGCCAAATGGAGACTTGCACATGGATACAGCCAAGAAATGAGTCTGTGGACAAGGCACCAATGCTGGTCACAAATGTCACCGTGCAAAAACAACATTGCACTGAAGTTTGCAGGATGACGAAGAGTGGGAGCTTGTTACTTCAATGATTCTCCATATCACCCTTATATTGGGGAACAAATTCAGGTCAGCATTATCTCATTTACTGCTGAAATACCTTGCTGTGTTGTAGAGCACCTAATGTCTCTTTCCTAAGGATCTAACAGCTGCCTGGGAAATGTTATTAGAAGATATGTTTTTTTTTTTTTTCCCCTCACTAAGAGTTAATTCCTGCCAAATGCTATGTTCAGAAACGCTTCCTGCACCCTGCAGCAGGGATCACCGAAAGGCTGAAATGAGGGAAGGATGACACCAGGTAGGACACGCCATCAGCCCCGTACCCCTTGCACAGCCACCCTCACCCAGAGACTTGGAGGCAAAACCCGAGCTAAAGCAAAATTACAACTAGTCGGAGAATATGGAAAGGCAGACAGAGTGCTCGTTCCTTTATCACTTATGCTGTCTTTATCACCTTCTCAGTGGTAGCCTGCAGTCTGAGCAAAAGGGAGGGTGTGTAACTCATATGAAGAAGAGCTTTGCGGGGGATGCTGCACTGGAGGAGGAGTTACTCTTGCAGCACACACTTTGAAGTAGGAGGCAAGCAGGGGCTGGCATTTGGACACCAGGTGCCCGGTGCTGTGGTTTCTCTGCTGGACACGTCTGTTGCTGCCTCCAGCCTCAGAGTGTAAGACACAAACCCTGGCTTCTGCCGTGTGTGTTAGGAATGCATGCTGCGTGCAGCAAAGATGGTGGAACAATACACACAGTGTAATTTGCTCGTTAAGAAATCCAGAAGTAGATGGGCACAGGTTTTTGGATCCTGTTCTCTGAGGGCTCAGAGCCAGGGTGGGGAGTGCTCAGTCCAGCAGCTGCCCTGCAAAGTGATCCTAGGAACAAGCCAAATCACACAAACAAAGGAGTTCCAGTCTCTTTCTTTCCCTTGCTGTGCCTGGTGAATTACTTTTCATCTCTCTCTAAACCCGCCTTCTAACGTTGTTCTTCTGGGGGAAGGAGGAACAGAGAGAAAAAGTCTCTCGCTGACAGCAGACGGCTGGCACGAAGAGCATGGGAAATCCAACACTCCTCCCTCTGGATTCCCTAACAAGAGAGAAGAAAGCAATGCATCCTCTGAAATGACAGTCCTAAGTACTATTTCACTACAGAGATAAAATAATGGTTCTTGATTCATATTATCTAAGGCAGATGAATTCTGCGGAGCAGCGCTTTGGCTTTGCCTGCTCCCCCTTGCTCGTCTCCTACACTCCCTGGTGTTTTACTGGGCTTGTGGCAAGCAGGGAGCTTGAGATGCTATGGTTTAAGGCACGAACAAATAAAATATCATTTCTCTATGTAGATAAAATTATTGCAGTGAGTTATTCATATTCTATGCTAAAATATTTGTATGAATTCAGATCTAAAGCTATATAATATGTCTCTCAAAAGATGTTTTAGAATATTTATGAAAACAATTCATAAAATTAAATTCCATTAGTTCTAGATTAGCACTTGACATTTGTCAGACTAATAACTTTTCTTAGCTGGAGGGGATACCCTGACTTTCAATAATGCTTAATGGATTCTCTTCCTGATATCTATTTGGCAGTGTTAGTCTTATTCTTACTTATAGAAATGGCACTGATCTGACAAGATTGCATTTTTATCTGGGATGCAGTCTTTAATCTGTCCTTTTTTGCTAGCTATATGCACGCATACTGTTGGCATATCCAGTGAAAACACATTTTTTATTTCTTGTGTGCTTAACAATCAGCTTAAACATGACTCATTAATGAGTTAAATCATATATTTTTATGTCAATGCTGACAAAGTTGTTTACACGGTTACCTGCATGTTTGGAGGGAAGATTGTCTTGCTTTGATTAATACATCACGAATGTTTATGAACCGTGTCCGCCTGGTTGTCATATTCTATACCAGAGACAAGTTTTATGGAGGTTTCTTAACATACATATCTTACTTTCCTGGGCAAACAAAATTCAGGAAGCAATAACAATGACATCAAACAGGTATGTTTGCTCACCTGATTCGAGTGTTGTAATAGAGCAAGATTCACGCTTTGTAGATAGAAAAAAACTTTGATGTCTGTGAATGTAAGATCAGTACAATATATTGTTTCAGATTACACCAGAACAAAGTTGTCTTAGATATCTGGAAATGAGGATTTGAGAAATGTCTATGTACCAAAGCCTGCAAGTGGACTGCACTGTCTGCATGCTACTTAGTGATTAGTAAGCAACAGCTGGTAAGAATGTCCTTATTAGACACTTAAATCCTGTAATTTTAATTACTGTAAGGTTTCTCCCTTTATTGTAATCCCCTCCCTTACCCTCAGTTTCCTACCTAGTCACATAAACTAAATCTACAGCCAGAAAGCACCGTCATTATACACTTCCTAAGCATATATTGATCAGCTATCATCAATAGAAAATGGAATGATTTTATTTACTAGCTTGCAAAATGTGTAACATACATATTGTAACTGGGATAAGCAAACCAACACCGATGCTGGTAGTCAGCTGAACAAGAAATCTCCAAAACTTCGAAAGGAACACTTCAGCCTCTGCCTGCTTGGTCACTGAAGAAATACATGTTTTCAGCTGCAGGCTCACGACACGCAGGATCTATGTCAGTGATTGTGCTGACTTTGGTCCCAAAGTAAGCAATATGCACCAGGGTTCCAACAAAAGGACTGAAGACCGTAAAAATGGAGCAGCAGTAAGAGCAAGAGCTCTCACTCAAGGTGGTGAGAAGCTTCTCACTGACTTCAGTGACAATGAGATTGATCTTGACTCTCGCCAGGATGGAGAACCAAAGCCAGTAATGATTCTGGGTATCTAAAGGGACTGAGTATTTGGACACTGATACCCACAGTCACAAATTAGGGGCTGTCCCTGTTCCATAAACATGTCACTCTTTTTGAAATTCTGGTTTTCTGAGATGTGCTTCTGTGTACGCACTCAAGTGTGAGGACTTTGATCTCTGGCTTAAAACCACCTCTGGCACCCAGAACTGAGACATTTTTCAGGCCAAATGCAGGAGCCTGCAGTGCAGCCCAGACCTCCCCTCCAGCAGGACGGTGCCTTTACCAGCCCTACACAAATCACCTCTGCGGTTTCTGTGATCTCTGGACCAACAATGCTTGAGTTGTTTTGCCGTGCCACGGTGAAGCTTCAAGCAAAGGGGCTGAAAGTGTTCGATTTTGCCAGCAGCCTGGTGGACAGAAGACATCCCCAGGGAGAAGGGTGTCTGCTTGACACCTGGCTTGGTTTCCCTCCGGGTGACAGGCAGCTGAGGCAGGTTTGAAGTGTCTGATCTACAGAACATACAAGTTAGGTTTAACTCAGGACCTAACCGTAGTAGTTATGTATTAAATGTTGAATTTGTAGTACATAAAGGAATAGTAAGCTTATCTGGCATGAAGTGCCTTCAAAACAAGGCAGTTCACTCTGAACAGTGTCTGTTGAATCTTTCCCATAGCTCCTGCAAACCATTTGAACTTGCACTCCAAATATCTTCTATGGCCTTCATATTTTCATACTGGTGCAGTTAGGAGGAGAAAACAAAAAACACCAAGAGAAGAATTTGTGTAAGCCCTGGCGACCCCACGTGAGTTCTCCGCGTGTAACTGGGTGTCAGAGATCCCTGCTGCCAGAGCTCCTGGCGGTCACTGGTAGAAACTGGCCATCACGCGTTTCTGGTAGAAATATGTATTTGTTACAGAGAACATAAATGTCTTCCTCTTTTTTTTTTTTTTTTTTTAAATCAAAAAGAAATAGTGTTTTGTCTCCTACTTCTGTAGCCTCCTATGGGTCAATGCTTAGCTCAAAAGCTCTTTTGTGGAGTTTTTCCTGTGATTCTAGCAGCATTCTTCTCTTTTCTTTTCCTGTCTCCAACTTCAAAACCAGCAGCTTGAACATGTGCTTTCTACAAGTTTTATTGTTGTTGTTTTTGTTGTTCTTTTTTTTCTCATAAATTTATTTATCTTTAGACTCAAAAATATGATCAGTACAACCATCTTGCTCCATAAAGGAACACAATTAATTAATCTAACTAGTTTAAAGGTAAGAAAGTGGTAATTTCATAAGTATGAAGTTCCTTAATAGGTTAGGAAAAAAAATACAAAAGAACAAAAAGGATAAATTGTAGTAGATAAATTAAAATGAAAACCTTCAGCTTTTGTACAAAATAATCATTGTGTAGATCACAAGTTTTTTTTTTCTTTTTAATATAGTACATACCAGTAAAAATCTACTGCCAGCTATAAAAAAAATTTAAAGGCTTTTAAAACTTATAGCTGTGATAAATGCTCTTAAGTGTAGAAAAATACAGGAATCATTTATAGTGCTTATTACCATTTCTGGAATAATTCTTTAAAGTCTCTGACAGCTATTTCTTCTTTTTTGGAATACTCTTATAGGAGACTGTAATTCCCTTGAGCCTTTCATGAGAAAATGAGCCAGGGGTCTTACAAAGCAGGGAGGCAGCTGGGGAATTTAGCTGTCTCCAGCTGGAGGAGAAGTTACGTGAGGTGGGGCTGTGGGCTCCACCTGCACGTTCACCCTGCTGCTTCGGGAGGGTGCTCCCCTGCCCTGGCTCTGCAAAGCATGAGGAGGGTCTGTAGTGGACATACAGGGGAAGAAACAGGTAGGATGATCTATAGTGTATCCCCTAATTTCTTGTTGGGCTGCGGGAAGCTGATGGAGTGGTTCTCCCAGGCCGCCTTCTGGGTACCTTGTGCCAATCACTGTGCATTGGGGTAGCAGCTCTGGCTTCAAGTGCGAGCACTGCTTAATGAGGTGATCTGGTCAGAAACCACACAGGAGCTCCCATTAAGTGCGCTGCTTACTGCCCTCATCACCGTAGCAGTTATCATCGCCGTCACGTGAGTTTTATTCCACATCCCAACACCCATAGGTAGCGCTTCTCGAGGTGGGAGTGCTGTGACACCATGGGGGCTCCATCTGGGCACTAACAGCCCGGAGAGGTGCAGCAGAATGGGAGCGGGGTCAGAGTTAATTAATGTCTGCAGACACTGAAATGAATGGCAATTTGAGCTGAATATTGCCCTCTCTGTGTCTGAGACATCCCCTTGTCATTGCAAGGGGCTGAGGAGGGTCAAAGAGGGCATCATCTGGAGGACAGCACCCTTTCTGGCTTTAGCACAGAGCTTTTGAAGAATTTTCTAGATGTGTTTATTGTTTGGTTACTCACTCCTGAGAGTTTTAATGCTTTTACACATATTCCCTGCACTGCATAGGCACATTATCTGGTTCCAATACTACACAAAAGTAGCCATATCTCAGGAAAAACATCTAGGGGTCATCACAGCTAGATTGATAAATATTGCATGACTACTGAACGTTCAGTAGCTGTAATTGAAGCTAATAGGATGTTTGCAATTAGTGATGGGGAGTCATAAAAAGTAAAGCTGCTCACATTATTTACTGCAGACATCTAGACGTTGATCGTCCTGAGACCCTCATGTTTAATAGGTGTATATGAACTAACTGTTTTGGTTTTGGATGTAGTCTGCAAAATGCATAGATGTATTTTTTTTTCTTATTTTTTTTTCTTTTTTTTTTTGTTTTTTTAAGGGCTTTTTCCACCCTGTTTCAGGGCTGTATATGAACGTCTAGTGGTGTGGGAAGTCACTCTTCATGCTGTAACTGGGCCCTGCTGCACCATATCTGTTTCTCGGTAAGAAGATCAAACCCTTGTTAATTATTTCTATATTATGTGTGTCTTTTTTATTTCTATTTTTTTTAATTCATCTAGTAAATGTATTGTATTTTGGTTACCAAAGAGAGTTCTTTGCACTGAAGTTGTTAAATGTTTGTGAAACGCACGGGACTGCCAGGGCAACGCTTGCAGGGCCAGCCCTACACCTGAGAGGCCGGGGCTGCTGGCATAATACACTGAAAGACTGGCTGATTTGGCAGGGGATAAATTAGGTACAAGAAACAGACAATGAAGATAGAATTAATTGCTATGAAACAGCCATTTGTTGCCTGAACTTGTCCAAACGCATTTCCCCTAACTTTACAATTAATTTCTGATGAGTTAAAGATTTACAGGCCCCTCTCCTGGCCAGCCATATGTGGACATTTACATTCTTCATGTTCCTGTATGCCGTGGGCTTTGCTTCATGGAAGTTAAATGCCAAACAACCCTGCTGGCATTGCTCTGAGTGCCTCGGAGTGTTACCAAGTACTGCTGCTGTGCTTTCATCGAGTGTTTCGTCTTTGCTTACTCCACTGTCTTGGTGAGGTACCTCAGCTTTTTTATCTTTTAAATATTCAAAGATGGATTTTTATACAAATGGATTGGGTGGAAACAGAGGAATGCTGTCAGAAATAGGAGAAGAAAAGTCTGAGACCCATTTTGGTTTACGTTCTGGAGGAGAGTTACCAGACTGTACAGAGCGGGCTGCAGGCATTGCTGCTCTTGTTAAGCTTTATTAAAGAGAGTTTAAGATAGCTGTGCTCTATTTAGTTTAGTTTAACCCAAATGAAATCACAGGGCAGGCTCTAAGGGGCTGTGGAGGAGGTGAGCCCTGGGAGGCCGGCTGAGCCCGAGAGGAGGATTGGGATGTGCAAGTGCCAAAGCAGGGGATGAAGGCTCTCACCGCACACCCATACTCATCTGTGAAAAACCTGCCTGGGGCATCTATTGCTCTTCTGTTCACCACTCTGCTGTTGGAAATTTCCATCCTGAGCGCCCACGTTGATTCTCACTTCTTGTTTATTCCTGTGGGCAGGGACCTGCTGTTGTGCTGCAGAGCGCCTGAGTGCTGTAGCCATGGGTGGGTCACAGCTGGCCTGATGGCCGCCCTAGGAAAGATTTAGTGTGTGGGGGTTTTATTGGGATGGTTTCAATCTTTGGAGCAAGAGGTCTCCAGTCAGTGCTGAAACAACTCAGTACATTGCTGCACAGAAGGAAATGGGAGTTGGCAGCAGCGCCAACCTGCCCACAAATCAGCTCAAGGGGATATTTAGGAGTTCTTGTGTGCAGAGAAAACCCCTGGGTGGCACACGTACACTGTGTCCTGGGAGTGTGCAGCAGCGGGGATGTGACTGGGGGCTTTGCCCAGTTTTCCCCATGTCCCCTGAACTCCTTCACCAGCACCCCGTGAAGCTTGGTCTTACCCAGTAGCTCCGGCTTTGTGCTATTTGCAGTTCTAGCAATAATCCTGGGGCTAATTCAGGGACTCTCTGAAAGAGCAATTCCGGGGGGAGATGTCTAGCGTGGTGCAACCTGAGCGCCTGCAACCCCAAGAGCTTCAACAGCCTCTGGCGATCCTCGTGCAGGTGCTGCTCCCCCCGTGTGGGGCTGCTCTGTCAGAGCTAAATGCACCATGAGAACCACGTCCGTCTGTAAAACAGACCCCAAGTCACAAGCTAGGCCCACACAGAAAAGGAGGAACAATAGCCATTATTACCATTCCGAATTTTAATATTCTCTAATAAGCATCACAATTCTGGCAATATGAATTGGGCTTTATGTTGATATTTAATATATCCATCTGCCACAGTGGTCCAGAAGGAGAAATAATTATGTATGCGGGCAAGAGATCTTGTTATGTATTGGAAAGATGCCATAGCAAACAAAAGGATGGCTTCTTAATCTTGCAATCTTGGCTTCTGTAACCTGAGAGGCGCTTGTGCTTGGTAAGCAGCACAAGTTTTCCACTGGTTCTTTTCTTTCACCCAGTGCACAAGTCCCACATTCACTGGGCAGAAAATCAGCACTTGGTGCTGAAGTTTAGTGTGGGATCAGATGATTTAAAAGAATGAAAAAAAAGGAAGGAAATATAATTCACACGGGTATACCACCAGCAGGCTTGACAAAAAACAAACAAACAATCAGCTTTTTATTGACTTTTTTATTCAAAATAATAATGGTATTTTTGTATTAGGTTGAGTTTAAGCATGACACAACATTTATTCTTTTCCTTAAATTTCACTTTCACACTGAGATTTTCCAGAAAGTCACAGCTGTATTTCAGCAAAATTCAACTTAACACAACCTGGTGAAAGGATGGTGTTGAAACAATCATAAAGACATTTCCAAAGAACTACTATCCCACCTGCCTTTGATAAATATACCTGTCTTGTCGACTTTCTCAAACTTTTCTCAACTGCTAGGTACCTTATACTATCAATAAACTCATGTTCATATTGACTATGGAACTGCAAATTTTTTTTTGTCAGCCTCGCACCAGCATGTGTTAGTTTATTACCATAGTTTTGTTATTATTATTACTTAACTTCGATCTTGATTAACATGGAAGCCAATTTTACCAAAAAAGTGATCTGACGAATCAAAAAAAAAAAGTGTCATGGTTGCATTCTCCCTTTTAAGAGCCACCTAAGGTATAAATGATTGAATTACATCAAGCCAAATACTTAAGCCTATGTTTTCCTCCTTGCACTTTTGGAAACCTAAAAAGTGTCTTAACAGGATTGCAAGGAACCTTTCCAACAAAAGACGTCTGCGTTGTGCGGGATATATCAATTACTGAGGCAAAACAGCAGTCCACAGTGAGGAAGCCCTCAGATGTTGCTGACTGAATACCCAGTTCCCAAAGTCTCTTCTCCACTAGTGGGAGGTAGCACATTGCAGGCAGGGGACCACCAAGTCACCGCTCCCGTAGGGCAATGTTTCAACCAATCATTATAAAACGCCAAGGAAAAGCATACAATTCAATTTCTGAATGTGGGCTGAGTGAGAGGGCATCACTTAGCAGATGGGTCTGGGCTGACATGCGCTATTCACTCCTTTCCAAATAAATGTATTATATATTTTATATATTGAGAAATCCGCCACCTCCACCCCAACCCACTGTATGGAAATTATAAATGGCTACAGTGCATTGAATCGCACATTGGTTTTGTTTCTTCTTTTTTTTTTTTTTATTTCTCTGTAGAAATCAAGTTTCCATTAAATGAAAGAGGAAAATGCTACATATAAAATTAAAATAGAGCACAAAGTCAAGGGCAGCATCAATTTGCTTACCATCTTCCTGGAACAATCAGAAATTGCCCATGTGCTATGGATATCCAGATACTGTTTATTTATCTTAGTTCACAGTAATTTTATGATGAGAAAAAATTATAATGTGGTTTTACAAGAAGCTTTTACAGGGCCAATTTGTATGCCTCATTCAGCTGGGGGAGGGAAGGGTTGCAAAATCTGGTAGAGATAATACCTCTGAATATCTAATAATGGAAGCTACTTTCTGAAGCAAATTCCTGGATGTACATGAATTTTTCATACCAAGTGAGGTGGCTATATTTTTATCTTTTTGTCTTGAAGGAGTGGGTTTAACATGATTTATTTGTCAGTTAGCTGAAGAGCTGTACAACCACAAGGTCCCCGGAAGGCCAGGGCTGGCAGCAGCGTGGGGTTTCTGTCCCAGCAGGTCCCCATGGCCGGTGGCTCAGGGACGTGCCCAGGGAGTTTGATCTTCTCCAGGGATGGAGCCCGACAGCCTCCCTGGGCAGCCTGCCCCACTGTCTGACCATCCTCACAGAAAAGACAAACAAACAAACAAAAAAACCTCCAGATTTGCTGAGGCACTGAATGGCTCAGACGTGTACAAGCTACTTGTTCACTATGAGCATGTACAGGAAAGATACGGAAGACCAGAGTGTTTGTTAAAAATGTCTATGAGAGAGAAGGGAGGCCGGGCAAAATCTTCAAAAGGGATCAAACAACTTAGAAACCTGAACTGACTTTCAATGAGACGTCTTAAGTCAATTTTGAAATCAAGTCCTGAGTTTCTGTGTCACCTGCGTGGCTTTGAAAGGGTCATCTTTGACTGCTATCACATTTTACAGAATTTACAACCTGGATGGAAGAATTTGCAGAGAAAATGAGATGCCAGCAAAATGAAAATGAAGGAAATGAACTGTAGAGAAATGTCAAGTGAATTATTTCGGAAATTTCTTCCATTTCACTGTGTCTTATCAAAAAATTTGTATCAAATGGAACCTTTAAGTATTCATGTTATCTTAACTTTCATCTGACATGAAGCAGATTAGCTAACAGTAGCGAATTTAGTATGCAGGAAAATGGAAAATGCATTTAAATAACAAATGTACACAAAAACCGTCACAGAAAGCATGCTGAGCACCATTTTTACAAACTCTGCTCTGAGCTTGATAATCAGATGTGTTAATAATTCATCCAGGACTGCTTACTGCTCGGTGATGGTGCTATCTAAGACACGGGGTAAGGCTCCTGCTTCTTCAGAACTACAGGTTACTCCTAAATGCCAGAAGTGGCTTTTGATCCATGCCATTGCTTGTGGCTCTACGGTCCTGTGGAGACCATATGTGGACCTTTATGTGGCTCTGAGAGTCCTTGACTTCTAGAGGTGATAACATGGACCTAGAGATCTTTTTTTTTTTTTTTTTTTTGAAATATTGACCTTAGGTATGCAGGGGCTGGGCCCAAACTTGCAAATGTGGGCCCCCCTTCTCCCAAAGTACTGACACTGCTCTGTATTTTAAAGATGCTACATGGCCATTTCTGATATATGTCATAAGCAGGAGGTGCAGCTTTCCTGGACACGTGCCATAACTTCCTGCCTGCCCCGGCGGTCTTGCAGGTCCCACTCAGGCTGGGTATTTATTCCTTTTTTAACAGATTTATTGGTTTGGATTTTACTGGGTTTTACTGGATTTATTCTTTTTTAACAGATCATGGCTGTCACTTTATGCATTTTCCTTCTTTGTATGGCAAGCTTCTTGGAGCAGAACAAGTGTATATGGGAACATGTGGAACAGTGATTTACATTAATTACTCCCTAAGTGACTGGTTTCCCTAGGAAGCTCTCCCGCTGTGAGCTGTACATAGATGCACATGACACTCATAGCAATGCTGCAGTGCTCTTTGAAGATTTCATGCTTCCTGTGCCACAGTCAGATTTGTCACGTTGGAGGGTATCAGCCTCTCAGAAGCTGCTACGCTGGAAAGACAAACAACATATGCTAGAAATGCAAACACGTGTTGTTACATTTATTACGAGAACTGCTGATGAAAATGAAATACAGAACGATCCTTTATACATTGTGAGCTTGACCATGTTTACGCACAGTAAGAGAAAGTGTGATATCACCACTTTGTTGATTAGAACAGAGAGAGAAATTAGTAAACAACAAAAAGCTTGTCATTTTCCAGGGTCAGAATAAAACTCAATATTTTATTTTGGTTTTGAAGGGAGGAGGAAAAGAAAATTTAATGTCATCTAAATAGAGAAATGGAAAGCTTAAATGGTAAAAGCACCATGGTTATATTGAAGGCATTGCATATATGCACCAGTATAGATATTTAGAGATGTATGGTCCTGTGAAATACAGATGTGAAATAATTGATCCTATGCCTTTCTGAGTGTTAAAAATGCAGAAGTCTTTGGGAAGATGTGGTTGTTTTTGCATAAAAACAACCTCCTCCCAGGACCACTTCAGGTGGGTGGCAGCCACTGCCCTGTGCTCAGCACTGCGTGCCGTGCTCTCACCATAAAGGCTTCTGGACTTTGATACATGAGTGGAGGCTCTTGCTTACACCCAGTTAGTATTTGTCCCAGATTTCTCTGGCGCTTTATTTTGATGGTGGTTTTGAACACTTGCTGAATGTTCCATGCACAGGGACAGCACGCAGGCAGTGCCCAGCCAGGGCACCGTGGGCGATGGCACCATGACGCTAGTGGCAGGTGTCCCTGACCATGGCAGGGGGTAGGAGGTCTTTAAGGTCCCTTCCAACCCAAACCATTCTGTGATTCTGTGAGTGGGAACCAGGAGGCACTTGTTGGGAACAAACACGTGTCAGGTGAAAGTCATTTCCTCCCTCAGAAAAGCTAGCGGCACCGAGGTGAGGGGAGTGAGGGCTGTGGTCGCGTGCTTTGACTTTGCAGTTTATTAGAAAAGAGCCTCTGAGGGACAGAGACCGTTCACACATCACCTCCCAGCTCGCCATTTCCCCTGGCAGGTGGATATTACTGTTTTCTTTGGTGATGAACAAACTAGAAAACTCTTCAGCTTCCTCTGAAGACAAGAGTATCTTTTTTTTTTTTTTTTTTAAATCAATTCAGAATGAAAAAGTTAACTGAATTGCCTTAATTTCTGTCCATCATTGTTAACATTTGTTGTAAGCCCCATCCACTAATGGTTTTGCGTAATTCCTAAGGTTACTTTTGTTCCTGTTACATTTAACCCCCACAGCCCTTTCTCTTCTGTATGCTTGTACTTCCACCAAAGAGGTGTTTTCCCGTGCTGCCAGCAGGCTCGCCACCCAGCTCACCATGCCTTGCAGGCTGCTCGAGAGCACGTTTGCACCGCTCTGGAGTGAGTGAGGGATCCCTCTGTGCCCACAGCCCGTGAGTACCAGAGCTCACTGCTGCCACTATTCTACGTCCATCCAAGACTCTGAATTATTCTTGGTAGAGGCTTTTTCTTTCATATTTGATATGTGTATATATATAGTCATAGGTCATTCTAATGCAACTATTGGATGATAGCAAATTGTATATTTACTCCTTAAGGACACTTTTATTTTTTTAATGTATTTGTTTTTTAAGATAAAGACCATATAGTCCAAAAGGAAAACAGACAAACAAAACAACACCGACCAACCAACCCAAGATATTCAGCATCACTGTGAAATTTCAGAGGACTAGAAGGGGAAAAATGCCAGACATATTACTGTGATCCTGGTATATTCCAGTCTTGAAGCTTAGGAGTTTGAAGCTATAGAACGAAGGAGGTCTATAAGGTAGATTTTTAGAAGGTTTCTCTATTACTGTTAGCTATGCTGTTTGACAAATCCATCTGCATATGGATAACCCTCCTCGCTGCATATGGCAAGTCAAAAAAAGAAAGTGAATAAGAATATAATCACCCTCCCTACACCATACCCATTTACGCTCCAAACATTCAGGCCCTGACGGATTAGAGCTGAAGCTTTTTTTGTTGCATTTCAGCACTCATTGGCTCAAAGATAGCAGAGTTATTTGCTGAGGGATGGACTAGTCCTGAGAGAAGTCTCTCCTGTGGAAACAGAATCTGTTTTGAATACCTTTATCAGAAAATGCCCACCAGACAGAAGCAAAAGCTAGTTTACATCTATTCTCCTCAGAAACGGGCTCTGGCTTGGCCACTGGAATACTCCTGTATATTCTTTCCATCCTACTGATAGCTCTGGACCTGCTGCGCATTTTTATATTTTCTCTGAGCTTCCCGTGCAGAGCTAAACATCCACTTCATAACTCTGACAATGCCTGAACAGAGAAGCATGGCTTCATCATAGAGAACAAATAAAAGGCAGAGGCAGACCCTGTAGATGAAGATTGCTGTTATGGTAATTCAGAGTAGGAGATAATGACTGGCTGAACAGAATTAAATCATTTAGCTTTTGCTTAAACAAACAAAAACAAACAAAAAACTAACAAAGAAAAATAAACAGCTCTAAGAATGGATAAAAAGAATTTTGAATGAGGAGCATCAAAAAATATTGTTATTTAAACTCAAGACATATTTATGACAAGGCACTGCAAAATATAGAATGGCATCTGAATTGGGAAGAGTAGAAAAGACCAGAGGGAACCAAACTCATGAGCGTGGTCCCTTCCTGTCCTTTAAAAGGGCTGTAACAAAAAATCCTCTTTTTGTGCAAATTCTGTTTTCTTTATTGCTCTATCCTACAGCAGCTTTCAGTTGTGCTGGGTGCAGATGCCCATTTTTATTGGTATAGGTAGGGCTTGGGCACTGCAGTGATCAGGGCCCATCTCCCCCTCCATGTTGAGTTAAAAGGGACTTTGTATACTTTAGGAGATGTCTCTGCATTATGGGCAACAGCTACTGATACTGTGAGAAAAAAATCAGCTCAAATCTGACGCAAAATTACTTGGGCAAACTTTACTGCAAGTGAGCTTAGCAATGGAGTGTGCTGTTATTGCATTATACCTGCTGAGACGCTGGTAAAAATGGCATCGCCAGCTGCCTGCTAATAATTATGGAACATATTAACACTTTCCAGTGGATAGTTTAATTGCTTCCTCCCTCAGGAAAACAAATTTCATAAACCTCAGCCTGTTGTTATTTATGACACATTTAAAGCTTTTTCAATAATCTCAGCAGTGAATTATTGTACATGGTTGCAACATGAGAAAGTCAGACGTGCTGCAGCCCAGCATTACGAAGCCCTATCGAATATTTGCTCTATTGCTTTTGTTGTCACAGTCTGTTTTCCCACTGGAACATTAAAATCTGAGACTGGCTATAACAACCATTGAATGATAAAAATAAAGATAATGGTATCTAAAATGGGATTTCAGTGTAATGAGCTATGGTAACGCTGATACTCGAGTACTTGCTGGTGACCTCGGAGCACTGCCGAGTGCCCATCCAACGCGGCTGCTACGCGCCGAATGAGATGAAAGTGGTGCTTTCACTGCCAACTAAGGGCTCGGGAAGGGAAGAGCTGGGTCAGAAATGGGCTTAGGGGCTGCAGTGGAAACACTGGATGGTGTCGTAGCAAAACTGGCCTCTGTCCTTAAAGCACCTCTGGGCAAGGGGGGATGTGTGGAGAGACCACCCACGTCTGGGCTAAGGGCTCAGGTTCGGTTCCAAGCCAGCAGGTGGATGTGTGCTCTGTGCCTGCCCTTTCACGGCCCGCAGCCGGGCGGCTGCCCTCGGCCTACTGCAGGACCCGAAGGGCTGGCGGTAGTGGGAAGGCCATGTGGTAGTGGGGCCAACGCGTCCCCTCGTGCCCGGCTGCTGCTAACATTGCTCTCGCTCAGCTTCTCTGCCTGGGTGTGCCCAAGGCTCAATTTCACTTTTGTGCCTACTTTCTGAGGATCTTTAGCTATGCAGCTCTCAGAGCGGAATTGTTGCCTGCTCGACTGCTACTTGTAGCCTGGCAAATCTGACCACCGTGTAATTAACACAGTTTTTGACAAGCTAGGCTAAAGGGATGTTTTTTTTTTTTTTAAATTGTAGAGGCAAGCACTTGAAGGTCAAATCCATTTTTGTCCCTGTAGCCTTAATGCTTCTCCATACATTTCCACCCTGTGCATTGAATGGAAAAGATATCATGTGAGCATGTAATTACAGACTGTATTATAGAGCAATAATTCCTCAGCAAGACAGCTAAAGACTGACTGAGAGCTAATCTATCCAAAACCAATATACCAGTCCCAGCACAGGCTGGACTCGGGCCAGGATGTAAGCCAGGAACAGCTTTCGTGACACTGATGAATACGGTTTAGCTGCTGATGGATGGAGAGCAGACATCCCCTTTTATCCTTCTAGACCACTCTGGCATTCAATTCTGTGCCACTACCCTGCCTGAAACTAAGGGCAAGGCGTTCAAGAACATGCTGACACTTTTTGAGCTTTTTCCCCAAGAAGCAGTGGCAGCAAACCACGTTTCTGCTGGCAGAGCAGACCACGGAGCCGTGCAGGTCTCAGCTCCTGTTGGCAGCAGCAGCTGAATGCCAGAGGTGCCCCTGCGGCCTGCGAGGGGAGAGGGGAGAGGGCCGGGACAGGGCCCGCTGAGGACAGGCGGCTCGGGGCAGGAGGCCACAGCAGAGGGCTGGGCACAGGCCGGGTGTAACGCTGCCGTTCTGGTCATTAGGGTAATGCTGGTGTAAGTGTGAGCTCCAAGCTGCAGGCCTGCGGTGCCGCGGGGTGTCCATGCCGGGGTGTGTGCTGGCACGGTGCGTGGTACACACAGCGGCCCTCTTCTGACGTTGTTTTTGTCAGCTTCCTACACAGAATGCAACCAAGAGAAGGAAAACAGCGAATGTGGGCAACTGATCACTGAGCCAGGCCTGGAGGGAGTGCGAGGGGAGCAGCAAACAGAAATCCCCAGCTGGAGGCTGAGCCCTCGCTGGATGTGAAGCCCTGCTTGGAAGAGAGGCTTTAACAGCTTTTCTTACCCCCCTCACCCAGCGCTGGTAATTCTCATAATGGAAAATGTGAAGGAGTTTAAAAGAAAACTTTTATTATATCATTTCCTGTATTACTTAAAGTCTCAGACTATTAAACCAAATTCAAAGCAACTTTGGGAACGTTAAGGTACTTTTGAAATAAGTGGATGTTGCTGCTATATTTCTGTCTACTGGATCAGCCAAAGTGACAGCTAAACAGAAAATCCATTAGAAAATTTATATGTGTACTGTTGTTTGGAAGTTGGAAGAAAACATATTTTGATGTTTAGATACAAGAAGTATGATGTTCAGGGACTGGAATAATCCCCACAGGACACAGTTCATTCGCAGTACATCATCCAAGGACAGTCAGCTTCAGGCTCCACTTTACTTTCCTGGTGAGCTTCAGAGCAATATTTATTCTGCAGACAAAAAACAAACAAACAAAAAAAAACACCTGCATCTAGTAAATATTTAAATCAGAAGGGGGGAGGATTCTTTAATAACTGATAGTACATAAATCCATGAGTAGGAGAGATGGGAACAAAAACTGAAAGGTCTAAGTGTGCGGACAGTTTGGTTGTAATTTCTAATTAGAAGGACTATAGAAGATAAGCATTATGCTCATGATTCATTTTAATATAGATGGAAGAGTAGAAGTCTCGAGCCAGCATTTTGCAAGACTTTCCACCCACCACACCGGCTGTAAATCCACCACATCACCTGCGACAGCCGGAGTGCCCCATGTAGCGCCCACGGTGCTGGGCTGGGGCATGGCACAGTGCCTGTGCACCCCACGGATGGCACCCCACCATCAGCAGTGTGCATGGCGTGGCGGGGCCGCATGCTGACACCTGCGGCCCATTTCTGGAAAAAAAAAATGAGAGGAGCAGGGCAGCAGGTGAGCAGGGCCCCGGAGCAGGCAGGTGATCTCTGGCCTGAGCATGCCCACGCTGAGCAGAAGTTGTACCTGGCGGGTATTCATCCTATAGGGACATAGGTTTGGGACATGCAAAAACTGCAAAGATGTGCACTTCTTTAGCAAAAATTAGAGTATTTTTTGGCTTACTCACACAGCAAATGACTGTAAGTATGGTGTCTTTTTAAAAAAAAAAAATTACTACTTGAGCAAAAAAAAAATTTGACATTTGTTAAGGTGAAACTGGATGATGTGGTTGGAAGCAGAGCTCCTGAGCTTGCTGGGCCCAGCCTCCTGCCCACAGTGGGTCAGTGCCAGCAGCGTGTGTAGGATCCTGCCCCGGCAAGTTTTCAGCATCCCCAAGGACTTTAACAGTACTAGAAGTATTTGGAAGAATAGAGGCAGAAACCGCTGTGGTTCACGCAGGGCTTTAGCAGTGAGTGTATCTAAACTGTGGATTGCAAAGCCATGGCTTGAGAACAAAAGCAACTGTTGAAAACCCACAAAACCACTGTACCACTTCCAGCTGGCAGCCGAGATCCATCAAAGTCTCATTAAACAAACACCTCCCTTGCAAAAGAATATGAAAGATTGGGAAAACAAACAAACAAACAAACCAAGGTGTGTGCATTTCTGAGCAACCATCTAAGAAAAGATAACAAGAGATATGGAAAATTTGCGATTGAGAATTTGGAAACATTGGAATAGCTGATGGAGAGATCTGGCAAAGGCACGACGCCTTGTGAGAAGCAGGTTTAGAGGACAGAAATTTCCTTGTCGTGGATAACTCCCTGAGCAGCAGAGATAAATTATAGGTGTGCTTTTCAGTGAGTTCCCAATCTGCTTTTCACTTTATGTCAAACTCACATGCACATGTTCATCATTTTCGCGGCCAAAATTTCCCTGTGCCATGAAAGACAGTGAAAGGCTTTTTAAATAGCTACCTTGCACTCCAGCAAGTGCCAGCCTGGGAAACGCACTCGGATGAATAATGCCGTCACTCGGTCTTGCTCGCAGAGAAGTTGAAATGTGAATGCTGGCGACAACAGACACGGCACAGCCAGGAGCTCAGTGGTGGAACAGATGTAGGAGTGAAAGCTCTCGCCTCTCAGCTATTCCCTGCCAGCCCTCAGCTGAGGCACGGTGACTAAGGAGCTCGTAGCTGTGCTCTGCAAAGTAAGCTAGTTAACATAAATCCTTTCCAGCAGCAGCTTGAGCTACTCCTTGGTGCTTTGCAGTAAGTGGCCAGGCAGGGTAGGGAGCTGTCCCTCCGTGTAAGGATGCTGGCGGGGAAGGTCGGGTGACATCCAGGGACGATGCTCTGGTGGCTCTGTGGGCACACTGGACATGTGTCCTGTCCCTCCCAAGAGCAACCCTCAAAAACTAAGGTTTAAGTCTTGCCCTGGATTTAGAGGTTGAGTGGAGAGGGGCCTTGGGGTGCCTTGATGCCAACCTGCCTCACCCATTTCAGAGAGCCACGGAGGCCATTTTAAACAGGAAAAGATAAAGAAAGATGCTGGTGGATACTGTCTCCTCTCTTCTCAGCACCTGTGGATTTTCCATTGAAAAATCGAGTGGGTTGTAGGAGAGAATAATAGTATAAATCAAGTTGTATTTTGATCATAATGACGAAGGGAGAACACACTTTCTATATGCTAAATATATTCATGCAGTTATATTATAGTAACATTCCTTAAATTGATGACATTTATCAGTTGAGGAAAACAAATTGCTATATACAGAAGAAAATAATTAAAGGAAAGGGAAGAATAATAGCAGCATCACAGCAGTCAAGTCTAGCAATGTCTTAACGGAAATATTGATGTTCTTTTGGATGCGTGTCAAGGAGAAATGGAAAGATAGCAGGGCAATTTCTTCTGTAGTTATAACTACAAAATATCTTTAAACTCTTGCAGTCATATATACCCAGGATGAAATTTTGTTTCCAGCAGACTGGCTTGTCTTTGCTTTCCCTGATAGGAAAAAGAAAAATTGGTTACAGGGGAATTTTTGTTTATTTGTCTTTTTGGAACGTGTTGAGTGTCATCTATGCTATGCTTAACCTAATGTATCACTGTGAAAAAGAGGAAAAAAAATACAACCTGCAAGTGTAGGGATCATTATGGCGAGGCCCGGTGGTGCTGTTACACTTATTTAAAGGGACTATCGGCCTTTTCATCATTTCCCCTCTTTCTTTCCAGCTGCTGCTGATTTGGCTGAGATGTTTGTCCAGACTTCACAGGCCAGGAGCAGGCTCACATCACCAAAGTGGCTGGAATTAAACTCCACATTCTTAAGGAAAGGGCTGGTTTTTCACTGCAAGGATCGCACATCTGGGAACATCTGGAATTCAAGCAGTGTCGCTGCATCTGACTGGGCCCTCTCAGACTCCTGCAACGCAAAGCACGTGGGAGAGGCTCACATCACCTCATTATCAGCCTGTCAGTGCCTAATTGAACAGATGCAGTGCTGCGCGTGTGTGCAGCATTACTTATACATTCACCTAATATATATACATATCAGAGGTGCTTGATGGGCCTTTTATTACAACGCCGGAATATAGCACCGTTGCTAAAGCTGTCAGGGCTTATATCGCTTGAAAAATAATTGTCCAGTCCCTGGTTAGTGCTTAACACAACAGTTTTCCTAGGCCATAATATAAAGCATGACAGTGATGTACTGCTACTGTACCTTGTAACTGAATTCCAGGGCCCACGTTTCTCGGGTTTTACCAGGGACGTTCACGTCGAGATTGCAAATAGCCATGCAAACCCCGCTGCCAGAGCTCCCTGGTGAAGGAGGCGATGCCGATCACATCTGCCTAAATGCTCCGATCCCACACCAGTCGCACCGATGGAAATATTGCAGCGGGCATTGAGTTTGCTGCATGGGGCACTGAGCACCCAGGGGCAGCCGGGGGCAGTTCTGGGTCTGGGCTGCTCTGGAGCCCAGATCTGACACATGGAGGCTTGCAAGGTAAGTGGGAACCAACGGGGATTGACAGCAAACTTGTATGAAGTTTTTCTAAACTGTGCATGCTTGTTTTTAATTCTGGCTTCCTTTACAGATGTTCTTATAAACAGAAAACAGCTTGTTAACAGTAGCAAAATGGAAATTTCCTCTGTGCGATATAAATTTCAGTGATATACATGAATATAAAACAGTGTAAAACTACACTCTTCTTTGCAAAAACGAATGTGCCTTTACATTACACGGGAAAAACTAATACATTACAGTCATTAGGAAATATATAACGTTGACATTAATTGAAGTGAAATGAGGGTGTGCTTGAACTAATAGAACTGAGGGAAAACAGGTGAATTGTATTTTGTAACTGATGGAGCTACTCTGTACGAGAATAATTTCTGTGCTTGGTGTGACTGTAATCCATCACCAGCATGGTAAGCGAACAGGATTTTGGTGAAAGCATCTACCCAGAAGTAGATTTTTGTGTAGTTTACACAAATGCCCATGCTCACATGTCACAGCACAAAGGAACAAATATACTTCCCATGTATTTTCAGCAATGGTACCAGTGCACATTCCCTTACTGGAGATAGAGGTGGACTCAAGGATATGTACCATTGACAGAAAATTAATAGTATGTATTTCTAAAATGCTTCTGTATTTTGGTAGTGTAACTTTTATACTTCTTTCAAGCATAACTGTCCTTTTGGTGACATCACGTTTTTTATTGTATTTTACTGTCCACTACCACATAATACATAGATCTTCTACTCACCAAAAGAGGACGTGCTCTTGTCAACTAAGGCAGTTGTTCAGCATCCCGAAGGTAAGGGACGTGTAATGGCTCGGTAGAGAAACGTTTAGGAACTCCACTGCTGACAGTGCAACTTTTGTGTTACATTTTATACGATTGAGAAATTATCAACCTGACATTAAAACAAGTCTTGCTTTAAGAGGGTATAATTTTTGCTAATGGATTGCTACATTTCATTTCCATATTTTTTTCCAGCAATTTTATGCTTAAATATCATTGCCCCTTTGAATTATGTGAGGCTCTTTTTGCTGTGAGGTTCCAGCAATTTGCCTTTGCCAGCTTCATGTGTGTAATTAGTTTAATTAGCACTACAGCTTTAATGGGAGCATTGGTGGATGCCGCATGCACTCTGTTCTTCACTGGACAAAGTCAAATGTTGTGTTTCTTTATCAGTTGCAGCTGAAGTGCTCCAGCCCTTACAAGGCTTTGTGCCTGAGCAGAGCTGACACATTTTGCCACATTTTCAGGAAGCACTGTATTCTTTATTTTGGCTAAAATGTCTGCCTCCATTTGGTCTGCGCTTAGGAAATGTGCGTGCACGTTGGGCATGCTCAGTGAACTCCTTTTCACAGCTTTCAAAATACGTTACCTTGGCCTTTCAGGTAATCCCTAATTATTAATGGCACACAAAACAAATAGTATTCTTACTGTCTGGGAGCAGTGCCTGCATAATGGATGGGGACAATCAGACGCAATGCATCTTCTTAATACAGAATAAAGATATTTCACGAAACCCAGGAAAAGCTTGACATTGAAAACAGCTCCTGGGGAACTGTCAAGATGACAATAGAAAAAGCATTAACGATTCATCAATGTGCCATTAGCCCTGCATGTTAGACCTGATGCTGTGTGAAGTCAATAGATCATTTTTATGCCCTACAATAGAAAGAATTGAGTTGAAATGGAAGCATATGACCTCTAGGCTACATTAAACCATTACTAAGAAAAAGATCATTATCTTAAAAAGTGCAAAACCATATTCATTTGGTCTATTTGTCTGTTGGAC
The DNA here is from genome assembly GCF_009769625.2 of Cygnus olor. NCBI lineage: Eukaryota > Metazoa > Chordata > Aves > Anseriformes > Anatidae > Cygnus > Cygnus olor. Next base: position 37,183,365 of record NC_049175.1, read on the forward strand.
TCTGAACATTTTTATCTGTTTACTCTTATTTCACCTTGCTAGCAATGCGTAAATGCTCAGCAGAAGCTCAGAAACTCAAATGCAGTGATAGGAGAACACATTAGCCAGTATGATCATCATCATTTTTAAAGAAAGTGGTGTTTGTTTTGTATTTCAAACAGCTCTTTCAGTGGTGGTTGTGGCCTGTTTTCAATTTAGGTCTCCCTTTATTAAATATATATATATATATATAAATAAAATACCTACTTTATGTTCTCTATATGTTTTAAGATAAACAACTTTAAGCAATTAAATTACGCACACAAGAATCAACCTTTTTCTCCTTAAAAGCGCAGTTCTTTAAAAAGGAAACTTTCAGGAGGAAAGCTCAGTTGTTTCTGTTCAAAGGACCCTGTTTTTACTCATCATGCAAATGCCACGAGCATATCAATCCCCACCTCGGGACTGCACGCACCGATCTGTGCACCCAGTCTGAGATCAGCGACTCTGAAAGTAAAGATCCATGATGGGCTCTTTTATTGTCGGAAAGGAACCGTCATCATCAAAGCACCACAGTGTGTCTTCTTCATTTTGCTCCTGGAGGCCAAACTGTTTTGGAAGATTACATTTTACCTGCAGATATTTGTAATAAAGAGTGCCTGAGTACTTCTCTTGTTTATGTGTTGACTGCAGTGAAACTCATATAGACCTTAATGCTGTGTTCCTGCTCGTTGGAGAGACAGTGCTATCAATTCGGGAGCCTGTTGAAAGGAGCGATTTCATTTCTAGGCTCACTGCTGGTTCAGACAAAGGCTACCCTGGCAGGAGCAGAGGTTTTGTATTGCACGCAGGCAAATTGGACGGGACTTTGCTCGAGGAGGGAGCTGCTCCCCGACCCTATACAACTTTTTTTTTTTCTTTAATGTTCGTGCTCAGCAGTGGTTTCAATTAGTTTTATTTTAATTTCAGTAGAGTATATTACTCCATTCCACATTGATTTCTAAACAACTGGTTTTATTGATTTAAGACACTAAAGCTGTCATAACAATGTGGTAATAATACAATGAAACAACAATAGGTTTTTATTTTGCTTGGCTGCAAAGCAGCCTAATGTTGGAACGTGCAGCAAGTCCACGACAGCAACACTGCTGTGGTGTGAAAGCCTGGCACACACACACACATCTGGGCAGCCAACCACGGGGCCGGGTTTTCACAGGAATGGGAGAATTTCTGCTAACGTGAATGCCAACAGTGAGCGTTCACCCCCCAAACCCAACAGGTGGAGTTCGAAGGATGAGCTGCAGGTTAATGCACACACAGGAAACACAATATCTAGGGCTGCTCTCAGTTGCACTATGCAAAAACTTGGAAAACTTCATGGACGCTACTGAATTAAGCTGCTGTAAAACCACTGATGAGAAGGAACCCCGAGGAAGCCATGATTCTGCCTAACCAGCATGGAAACTCACAGTAATTGTTCTTCCCTTGTTTTCATACTGTTTCCATCTCCGTGTATTCCAAACATAATTTTATTTTATTTTTTTTAATTCCTATTTTTAAACCTAGCTGTTTTAAGCACTGTTTCTTACCCTTGGTCAATCCAGGGATCGTGGTACTTTTGGTTGGAAGGGGAACAGCTCTGAACTAAGAGCTGGTAAAATTATGAAACTGAAAAGAACCGTATTATTATATGCTATTATTATGACTTTTTTTTCCCTTGCTTGACATTATTTTGGTTAAAGATTTCTTGTGTGCTTCCTGGTGGCTGGGGAGGATTGGATCCAGAAGAAAGCTGTTTGTGTAAGTGCTGGGTGGGCACTAACACTTTGATGTAAGTCCCAGCCCCTGACAATGCTGAAGGAGGACGAGTGGTGCTGGTGGTACTGATGATGCATTTCACCTGGCTTCTGTTCACCTGATTGCTTCTTAAAGCACCGGGGGTATAGCTAAGTAGCCACATATATATTGAAGGCTGTGGAAGAACAAGGGTTGGGAGGGGACCTCTGAAACTGTCTTAATAACAGAAATCCACAGCTGTAAATGGATAAGTGAAGGTAAGAGTCTGAATGATGATGTATTTAATAATTTTTGATTGAGATATTGCAAATAAGATCTAGAGGCATAGAAGCTCTGATTTACCCCCAGATTGATTTACTGGCATTGTAGGAAAGTTTCTGCCAATGGCTTCTTCAGAAACAAAAGGTGAAAAATACCTGTCAGGTCTCATAGAAAAGCGAATTACAGATGTAACTGGCATTTTCCCCTGCACCCTCATGAAGCATCTTTGGGATGTGTGTGTCGTTTTACTTAATGATGCACAACAGAGATCAGGAAAGGAGTGCTATTTTTTAAAGTCGCAATAATTAGGTGAAGACTTAGTAGTAGATACGGGCAAACAGAATTAAGCACCTTATTTAATGGAAAACAAGAAACCTATACACCAGAGTAAATACAGTTCATTGGGTATCTGAAAGCTAAATGACATATGCCATATGCATAAATGGCATTAGAACATGTTTTAGTGCAAAAACTTGTTTTAAAATAGTTTTGCATTTAAAACCATTTGTATAGTCAAAGTACTCAGCAGGCTGGGATTTTGGAGGTTGCCACCACTCCGTCTTCCCGGCAGCTGAATGTGTCACAAAGCTGGATCCTTGAGACAAGCCGGGGATGGGGAGGCCGTTGGGTGCCTCGTGAGCAGCGATGCGTTTATCTGATTTCTTACCTACAGGCCCTGCTCATTTTTCTAAAACAAACATTTAATTGTTATGCAAGAAGTCAGTCAGCTGTGAACACCCTTACTGAATAAAACAAAAGGAAAACATGTAGGTTCTTTTTCCTTTTTACAGGATTAATATATTTGTTTCACAAGAATTATCTTAATCCGGTAGCTGTCCTTCAACAAGTTATAAACAAGAGCGATGTCTTTCCACCAATGAATTTAACTGGCTCAGATTGTTTATGAGATGTTTTCATCTCTGAGTCCCTAACAGTAATAACTTGTCCAAATAAATTAATATCAAAAATCCCTTGATATCCCCCAAATAATCAAATTCCTTTGTCAACAACATCCCCAAATAACTTGTGTTGACTTTAGTGAAAGTTTGTCAGAATTATAGACTTAACAGAGAAGCACAACTCTTCTGCCGTGAGCCCAGGACTGCTAATTTCCAAGTTAAATAAGTGTTCTGGTCTGCAAAGATCTCTCAAGTTCTTTTTCAGCAAAAATAGGTCAGAAGAAATGAAGACTAAGGCCACAGTTTGCGAGATGCACCAAATGGGAAGCACCCCGACTGCACCGTTCCCTCCCTAGCACGGCATCTGAAGACAGGTCAATGACATTTTGGGGTGGGACCCGATGATCTCTTGAGGTCCCTTCCAACCCCTACCATTCCGTGAAACATGGCACCGGTGCCCCTCACCACCCTGCCGCAGAGCTGGTGCTGGCACACCGGTGTCTGGGTGTCCGTGGGCACACACAGCGCACCAACCCGCAGGGCACAAGTCACGTCTTCCTGCCGAGGGTGCTAGCGGTCCTGGGGCTGGCTGCCCACCTCTGTTCCCTCTGCACGTCCAGCAGTCCAAAATAAATCACCAAAAGCCTGTTTTTCTCCCTCCTGCCTGGGAGGCCCCAGGTTATCCCACTGAGCTCCCGCCTCCTGGCTTCAGTGAGTAATATCCTAAATGTCCCAGCTGCAAAAATTATGGAAGTGCAATTTCTCCTGAAGCTTTAATTGCTAGGTGTTGGAAATATTGTGTGAAGATCAGAAATGGTGTGTAACCATGATGCTTAGCCAAGTGTCGCAGCAGCAAAAAGCTGAGCTGTGTCAGACCGTCCGCTGGGGCTCCTTTGCTGTGACTTCACAGCTTGCTCAGACCAGATACTTTCTCCCCCTTTCTTCCTTCAGAGATACTTTGGCAGGCCGGTCCAAACGCGAATATTAAATATTTTATGCACATGAAAACAGTACAAAGCAATTTTAGTAAAATAGAAGATCTTTTGGTTGGGAGTTGAGCAGGCTGTAAATGTCTGAGGAGTGAGGATAATTTACACCCCTGGGACTAGCCACAGAGGATTACAGCCTCGTGGAACCATTTACCTTGAGAAAAATGACAAAATTTCCAAGGACTGGTAGTTTCTTTAGAGAAGATTTGAAGCTTGGGCTGCACTTGTCTTGAGCTTATCCACTATCAATTCCAGTTCATACAAAGACATTTGCTCTGATTATTATTATATCCCTGCCCTTTCTTGCCCTTGAAGTATTGGCATTGTGGCTCTGAAGACAGATTCAATTAACAAACGGGATAGATGCTGACCTTTCTCAGATTGTTATTCTATCCTTGATTTGCTTTAGGGGAGAAATATTTCTTTCTTGTATAAATATGAAATAACAAATAAATAACCAAAAATTGATTTGTAGTTTCAAAAAAAAAAAAAAAAAAAAAGAGGGATGGGGGAGGAAAGAAATGAACTAGTCAAGCACGGACACCGGTATTAGCTGAAGGGCTTCGGCACCTTGCACAGGGATTACTCACCAAGTACGCTGCTATCCATCACGATTACAGAGCTGGGGGATTTCTACAGCAGCTTTTTCCAGAGAATCAGGTAACTTAATCAGCATAGCGCTTTCCACCTTTCTCTTGCCACTGTGACTGATTTTCTGCAGCCCAACGAGGAAATTTTATCTTTGCTGCTTTTCCCGTGTTACAGACCTCAGCATCGCATGTGGCTGGCGGGGCAGGGTGGCAGGGCAGGGACAGGGACAGGGACAGGACGGCAGTGCTTTGGGGCATCCCCCGTCTGAACCCCCGTGGACGAGGCTCTGCTCTTCCTGAGGAAAGGTGAGTTTGGCCCTAGGGAGCTCACTGAACACGGGTGGTGATTTTAGCAATCCTCCTCCTCTCCATATTCATCTGTCTGGCATCCGTGTGTGACCAGGTCCAATGTCCCGGTGAAAGGACTTTTGTCTCACTTGTTTACTTTGGATCAGGCCCATAAACCCACAGTTATCCTGAAATTATTTTATTATATTTGGTGTTTATTCATTTTTGTCCTAGTACAAACTAAAGTGGAGGTGGGCGCTGGGAATGCAGCTGCTCGCAGCTCTCGTGGTGGGTGAGGGAAGCACACGTTGCCTGGTGCACTTCTCCAACTTCAGCCACAAGCAAACAGTGGCTGGAATTATACGTGAAACTTGCTTTCTGCTCAACAAACACACCAAGGCAAAAACTTACTTCATTTGTATTCACATTCCCCAAAATGTTAGTTATATACTTTTAAACAGCTTTCCTCCCCTCTCTGCCCCCGCCTCCCCATGCACAGACTTGGGAAAAGATCAAACAGTGCCTTATTTTTCCTTACCAATGATGTAATTTTCTTACAGTGTTAATTGTTAAGAAATTTTGGGATAAATCAGCGTGTAAAAAAAAAAAAAAAGCAATTAATATTTTAATAGTACTAATTATTTTATAATTATGTAAGATATCATAATTATTTTAATGCTATCATGCTACAAGTATTAAATTTAAACCTTTTTAAATACTAGTCCTGAATCTGTCACTTTTTCTTGGTCTACTACATTATTCTCTGGGTTGCTTCACTCACAGCTGCGAGTCAGTCTTGTTGCTGACTTGTATTATTTCTGCTAAAGTTGAATTCTTCAGATTGGGTTTAATTCCTGTTTTTAAAGTCACTGGGTTTGTGTTAGCGAGGTGGGTGCTACCCGACCTGCTTGTCCCACCCGTTTGGGGAGAAAGCTTTCCGCAGGACAGCTGGAGCCTACTGGCAGCAGGTCCCAATCTCGTGCTCAAGCCACAAGGCCACAAGCTGAGAAAGGGAATTTGCATGGGTAGCCCGGAACAGTAAAATCAGAAAAGTCTTTGCTGGAACAGCAGAAGCAATTGGGTGTTTCGGATGCTGTTTGGCATACCGTTACGCTATGCACTCACAGTGCCACTCCTTTCTGAAGTGTTATGAAATGTTTCTTACTAATATGGGAAGCGCAGTAACCACCCTTCCACCTTCTGATGCCTCTTGTCCTTGGTCAGGCCAATGCTTATTCTTAAACTCCCTCTCACGAGGCTGATGGTGGCAGCTGGATGTGGCGGGGGTGTGTGGAGCCCCCTGCCACCCTCTGTGGGGCCGGGGGCTGAGGCTGCAGCCCTGTGGGGCCAGCTGGGCGCTGAGCCTTGGGACTGGCAGGGCTCTGCTGTGCTCACGGGCTGCCGGAGACCCCATGCATGAACCCAACGGCTCCTTGCATCCTCCACATGCCGAAAGGCAGCGTGACAGATGTGTGCTTGTACTATTTATATCAATTATAACACCGAGATGATATTTGTTTGGCGTGCTGCTGAAAACCTATTGATCACCTAGTTTTTAACTTGATGCAGACAGCCGTACAGATTTGATTTATAAAAGAGATTTATTTTCTGTTTTGACAGAAACTGCAGACTTTTCTGCATAACTTATTAAAGTACAGATTAAAAGTGACGTGTTGATTTGTTACTAACTTTGAGGATTTCTTTCTATGCTGTTTGCCTCCAGCATTAAGCAGTCCATGGAACATGCAGCTCATATATGAATCCATCTCTTTATTTTTAAGTCTCGGGCCTCATTCTGGTGTTATGCATGCTGCATTCAACCAGCAAAAAGGTAAACAGAAAGACTGAATTTATGCCAGTAAGTCGCAATAATCTGTTCAATGGCAAAATATTTAATCATGTTGAAATTGGAGGCCAGGTCCTCCCACATGGCTTTATTTTGGCATTGCAAAATGCACATTTTTTAAAGGTCAGAGCTTCTGATTTCCATATTCTTCTGTTTCTTATTTATCTTTTTTCCCCCCTGATAATTCAGTTCATTTGAATAGTGTGTTATCTAATATTTCGCTACCAGGACTTCTGACCTTTTCAGCATTATTTTTCCTCCGCAAATGAGCTGTCCTTACCACATAGTATTCCATACGCACACCCTCATATACCCAATTGTGGCCACATGAGAGGAAGAGTCAGGTGGCGGAGGGGTGCCAGGAGGGGGAGGAGGAGGTGGCTGCACACCCACGTGCGTCGGCACTGCCCCGAGCTCTGCCCGTGTGCTCCAAGGTTCTGCAGCGTAATTGCAAGTGCAATTCTTCTCTCAGGTTACACAGCTGAGCTCCTCCAGGCTATGAACGTGGCAGAATCTAAAGCAGACTCGGTCATTGTGCAGTGGTTTTCCTCCCTGCTTTGCCAGCTGTAACAGCTACTGAACTGCTGGATAGGGACTGGGGAAAATCCAGCTCAGCTTCTAACTTGAGGAGCTCACAAAGGAATATGACTAAAAGCCTTGATCTTACATAAACCGCAAGCCAGTCTTGTGTAAATAGCAATATTAGGGCTCAGTAATACAATCAAACAGCCACAAGCCACTGGGGCAGTGAAAAAAATCCGGGAGTTTAAAGCACCTTCATTATTATTTATTGAGTATTAAAGTTGTAGGCACATTAGGAATATAAATGGATACACAAATGATCTAATTTACAATCGTTGTACACAGCCATCTATAATGGTTTTCTCTTTTAGGAAGGCAGATAACATCATTATTTTTTTCATTGTTTATCTTTTAGCATGTCATTTTATTACTTACAATTTTAGTCAGTGATCATACGTTCAGTAAGAATGGTATTGAGCAAAGATATTAGATAATGCTTTGCTTTTTAGCCATACCTTGGCTTGTGTTTTCAGTTCCTTCCAGCAGCAGCCCGGGCCTGCTCCGATGCCTCTCAGCGGCACGGTTCCCACCGCGAGGCGCTGCCAAGCTGCCTGCTTCGCGCTGCGCGTACCCTTGGGCTGGCACACGGCATGTCAGGCAAAATGGTGATGTGAAGTTAAATGGAAAGATTTTCCTTTCCGTTTACCATTTCATGTTCAACCCAACAGAGTAACGGCAATGTCATTGCCGTCTATTTGGTCTGAACAATAAATGAGAAGCCATTGAAGAAGGGGGTGCTGCCCGCAGCTGACCTCTGTTTGTGTCACCGGGGAGCAGGAAGCCTGACTGACAACAGATGCCGTGTCTGCAACGTCCCGCTTCCCAGAGCAGGTATGCTTCGGTGCATGTTTCTCCTGTGCCAGGGAGACCAACCTCCAGTGCTAAGGCACGGTCTGCTCTGAAATCCAGCTCCACTCCAACCTGCAGAAGTAAATCTGGATGCGGGAGCTCCCTCAAGATTTTTGCTCCTGGTGATTCCGCTCTCAGACAGCTGGAAAAGAGAAGAAAGAGAAGAATCCCAACATTTTTTTCTTTTTCTTTTTTTTTTCCCCATTGTGTAAGTATACAGATGTGCTCTAGGATCAGATAGATGTTTTGTGAAGGCTCAGGCGCAGTTTCCGTACTGAAGCAGTGCGTTGTTTCTTGTCAAGGCACAAACCTTTGATTTTAAGGAAATTGCCAGTTCATTTTCTGTTTCTTTTTAGAGACCCTCAAAAAACCCCCCTTTTTCAGTGCAGTTCCAACCTCCTGATTTTTAGACACTAATGTCCCTTCTCTCCCACCTGCCTCCAGCCCCTTGCTGCCGGCATCGCCCAGGAAGGCCACGCTGGAGCTTTGATCCAGGACTGCTCTATCCAACCCCTCGGTGTTTCAGGCACTGAATGTCAAGAATTGCCATCCCGATGAAGTCCTGGGCAGGCTGGAAGATCCCCATTTCATCGTTCTTCAGCATCCTGTGTCTGGGAGGTGAAGAGGTGCTGTTGTGATCTACAAAAGCTCGGGCAGAGCGTCTCTGCCGCGAGAGGCGCAGCTGGGGAAGGCTGCCGGGGAGCTGGGCGCAGCAGGGGCTGCCTAAGTCCCCAGAACCTGTGGGGCTGTGTCAGATTTCCTCATCATCTGGCACCTGTGGAGTATTCTTATCAGCAGTACAGTATAACAGCATACGATGTTATGATTTTCTTCACTGTTTTTCTTCCCCTCTTTCCCCCAAATTAGGGAATTGTTCACATCTGTCTCCTTGGGATTTCCGCCGGTCTCTGAAGTAGCGAAAAAGGCATTAACAGAAATTAGAGACAGAAATAACAATTATTTATAGATTGTATAAACTATCCTTTAGAAAACAAAGTAAATTGCATTTAAGTGATTTTCCATTTCTCAGATGTAAAAGAAGGTGCCCTTATAGGTATCAAGGTGAACATTCTTAGACCAAAATGACTGACACTGCAGTCCTTTCACAAAGTTATGTGTTTCCTGATGAATGAATATGAGCAGAAAAGAAAATTAGAAATTTGACAACCTAGCACAAGCAGTGTTAATTTTCTAGTTTTATCATTTACTTGCAGAATAACTTAATATATCTTTATCGCTCCTTCTCCTATCAAAGCTCTATAGACTCTAATATTCTACTCAGTGAACTGAAATATCTCTCAATATAAAGCCATCTTCGTCTAAAAGCATGGGGAACCATTATGGTATATTGTTATGTACACTAGTATTACCTAAGGAAACATTTAAAGGCTGGGAAAACAGATATTTTTGGAGAGTGGAAAACAAAGCTTCTAAATTAAAATTACACTTTTTCTTGATTTAATTCAATACTGTATTTCATCTTCTAACAAAATCCTTAGACGTGGATGGGGTAATCCTTTAATGGCGAACAAAGAAAAGAAAATTTTTGTGGGGTGCGGGCACAACCTGTGCTGCTCTGCCTCGGGGTGTGCAGGATGGGACCCCCAGCCCCGAACACCTCCATGGCCACCCCCACAGCGCAGGCACCACCTGTGGGTGCCCTCTGCACCCTTGGGCTGCCTCCGAGAAGCAGGGTCTGGGGCTCGGCACAGCGAGCGAGGCGGTTCTCGAGCTCTTTGATAAGCTTGCTGTTGGGCTGCTTTGCAGAATAAACCTTGCACACGGGTAAATGGCTGCTGAGCCCCGGGCAAAGGTGAAGCAGGCTGGCCCGTGCGTGGCCGACATCTCACCTCCCAGCCCTGACCTGACCCCAGCACGCACCGGGAGGGGGCTGTGGGAGGAGAAGCAGTTAGCTGGAATGAAAAATACACAAGGAACAGCCTCGTAATTTTTTTTTTTTTTTACCAAGTTTGCAGTTTGTTGTTTGAACGCTGGTATCAGACGTACCCACCTCCTCGCTGACCTGTGCTCCGTACCGGCCATCCTTTGTGCCGGAGATGCCACCCCAGGACAGCTGCATCTCCAGGAACGTGGACAGGCAAAGAGCAGCCAGCGCTGGGAGACCTCCGTGGTGCAAGGTGAGATTCGTGTGCTTGTCTTCACCGCAAGCTCAAGCAGCAGGAAACGAGCAAAAAGTTATGAATGTTGCAGATGGCAGGAAACGGAGCATGTTTGGTGGGAGGCAGGGGCGGTGTTACTGTTTGCATCTGAATTCTGCTGCCTGTGATAACGTCGTGCACGTTCCTTTCATCCTCATTTTATTCCAGTTCATACATTTCCCATTTTTTTGGGTCATTGAGTTTGTTCATGAGTTTAACAACAGCCAGTACCATGTGCACTGTAAATATGAGAACTCTGCAGAGCAGATAGCTATGGTGCGAGACTGCTTATATAATGCAAATATGCTTATTGCTGTTGGAGTTTCAGCCAGGGAGAAGTCCAGAAATTACCATTTTGAGAAATGTTTTTTATTTTTTTCCCTCATATTATTTACAGTGCACAGTTCACTGATGAAAACTGTTAGTTCCTTGCTAAAGGAACTGAACCTCAAATATGTTTGAAGTCATTCCCAAAATGAAGCAGAGAGCACTTGTAATAAAAATAATACGTTCATCGTAAAGCACTTTCTGGAAAACACATTGTTATTTGACAATACTACAGAAAGCACGTGCAGAAAATGTTGGTATTCACACTCACAGCTGACTTAATATCAGCATTTTCTATTTTATGCCATATTTACATGAAGGATTGTAAATGGGGGCGTGCGTCCGTCCGTCCAGCCTGGTTGTCAGCATGGACGTGGGGGAGAGCCCCCCCGGGTTGATCCCTGTAGGTGGGTGCTGCCTTTGTGCCGGCGGGGCTGTGCCTGGGCACTGGAGTGGAGCACCGGGTGCCCTGGGAGTAGGCATGGCGTGACACAGCACAGGATGGCACGGCATGGCACGGCACGGCACGCGGCAGCTGGCAAGCCGAGCGGTCATCTGACACTTTTCTTGTCTGCACGCTGCCTCAGTTTCTCCCCTCTGTTAAAGACAGAACCACACATACGCATTGCAATTACTCAGTGTAGGGACGTATTGAAAACCAACTGAAATGTCGGGAAAGTGTTGACTGGGAAGCTCTGAAAACACCAAGTCTCACTGGAATGTAAAATGTCAATTATTATAAATATATGGGCTTTTAAAGATTTAAGATTTAGTACATACAAATATTTTATGTGCTGGGAATTAATTTTATTTTGCTGTATGCAATGCAGTAGGTGTACCTGCAGCAATACATTAACAGAGCGTTAAAGCGGAGGAGCCATTTAAGTGGACATGACTCTAACTGCTCAGGTGGATGATTTGAAGTTCTCATTTTTAACATGCCTTAAACCACTGAAGTGTGCTTGAAATTAAGATATTTATTAGTCCTCTGCTTTCAGAATGAGGTACTTACCATCAGCCATCCAATAATGGAAAGCGACAGAAATGGCCAATTAGAAGCCAAAGACAGATGACATAAAACTTGTAGACAAACAAGCTCTAGACTAAAGAACCGCACACAGGTCCCAGCGCAGACCAGCATCATTTTTTCTGGCAGACAAGGACCTGTAAGGGCACACACCTAATGTCATACAGAGCTGACAGTTTAAATTCCTTACTTGCCATTGGCACACGGGTGGGACAAAGCCTTTGGCCGTGCTGTGTTAGCGTAACTGCTCCCAACACCCGGAGCCTTTGCTAGGGCAGCAGTTCTCCTGCACATGTACGTCCTGTGGGACCACCTAGGTATGTGAAGTTATGCCTGCCACTTCCTAGTGCTGGGGCAAAAATGCTCAACGTGCTGCCCCAGTACGTTGCTTACACCAGTGCCAGGAGAAGTGGAGCTGTCCTGCTGCCCGCAGGGTGCCGCTGCCACCCAGAGCCTCCGAGTGCCCCAGCACGTCCTGGTGTGGGGGCTGGCCCCTGCCCCAGCACTGCCCTGTGCAACCTGCAGTGAGAAGTGGTGTGCTGCGGGAACCAGCTTCTTCTGTTATCTCGCCGCTTCTATTGAATGCGTATTATTGAATCTAATCAGTGAAATGAATTTGCTAATGGACTTGTTAATAAGCTTGCCATATCTAATGTTGATAATTTCTTCTGTTCCTTTTTTTTTTTTTTTTTAATGAGAAAAAAGAAAGCTGCTGCTGCTACTGTTTGGCAGCTTCATTTTTTTTGCTTTAGGCAAATAACAGGAATAAGTTCACTTATAATTGCTTTGATGTCTGTCCTGCCCGTAACTCCAAGCTCGCCCCTGGTACCGCCAGATAGTTGCAGAGCAGCAGAAATCTTGCCCAGGGAACACTGCTGTACCTCACCTGTGCTGGGCTGTGTAAGTTAGGTAGTTCCTTCGCTATCAAGCTTTAATCAGCACATTTTACAAAAGACAGATATACTCTTTAGAAAGAATATATATATTTTTTTTTCTTGGAAGCGAAATCTCTTTTAAAAAGTATTTTATAGTAAACTCGAAGTTGCTTGTTAGAAATGGATAAGCTGATGGATTTCATCCTCATTCTGCCAGTGGATCCCTAACGTCCAATTTGTAGATAAAATAGTCCAGCAATCCCCTTGATGTGCTGACAAAGTGTAGGGCTGGGCTTGGTTGAATGCAGGGCCAAAAGTTATAGAAAACAGTTGTTGAGAACATGAGGATTTCAGACAAAATACTGTGGTCAAAATATTTCCTCCCCTCCTGTCTCCAGGTCTATAAAGTCTTCAGAAACGAGCCGGTTCCCACCCACCAGCAGGAGTTGGGAACTCCAGTGTAGCCCCAGAGGTGGCAGTGGAAAGGCGGTGGGTGAGGCTGGCAAACTCTGGGCTGTGTTTGCTCACCTTCAGCTGTCCCAGGAGGGCTGTATAAAGTGCTGTGGGCTTTTTCGTATGCAGTGGACAGCTGTCGTTATTTATGACTCCCCTTTTTTAACATTATGAGTCTTCAACCTTACACATCATAAAGCTCAAATTAAAATGTGTCCCTCTGAGCTTTCACATTGTGCATGCAAACACTGTAAAGTGGCGTGGAAGATGAGCAATGACAGCATACTGCGTTCTGCATCACACTTAATGGTAACCCAGAGTGCATCCTGACAGGTTTTATCTCCCGTTGTACATATAACATTCTGAAGAGCATCCTTTAATGTTCCTTTGCACCAGATTAGTTTAGATTAGGATCTACAGAAATGTTAAAGGTGGTCGATATCTATATGCTCCTGGTGCACCTGACACAACAGAAAAAATACTTCCCGCTGGTAGTGGTAGAATTTGAGATAACTCACCTTCAGTGAGACAGGTGACTTCTCATCTCGACGCCCATTGCTCCTCTTCTCTCCCTTTGTTCTGCCGAGAAGGCAGCAGAGATGCAACGGCGCTGAGACCTCTTCTGGCTGGGGCTAATTCTGGGGTGAAGGAACAGGTGCTGCAGGCTGTCAGGTTGTCAGCGGCGGGGTCCTCGTGGGGAATATCTTGCTCATTTGTGTCACCGAGCTTCATTGTGAGCAGCAGGGGTGTAGGAGGCGGCAGCGTGGCAAAGCAAGTGTCCCTGAGGAGAGGCAGTTCACACGGTATCACACACAGTACCAGAGGTGCATAACGAATCCACAGGCATTCCCGCGGGTGGGTGTTAGATTAACTCCTACAGGTGAAAATGCTGACCTTGGTCACACACCCGTGCACTTAAGCAATGCACTATACCCTTAGCTCTGCCTCTGCTCCCTGATGCAGGTTCAAGAGGATGAGGGTGAGGAAGAGGATACCGGGGGGGTATTCCCTGCCCTGTCTGGTGACACTTCATTGAGCAATGTGCTGTGAAGGCCACAGCGAGTGTGAATTGCATCGTACTGCAAAGGTAATCGTGTGCACCTGCCCGCATTTTCCCGGCACACCAAAAACCCAAGTGAGCAGCTGCACTTCCATGGTGACGGCGTTGGGAGCGTGGTTTCTGCGGCATTCCCCGGGCCACCTCTGCCGTGCAGAGGGACGTGGGTGCTGACAGCAAGCAGCATGGAAAGCAGTCCCCGTGGCTCTCACACTTGTTGGGCTGCTCTGTTACTTTAAGTGGATGTCTTCAGTTGAAAAGTGCAGGGAAAATGGAGATGTTCAGGAAAGCAAAGAGGAACTGGGCACTGGGGGACAAAAGACTTATCACCTTGCAAGAAAGGGATGAATATTGAAGGAGAAGAAGAGAGAGATTGGGAGCTCATTTTGAAGGTTAAGATGGTTTTCCTTTTTCTTTTGTTTCTCCCCCATTCATTTAAATGAGAATTGCACAGAATAATAATCTACTTGTTTTGTCTGCGTGATAATTGCACTGATAATTTACTATGATTTAAATAATCAAATTCAGAGTTTTGTATGTCAGAGACTGAAAAAGGGCTTTCTTTAATCTCCAAAGATGCATATTCATGATGCCATTATATATATAGCTAAAGAAATTACAGTACCATTGTCTGCTTCAAACAAGTCATTCATTCCCTGCACTTTAAAAGACAGATGAAACAGTCAAAACACAAGATGATTGATTTGTACTTTCAAAGTTCACCTCCTCTCACCTTGGTAATGGATTTCTTTATCTATCAGCAGCTATCTTCGTCATTTAGTGCCTGTCCAGTGCAGCCTATACTCAGGTTTAAGTGCTGTGTCAAGCAAATTTGCGCCTTGGCGCTTTCTGCCATCTCCAACTCACGCTTTGCTCTTGCAGCAGAACAGCATGCTAACCCTGTGCGCTGTGCCTTGCGAGTTGTCTGCGCGAAATGCTGAGCTCGGGACAGAGCCAGGGCTGCAGCTTCCTGCCTGGGACGCGAGCCCCGGGGACGTCCCCGCAGCCCTATGCACACCCCGGCTCCCCACCCACACCTTGCTGTGGCTGGGCTTCAGCTGGAAGATGCGGGAGTCTCGTTTCATATGCATCTATTCATTTTCTAGCGTAATATATCCTATACCTGTATTTTCTTGATTATGTTGTGTGCTGTTGGAGCTATGGATAATCATAAATGAAGGAAAATGATGGCTGTAAAAGCTAATGCCAGAATGGCCCCACTGAAGCCTGTGGGGTCTGGGCCGGGGCTGTGTGTACATGACGAGGCTCACAGGAGACCTCCCTGCAGTGCACAAGATAAGGAACCCATGATAAGGAGCATCTCAGATTTTTATAACAGTCTATTTTTGCACTGGATTTGAACAATTACTGCATTTAGCTAATTTATTGTACCAGATAATGAAAATACCTTAAGAGGCATCTTTATGGAACAGCATTTGCCTCTGAAGCATAAAAGAAGTGTATTCTAGAAATATGAATACTAAAATAGCACAGGTCAAATATCTGTACTTTGTCAACTTTAAAATTTAATCTGTCATATATTACCGTGCATTAATACTAAAATACATTTGTTAACGGTGATAGCCACAGGATAACGACTGATATCTATGGGTGAGACAGAGAATTTCCTAGCATTAAAGCCTGGCCTTCCTGGCCTCTGTGGCACTGCTAGGGCACAACTGTTTTGAAACCCACAGCATAATGTGGGGAAAGTTTCAAGGCACATAGGAAAATAAAAGTATTTTGAATATGAAGATAAAATATTGAAATCAGTTGAACCAGACACAGACTAAGGTGTCGTGTTTAAGATGAGACAGAAGAATCCCGCTGAGAAAATTAGATGGTAGAGACGGGTGCATTGTTTAATGCAAGTTCCTTAGTTAGCTATTTTTTCATTCTTCTGTTCACAAAATGCCTTGAAAGTATTCGTGGTTTTTCCCAATTAGACGTGCCGTTTTTGTAGATAGCTTGCTTGTATGAGCCAAGAGGTGCTTGCTGCCTCCTGGATCTGACATGCCATTTGGTGCCTATTTTTCTTTCTAGCCATTGGAAGGATGTAAAATTTAGGCTTCCTGCATGAGCAGTTTTACATACACATTCAAAATGTATTCACTATTATTGTTATTTAATGTTTTCATATACCAATGCTAGATAAGAATTGGATTAAAATTCAAGTAAAAGAAACAGAATTAAAACATGTTTTCATAAGAATGGATAATTTATGCATTGATAGAAACCTTTGCAGTATAACTGAAATAACAGCGGGAGGGGAGTGGATAAATTATTTATTCTCCATGCATATATCAATATATTTTTTCATATGTATTATTGAGCTGAGCATGGAAAAGCTTTTGCTAGGTTCTTTCTTTTGTACATAATTCCTTTTCAAACTGGAACCAAAGCTTTTCCACTTTGGTGAGTTTGCTGCAGCAGGGACTGCTGAAATACAGGCAATCTCACTTGTGTCTTTCTGTCTTTCTTTCTTAGCCTTAGTAGAAAAGGAGGACATGAAATTTATTGCACAGAGCAAAGCCTTATTTGTACCTCTGGCCAAGCAGTCTATTGTCATTGTGCTGGATTTATAGTTAAACTGATGTTTAATCCCTGGAGAATTTAGTCTGTTTGCTGTGAAGTCTGAGATAATGTAGAGCAATTCCTAAGTGTGCAATTCATTTTTAACTTTATTATTATTATTATTACTTATGGAGAAATATTTCTTTAAAAATTTGGTGGTAGAAATGAAAAGAATTAGATTTTTTCTCCCATTTTATCTGAGGCAATTAGTTACTTAATTACCGAACGTAACCTTTAGTTGTGGTTGTGATGAGATACGAGTTTCCATTTTTTTCAGACTCAGCCCTCAAAGACTTTTAGAAGATGCTTTTTATCAGGAAAAAAATCCTCCAGTGGACAAATACCTTGCAGCCTGTAGATTGCACTTGGAAACAAGCTGTTATTATTTCTCACTTACTCACCCTCTCCCTCCCTACGAGCAGAAGCTACCCCCAGGTTAGCTTTCTGTACTTCCCAAAACATTTATGGGAATGGAAAAAGGTATTTTCTGTCCAGAAACCTTGCACATAAGCAGCAGTCCACTGTGTTCAGATCAGTGATGATCTTGGTATTTACTGCTCGTGCCCTGGCTCTAAGCAACTCTTTCTGTACACTCCATGGTTTAGAGCTTAATTCTCCCTAAAGGTCCTGCCTGGCTCTGGACAATGTCTTCCGACCCTTCATCAGGATCTCTCGTCCCATTTCTACTCTCCATTTTTTCTGAGGTCCTTTAAATTTCATTTTATATGTTAAAAATGCAAACTGCCACCTGGATCTTCAAGTGCTGCCATTGACGCGGGTATCGGTAGCTGTTCGCCTCTGGCCAGGCTTCTGCTGCCTTGTGATCTTCTGAGCAAAGCAGCTCCGCTGCGAGCAACTCGTCGTAATTCATCATTTTTTACATGCAAAAGTCAAAGCCCCCTTATCGCAGGGAGGCAAGGGGAGTGCCACAGGGACTTGGCAATGAACCGGCTCACATCTGGAAAAGCAGGGAAAGCCTGTCCAACAAGAGAGGCAGGGCCCTAGGGAAGGAAAGTGTGCTGTTTAGAAAAAGAAGCGTCAGCATTAGATTTGCCTGTATATTTTATCTTCAGTTCTCATCATTTATGGTTATGCAAGCAGTTATGTTTGGTTTGAAGAGATAAATATTGAGTGAAAGTACTGAACAGTTTTACTGCATTTTTAAAGTTACGGCCTTGACAAGAACAAGATGTCCGTAACTAGCTCTGGTTTTGGGAAACTAGAATGGTTGTCACCGGTCACACCACTGGATTTTCCCTTCATGCCAGTGTGTGAGACAGATACAAAATCCAGGTGATGTCTAGAAGCAGAGGACCAAAACACATTTGGTGCATATAAAATGCATTTACACACAGGTAAATGTGTAATTTTGTGTATTTTATTTTTTTAATTTTATTATATTATATTTTTAATTTAATCTATTATATTATATTATATAAGTTTTTAATTTAAAAAAATATAAATTTTAAATTTGTGTATAAAATGTGAAAAAAATGTGAAGAAAAAAAAAATATGCTACACGTCCGCCTGTGTTGAGGTGGGTTTCAACCAAGAGCTGATTCCCAGCCTTGCCCCCAGCTCCCAGGCAAGAGCTTCTGCATTTTAAGGGTGTAAAACCCTGCTGGTGGGGCCTGGGAAGTGCCGCACAGGGTCAGGCACATGGTGCCTCTAGGGAGGTGTCCCCCAGCTTTGCACGAGATCGGGCAGGAGGCGGCCAGGTCCGGCCTGCCCGCACCGAGGGGCCCCTCCGTCCTGTTCTCACGAGGGGATTTGCCCCAAACCCCAGTGAAAGGTGTTTTAACTCTGTTTCGTGTGTTATAGGCAGCATTTTTCAATAAGTTTTTACTTATTTTAAAGCCCAAAAGAAGTAAAGCCAAGAGAATGCTGAACATTTTCAAAGACATGTTACTCTTTTCCAGGCTAGCATCTGGCTATTGCTTGAGGCATGGCATCGAGGGGACATTCTCAGCACGATAACACGCAATAGGGATGGCGATGTGAACTGGTAGGTTTCATTCAGAAAAAGGCGTATTTGGAAGTCGTGCTCTAAGGCACAAGGCCGGGCTGTTTGCCCGCCCAGCAGCACCAAGGAGCCCATGGCTCCAGCAGGGCTCAGCACCACGTCCCTGGGGGCTGCTTCCAGCACAGCCTGGGTGCCGTGCAGGAAACCCTGCGTGGTAAGGACCAAACCTGTGCCAGCGATGTGCTAACAGTACTTTAAGGCAGTTGGCAGTTCTTCAGGAGTGTTTGTGGGCACACCTGAGCTGTGAAATCGCTGCCCCAAAGTCACTAGTTCCTTACGGACTGTAACGAGAGCAGAGCTGGATCGATCCTTCTCACCTCAGGGGAAAAACACTTCCAGAAGTTTCACT
This sequence comes from Cygnus olor, assembly GCF_009769625.2. Classification (NCBI taxonomy): domain Eukaryota; kingdom Metazoa; phylum Chordata; class Aves; order Anseriformes; family Anatidae; genus Cygnus; species Cygnus olor. Next base: position 37,202,289 of record NC_049175.1, read on the forward strand.
TCTTATCACAGCTGCTAGGTCTTATTTTCTGAGCAAGTTCAGTGAAGTTCAAACAAGCTCAGCTTCATCTGTAGCTTGAAACTGCTCTGATAAAGCAGCAGATCACAAGACAAAATCTTCATGGTGACAGCAATTGGTACAAAACTTGGATGTGTTGAAATCTGTCAATAATACTAAGGACTGTTTTTTTTCCCCCCTGATGTCTGGATGTCAAAGTTAATATTAATTACCTTTAATTAATTAATTACAGATTTAGGGCTTCCCAAATCACTGGAAAGGCTTTCATACAAGCAAATAGCATCGAACTATAATATTTTTTGGCATGTCACTGAGTAATAAAACTCTAAAGGCAGATGCACGTTTGTGGGCGCTGTCAGAGGGTGCCATTTCTCATCAGGTACATTTGCATCATTGAACTCTCATTCACCTGCGCTCCTCTGGTGATTGATGGTGGCGGCGGCTGCAGATGAAGCAAATGGCTATAGCTGGCACTGTCCATCATCAGGTGTTAAACTGCATTACCTGGAAATGCTGTGAGTCAGGACTTTGGTTTCTAAAGTACCAAAATTAATGTTTCTTTTGGTTAGCTGATGAGAGCTTCGAATTTAATTAATTTCTTGTCACACCAAACAGCACTTGCAGAAGAGGAATGAGTGGGGAAAAGCAGATGAAGTTCAGGTAAAAGATGCATTAATTAAAAGCTCAATTTGCAGTGATCGTATTTCTCTCCTCTCTTCAGATTTCCTGTTTACCTCATTTATAATAAGTAAAGCCTAAGTCTACCATGGTATTAACTTAGAATAGAAAACTCCATAAAATCAGATGGCTACGACAATATACCTGTTTTCGAGGTAATACTGTGACAGTGCATCAGAACTGCAAACCCAACAGCTGAGAAATGTGTATTAAGCAATCATTTACATGAAGCAGTCTTCATGTAATGCACTTCACGATAGTGCTGCAATGTCCTTCTGTTTTTAGGCCAGCAAGTGTGCATGCAGACAGAAGTTAAAGCCTTTTGGAGCTGATGGAGCACTGAGGCGTTTCTGCCCCTGCTTCTGCCCGGGTACCCATGCTGCAGCCGCTGTGTGCACACTGGAAATGGGGGGAAGGGAATGAGATTGATATCTTAAGCAACTGAAGATAGGCATATGAAGAGAAAAGTAGTGGTGATATTCGGCTGAGATTCGGAATTGCACATGCAGGTTATCTGCCTGTGTGTTTGTACAATGTGAAAAAATCCAGTGATGGCTGAATTCCTCATTTCGAGAAGTGTGTTATTCCCTAGCAGAGCACCTTGCCCCAAATACCCTGGAAGGCTTAAAACCTGATACATCTTCTTAATGTGTTGCAGAAGAAAGTCTCTCTCTGGGAATATTAGTGACTTTACAAGTGGAGAAAATAATTTCTGTTTTCCCTAAGTAATGCTGTGTATAGTGCGAGTCTAATTTTAGATTCCCTCTGTTGCCTCTAAATCTTTGCTCTCTGTCTTTCCCAGCTTGATAGAAGGGCATATTTAATTACCAGGAGTTGCATTTGTATGGACAGATCTTTCATCAACAAAGCATATGTCTTTTAGTTTTGTAATTGTAGAAATCCCATTATTTCTAATCTTTCAGTAACTGAACACATAAACTTTATCTGCAGTATGCATTTGAAGCTGGTGATCTAAAGCAGGCGTAGGGAGGCAGCTGCCTAGCTGGGAGGTGTGTGTATGTATGTGTTTATAGACAGATATTCCACCTAAGTTTTCTTTTCAGCTTCTGAAATATTAGGCAAAACTTCGCCCCCAATAGGCTGGTGAGTTATATTCTTCATTAATGTTTGCAGGTTTTCCTTTGGGGAATTTCCTGAAACACATTCTTTCCCACCAGAAAATGCACCTGTGTGGTGCCCTGGGCTCCACCAGCATCTGGGAGTCCTCCAGGGGGCCTGGGGCTGTGCTCTGTCCCCGAGGTCTTCATTTCATAGGGCTCAAAGCAGACACTGCCGTGCCCTAGCACACGCTCCAAAGCTGTAGTGTTGCACCTCTCACGTGCACACCTCGATGCAGCTCCCGTTGGTTTCTTCTTCGAACAAAGTCTGAGTCAGTCTGTGCAAGACAAATGAGATGTGAGGGAGAATTTGTTCTTTGTCAGCTTTTTTCAGTGATCAGACTTCAGATGTAAGCAGCTCCTTTTCTTTTCATCTGTCTTTCATAGCAGAGGAGACGCTAAGGAAATCCATTTGTTCTGTTCAAGCACTGAAAGTGAGATGCTTGCATGGCTTCTGCAGCTGCAGGTTACTCCTCCCTAATCTAGTGGCGATTTTACAGCGTGTCTAGACACAGTGAATAAACCAGATATAAAGCACTTGATATAACTATTTAGGCTGCCAGAATATTCCCAGAAAACCTTGCAAGAGGCTGGTAAGGAACTGAGCAGGACTGGGGCAGGAGGTGCGGCACTTTGATACCTGCAGAGACAGACAGCAGAGAGGAGGAGCAAGCTTACCAGAGGCTGCCAGCGTGGGACCCCAGGTCCGTGGTATTCAATACATCCTTAATTCCTGGGGAGGCAGCAGAGCGTGCCCGCAGCATGCTATTTCAGCTAGTCAGCTGGAGGGGCAGTCTGAGGGAAACTTCCAAAGGATTTAATAAAGGTGGGAGAGAGGGCAGCAGCGTAACAGATGGATTGCTCTGCTGACATGCAAAACAATGCGCATTAGAAGGAATGGTATGAACTGTGACTCACTGGTGAGTTCTAAATTAACTTCAAAAAGTCATGAAAAAGACATGGGCATCACTGTGGAGAGTTAATAAAAGTATCTGCTGAGTTGGCAGCAGTTTGCATAAAAGGACAAGCAAAATGTTTGGTTGTTTAAAGCCTTGGAACAGAAAGTGTAACTGAAACATGATGATACCACCATGCACATAAGTGATATTGCGTTGCTTCAAACACTGGGCATTTATGGTCCTGCTCTTGTATACAACACAGTGGGAAAGAAAAGGCACGCTAGTGAGAGCAGCTAGAGCCACAAGAGGAAAAGACTGTAAAAAAGTGTGAAAGCCTGGGGCTTTGCTCACCCTGCGTGAGCTCAGCCTGACCCGAGCTGCTTGGTGTCCTCTCCAGGCTGCGAGCGACCTTGCAGCGATAGAAATTTTGTGTTAAACATGAAGCAATTCCTACTGGCACAAAACAATCCAGTCATCAACTTTTCTAATGCTTACATGGCAAACTTTTACACTTTCATTCTTATTATATGCTGCTGAAGTGTAAGCTTGTTTTGAAAAGTCAACAAATGGCACCTCTGGACCAACGTCCTGCTCACAGCAGGCCCGAAGCCAGGTTGTGCTGCTCAGAGCCTGCTCAGACAGGTCTGGATTACCCTGCAGGTACTGCAGGCCAGCAGTCCCCATAGCAGGGTCATTATTGTTCTGTTAAGAAGCAGATCTTCATTCCATAGCTTTATTTTACTCCGGCAGTCCCACTTGCTTTCCTGGAGCCTCCTGCGGCGGGCTGGAGGAGGCCAAGCTGCAGATCCAGCAGCAAGTCTTCATTGCAAATGGAAGGGGATGGCTGATACACCCACTGAAGTGTATTACAGACAAGTATTTAAAAGGCGTTTCTGCTATCAGAGCACATACTTAAGCAATATCTGATGAAAGAGAGGAAGAGAAGTGTATGAGCGGTACAAAGGAGCTTTTAAGCACACATCCTTTCATCAAACCCGCGGCACGGGGCTGTGCCCACCTGGCAAGGCGAGTCCTTGTCTTTGTGTCCTGTCACATTAGAGGAGTAGGAAGACGTTTGATCTGCTGCTGATCTTGGGGAAGATTATCAGAAGATCAAGAAGTTTCTGCCATCTGCTCACTGGGCCAGCTCAATCCCTGCTCCCTGTAGCTGTTCTGGCTTTTTTCCTAATGACGGCCACCTCGTTAAGATCTGACATCTCAGTGATGCGGGCACAGCTTCGCATCTCACGCTGTGCCACAACCAGCTTAACATCTTCTTCAACATCTAATAAATCACCCCATGCTTCAGGAGGAGCAGAAGGCAAAGAAAGGGGTTGGATGTGAGAACTCCTCCCAGTTACGGTCTCCTTCTAGTCTCAAACAGTGAATGGTTCACGCTGGGGATGATGAGGTGCTTTATTCCTTCCTGAAGGGCTTTGGCTGCTGTGGCACTGCATTTTCTACCACCTTCCACATGGCCCAGTGCTCCTCCCAGCGCGGCTGCACCCAGCCTGGGCTGTGCTTGGCTGCTTCTCTCTGAGGGTTTTCCAGTGGCAGGACTGAGCCCGCCCTTGCCCCCTGATCCCCCCAGACCCCCCCAGGCACCATGCTGCTGCCTCTCAGTCTCTGGGATCTCCATCCGGCGCTGCTCTTCTCCGTGCTTTTCAATCCTGCAAGCCAGCCTGATCTCTTTTCCTCCTTAAGCAGCCTGTACCCAGCACTCTGCCTAATTTAACCCTCTGCCCAACCCAGGGCTTCGCCCTCTGGTCATTAAGATTTTACTCTGTTTCTGCTCTTTTGGTCCTTTCCAGTCTCTCTGTGCACAAATTTTTAGAAAACTCAGGCAGGGTCATCACCTTTAAGCACCCTATGGTAATGCTGATGACCTCTTCGGCAGTACCATGGAGGTCTAGGCAGCCTGCAGAGCTTCCCAACACACCTGAAGTCCTCTTCTGCATGTCTTTGCTTCATTTCCATCATTGTGATAAATAAAATTTAAAATGCTTAGCAAGAAAAATGGAGAAACAGACTTTTGGAGACCATTTAACAAAGGAAGATGAAGCAGAATTTCAAAAGCCACTTAGCGAGTTAAAAATATTTATCGGTGCAGCTTGAGCATTTCCGTGGGGTCTGCACCTGTCGCAGCATCCTGATCATGGTCTCTGGATTCTGGTTTCACAGGCAGAAAATCTGTAGTTGTGAGAAGTCTTGATCTGTGGGGAAAGTTCTGTTAGTAATCCTTTTAAATAGCAGCCTGAATGTATCCAGCACAACTCAAAGGGCTTGTTTTTACTTACTCCATCGTCTCCTGTAAGAAATCACAATGCAGAGCTGAAGCAACTCCTTTTCACCTTGATCTGAGCAAAGCAAGGTTCTGTGCTATTTGGATATCACTTTCTTGGCATTGTTGCTGTGAAAACTTGGTACAAAATGGGTGAATACTATAATTTTCTGCCCGTGGTATTTATCATTTCTCTAGTTGCTCATTGCATATACCTAATTCCTCTTTACCACCATCAGCAAAGCAAAGCTAATATTTAAATTCTTAGCAATGGTTATGAGAGACAAAAATTTCTGTGACTCATAAATAGACCTTTTTATAGTCACTGCAACAAAGACATCAGCACTCTTATCGGGAACATGCACATTGTACACTGCTAACAACGTTGCCAATTATCAATAACAGCACTACAGCATACAGACCTGAAAAATATGCTGAAAAAATTAAACAAATGATTTCCTGTAAATTGCTTACAACCCACAGTTAATGCTGCAGGGCACGTGAGTATTCTTATTCAGTTATGTCACATCCTATCTTAGGGAATAATTGTTTTTTTTTTTTTTTTTTTTTTTTTTTTTTTTAAGATACTACAGCACTTGGCTCTTCTTTATTTCGGTTGGAATTAGGAGCCTAAGCTCCTTAAAGATTTAAGCCTTCTTTCCTATTGACTATTATCAAACATAATTCTATAATCTGTGAAAAAATAAGAAATACTCACCATAAATTTCTGGTGGTTTTTGGAGGAGTGTTGCTTCTTCAGCACAGAGCTACATTTTGCTGAATTTCATTGTGATTTTTACTGCAGTGTGGGGAATGCTTTGTAGCATGTAACCTCAATTCACGTATTTTATACTGATCTTTCAACAAATTTCACTCTAAGAGCCCAAATAACTGCCAGGTCGTTTTGCTAGATGGCTTGTTGCAAGTGCTTAAGCGTCAGAGCATGGCCCCAGTCCCAGAGCCAGCTCCCGCGTCCTGGGTTTATGGCATGTGGAGGGGAGAGGCGTAGAGCCCTGGACTTATGGGTTATGTCCTTGAATTAATAAATGTCTTTAGAGCCATTGTGCCAGCCCGTGGGAGGAGCACATGCAATTTCTACATCATCTGCTGCATAATTTATGAAGTGACACCAGACAGCAGGCGGCCATGCCAGCCCAGCGGGGGACGAGCGGTGCTGTGCCTGGTGGTGGCCACCACTCCACGCCCTGGCTGCCAGCCCCGCTCTCTGTGCAGGCCATTCAGGCTCTGGGTCCCTCCTGCCCACGGCTCTTCTGCTGTTTGTCAGCCGGAGACCCACACAGAAGGAACAGAGGCACTGTGTATCGTGCAGTTGAGCTACACGCCACAAAAATGTGCCAGCTATGAGCGGCAGCATCCAAACCGTTTGGAAGAAGGTCCCTAGGATGATACCCTAAGGACATCCACTAGCTGAAGGTTTGCAACCAGCTTCAGGGCACTGGGGGTGGAAAAGTTTCTTTCAGAGTAGTGACAGGTAATATCTGCAATACGTTGAGCTATGGTGAGATTGCAAAACGAAATGACCTTGCAGGTCTTTCTCTCTCTGCTCATCCAGAATCTCCTAAGGGTAATTAGGATGCTGCTCTGCACCGTTTCCAACTTTATTTCTCCCATTACAAAATACTTGTCTAACACTAGAGAAATAACTAAAGACAGTAAAATATATTACTCCTTTGCTGTTCAGACTAATCATACCTGGCACGCTACCTGAGGAAAACATTGCTTAAGTTGAGCAGTAATTGTGATAGTGGATGTGAGCTGTATAGTCTGGAGCTGGGATTCATCTCAGCTTGCCCAGACAGTAGTGACTGTTTGCATGGGAGATCCCTGCAGAGGCCCAGCCACGACACTGGGAAGCTTCTGCCTCCAGGGGTGACTTTGCTCCCTTTGACTGCTGCATGGACAGAAAGGGAGGGGGAAAAGGAGCACTTGGCTGTCCAGTTCCTCTACGTAACCCATTGGGCCTTTCCCTGCTTAGGGACAGAGGTTGCTCCCTGATTTCAGTGACACTGCAGCGCTCTGGACAGCGATTCCTGTGTTCAGCGCTTGCTCCTTCTCCCTTTGAACAATCAACAGACCACGTTCTGATCTAGGACAGCAGTCTGTCCAGGGCAGGTGTTATCACAGACCTCAAAGGCAGAGCCGCAGTTCTGTTCCATAAAACATGCGAGGACGGCCCAGCCTGAGTCCTGCCTGCCCTTTTCTTACAGTGACAACCAGCGTAGCTGTCGTCTGAGTGTCACGCTGAAACTGAAGTAAGTCTTGCTCATTGCCTAAATGCTTTCATACTGGTGAGGTGGCTAAAAAGAAAATGCCTATTTGCACTATATTTAAAAATCTCTAAAACAGGCATTTTATTCATTTTCCCTTTTCTTTCCTTTTATTATACCACAAAGAAAAGGTGACATCTGCTATACAGTCTCTATATTTGAATCATCTATGAAAAATTCTGTTAGTATACAGCTAATGTCAGTTCTGCTAATATTAGACGGTGGGATTGAAGCAAAGTAAAGCAGGAACAACTCACTGTGATATTTTGCGGATCTTTGAAATATATGCTTGAAATTTGGTCTTGAAAATGTGTCCACAGTTATAAAACTGTGCTCGTTTTCTTGGTAATAGACATGAAGGTATCATCCTCTTGTCAGCAATTAGTCAGCCACCTCAAATAACCAGCTATAGAGAATCCTGAAAAAGTGAATGCAGAGCATGGAGATGACACACACAAGCTACAAAACATACTCAATTGTGTAAAGTTCAGGAGTAAAACATTTATTACTGAAAAACCTATTGCTGTGCAGCTTGAAGGTTAAGCACATAAGGTTTTATATAGCAGTTCTGCAGCTATGACATGGTACATCAGTAGAGTTTGTCATTATTAAGACAGTACTGCTTTGTCACTGCCAGCGAGAGACACTAGGGTGCTCATCTACAGCAAAGAATTTGGGTTATTAAAAGCCAACACGAAACTTCAGAAATGTGCTTGCTCCATAACTTTGACAATAAGGGTGTAAAGCACTTCCCAACACGCTCCTCGGCTGGGAAGCACAGAAGTGTGCTTTCTTCCTCGCTGTGCACTCCGGGCATGTCACCACGCTGCAATGCTCTCCAGCGGGAGGGAAGAGCACCCCGGGGGAGCCTGGGTTCGAGCAGTGGCGTTGGACTCCACGCACCAGAACAGCAGGGGGACTGGGAGCAAAGCCCACATCTCACTTTTAAATTACTGTGTGTGCACACCTCGTACAGAGGATGCAGTAGTGCCGAGATACACATGTATGTAAGCTTTGGTGCTGATTTCCTAGAGAATACGGTTATAATGTCAGCTGTAGCTTAGCATCTTAAAATTTAAAATTATTTTAAACTCAAGGTATTTGGGGAATAATCTATCACATCGGAAAATGTATCCATCTAGTTAGAAGCAATTTAGGAACCAGAATTTATATTTTAGATTAAATACCTTAATTTCACAGTGCTAGCGTTAAGAAAAGGCTTCTTACATTTTCCTGGGGAAATTTATTATTCAACCTGTATGTCTCCATAATGTTTGCAGAAGTTGTGATGTGTTCATTATACCTTGCTTCTGTGGGGGTTGTAGTGCTTGAGGAACACAGCTATGCCTCTGAAACATCAAATATGTCATTCCTTTTTTTCCCAGAGTGATTTAAAATATATATTCGATCCTTGGGTCCACAAAGCAGGGATCGGCAGCTCATCCTAACCGAGGGCCTTGGGCTAAATCTGACTCAGAAAATGGCTGGACCTGGACTGTATCCGTCACTCCTGGCTCCTTGTAGAGGCTTGATATTGATGTCAGTTGAACATCAGGCCCAGAAGAGGTTCTCCTGTGCGCTCTGCAAGGAGTTGTAAGTAAATTTTAAGAGATAACTGACAGGTAAATTTGGCGATTCACTTTGCTCCTGTGTATTTTAATCACTTCATTTGTAAAATGGGAATAATGTGTGTAGCATCACGGCACGTCAATGGATTGAAATGGTTTTATGAGACCTAAATGTGAGGATGCTTGCTCTCTATTTAGAAAGAATGCTTTGATTTGGGCTAGGTTAAGTTTTTATTATTATTGAATTCTTATGTTTCAGAATGCTCAGCTGAGTTTTTTTATTAAACTCATCTGTCAGAGTAGAAATACTTTCTGGAGTACACTGGATTGTAAAGGACGTATTCGATGAATGTGCACATATTATGTCCATAAATGTTTGTTAGAAAAATTATTCCCAACTGATATGACAAAGATATGAAAAATTAGATCACAAATCTCATTAACGATAGAGACACTGAAAGAGAAATGAAGCCAATTACTGTTGATATTACTTGTCAGAAGAATGTCATGGTTCTCTTCGTGATGCCAGTCACATATCCCTCAGCCGAAATAACTCCACAAATGACTACTTTTCTCTCATCAATAGCAAGCCTTAGTGTCAAATGGAGGAAATTCCTGCTTTTGTTTACATGCACCCCGTTACCTCAGCTTACCTGAGAGGCGTTGTGTTAACGTGATGGAAGGGACGGGTGGCAGCAGGACCAGGACTCATTGACCCCCGAGACCCCTCTGCTCTTACCTTCTGCGTGCACTTAAGTGGAATTAAATATCAGTCTGCGCTGTTACCATGACAACTTTGCTTTTCATGAAGAAAGTAGTATATGGTTAGTGATTCAAGCACTCTGTAAATGCGGCTATTACGCATCATTCACTTTGTCACTGGGAAAAGTGAAAAAGCCAAACAACTACTTTTAAGCCTGGATGTAAAAGGAACTTTTCCACCTGGGAACCAAAATAGAAAGCTGGCGGAAACAGTTAAAACGATCAGACTTTGCATTTTATTTATACAAGCGGTTCCATATGAGACTATATATGTGTACCCACACAAATCACATATACAAGTGTACAGGCACATAACTGCGTAGGATTACTTTATAAATTATGAGCACATCCATTTACCAGGTGCATTAAAGCCCATTCCCAGGGGGAGTGGAGCAAACATGCGTGGGGCAGCAGCCTGCACTGTAGGGCGTGCAGCAGGGGCTGCCCGGGGCCACTGTGTGTGGCCACCGACCCGATGAGCGTTGTTTTCCAGCAGAACCCCCTGTGCAGAGCAGCTCAGTGCCTCCCCACACAATTAGGTGGTGTGGAGACACCCCATTTCCTTCCCGTGCTGGCCCTGCCAGACCGTGCAGCTGCAGCAGTAGGTGCAAACGGCCTCCCTGCAGCCACAGCCTCATTTTTAGAGGTGCCTCATTTCCCTCTCCAGCCACCTCAGAACCGCTGCCTTGCTTATTCACCTCATTTCTTCCCTAAAAGATACCTGCGGTACCTGCCAGCCTCGGGCACACAGCATCCCACCCAGCACCGAAGGGACACTGTCCCCGGTTGTGCCATTAAGTTGTCAACTCCTGGCTAAAGGAGGCCAGGGGATACTAAAGCTTCATTTGTTGATAACTTCAATGTTATAATCTGGATTTTAGCTGTGATAAGGGTGAAATCATGCTCTTTGATTTATTCACATAATTTTAGAAGCTGTCTGCAAACAGATCATTATTTTCTAAAGTTTATTTATTATCCAATTTAACTTCTCTGAGCAGTTCACATTAAAAGTGAGTGCTGCACTATTTTTCTTACTTGATATCAAAGGTGAACAAGGCTGTTTCTAGCACTTGCTGCTTCTAGACTCAACACCCACCGAAACGGTTAAGTTCAACATTTCATTTTTGTAAATGCTCTCTCAAATTATTTTGGCTTTCTTCAAATTTTCTTTCCACTGGCCTGATTTGCCGGAATATCTAAAAGCACTTATACAAGCATAAATGAAACCCAGCACATTGATGGATATTAACCTGTTGGATGTTATCTAATGAGCCCATATGTGGCGTGAGGCATTCATTCACTATGACAGAAGGGCGACATGGAAATGCTAATATATGTCTCCGTTATTTAATGCAGACACAGCATAACATTATTTTATGCAGCAAAATCAAGTCTTTAATGCCTGCAAAATTGAATACGATGCTATAGAAACTGCTTTTCAAAAGTAGACTAAAATCTAGCTTTTCTATATACATATTAAAAATACATGTGATTCTATAAGCAGCTTGAAATATCATTCTAAATCTGGGAGGAAAAAAAAAAAGTTCATAACGACTCTGGCATGGTGATGGCTGATGCAGGACTTCCCCATGGTGTTGTGGCCCCCCTGGCCAGAGGTGTGCACGGGCAGTGCTGGGCACAGGGATGCTTTGTAGGACTGCAGGGGGACGGAGAAGTGCCGTGGCTGGGCGAGGGGCAGGTGTCCACAAGGACGCAGGGCTCACACTTCTGGGGCTCTGTGCCCGCAGGGGGAGATACTGCCCTGTGCGTGGTGGGGCCGCAGGGGTCCATCTCTGTCCTTAGTTTCTCCCAAAAGTACCTCTCAAACTGGGGTTTTGCTTTTCTGTGGGTGCACTAAAAATATTTCCATGTATGCATTTAGATTTTTAACAACATTGGTTTGATGATTGCATTTTTTTTTTCATTTTTGTTTCTTTCCTATCATGGGAGCTTAAACCAGATTTGCCACAAAGTGCTGGCATGCAGTTAACCCCCTTCCTGCTATGCCCATGTACCTCAGCTCGGTTCCTGCATTCATAGGGGGGAAAAAAAGACATCTCACCACATTTCTGGAAACTGAAATGGAAATGCACATTTCTTTAACTGAGGTACCAAAATTGATATTAATGCAAGTGTTACAGTTCAAATATTTTTATAACAGCTTTCAGTTGGTTGTTCTCCTTAGTCATTTTACAGCAGCCTGGATGGAAATAGAGAAGGAAATGAATGATAACCTTGTAGAGCAGCTGTGGAGTAGGTGGGGTACCAGTCCAGGGACAGCATTTGGTTTAGGACCTCCACATGGAATTAGGGTCATTACTGTGATTTACTAAGGAACATATGTGCAAGTACACACCAAAACTACAGAAAATATAATTTTAAAAGCTTATTCAGCAGTGGATTTCAGAATACAGATGTCGGATATAATATACTTGCACCAAATTGGATTCTGGGTGAATAAAGGAGCTGATCTGAAATTCAGCTGTGGAGTCCTGCTCGGTGTTCAGTTAGAAATACACAGCCTTTTTGTTTCGCTTTTGCAACTTATTCAATAAATATTTTGGCATGCCTGTCTGTTATGCTGCCTTAATCTTTGCTTCTGCTGAACAGAAATTAGCATGTGTAATTTATTCACCAAGGGAAACAAAAACGGCTCCACACCGATGTGAAATTTAATGCCCAACAGATAACCGGGATGCTGAGTCAGCACAAAGTACATTTGACGAATAAACTCATTGCCTACATATAATTTAATAGAGTCTACGGCAAAGAGGGAGGGGGAAAGATGAAAGTCTTTTCTCTTTGCTGCACTAAAAAGCTGTAAGGTGTCAGCTGCTCAGTGCCGTAGTGTGGTGGGCACCCAGCCCCGGGGCCAGGAGGGTGTCAAGGGCTGCGGTTTGCTGCTGCCCTAGCTGGGCAACGTCGTGTGCCAGAGCAGCTCCGGCCAGCAGCGTTCGCTTCACCACAATCCCCTCTTCATGTAGCAATTCCCTGTCTCTCAGCTTCTGCAGCTCAGTTTAATTTAACCCAGTTTGGCTCCTGTTCTCTGCCTAAATGACGAGGATGTTTGCAGCAATGTAGGTGCCCTGACGGCTGCTCTCGGGAGACCCTGTTCTCCCCCGCCCAGCTCCTTGGGCATGTAATTATGGGCTGTAATTTGAACATCGTCTCCGTGGTGCTGGGAGCTGTGCCTGGTGCCTGCAGGCAGCCAGCACCCACCGGTGCTAAGGGCACCTGGCGGCTCAGCACGGGCACACAGCACCTTGCACAGGGCCAAACAAGCAGGAAGACTTTGGGCATTTTTTTTTCTCTTTTACAGAGATAACTAATGCACATTAAGCTAAAGAGACACTGCCATTGCTCATCTGGACAGGAGCAACCCCCCATGAAGTAGCAGAAGGGTTTCTGTTCTCCAGCACATAAGGAACACATTCTTCTCTCTATAATTTTTGAAGTACATAAACCAATTTTGCTGGGGAAAAAATAAAACAAACAAACAAAGAAACAAACAAAAAAGTGTATCTTGAAGCACATACCTAGTACAGAACAAAAACAGTAAATGGCCCAATGCTTAAAAATGTCAACATTACAGCAGAAAAAGGGGGGGAGGTACAGTTGGCACCGGTCCCTTCCCCTGCCCACCTGCCCTGTGCCCGCAGCCAGTGCCGGAGCCGTGCCTGCCCCGAGCAGCTCAGTGCACCGCAGGAGCTGTGGACGTGGCTGGTCCTCACCAGGGTGGAAGCAGCCTTATCTCCACCAGAGTGAATGCAATTTCCCCGATCCTGTGTGAGTGTTAATAGCCAGACAATTTTACTCTCTTGTATGAGCATCTATAGTAAGGCCATTGCTGGCTTAGCTGCCTTGGAGCGGGACGATCCTGCCCTGACTGATACAGCCGTGCCATTGAAGCAACCCCCTTTCTTCATTAGAAAACATCATAAGATTCCCATTTTGTTTTCTAAATAGCAGATAGACCAGTTTCTCAAACAGTTATCTTGCTGAGAAACAAAAAAAGGACAGTCTCTAATTAGCTTAATTTTTTCCTTAATCCCACCCCATGCAGGTTTAAAGAAATTACCTCTAAAAAAAAAAACACACAACCAAAATACCCACTCAACAGACTTCAATGACTGAACAGCAGTTTCACTCATTCGCTCTTCATTTTCACACTTGGGATGAGTTATATATCTTTTTATTAGCTGGAGATCTGAAGCTGCTTCATGGCCTCCCAGCCCAGCCTACCGAGCACGCCTGGCGTGGGCACGGGCTGGGGCCAGCACCAGGGGACGGATCCTGGGAGGCACCCAAGGGTGCCCAGCTCCCTCCCAGCTCCTGCCGTGCCCCTCGGCCCCTCTCGCTGCCTGAAAGGTGGATTTTTGACAGTGGGTTGCTGTCTGGTGTGGCCTTTTTGCACCCATTTCTTCTTCGAGTCGCCATTGATCATATTCTGTATTGCTATGGTGCAGTCCACAAGACAGACAGAGTATGACAATTACGCTTGTTCTGAGAAGCAGTCACAATGAACGTGGTTTATGAGTGGTAATATCATTGATTTTTGCTTTTTCACTGAGATAATGGGCACTTTGCATAGAGAATTTATAACCAGAAACATCCTTCCATATTGGCACATGAAAGGGGCACGACTTTTATTGCAGCAGTACTTTATTGATTTTGTAATACGCCATTCAGTTCGATGAGCAATGGGTCTAATTTGGCCATACCTGGAACAAGAAGCGTTCCCACAACCATATACTCATGATTCAGCTTCCCAGAACCATTCACAGGCTTGATTGTGTGTGACTTTCAGACCAGGTTTATGCCTATCTGATTTTGTTAACACAACAAGTATATTAAAAACAAAAAATATACATTAAATATATATAATAATATATGTAATATTAAATATATAATAATATATATTATTATATATATAAGCAAAAATATATTTAAAAGTGCAGAATGTGACATATTTAAATGTATCTATTTAAATGTAATCTGTTTTTTGGAGAAGGGAAGCAGGAGGGCCACTCAGAGTTTGAAGGCATGGTTTATTTTGGTGATAACACACATAAGGGCTTTGATCACGGCTTGGGAGGGTGCCACCTTGCACCCCAAGAGCCTCACCAGGCTCTGCTATGTAGTTTCCCATTGCGCAAAACTGTAACGAAATCTGGCAGGTGAAGTTTGAGCTGAGAGAGGGCAGGACTTCAGCCAGGGTCCTAACACGAGGAAGGGTGGAAATACAGGAGGTTGTATTTACACATTATCTGCATTGTCGCTGGTGTGCTAGCTCTGGAATTTTAGCTGAGAATTTAGTAAAGAATGGTTTGTTCTTCTTCAAGTTCCTGAGACATGCATCTGCATACACCTGTCGGCAGCAGAGTTGCACGAGAGGAAATACTCTGTTAGAAAGAAAAAAAAAAAAAAAAGGCTCCAAAATATTCAACTATTATTCTGCATAAGAAAATTAAGGAAAGAAAACCTACTGTAGATTAACTGTGTGATGGGGCGTGTGTGTGTGTGTATGAAAATGAGTGGTTACTTCTTCCAGTATGAATGACTTCATTTTTTTACTTTCTTTTCAGTTTGTTATAACCATAACCTTATTTAAATGTAGCTTTTCTTTCCAGTGTGACTGCAATAATTTCGTAGAGAACGTATTTTAATAGCTTGACTATATGCTCAGGATTTCTGTTTGCTTCTGTAATTGCTTCTTAATTATTTTCCAATTGCTGAAACAACAGTTTTCAGAGTTTATTAAAAAGCATTTTTGAAAGCTTTACCCTAAGGCATTGTCAACATTTTATTAAGATCACTAACAGCCAGCACAAATGAATAATTGTCAGTGCTGGTACCTTATGTCAAGCAGACGAAAACTGTTTGAGGGTTATGTAGGAATTATACTAAAGTTTAACGTCGGACCGGAGAGGTTTCCATGCAGGAGGAGCCCCCACAGCTCCGGTGCTGCCACCATTGGGGCTGCAGAGAAGCTCCCCTGTCCTCCCCCATTGTTTCTGAGCACAGGCAGCTGTGTGAGGCCATTGGCATCAAGAATGTAACACCCATGAGAGCAGCACGGTGACAACATGACATGTGGGGTGTTCCTCCTGCCTGCTGCAGGCTCTTGGGGTGAGCTGAGCCCCGCGCCCAGAGTTCTTTTGGGTGGAGTGGTGGGGGAGGTTATATTTTTTTATAGGATTAACTGTAAACCAGTTAGTATTTCTCTTCCTGCTGTAACGTCACTAAGGGAGATAACATCACTATATTGGAAAGCAGAATTATATTCTCAAAACTTTCCTAAAAAAATAGAACTATTTTTGCCATTTTTTCCCCCAACTCTTATTTATTTTAGAGAAAAATTGGTCTGATCCACGTAGCTATAACAAGCTGGAGCACTCTGAATCCCATATCATTAAAAACCCGGAACATTTAGTGTATGGAAGGTATCAATTTAAATTGTATTTCCATGCATAGTCCTGATTCAACATCCTTTCAAAGTGGTAGTTTAAGAGACATTAGTAGAGCTCGCATGACCTTATTCCCACCTATATAATGTTTCAAATCAAGCCCTGTATAATTAAGAATCCATAATCAGCGCTTCAACAGCAGCCTGGTCTCCGAGCTATGTGCAGGTGCCTTTGCAGCAGATGATGTTTGCAAAATATTGAACAAACAGAAGCTGCCAGAACTGCTCAGCCCCTGCTGGCCACGTTGCCTGTCCCACGGGTGCCTCGTCCCCTTCATCCCCTCGATGCGCTCGGCTCGCCTGTGCTAGCTGAGGTGCAGCTGCTGAGTCTGGCTGCCGCGCCCCTGTGGCACAGAAGTAATTTCTTGGGAGGAATTGGGAAAAAAAAATAAAAATCGCAGCTTCCATTTCTCCCAGGTGCGGCGTGGGGAGGTGAGGCTGTGACTGGTGCCCGGCCGCACGCAGAGCCCTGGCGTGTGGAGGCTGCGCCTTTGCCCGCTGCTGTCTGGGGCCTCTGAACAGCAACGTGCACGGAGAGGCCTCTCGGAGCTCCTGGTCGTGGCTGAGTCTCTGCAATGCCAGCTGTGACCTGGGATTTTTTAGCAGAGAGCTGCGGGGTGCGGCGGTGCTGCCCAGCACTGGCTGTGCCAGCACGGCCCCGTGCGAGTCCCCTGGGCTCACATACAGCAGGTGATAACAGCTCCTTCCTTGCCAGGGCCGCTGGAGCCAGCGGGGCACCTTCTGCAAAACCCAGGAGAGGGTTTCACCATTTCTGCCGGGGACTCCTAGGGACCCGAAATTAAGGCACGTGATCTTCTCCAGTGATCATTGTTCTCAATGATATTCTGATGTCTAGACATGCAAAACAATGCCGACTGCTGTGCCTGCACTAGATATGAAGTGTCAGAACACAGCTTACTGTAAACAATTTTAAACTGAAAGACAGAAGAGGTTGTCCTTATTCCGGGAGCCCTCAACTTTGAGCCTACAAATAATTAATACAATGCTTTCATGTAGTCCCTCGGAGGACAGAAATCTGGACAACCCATCAGTTCTTACTTCTCCTTCTAAAACCTAAACATTTGAAATACTTGCTAGAAATTGGCAATTTTCTGCAAAGGATTCATTCTGTTTTGTCAGATCAGGAACTTCACAGGAAAAAGAACATTTTTTCCAAATCTCCGAATGTAAAAAAATAAAAATAAAAAAAAAAATGGAAATTACAAAATTCATTTCTACCATTAAATATTTCTTTCAAAAAGGATAAGGAAAATGAGGATTGAAATGGAAATGAAAAGGATGTGACATTTTAATTTATTATCATTTCCAAGCTCCTAATTTCTCCTCCACTGCTCAATGCAGCCAGTGCTGTGCTGTTGAAAAAGCCCCCCTGCCCCCGGTGCTGTTGGGTTCTGTGCCCCTTGTGGCACTGTGCAGCTCGTTCTCGCTTATGAACCCCCTTCACGTTTTCTTTGGCACCGGGAGATTTCTGCCTGTAGAGGCAAAGGCTAGAAAAGGAAAAACTCATCTGAACTGAACTGGGGGCTGAAACACCATCAAGGTAAAAGCCTCAGGTTGCTCTCCCTCGTCTCTCATAACAGTGACATTTTTTTCAAGTAAGATTTATTAGAAACAGCAACTGCACATTCATACAAATGGGAAATAAATGTTTTGCTTATATTCTCTTCCGATGCTCTTCTCATAAACTAAATCATATAAATGATTCCTCATTTACCTTTATCGACTATGAGAAGTGTATTGCCTGGATATAAAACTCTTATTTTAATACTTTGATTAGAAAATACTAAGAGAAGAAGAGATGCCTTGAAGGCATTATTAGCTTTAGTGAACTAGTTTTCCTCATTAATGCGGAGGCAGAGAGGTGTCCCTACCTCTGAGTGGGATGCACAGGGCTTTGTTATTAGGTAGCGGGTAATAAACCTGGAGCACGATGTGCTGAAGCAGATGAGCAAGGAAAGCTGATTTGCTTCTTAAATGCGGTAGTTGTGTTAACTTTAAAAAGTGTGGTAAGCATTCAAAAAGCAAATTTTGTGGTTTCAGTGATACTTTGATATACACGCAAGTGAATGGAGCTTTAATACAGAATATCATACCAAGTATTTATGGTGCCATGACAAGGATCACATATAATTTATTAATGAATATGTAAATTAGCCGGCCTGGAGATAAAAGGAGGGATTTACTAGTGGTTTGTCAGAGCTGTCCCTGGAGATGATGCTTTTCTACTTGTTTTTCACCACCTTTATCCCTTGGTGCTGAGAAAGGAAATGTTTGAATTCTTCCTCATTGTGCTAACCTTGTGTAGAAATGGATCTAATAATGATATAAAGATGTTTTTCTTTATTTCTCTTGTACAACTGCAATCAACCTATCACTATTTAAATAAATGAAGCTGAAAGAAATGCAAAGTGGACCAAAAACAGCCACAAGTGAAAATTTTGCAAGTGCAGCTCCTGGGTGTGATGAACCTCCTGGGTTGTTGGCCAGGAGGGGAAAAACTCTTCCAGGCCCATTGCATTAAATGAAAGCACGATTATTGATAAGAGATCATTTTAACAGATACAACAGCTTCCAAAAAGTTGTCATAAAGATCTGCCTTATTATGCTTTATTTATAAGCAAAACATTTAATTTTGCTTTATTATGTTTTGTGAATATTATACAGATATAAATATGCATTTACATCACAGAATCACTGAAAACTGCAAAATCACATTTTTGTGATTTTGAATTCAACACAACTCACTCCATGAAACATGAACTTTTGATGTTTAGATGAAGCATTCTTAAAATTTCAACATTCTTTGTCCAGGTCAGATTAAAATGTTTGGCACTTGCCTGATCTCAGTAATTAAGAGACGTTTTTCTTTGAAGAATTTATTAAGTATTTACGCAAATTACACGATCACATTATATGTAAGTGCACGGTAATAATAATTCACATGGTATAATATTATATATATTACTATGCATATGGGCAGTGTCAGGTTCAGGCGCCTTTCCCAGCTTCTGCACACACGACATGTGTAGCATTGAGTTCAGAATTTCAGCCCAAGATACCTTTTATCCTGAACTTTTCTTTGCGCAGCTGTACTTACTGACTAACAAGGCATGCCTTGGCAGCATTATTTACGTGAACGGTCTCACTAAACTGCCCTGCAGAATTGTAATTCATTATTGATTTAAGTGAAGTATGTGTATAATTACAGCATTCTTTTCTGAGGTCAGCTGAAAGTACAAAAACTATACACAGAGCCCAGGATTTTCAAAGCAACCCAATATTTCTGAAATAAAAAAAAAAAAAAAAAAAAAAAAAAAAAAAAAAAAAGATAGCAAGAGGTGGCTTGTGCACTGCTGACAGACCCACACCAGTTCCCCGGGGTACAATTCCCAGTCACTTCCATTAGCGATCCCAGCACAGACACAATGCCTTCAGAAGAATATTGCAGGCTAATCCCCTACAGGAAATGCAGGGCTGTGCATCAGCACGCAGCGATGTGCCTGCCGTTCAGTGTTTTGTACTGATATTTCCATGAATACATTATTTGAGCTTACACTGTAATAATTAAATGCTGAAAGGTTTTCTTTTGAGATAGCAGAGAATATCTGTGTCTACTCTGAACACCACTAACAGCACGGGTCCTACAGGCCTACCTGGAAGAAATAAATGTGGTTTGGCTTCACTAATTCATGTAGACACTGTAGGAAGAACTATACTTATTAGAGAAACCTGAGCTATTTACTAAAACAAAATGGGATCGTTATCATGTACTTTCAATCCCTGTGACGGGCCACGCTTTACAAGGTCACTCAAAGTGTGAGCAATGGTCCTGCCTTCAAGACATACTTGAGGGTCCAGGCTGCCTTCCCAGCCTCTTGACAAACAGCAAATAATTCCACAGAGAGACGTTTAAGAGCAGAGATGGGGATTTAAGATGAAGGGAACTGTCAGAAGAAGAAGGGATCAGGAAGATCCCCAACGACCGAACCACCCTCTCCTAGCAGTGCAGCGAGAGATCAGCTGGGGAACAGGGATGTACATGAAGCCTGCAAAAAAGACGAAGAGAAAGAAGCAAAGGGAAAGGACTACAGGAACGGTACTGCAGAAACCATCTGTTTTCACCACCAGCCACCACGCTGCTGCTCTAAGCAGCACAGTCATCAGTGTCTGACTCTAATAAAGCATCTCCTCGTTACTGAGTAAAAGCAGAACACAGGCACCTTTAGAGTTATGCAGACTGCGCTTTGTATGTTCGATGCTTCATCAGTTCCTCAGTCATAACTTTGCATGCAATGGTCGTGTTTCTTTGCTTTTCCTTTTTCTTTGTACTAGGATAACGACAGTCATTTCTCCTGCTGCCCTGCGGTGCAGCTCCTGCACAGCTGAGCTGTTGCCTTGTTTATACAGCAGCAGTATCTGCAAACAGCTGATACATGGCATTAGAAGTGAAAGTATTCTCAGGGTGTCAGAATCCTCGGAAGCGACAAATGCCTTGTTTACCCAAGAAGCACTCTATGAAGGAACAGGGATCGCACATAGGAATTCACTTTTGACATGGATATTAGTTAAAGGTTGTCCCACGAAACATTAACTATTTGGTAGGGCTGCAGGACTGCAGCAAGATAACAGAGAACTCTGAACAATTGATAACTCCATGCTGAAATCAATACTATTAGACTGTACTGATATAGACGTTTCTTTGATCTATAAAGCACAATTAAAAATTGACCTTCACACAAGTCTTGTCAGTATCGTGAGATTCATGGCTGTCAACACCTGAACTGAAAATTGCAAATATGAGAGCAAAAGTACCCCCTGCTAAAGTGCTCAGGAGCTCATTTGCAAAGTCTGTTTTCTATTAGACAAAACAACACATGGTGTATTAGATCACACATCTCTCTCTATCGCCAAGAAGGCTTTTATCAAAGAAAGGCGTGCTCAGGATGGGCAGACCCATCTGTGGTGCGTAGATAAATGCCTACAATCCACTCAAACACAGCACGTTAGCCCTTGCTGCTGATCATGTTATTTCCCCTTCTCTCCAGCATCATGAATCTCGGTCACTCTGTCTCTGCTATGCTGAAATGGAGCAAAGCAAATGGATATTTGGCCAGGAAACAGCGTGGTGAAACGGCAAAGTTGTGCTGGTATCTATTTCAGTTCCTAGCATGGAGGCTTTGGTGTAACAGGATGCACGGTGTCAGTGAAAGGCTCTTATCTAACTTATCCACCCATTATATGTGTATAAATGACCCTAAGAGTATTTTGAAATGAAATTTCGTAGAACAATTTCAGTACCAAATAATAACATAAAGTTTACATTAGTCAAAAAGCAATATTCACCCATGAAAACGAAGCCTCAAATATGACAATGATGTGCATTCAGAGGGTTTTGTATTCCACCCCAAAAACCTGGCCAATCAAAGTAACACCATGCCCTGGCTGCCATAGTGTGGCCAGCACTTTTTCCAGGAGAAATGTTCTTGAAGAACGTAATAGAAAGCACTATTGTAGCATTTGTAATCATCTTTTTTTGTTGCTGTTAGAATTTTTACAGTTGTTGTCAAAGCTGAATTTCCAGCCACAGTGACCACAGCGGGGCGGGGGAGCGGGAAGTTTGAACAGAAAGTGCATCTTGTTTTCCTTGTGGAAAACATTTCCCTCACAATGCACTGTGAAAATTGTTGGGTTTGGGGGTTATTTTCTTACTGGCATGCCAATGTCTTTAAAGCTAACGGAGGCGTCTGTTACCTGGGAGCCAGCTCTCCTCCTTTAGGTGCATTTTATGCTGTGCTCTGGATCCACAGGTGCCAGGAACGTCAGGGCTGAAGGTGATGCGAGGCCAGGGGAGAGGAAAGGACAGGGATGAAACTCAGTGTATCATTTAGCCCCAGCACCTTGTTCAACTGCAGTTCACACAGCCTGTTGATAACAGCTCATCTTTCAAACACAACGGAAGGGTCACAGTGAGACAAGTTTGGAGCCTGTCAAACTGCTGGGAATGCCGGTGTTAATTAAATAACGATGGAACAAACAGCAGGGTCTGCTTGTCAGAATTGCAACACCGGGAAGATATCCGCGATGCAGATGAATCCGGAGTGAGTTTTCCCCACCAGCAGACCGTGGCCAGGCTGTCTCCAAGCTCTTCCCAAGGCAGGGAATTAGTTTTGAAGCTTTGAGCTGGAGATAAGGAATTGACTTCAGAGTCAAGTGCAAAATGTGGCCCTCAGAAATATGATTTCTGCTCAAATTCAGATCTGATGAGGACCAAATACTGGTTACTGAAATGAATACCAGTTGATTTAAAAGAGTATTATTTGATTTGCTTAAGGATGACAGAAAAGAACAGTAATAAGACATGTCAAAGTGCCATGAGCTGTATGGTATGTTATAACCCCACACTGCTTTTGTCTGAACAAATTTTATGACAACCCCCAGAAATTTGATTGTATATCTGTATTTTTTGTTTTACAGTATATCATCATTTCATGTCATCTTAGAAGATACAGACAATCATTTATCAGAATTAAGCAAACAGTAATAAAATCATTTCCTATTACTCCATGTTATGAAAATTATGAAAACAGCATTTGGTTTAATTCGATGATGTGACTGCTTCTTAGTATCTCAACAAAACAGAGAGACTGATGCATTTTGCTCTGGGCTTTCCTATTTATGTATTTAGTATTAAATATATCCTTTTATTGTTATTTTTGTGTTTTTTTTTATAGAATATTTTAAGGATACTGGCATACCATGCCAAGGTGTACCAGCTGATTAATTCTCATAACAGTTCTGTAAAGCAAAGGGGTGAGAATGTAGCTTACTATGTAGCTACTACCTTGAATGATTTCCTCTCTTAATGATTTCCTCTCTCTTAGGGGACTGATTTAAGCTAAAAAGATACTCACACACAGATACACAGCCACACATATGGATAAAACATTCAATCAAAGTTTCTTTATTAATCAGTGCTTTATGTCAAAAACTAGCTAAGACATTGTGGAACAAAACTGCAAAGGTTTGCAGAATGGAAAGGTCTGCTGTGTTTTATGAGTAATTACATTGTTAGGGAAAAAATGTCTCAAAGCAAAGGTGAAAGTGTCTTAAAGAATAAAAGTATGACCAGTTTGAAAAACAAACAAAAGGAAACCAAGTGATGTTATATTTCAGATTGCACACGGACCCTGCCCCCTGCAGCTCGCGCACCCATCCGGATGGGGAAGAGACGAGGCTGAGCACGGGCGCAGCGCAGGAGGGGTGAGCTGGCCATGGTGTGCTCCTCGTCCGCAGCCCTGGAGGGAGCCGAGGAGGGCTCCCGGGACAGCCAGCATGGGGTCCCGGCATCAGCGCTTCAGGGAGGGACCCTCTGCTGCAGTCACACATGCGTAAGCTCCTGTCAGCAGCAGAAACAGTCTTACAAACCACACACATAATTTTCACTGTGTTTTAACAGAAAAAAAATCTAGACTATCTAATCCTCATCTGGGGTTTCTTTAGCTATAACAAACATTGTCTTTTCTCTTCTCTCTCTCTCGTTAATCCATTTTTTTTGGATGACTGACAAATTCGGACTTTCATAGCTGATATCTTCTTTGACAAAGCATCACAAATGCCCAGCGTCAAGATATAGCAATTAACTTTATCAGCTGTCAAAACCAAACCATCCCATCTGCTTGTATTAGCATGTTCTCTCTGTTCCTCAGCATACCTGTAGGAAACCAGCAGCATGTCCCAGTGTCTGAGCCTCCCCTGCCAGTTCTGGCAGACGTTATCAGGCCTCAGAGAGGACTTTTGGGAAAGTTAACAAATAGGGTGGCTCCACGCAGCAGGAGAGAGCAAGGAAGGGTCACACCAAATTGCTGCTGCAGGAACTTAGGGTGGACTAGAGGATAACCAGAGAAAAAATGGAAGCACAGCATTATCTCTAGCAACCATTTGCAGCATGGGCTGACTCATTAAGTGGTATGATTAAAGACAGCCACCTACATAGTTAATTACTGTCAGCAATTAAACCTGGAGGAACATTGTAATAGACACCCAAAGAAAACTGAGCTGAGAAATAGCCTCACCTGGGCAGTATTTCTTCTCTTGCCTTGTCAGATACCACTGCATCATCCCCCGTGACCTTTGGAAGTCTGCATTCCTTTTCTAGGATATTTTCATCCTCCTGTGTAGCAAAATTGCAGGTTATAAACCCAGGGAGGCAATATTTCCTCTGTCCTATCTACACTGACCTACCTGAAGTCAAAGGGCCACCTGCCCATGTCTCTGGGTGGTGGGAGGGATGGGACCCATCACCCACCCTGCTGGGCAGCCCCAAACCTTGAATGCCAGGCAGGGGACCGTGATCACCCAGACCCTATCCCACAGGAGAGAGAAACCAGGCGGCCACAAAAAAATCTTTGTGCAGATGGTGACAAGACAGATCATCACATAGCTGTAAGATGAAATGCATCAACCACACAGCTTAAAAGTATTTGAGTTTACTCATGTATGTGAGAACAACAAATGTGCTCTTGCTTGCTCAGGAGTAAGGAGGGAAACAAAATACTTCTAATATTTTCAGTATTCATTTTAATATTATCTGTTGCCCATAACAGGTTGTAAAACACAAAGAGAGCTCAGTTGGGCTTAAATGAACTGGTTTATGAATCTGCATTTTAGAGTACAGCTTATGAAAAAATAAAATTACAGCAGTGATCTTTTTCTGATTAGAAACTAGAATTTCATCATAATCAATGGTTGACCAATGTTCTCAGCTGACTCATCTCTAGAAATGCCTCAGATGGTATTTTCTAGAGTCGTTTCACCATCCTCGAGGTTCCCTTGAGAAAGGCAGAGCAAAGGCAGCTTGCGAGGCAGCTCTGGCTCAGGAGGAAGAGCTCCAGCTTACGTCCCCACCCTAAATCAGCACCCAGCTCATCTTCTTGTAATGTCATCTTGTAACGATTCTCCCACCAACACCCCCATGCCAGACCCCTCATGCCACCTGGAAATAACATATTCAATTAACAGGGAGTATTTGCAGTAGCTTGCCAAATCTAAACATTTCCATAAAAATCAGCAGCACGTATATATTTTAACACATCAGAATAAGGTAAAAGAGAACCCCCTTTGTCTGGTGAAGCGCAGGCACATCACCTTGCAGAGGTCACTGCTCTCGCTGCTCCCTGCCGAGCACCATTCAGCACAGGGGGTGGTGGCTGCTCACCATCCATCCAGCACAGGTATTAAGTGCTTCTCCACGCAGCTGGTGACGCAGGGGCAAAGAATTGCTTTTCAGTATTTGCAGAAGAAAATTGTGGTCACCTAGGATACAAAAAATGCCTTTATATTGTTACTCTGGAATTTATAGTACTTCTGGCACTGTATGTTGACATCTACTAATGGCTCTTGACAGCATAGGAAAATAGTTTGAATTTTTTTTCCAGAACTCCTAATATACACAAATTCCTACCTATTTGCTACCACCAAGTCCAAAGGGTTCAAGTATTCTGGTCATAACTCATTACTGAAACTTTCCATACTGAAGCCCAGATGCAAACTCTTTATGGCTTAAATAGGCTTAAATCATTGATTTCAGTGGAGCTTGCTAGGCTTAGCTTCTCAAAAATATTTTGTTAAGCACAGGAGGTTCCAGCTGAATATGAGGGGGCACTTCTTTACTGGGAGGGTGACAGAGCACCGGGACGGGCTGCCCAGAGAGGTTGTGCAGTCTTCTTCTTTGGAGATATTCAAACCCCGCCTGGGTGCCATCCTGTGCAATGTGCTCCAGGTGATCCTGCTCGGCAGGGGAGTTGGACCAGATGACCTTTGGAGGTCCCTTCCAACCTTGGCTATTCTGTGATATGGCAATGCAGAACACGTGGAACCTGTAAAACAGACATTAAAACCAAAGCACAACGTGATTTGTGTAAGCTTGCTGTAGGACTGTGAGTTGGAGTCCCCATGCTCGGTTACCCGCGGCAGCGTGGTGTCAGAGCTCCTAGGATCCTCTTAGAAATGCTCAGCTTGATTTGTCCTTTGTGATTATGATATGGGAACCACACTAAACACAAATCCATCTGCTCTGCTTTTCGAATCTGTGTCAGAATAAGAACTTCTTTGCCCCATGTCAGCATACCTGGGCTAGAGGTATAGCAGGAGGCACCACAGGGGGGATTTCAGTTGGTGATGGTTTTAATCTGAGAATATGGCCAAACTCTTACTTGGTCCTGTTCTTTGGCCTGCTACAGAGATGCTGAAAGCAGACGGCTGCAAATGCTATGCCTCCCAAGAATAAAAAATTTTACTACTAGAAATCTTTAATTTCCCAATAGAAAATAAAGGATGTAAATGGGATTTTATATGAAGGAATCTTAATAAGTTTATTAAGAATTATTATTTTATATGCATGTTCTGATCCCATCTTATGATCCCTGAACTACTCTTACAGTCACATTCACCAGGATAGACCCTGTTGCTCATGCAGAAGTCCACTGAGACCCCAAAAGACCAATTGGATGGAGCTGAGCACATGCAGCCTCTATATTTGCTTTTGAACATGACTCCTCTGTTTTGTGGAGGAGCTTTTTTTAAAAAAATCTGTATGTTTTTACTCCTAATTCTGAATTAATAAAAACAAGCATGTTTCACCATGAAACAAAAATGAAAAATTCAAAAGAGGACAAAAAAGTGTCAAAAGTTGCAAAATGGTGAATTCCAAATACACATAGGGAATAATCCCTCCTTACAGTGACAGAAATAAATACTGGAGGAGGTTACCCAGAAGGGTTGGGCAAACTCAGCATTTTTGGAGATTTTCAAAGGCCAATTGGACAGGGTCCTGAAAAACACGATATGTCCTTGAAGTCAGCCCTCTGAGCAGAGGATTACACTAGATGGTCTGCAACTTCAGAGGCTGTCTGAGGCAGGCTGGGCTGCCAGAGCCAAAATATGACAGGCAGGTTCTCTTCAGAGCTCTGACTTATTTTAGGGGGAATCTGGCCAAAATCTAAGAGCCTACCCCCCAAAATGCTTTGTTTTTGTCAAACTGTAAGGATTTGATAAAAAGCAGCTCCAGCAGCTTGCTTTCTCTCTCTTTTTTTCCCCCCCTCTTATCCATTAGAATTACATTTTATTAGTGTGGTGGTTAAATGAGTTTTCAGGTTATTTAGGGACTTGGATATGGGAGTAAAAAATGTATTTTACTTGTTTAGAGATTGCAGAAGACAGACTTATAGGAAGAGGTGATATATTGCTGTGTTGCCAAGAAGTCCCACAGAGGAAGCATTTGCAGATTCTGGAGCCCTAAATCCCCCATCACGTCTATTGCTTTGGAAACGTGACTCAGCCCAGCACACTGTCCTTGCTATTTAAAAGCCACAGCTGAAGCCTTGGCTTTTAAAATAGGAAAAAGTGATATTAAACAATTACTTATCCAGATTCTCATTGTGTTATATCTAGACTTAACACAGCAGTTATCACTGTGTTGGGAGATATTGGGTGTTATTTGACACTTGTTTAGTTTCTAGGAGTTTTTATCGAAGTGTTTATTCCCAGTATATTTTGAGCAGGATCACTTGCTCTGGCACATACTCTTGGCTCCTCCAGGAAGCTGTTTTCTTAACTCTTTCTAGAAATCGATTTTTGTACTTAGAGACATTGAGATATAAAACATTTTATATTGGTATCTTGCCATTATCTTTTATATTAAATAGAAAAAAGAACTTTAAGAGAAAAAAGATATTGGTCCAGAAAAGTAATATTAATTTTCTTTCATAATTTTTTTCATCTGCATTTCATGACCTACTTTCTAATCCTTTTTATAAGTACAGAGATATACCATAACATGCCTTTATCTTTAAAAAAGACAATTTTTGTGTCAACACCGAGAGATTTCAGAGTCAAGCAAGAAACCCACCAAAACCAAAGTCCAAACCAACGTCTTCAAAAACCAAATCTCTTAAGCATGTACTAGCTTATATTTAGAGACAACTTACGCAGTGAAGTTAGAAGTTGTGCTAGAGGCCTCACAGCTTGGATTCCATGGCATTACTGTACTTCCCAAAGGCAAAAAGCGACAGAAGAACGTGCACCGATTGCCTCAGAGGACATCCTGCAGGAAGAACGTGGATTTTGATGCACCATTCAGCTGCTCCAAGTGACAGCAACCCTCTTTCCTGCAGCTTACAGTACACCTGTAGACATACCCACAGCTTCCTACTGCAATACTACTTTCAGAAAAGTTCCAGCTTCTAAGAGGAAGGGGCTATGGACAACCGAGAAGAGCACTGCAGCCTTAGAGCCTCCTGCAATGCCTGCGTGGCTCTGCCTGGAGCACAGCGCCCCTGGGGCCCTCCAGCAGCACCGTACCAGTACAGGGGGACGGGGCACGGCCGTGATGTGCTGGTGTTCCCTGGGACCTGCCAGCACAGGGCAGACTTGTCCATGCTCTGCCCAGTGGTAATGGGTGTCAAAACAACCCGGACATATAGCTATATGCATGCAGTAATGAAGACACAACCCAGTGTAAGAAATTGTAGCTCCTGGACTAATTAACCCAATTGTGAGGAGCAAATTTCTCGGGGGAAAAAGAGTGAAGTCCCCGAGTCATGGTTTGGCTGTCCCATGAGGTTTCCCATTGCCCAGCCCAGGAAACCTCTCCTCCAGCAAGAGGATGGCAATCCATAAATCACACGCACAACTCCTGATTGCCTCTTGAAATGAGCTATGTGGAAGTAAAGTTAAGATTTAGAGGGTGAAAACTGGAAATCAAGTCAAATTAGGTCTGTGTACAAGGTGATATGCAGAAAGGGATACAGATATGTATGTATATAACTTCTATGCTTCCCATCTTCTCATTTTCTATTTCTCCTGAATAGCAAAATATTTTTCTTCAGACTAGCAACCATTTCTGTGCATTAGAAATCACCATACATCCCATGTCTATAATGCCACGAGCCCCAAGAGATGTGGAATGAGATACAACAAACAGGCAAACTCTGACTCACGCGGGGGTGGAACACACACTTGAGCATCGCTGGGACACAAAGGCAGTTGTTTGCTTACTTTCCAAACAATTTCTGCAAAATAAAAGTGATACAAGCCACAGGACATAAAAGCCACAAACGCCTAATGAAACGAGGGACATGATCAATGAACACAATCTGATGTCAGGCTTTTACATCTCCCAGCTTCGATGTAAGCTGTTTTTTTTAAACGAGAGAGAAAGAAACCCGGTTACAACTCTCCATTAAGGTCTGGCATCACTATTTGGTGAAGGAAGAAAAATGACACTTTTATACAGCCAGCATGCTTAAACCCCTTATTAGTAGTCTGGATAAAACTGAAATATGGTCCTCCAAGTGGATGGAAGGTAAACCATTAGGAATAGCCCTGAAAGCAATAGCTGCGGCAGTGCTAGGGAGATGCTGGGGGCACCAGCACCTCCTCACTGAGGAGACATGCATCCTGCTCTTGCCTCCCCCAGTGGCAGCAGTGCCTGACCCAGCAGCAGGTGGGGTAAAAAGGCTCAGGGTGTTCCCTGCCAACACACAGGGATGTGACACCCCAAGGAGTCCGCAGCCCCCAACTGCCCCATGGGGGTGCCCAGAGCCAGGGCCAACAGAGGCACATCTAGGAAAAAAAAAAATAGTAACTTATCTCCCACTTCGATTTTACTTGGTGGGAAAGCTGCAGTGCTGGAAAGTTTTGGAAAAATATCTCTAGGTAATGCATTTTTACCTGCCAACTTTGTTGTACTGTCCTAGTAATAAACTGAGATTATAGAAGCTTCCAGTCTTTTCAGCATGTTTTCACTGTGATGCCATTTCAAGTGTGTGTAAATATATAATAAATATATATACATGCATATATATATACATACATATGAGAAATCTGGCCCCATTTCACAGTTGCTCTGATGCCTGACGCCAGGTTTTATTCCCTTTAATACTTCAAGCAATCAGCCAAGGAGGTACTTGTGTGCACAGATAACACAAAATTGCCAGGCCAAAAATAAATTATCATATTTATCATATCTGCGATATTACTCTTTAAGGAATTGCCTTATCTAGCCAGAAAACTGCTTTAAACATATGACACTAATAGAGTGGATTTTGGTTTACTTCAAAATGCATTATTGATAATTACAGGCTTTATATTTCAGCTTGATCTCCTCTGACCAGGGATGAACTTGTTATGAAAGAAAACAGGAGCTACAACTTCCATCACACTGTGCTAGCAGAACAGCACCCAAAATGTCATCTTTTGGGTGGAATGTGTTTTGAATTACAACAAACCAGTGAGTCACAGTACCACAGTGCAAGGAGCAGCTGCAGTTAAAATGAATTATCCTTGGCCATCGGAGATGCCGACTGACAGATGAAAACATGAGCTAGGATAAAGTTGCAGTTATAATAAGAGAAAATGAAAATAACATAATTTACCAAGGGGAGAATCAAATGGACAATATGCAAACAGCACTGCAACCTTTTACATCCTGTCTGCAGGCATATCAGTTACACCTTCCAAAATTTAATTTCCCCCATGCTCTTTATGGGCAAACAAGCAGCATTACAGCCACTTTAAGAAAACCAAATGCTGAAAACATGGAAGCTTTGCGTAGCTGCCAGCTCGTCTGCTTTCTCTCCATCAGCATGCATCAGCCTAACGAGACCTCCAGCACATCTAGAGGTCCTTAGACCCCTGAAGCAGCAGAGGAGGAGGTGCCTCACATGCCATTTCCCTAGGAAGCACTGACCCCCAGCTTGGTGCTGGGGGCCCAAGCACACTGCCCAGGGGCGCACAGCACTGCCACGACAGTGCTGCTGGCACAGGCAGACCCAGCGCAGGCTTTGCAGCCCCTGGCTGCAGGACATGCTCCAGGAGCCTGAGCTCCCACAGCTCAAGGTGAGAGCAGGTGCTCAAACAGCACCTGGGTGCATCCCTCAGTTCTGGATCCGGCCCTGAGGGCCAGGGCACACTTTGCACCAAAATGGGCAAACGCAGATTAACACCCTCAGCTCACGAGGTGAGGAGAACAAAGCTGGGACGAGCCTACGGCAGCTGTTTTGTTTTTTCCCCAACCATCACATTCCCAGGTGAGGCACCCCTACCTAAGGGGCAGGTCTAGGCACAGCTGTGTGCAGGCAGCCAGGAGCCCAGCCTGGCCTCAGGCACTGCCAGGGATGGGGCACCCACAGCTCCTGGGGCAGCCTGGGCCAGAGATGATACCTGGGCCTTGATGATACTCAGAACCTCACTCCACTCTGAGTAAAGATTTTTTTCTAACATCTAATCTAAACCTACCTTCTTTTAGTTTAAAGTCATAACCCCTTGACCGATCACCACACTCCCTGAGAAAGAGTCCCTCCCCAGCTTTCCTGTAGGGACCCCTTTAGGTACTGGGAGACAAGTTTATTACATTACAGTGTTGATAAGTACCAAAACTGTATGATATATATATAATACATATATATAGTATTATATATATATATATAATAAAAAATCATCTCTCCATCCTGCCAGGGGACTTACAAATAACAGCTAATGAAGATGAAGCTACTTAAGGAGCAAGATTTTTTTTCTCTGACTAATATGCTCTGCCTTCAAACCAAACATTTTTTATGTTTGCATGCATGCTTTTACGCACACACCTTTAAATACAAACAAATATTAAATCTATAAACAAGTTTGCTGTGCTGAGCACAGCCAGAGACAAACCGAAGCACGAGTGAATAATTTATCTGTGCCGCCTTCTTAAACAAAGAACTCTTCCCTCTGCCCCACCAACTGCACTGACAGCAAACATCTTGCCAAACACCACGTGAACCTACCTGTAACGCTCCCTGAATGCAAAGACACCCTTTAAGTGCAAACACTGCACCTGGCTGTGCTCGTACTTGCAAACAAGACAGCTGCCGAAGCAGCCAGCACCTACCTTCCGTGCATGCGGCACCACACGGATCCCTCTGTCCTTCTCCTTAGCCTACCTGCATCAACTTGGTTGTTAGCTGGTCGCTAGCTAAGAAGCCGCAGTGCTGCCTGACATCCAGCATCAGGCCAGCAGCCCCCAGGGAGCAGTTGCTTTATACAAGGCTGGAGGCTGGGCTGGTGGGAAGATGCTGATACCATTAGCGGTGTTAATTGGATGACAAACAGGTGATGGG
Organism: Cygnus olor; assembly: GCF_009769625.2. Lineage (NCBI taxonomy): Eukaryota > Metazoa > Chordata > Aves > Anseriformes > Anatidae > Cygnus > Cygnus olor. The sequence continues at coordinate 37,234,542 of NC_049175.1, forward strand.
GAGAATGCAAAGCACCTGCCGTGCACCCACCCAGCACAAGGAGAACATCCCTTGAGCCACAGGAACAGGCCTCCGGGACATGCTGATGCTGAAGGGAGAGGGGTGAACCCGATGGCAGGACCTGCTTGTGGCCAGCACCTGCCCATAGCTCCCGGCTCAGCCGCAGCGAGGTGCAGGGCAGCAGGGACTGGTGCCAGGTGGACCAATGAAGATTAGGCAAAGGCGTTTATCAGAAATAAAGGGGATTCATTAGGCTAAAGCACATAATTTATGCAAAGTAATGTGAATTGCATAGTTAATTTAGGTAATTACCTAAACAACTAGGTAATTTATGTTCCACAGCAAACTTACTAAACTCCCACCCTTATGGATTTACTATTGTTAGCCTTTGTTAAATGACAGTGAACATCCTCATAAAAACTGGTGCAGAGCACTTTATGTGCTTTATGAATTTTATGCATTTTCACATGAAAAATGTAGCTCTCGGGCAGAAATGGTAAGCAATGCACTGGTATTCTACTGGGTCGCATTATTTTTGAGATAGGATTTATGGGACTGGCTGTAGCAGAGTACAGCTACCAGGATACAAGCATATTCACTGTAAGAAAAAAAAAAAAAAATCATCATTTTCTGCAATGCACACAGCTTTCCGGTTGTGTCGTTTCACCTAAGGCTGGCTGCTCAAAAGATGGGAGCTCGGTCAAGGGTGATGTCCCAGGCTGCTTGGCCATGGGCAAAGCCAACAGTAGGCGCCTCTTCCTCTGCCCCCTGCCACTTCTGGATGACGTCCTTTGGCAAGATGCGCTGGGCTACACGACTTGGGCTTTTCTCCAAAGCGATCCTGACTGTGTGTTTATAGGAGACCTTTGGGATCCAGTAGCTGGGAAATCATTCCACAAAACCTGTTGGCAATGAAATTGCTGTCAGACAGGTACAGACCGTCATCAGTAGTGGAAGAGGTTGTTTTATTTGAATTATGCTTACAAGAAGATGTTATAATATAAAAGGCATCTTAGCCTATCAGACCATCCCCACCTCTCAGCGGTGTGAACACCGAACACATATGCTGTTAGCTGCTAGGAGGGAAGAAGCCAGCCCCCAGACTGCCACGGTCCCTCACGTATCGAATTAGTCCCAGGTCAGTAGAAGTGCATCGGAGGCCCGCAGCACTCCATGTGCTTCACCCACACGCTGTCAGGCCAGCACCGACCGTAGCCAACATTCAGGGATTTTACTGCTGTAGTAAATGTGTAGTGCCACTGCTGTGGAGGTGTAATGGCGTAGTAGATCATAAAAATACCGTTGCTTGGCTGACAACAACAGATGTGGCCGATTGTAGCAAGTATTTTTGGCACCCCAGCGCTGCGCAGAAGCCCAAGGATGGCAAGGAGAGTGTGCGTGGGGCCTTCTGCCCGCGCCCCTGCCTGTCCCCGCGCCTTCCCCCACTGCTGGCAGCGAGCACAGGTTCATCGGCGGCTGTGGGATGGGGTTATGAATTAGCACTGGTGGGCTATTTAATTAGAACTTGAAGGTTTTACTGAATGAGACCTGTCAAAACTATTTTCCCATGAACACTTCTGATTTTTGCTGCGGCTGAAGTGTTTCGGTGTCTATCAAACCATCCCCGCCTGACAAAACAAAAGCCAAAAACACTCCCTGGCCCTGCTTAGCAGGTTCAAAGAGATTAGCAGAACAGATGGGAAGAAGCTGAAGCCAAAAGGTAAGTAGATTTCGCTCGTTCAGAAGCAGGTCCTTCCAAATCACTGAGTGGGGTGCAGCTGTGCTGGGCTTTGGGCAGTGTCCACGACGTGCCACCACAAATCCAGGGGGCATCACGGCCACCTTGCCCACCACCACATCTGCACACTGACCCATGTGGATCGGGGCCAGCACTGCCCTCAAGATGCACTTATTTGGGATTTGAAGTTCCATTAAAGTCTTTCCCCCAGTCCCAGCCCCAAGCAAGGAGGAGCAGTGTCTGTGCACAGGTCAAAGCAAAGGCCTCTGTGTCCGGGCCCGTGACTGCGCTGAGGTGGCACTGGTGTGACGGAGTCTGCAACTTCTATACCCAGAAAAGTTAAGCAAAAAAGAAATCTGTAACTTCTGACAAGTTGCCAGCTTGTGTTTATGATAAACGCTGAAGAATTGAGTTGTACTGCCTGACAGCTACCAAATTAAACCTCGGGCTGTTTAGGAGGCTGTCAGTCAATAAATTCAAGTGTTTAAAAGGTCCAAGGCTGTTTCTTCTGCCTGTTAGACAGGATATATGGTTTGGACTCTGTGAATATGGAAGCAACCACCCTTCCCTTTCACCATCTTCTGGATCACATTTGCATGGTTATTAAGGGAGATTTTGTCTCTAAAAAAGGACTCGGAAAATTGGTATCCCATTGGGCTGAAACAATTCTGTTTTCTCCCCACATCCACTACCCAGAAGCATGCTTGCATCTACAGGCAAGCTACCCAAGTGCATGTATGTGAGCAACACTACAAAGAGTTTGAGCAACACTACAAAGTCTTTGAAACAGAACATCCTCAGAAGCACCTGGGTAACTGTGCCGAATGTCTGGTACCGCAGGATGAGCTTAATGTCTCTTAGGAGAAATCAGACTGGCAATGTTGAAGACAAATATTTTATTTTAACCTCATGCTCTATTGAAAAATCCCTCCCGCAGCCAAATACTACTCTGTAAGAGTTGAATTTTATCCTAAAACACCTCTGAGTACCTCTGGGCTTCCAAAGCTTTAAACAGCAGGGCTGAGATCTCCTGGTCCAAGCCTGCGGAGCACTGAGCCCCTGCCGCCAGGACCTCCTGAGTGTCCATGCTTTGGCCCAGGCGGGGAAGTCAGGCGGGGAGCTGGGCACAGCATTGGAACAGCAAAACCCTAAGGGCAGCTATGAAATTAGTTGCAGAAGAGCCATCAACTTGTTTGTGAGCATCAGTGGCTTGAGGTACTCCAGGGATGGAGGAGATGGTCTGATTCCAGACCAGACCTAAAGGCCGACCTGTGCCTCTGGGATGTGCTCAGCCCTCTGCTTGTCCCAGCCCTCTGGGTGAGCACAGTTTTCCTTCTTCCTCCTGGGGAATAAACAGGAGATTCGGCACATTTCTGAGGAAGAGCTTCAGTCTCAACAAATAACACTTCTGAAAAAAAAAAAAGAAAAAGAAAAATGTGTTTTGCACAGAAACATTTCTGGACAGCTCCATTAAACATCTCAGGCAGGAGCGCAGTGCAGGCGATATAGATGTGCAAGGCAGCTCCTCGGCTGGCACAGCTCCACGCTCATCTGTCTCATGCATATTTATGTGCAAGAGACGGCATCCTAACACTAAAACTGTCTCAGCAATGTGAAACTCAAACAGAGAAGTTGGTTTCTGCAGTCAGAAGGTGTGAATTGCCACCCCCCCCCCTCAAAAAAAAAAATATCCAGGAGTCCCAAATGGTCTTTGAAAATTAAATGTATGCTCCTAAATCACCGGTGACTTAATGCATAATTGGTAGAGAAACTGGAGCTGAGGTTTAGACAAATTTAAGTACATCAGCAAACTACTGCCCAGATGTCCTTGGGAATTCAGTTCTTAAGTGCTTTTGAAAATCTTGTTTTTCATTTCCATACAATTTAAAATCACTGAATTATTTTTTAATTCTCCAGTGCACTGCCATGCAGTCTGTACACTCTTTGGTGTACAGAGCAGGTTTATATCATGCTGTGACAGACCCAAACTCCTTCTGTCCTCCCTGCAAGACAACACTCAGCACTGAGCACACCATGCCCTGAAAGACAATGCTCAGGCATGGTACCAGGCTGGCCCCACCAAACGATTTTTTCCTACTATTTGGAAGAGAGGGAGAATCTGTGGGAAATCTTGTAAAGTATATTGAAAGTCAGACTCGAGCCAGTTATAAATTGACAGACTGTGGGTGAGGGAGGGTTGCCATGCTCAGAGCTGGCCATCCCAGCTTTTCTTTCCCAGGGGGTCTGAATGGTTTCTCTTCGTCCGGACCACCTGCCACTGGCTCCCAAAGAGGAACGTTTTCCTGTTTGCCTACAGAGCAACAGCCGATCTGCCTTATTCATGGCTAAAAATCATAGTCCTCTAGCCTATTAGCAGATACACGTGAGTTAGTGGATTTATTCATTCTGAAGCTATGGTTTGTTATCCAGAAAGGGAGATCCCATTTCCCGCAATGCTCTTTCATGACACAAGAACCATTCTTACTATAGCAGATAGTAAAGACAGTGTATAAAATAGTCTTGATACAAATGACACAAAAAAAGTCTGAAAACTAGTCTAATTACAAAGTCTGAGTCACAATGAAAATATTTGGGGATTATCTGTGCCAATTTCATAGCTGTTTCCAAAAAAGCTTTTTATCAGACACTTACATCTAGGTATCTAAAGCTCATTTTCACACAAGTTAAGACACTCTTAATTGGAAATGACACATGGTTATAATTTGAATAAGGCAATTTAATAAAGAATCTTTAGCAGAGACTCAGTAGAGATGTAGCAAAAAATGGGAGTTGTTTTTTTTTTTTTATCATCAGAAAATGGCAGCAGAGTGTGATATCAAAGAAAATATAAGTTTCCATACAAAATAATAAATGTCTGGCAAACAGCTCTAGCACATTCTTGACAGCTCTGATGACATTACAGTTCCCCCTTCCCAAAATAGCTATAACTGTATGTACATTTATACCTCAGTACTGCAACCTACTTCTGAAACTCTGAAATAAAATAATGATGTGATAATTTTCTAGAATTTAGGAGAAATAGATACAATAAAATGATGTTGTATTTATTACGGTCAATTGAAGACATGGGCCTAATTAATACTGATGTTAAAGCTTTGGGAAACATTGGCAAAAATCAAGAAAGTCGCTTACAAATATCAGAAGATGCATATCAAGATGTTTATTTACAAACAAAGTAATCATAAACATGTGAGAAAATCAGTTTTATTCAGTAAGCTTCACAGCAAACAGCATGGCATTTGGAGCTGTTATTACACGTGGTGCACACACAAAGCCTGTGGAATGCTATTTCGGAAAATGATGTATTTGTTTTCTTGCAGTCTCTTACGTGTCAGATTAATTGCTTTCTTACTGCAATGGTAAGTCCAGAAACAAGGCAGTGAGCTCTTTTAACAACAGATTAAGAGACCTGGAAGTGAGGCAAAAGTATGTATTGCTTTATCCCTACATTCATTTTATGAAATTGTCAGATCTTTTTCTGGCCTCTAAAACCCAATAGACAGAGTCTTAGCCCCTGCGAGAGGCACTGGCTTTTGTTCTGAGACAAAGGCAGGTGACAGACCGATGGGCAGAGCCCCTCCGAGGGTCTGTGCCAGCGCGTGCAGAGCGCGGCCGGGGTGCTTTGTGCGCAGCCACGCTGCCTCCTCTCCCCTCTGCAGCAGGTGAAAGTGTGTTCAGAAGAATTTAGTGAAAAGAGCACGGGATGTGGGAAGGAAAGCTTTGGAAAGAATTGCTGTAAATATCGGCTGTCATCTCAGACACACAAAGGGTTCATGGTGGTGCCACGCAGCCTCCACAGACACAAGGTCTGCCATTTAGCAGACATGCACTATTCCCAATAATAAGCAAGAACGATAACTGTTTTTCTCACAAACAATGACTTTTATACTGCCATGTTTCTTTTTTCCTTCTACACCTCATTCTCTGAAGCTTCTCTCTGGTGCACAGCCCAGTCTTATCCCCCTGTCCCCTTACCCCCAGTCCAAAGCCTGCTGAAGTCCTTCGAAGACTCTCACAGACATCAGTGGATGATTTCCGAAGCGTACAAAGGCAGAGCTTGCATTTCTATGACGGTTCCCAGCCTGAAAGTTATTTTGAACTATATTGTATCATCTCTTCCTGATTATAAAATATGTTTCAGAAGTTTTTATACAGCAGATCGGCTTAATGAGTAGGGAAAAGAGTAAGCGTGAAGTCAGTCAACGGCCTAGAAGTTCTTTTTCATCTATAGATAAATAGGTTTTTTTAAAGAGTCTTACAGGAGATGAAGCAGTCACTTGAGTTTCTCAATACTTTAGGAACCGTGTCTTTTGCAAACAGAGCATGTCCTTCAGAAAGTAAAATTTTTTTCTCTTTCAAGAACCTGACATCTGTAGAAGGCTTCTAGAGCACCACATCAAAAGGAAACCTGGAGAGCTGTGGATGAGACATAAAAAAACACAGCTGAGTAGGAACAAAGTCATCAAGTAACAAGAAGAAAAAAAGGGGGAAGGTCTGGAAAAAGAAAATAGTTTATTAACATTTTATTCCAGGACTGGAGGCATGTAACATTTCACACTTTTTTTGTGATGCCAACCAATTTTTTCAGCTAACAAAACGTACATCAGATAAGCAGCGATATAAATACATTTTTATTCTTTAGCTATGTTCAGACCACCTTATAGCTTTACAGCTTCGTAATCTTTGCATAAAGGATTTTAAATAAATATGCAGATTGTCTATATTCTACCAAGATCTTCTTTGGGTACCTTGATTTCTTGCAGGGTAATAAAATTTGTTTGTAAACTGGAGTGGAAACTGTCTTTCACTGTCTGATTTTGAAACAGTGACTTAAGCTTAGGTGAAATTAGTCCTAATAAAGAAGTTAATAGCTGAAAAATGACAAGAGAAGCTCTCAAAAAGTGATGAGTATCTCAATAACTTCAGTTCACTCTGCAGTGCTCAGCACTGGGTTGAGCACGAGGGCATCAGGAACAGCTGCTGGAAATCTCCCAAAGGTTAATTCTGCAATATTATATGTGTCTCCACTCTCCAGATGTATGTATTTCCAGAAGTATACAAGCATTTGGTGGCTTTCTTTCCACATCACTGCATTATTTCTCTGTTTTTGGTAAATAAAGCCTTTTGGTCTTGCATTCCAAGACCAAAGTAATTCTGTCATGAAGTGCATTTTTACTTCTGAAGATTAAAATGAGACTGCATATGGAGAAAGTTCATCTTTCTGAATTTCCAGAGCCAGTTAACGTTCATCTGCTCTGATCTGTGGCACACTCCTGAGGAATAAATTCATTATTATGCAAATCCTCTATATGGCAGTACAACTGTCAGGTGCAAGATATTCTTAGAAAAATATCAACGTACACAGCCGCATGCCTGCATCTGACCACATATTTCAGAATAAAGTACAGTCAAAGGAAAAAGACATTCAAAATTGTTACATTCCAAAAAGAAATATTTTCAAATACATTTTAGTGAATTAATTTGCATGTTGCAGTGATAAGCAACAAGCGTTCACAGCCTCACCTGATGCAGGAGCTTGGCTCAGTGCCACAGCCGAGGCACTTACGGCCCTGCGAGCTGCCCCCTGTCCGCACGCCAGCCGAGCTGCAGGGACCTGCGAGGGCCCCAGCCTTTCTGGTTTGCCTCCAGATAACAGAGAAAGGGCTTATTCCAAACCCAACTGAAACCTGCAGAAACCTCCTGTTGGTTTCAAAGGTATTGGATGTTTTTAATCCTGCCAAACGCTGAGCAGAAGGTTGGAAAAAAAGGTTCCCGGAAACCCCAGGGAGTTCTTCATCTCCTTAAGGGCTGTATAGGATCGCATTGAAGTACCAACCAAAGGGGGAAAAAGCAGACTAAACTGTGAAAGGTGGCAGCTGAGTGAGACTGAAAACTCTAAGTTTAAAAAATCACATGGGGAGAACTCAGTTCGCCACCATTTCATGCCAGAACCGGAGGTACCGTGCGTCCCAGGCTCTCCAGTGACCGATGCCCCGGGGACAGCACGGGCAGGGGTCTGCCTGCCCAGCTGCAGCTCCGCCAGCATCCTGCTCCTCAGGGCCCCTCGCTGCACGCTGCTGCACATGGCTTTGGTCAGAGCCTCAGGTCAGCACAGTCCTGGGAATGAGAAGGATTGTCAGCCGGAGGCTGAGCACACACCTAGCTGTTGTTTCCTCACGAGCACGCTGGGAACCTTGCGCCCTGACAGGCTGAGTTCACCCATCGGCTGCTTCAGTGAACCCACATTAACTTCAGATGAAGCCATCTGCAGACCTAGCATCGTGGCTCTTCACATCAAACACACAGTATTATGTATTTCAGTGTCACAGTGATCGGTGCTGTAAGAAATAAAGCTTTCATTCCTGTACTAAGCGCTTCATTCTCCTCACCAGTTCTTCACCTGCCTGTCACCACTATTACTGTATAGAGTTTTGATATTTTTATTAATAAAAGAAGCCTCACATTATGGTGTTGCTCTATCACAGCTATCACTACTTCTTTTGTGTATCACAGAGTTTCTATTCCTCCTCCAAAAACACCTAGGAAGGATATCAGTGTTGTGGTGATGGGGCAGATATAGCAATGGTGCTTTACAAATGTCATATGAGGATATTGAAATGTTAATTTGTGTCAGCTGAAGAACATAATGCAATTCTAATAATGTCTGGCGTAACGCAAATTGCATACAGAGCCATTTAGTGGTGGAGATATACCGAAGTTCGCTGTCCAGTGAAGCAGCTTTGCTTCCCCCAGCAGCACAGGGCCAGTTCTGTAGCTCAGCGCAGGACTCGCTGCTCACGCCGTCGCAGATGTCCTGCTACCAGCTAAGCATCTGGCACTCTTCTCGTCAGAGTTCGTCTTTTAAAGCAAAGCTAATGGTAGCTTCCAGACTGCTAAATAAAGCACTGTCGTGATTTGCTCTCATGTTTGAGGCCAAGCCACGAGTAGCACATTGCTCTTCTGCTGCTCCCCTTCCTGCTGAGTGCCTGAGTGGCTGCTGAGTGCCACGGGAAGCGTGCCTCCACCTGGCACCCCCTGCTCAGAGAGGCTCACAGGAGAGCTCCAAGCAGAGCACAGAGATGTGGCACCAGGCCATGAGTTTGTCCCCGTGCATCCCGTACTGGTGGCATGGAGCCCCCAGCCCCAGGCAGGCCACAGCTCTGCGCCAGGACACATGCCACAGGGGCACAGAAAGGCTGCGAAGCAGAGGTGGGTGTCACGGGGGTGCAAAACACTCATCTCCAACTGCAGAGGCCGAGGTTCTGCCAGCTCTTGGGTTTCCTAGACGAGACACAGAAATAAGCAAGCTCTTAGCAAGCCCTGCTCTTCCAGCCCTGCCTGGGGACACCAACTTCAGGTGTCACCGCTGGTGAGCCTGGCCGATGTTTTACACCAAACACATATCTGGGCTTTTCTCCCTTCTCCATATTTTAATAACTAGTCTATATTCGAGATGTTTGAATGTTTTGAATGAGCTCCTGAGAACGTTAGAAGCTTTTATCTCTGCACACAGACAGTTTATTGTTTACCCATTTTAAACAAAACACGAGCAGACAATTTAGAAATGGTAATAAAGTTTTGTTGGAAAGGTTTAGTGTTATGGACAACTCCATTAAAGATGACTGCAGCTGTTTTCCTGCTGTTCCTTATTCTGTGGTTTGTTATAGCAGAGTGTGCACCATATTGAATCTGCTGCAGTTGGGCACGGGAAATAGCCCTTGCAGAACCTGACTGCAGCACACCTCCATTTTTACTTTCCCACAGAGACTCTGTAAAACAGAGTGCCAAAATATCTCGGTTGTCTTGGATCAACTGCAAGCTTTTAGCAATTTGTTTTCTGCAAGCTTTGGACTCTAGCTCTGCCTGCCAGGGCTGGGGGTGTGAGGGAAGAAAGTGCTGGGGACAGAGAACTGAGCCCGGAGTGAGGCTGGTGCAAAGATCAGCATTAGGTGGCTCAGGAAATAACAGAAAAAAGTACATGGTAGCCTAATTACAAAGGCAGCATAGAATTCTATAGGTTGGAAAAGACCCATAAGATCATCAAGTCATCAAGGGATAAGCTGATGTTAATTGGAAATCACCATCAGAGGGTGAAAGGGATGCCACAGCACCATCTGCTTGTTCATGGGATGCACAAGCACAGCACCATCATGTCAGCGCTACCAGAAAGGCCTGTCCCGTGCAAATGGCTGGGCAAAAACTGTGTACACAAAGGCAAGAGATAACTATTTCATGTCTTTTCAGTGGATTCAGAGAGAAGACAGCTGCTGGAGAGCCGCACTCAAGAGTGACCATTGGTCTCTTCTGCACTGTCAATATTCTGTAGAAACAGCCTCCAGAACTACCAAGTTCCTCCAGGAAACGTGCTGAGCTGGTGAATCCTGTAACCACATCTCCTTACTACTGTCAGTCCCCGAACAGTAGCATGGTGAAACTTTCTGAGCTCTGGTTCTTCCAGAGCCAGCACCCCTTGCTGCCCGGATGGTACATCTGCTGATGCAGCAACCAGTAGTTACCCTCCTTCGTTTGGAGAATTAATTAGAAGATGTGATGTTAGTTGTGCAGCAAAACAGAGATCGTGATCAAGCCCTTCCTGCTCCTCCCAACCCTCCTGGGCGCCCTGCTCTGCCTGGGGGCTGAAGGCCACAGCCAGGACTGGGCAAGACGGGGCCTATTTACAATTTCTGTTCAGCAGGAGACCTGCTATTTCCTCTGCTGGTACAAATGCCATGAGAAGCAAATGTCCATCCTACCTGCCTCTCCATGCACACCACACTGTGGGAATTGTCTGTGATATATCTGGTCATCAAGAGACAACTCAGTGGTGTGTGTGCGTGTGTGTTGCTTTTTAAGGCTAACAAAACAGTATCGGAGAGCCTTTTTATGATGAATATAAACATGAAAGTCCTCTTGTAAAGTTTGGATCTAGTTTTCCTGAATAGAAAGGAAAAGGCAAATTGTCGCCAGTTGCTTAGTAACCAGCCAGAGCTCATTTCTCTTCAAGGGAAACCAATTAGGCCTTTTAACCTATCTTAATGGGCGGGGGCGGGGAGATTTATAAAAATTAAACTTCCTGAATGTCCTTCTTGTCTTGAGGGTACCCTTTGGGGAGCCTCTACAGCTGGTTCCAGGTGCTGGCTTGAAGGAAGGGGTCCCCAGGCACTGCAGGAGCCGGCCTCTCCCAGCTCCGGCCTGCGCTCCCACCCACCTTCCCTTCTAGGCCTGAGGCCGCTCTCCTGAAACACTGCTCCATAAAACAGAGCAATGCCACAGGCAGTCGCTCTCCATACAAAGGCACCATTCTCCCTTGTCCTGTCACTACCTGCCCATGTTAAAAGCCTCTCTCCAGCTTTTTCAGAGGACCCTTTAGGTACAGGAAGGCCACGATAAGGCCTCCACTACAAGGTCTCCTGGGGCCTTCTCTTCCCAGGCTGAACACCCCCAGCTCCCTCAGCCCGTCCCCACAGCCGAGGGGCTGCAGCCCTCTGAGCATCCTCGAGGCCTCCTCTGGCCCTGCTCCAACAGCTCCGTGTCCTTCTGGGGCTGGGGGCCCGGAGCTGGATGCAGCACCGCAGGTGGGCCTCACAGGGCAGAGCACAGAATTGTCTTCCTTCACCTGCTGGTCATGCTTCTTATAAGTGAAAATTGATATTAACCAGCCTGTCAGAAGCCAGTACCTATCCCTGTGTGCTTTTCCTGCTGCCTCCATCAAATTCAGCTAACCTGAGCTTGAGCAGTGTAGGACATCTGAGTGTTGAGCATCTGAGTGTTGAGCAGATGTAGGACATCTATAGATTCTGATTTCTGTTTATTTTCTTTGATAACAGTGGCTGGTAACTCACCTGCTGGTTCTCAGGGTGCTTTGCTTTTGGAAGTGGTGTATGCCGGGAAGGCTTGAGGTGCACGAGGCTGCAGGAGCTCCCATCCAGGTGCTAGTTGCATTGTCACTGACTGTCCTCCAGATGGAAAACGGGTGAAAAGCAAACTCTCTGACATCAAACTTCAACTCTCGGGTATTTTCTGCACAACACTGAACCACGTTAAAACACAGAAAAGGATTTCTCCTTATACATCTCTAGATTTTGCTTAATTAAACATACTGTTATTAATACGTGTTTTAAAGTAACAGAAGCACATGTTTATTTTGAGCTCTATCTGCTGGTCCTGCAGCAGAAGATAAGAGAGAAGCTCTCCTCTGCCTGCCCTGACAGTGACATTAATCATCCGTGTTGGTGCACTCACACAGCTCTCTCACCCCTTCCTCCGCCGGTAGTGCCAGCAGCTGTGCACGGAAAGGAAATGACGACTGATGTAATTAATTGTGTTCATGAGCAGACTAATACATACCGCTCTCTTTGTTAGAAGACAAAGCCACAGGCTTACAATGATTAGTAGCTCTTATTATTCATCCCATTGTTACAGATCCGATCAGTATTGCTGAACAGAGGCTGCAATATGAATATTTATGATTAACAATTCTGAAAATTCTTATTTTGGCTGTGCTTTAAAATCAGCTTCAAGATGATAACAAGTTATAGTACAGCCAGCTAAAACCCACACTGGTAATGCAGGAATTATTTCAAATCATGTTCTTAATGAATGCTGGCCATGATTTTGAACTGAAATCCCAGTCTTGGAAGCCTGTTTAAAAACACAGAAGATGCCCAGGAAGAACAGATGACTCATGTGGGCAGGAGGAAGAAGCTGGAAAAAGATCCTTCCCCACAAGTAGCCACACACATCTCCAGACTCACTCCCCAGAGACCACTTGACCTCTAGCAGAATCTAAACTAATAGCAAGGGCCAAAAACCACTGATCATTGTCAAAGGATACAGAAAAGTATTTTTCAGGAACAAACCGTAAATCAAGAGTGAATAGCTTCCTTACAGATAACTAAAAACATAAATATAAAATGCATTCACCAGAAATCATGGACACAATGCAAGAACAGGGCATGAAATTCTGTTGCTGTTTTTCTGTATGACATTAGCCTGGACAATTATAAGGACCTATTCTTACTTTAAATGTGTGTTAATAAACTGGACTGAGGCAAGAATTTTTCTAAATCATTTGTAATCTGTTATCCCTCCTCTGCCATGCACTGAGTCCATTTCGACATTCATTTCTAAATACTTACATTCTCTATACTGCTGTTTCAAATCTGTACCACTGATCTGAATTTCATACTACACTCTGAACACATCCTGTGACATTTATCTTTCAGTTCATGGTCTGTACTGATGCTCTTCTTATTTATTCTATCTGATACTCTCAAATAAAGTAGTGGATCTTCAAAAGAAATCTTCAATCAAAGTACAGTTCAAACTAAGTCGTGGTTCTCGCCAGGTTAAACATGTGACTTTCTGTCTCTAATGGAAAGATGATGATGGAATATCTCGCTACTGACCTCAAAAGGAAATTCTGGTGATTGATAATTTTCTAATTCAGCCCTATTCCCTCTTGTGTTCTCAGACTAAAATGTAACATTCTTGTTAAAAACCATACTTTGATGTTGCCAGGCACTTTTGTTTCAGCTCATTCTGAAGGATTTAATGTTTATCTTTCCGGTTACTATCAATGTCTTGGAGATACCTATTTCTTCAACTCTGAAATAATTAGGTACTAATTCTGCTCCAGAAAAGCTGCAAAGGTGGGATAATTTCAGGGGGATGGAAAGAAATGGAGAACAGTGCTGCTAGCAATGGGGCAGGGCAATGGGGTCATCTCTAGGAAGCCTTTCTCACACAGTGTGAGTTACCAGAGGCAGGTGTGGGGTATTGCGGGAGGATTTGGAGATTGATTTTGTGTTGCCTGGAGAAATCATCATAAAGCAACCATACAAGGTAGATTTAGATAATAAATACTTTCAACCCAGAGATTTAAAACCTATGCTCTTCTTGACAAAACACGTGTGGTTTCTTTTTTTTTTTTTTCCCTCGTAATTTCTTCCACAACACAATTACCGATGAAGGCCGAGAGTCCTAGTAGGACCTCAGAGTGCTCCACGGGTACAGACACCTTGCTTTGTTTTCATTTCCCTATATCTCTGTCATTACTTGTTCTCATCATTGGAAGAGGCTTAACCTACCATCTTGCACTACTGGAGCATGTGTAACCCACCATCCTTCATGATGTAAGGAAAAAACAAAGCTACCAGCTTCCTTCAACCTGAGTCTCTCTGAGCTGGAGGCAGATGGAGAAGGGAAAAAATGTCCCATCTAGATTTTTCCAATAGAGGATATTATAAAATAGACACAGCAGTTGGATGGGAGGTGGTGCTAAAAGAGTTGCTGAGTGATGGGCACTGCTTGAGAGAAGAAACCAGACGAAAAGAGAGTCATGGAAAGGATCATCTCCATAGGATGTTCTTACCTGCGTTTTTCTTCTGGCTTTATCATGGGGAAAAGTGTATCTGCCACTGCCACCTGTGAGATGGGCATTACCATTACTGTACCATCTCAGGAGGTGCAGATAAGATAATTGGAGAATCCAATTCCATTGTATAAATGGAATTTAACATTTCTGAATTGTTAAAATATCATGGCCACGAATTTCCTAGTCAAAATAGCCACTGAAAACAAGAAGAAAACTGGAGCAAGCCAATATACCTGTTTTTGCTACGTGGACCTTTTCTAACTCTCCATATTTCTGCCTGCAAAATGTGATGGATTTATTAGTTTTTAGGGCATTGAGAATCTTTACTGATTTTTTTATTGTTTGAGTCTTTTATATAGTATAGCGATAGCCTAACAGAAATACATGTAAATGGAATCACATCAACCATTGCTTCATTGACATTCAAAAAGGGTGCAAAGACCTCATCCGAGCAGATTTCTAAAGGGTCGAGCCTGAAGGCAGGTGAGTTATGGGGACGTCACCATGCCCTCCTCTCCCCGTGGTGGGGGCTCAGGCAGAAATGTTGCCAAGTGCGTGCAGACCATGCCCGGGCAGACCCCGGTGAGGGGGATGTCTCTGGGACGTGCTGAGTCAGGGCCTCGCTCATCAGTTACGAAGGAAGGGATCTTTTCATGTGTTTGTCTTGAAGGTCCCCTTTGAAATGCTGATCCAGACAGGGTCTGACCTCCCTCAGTTACACGAGTACAAATTTACTTCCTCGACTTCAATGAATTCACTCTTCCACTATTTATCAGAATTAATAAGACTTCTTAACTTAGCAGGGTCATTCAACCTGAATGAAAACTCTTCAAAGGGTTGATGCCAATTATCCTTCCCTCCTCACTGCAATTACCATGTCTGGGTGGGCTCAGGTTGCACATCTTCATCTGCACGTGCAGCTGTGGATCCTCCGTGCTTCCAAGGCTGGCAGCAGCAGAGGCAGGACAGAGGTATCCAGACACAAGAACAACATGAGCTTCTACAAGACAGGAAAACCTGTGCTGTTTTACAGGCAAAAAAGGTTCTGAGTTCATTGCTCTAACTTGGATAGTTTGCTGACATGCTGCAAGCTGAAGGAAAGCTAGCAGCTTAAATTTACATCCAGCTGTTTGTTTCACCTTGCATCCTAGCACAGCTTTTGGCCCTCCTTGTCTAAACTCCCATTTCCACTGGTAGGTTTTAGTCACTCAAGGCCTTTGGGGGAGCAGCTGATGTGCACAATGCTTGCAAGCCTGAGGCCTCAGCCTGAAACCTTTTCAGTGCTATTTGGAAGGTCAAGACACTAAAATAAAGTATGAACATTTTTCAATCTATGTAAATACTCAAGTTACAATAGAAGGCCAGTGCATTTGTCTGATTTTAAAAATTAATTTCAATAGTTACTTTGCCTGTAGTGATTTCCAAAGTATAGGCCCTGTGAGAATTACCCAACCAAATTTCCGTGAGACTGTCTTCCACGTTCATTTTATTGCTCTGTTTGCTTTTATATCCAGTTCTTCTTTTCAAATATTTTAATTAATTCTTTGGTGATTTGGACAAAGCATAAAATAGAAGATACAGGTGAATAATAGATCTAAAGAATGAAAGAGAATTGTTCTCATCATGTTTAGTATTTGCTTGAAAAGATCGTTATTATGACTGCTCAAAACTGTTATTCAAAGGACAGACCCATTGTTTTAAAGGCAATTTGAAAACAGAAAAAATGCATGTTCTGCCACTCCATGGCTAGAAGACTTTTGTAATATAATGTTGCAATATCAAAAAGGATAAAAATACTGCTTTTTTTCCTGTTTATTTTTTAACGGAGCTTGTCTCCTTTCCACCTGTTTGATGTCCTCCTGCTTGCAAGCATCCTCTGCAAAGAGTTCTCTGACATTGTGTTGAGAGAAGAGTCTCCTCGAAATAACATATTTTTAAGTTAGGGGATCATAATACCTCAGAACAGATGCTGCCATGTGTGTATGCAGAAAGTCATAAAACAGAAGGGGATAGATGGGACGCTATAAGATGGAACCATTTACAGAAAATGAATTACGCAAAGCCAGAAAAGCATCTCTGTACTTTACAAGTGAAGAATCAAAATATTTTATCTGGGCTTTTGTCAACCAGAGGAAAAAGACAATTCTTAGCACAAAAAAGCACAAGGGAAATACAGACGGGAGAGCAAGTCATGGCCACCTCACCTCTGCTCCTGGAGACAGGATGCATCTGAGGTGGGGAAAATATGTTTGTTTAAATATTCACGAGAAGGCAATAAAAGGGTCTGCAAATACTACTGAAGTGGATGGCCACTTCTACTTCTAAGCATATTCCAAAACCACGTTTGGCTTTAGTCACACATCTTGAGAAATGGCTGACAACACTGTTGACTAAAAACCGTGTCAAAGCATGACAGCTGCTAGGACAAATTCTCCATGTTTTGCTGGAAGCGGACTGCTATCCTCTTTGCAGAATTTTTCTATAGCATATAGCTCACTTCCTCACGAGGCTGTCAGCTAGATTACTATATGATTTTTTTCATTTATTTTTTAGGCATATAAATCGCTCTAGTAGAAGATAGCCTGAGACCAATGATCATCCCACATATACACCACACACACACGTCTCTACATGCCTTCAATTACCAGAACTGTTCTCATCATTAAGAACATAAGACTTCAGTCATTTCAATTGCAAAAAGTATTCAGTTACCTGAACTGAGCACACATTTCCCAACCTTTCAGCAGCAGACTCATTCTACGAAGGACAGGCAATCAAGAGACATCTGATCTATCTGTGGTGATGGCAGTTCATTCACCTCTGGCTGTTCACAGCCTATTTTTCAGCCCAGGACTACAAGGGGCTGGTTAGCAGGGATCCAGCTTTCATGAACAAGCCCTTCTACATTTATGATTTCATGGCATTAACCTGCTCAGCTCACTTCAGTAAGATTAAGCTCTGTGCCACTTGTTTTTGGCTAAGGGAGGCTTTCTGCAAAGACAGACTGTGTTTGTACCCACACATATGAAATACAAGAATTATTTTTCAACAAGGAGTAGAAGGATTTCTCCAAAATTCTCATCAAATAGACAGCTTCAGAAAAGAAACAGCTTATGTACCAGGTATGTGCTGAGAGCCTTTAATTAAGCATTTGAAAACCAGCTGATGACTGTCACAGGCAGCCTGACAATGCAAGGGTTTTTGCAGAGAACAATCACAAGTTGTCCCTCAAAGTATGTGAGATGAGATGATGACAGGTGATGGGAATTTCACGCATTACCCACAGAAAACAGAAGTACTTGCCTTCTGATTTAAAATAAATAAATAAATAAAATAAAAACCACCTTAGGGAGCTATTTTTCAATAACCCTGTCTTCCAGCCTCCTCTCAGGAGTAACTTTGCCAGCAAACACACAAGCCAATTAATTCTGGACACACTGGAAAAAAGAAATATCAGCCAACAACCTTTTTTCTGGTGACAGATTTCTGCCACTTCTGTGGTATATAAAAAGGACAGCAATGCATATCTTTGTTCCCCCAAAGCAATAGAAGGGGCCAACTCATTATACGTCTTCTCCATCTTCATCCAAAGAGCAGATGCTTGTCCTGCCCACTCTACGTGCAGCAATGGCTGGCCCATCAGCTGGAGCCAAGTTGGAATGAACTCTGCAATTCAGTGCCCGAAGGCACACGTGAAACTTGGACTGCTCTTACAACAACAGGGCCTGTTGCACTGGAAAGGACAGGAGGGAGAAAAGCAACATTTATTACTTTTGCCTGTTGTACAGAGGGAATTTGAAAACTTATGAGCAACACGGATTAGTCTTAGGAACTTTAAAGTTCAAGTCATTATTCATGTTCTTTCATAAATTTTTTTGAGGCTCATACATTTTTTTGCAAAGCAGATGAATTTCTATTCAAGGTTTACCCAGAGGCACAATGATCTCTGCCAGCCAGATACAGATGAGCACTCCGAGCATCAATAACACTTACCACGTCAGTTATGACTACAGAAGACAAAGTACTTATTCTAATATGGATCACAATAAAAAAGCATAGATCATAAAACTTGGTCAAGAAATTTGATCACTGAATAAGGCAATAGCTTTGAAATATATCTGCTCCATACAATATCTTAAAATCACTCCCAAGACAGTTCAGGTCGCGAAATTGAAAGTCTCTGGCGAGCCCATAAAGATTAACGTGGTAAGCTGTGTTAAAGACCATTGCATGCCACTGTTAAGCAGCACAGGTAAAATTTGCTTATGACAGTGAAGGAAAACCTGACTGCGATATAGATGTATGACAATTTTAATTTCAATTATTGAAAAATAAATTTAAACCAATTTGCTAAAGTCCATTTAATAACATAGGAATACTTTCCTGGAATTAATTTATTTTCGAGTCCTTTTGTTTATGAATATAGGAACCCAACAAAGCACAACAACCCATTGCCTCTTTGCTGCTTTTGTACTGCAAATTGGACCTATTATATAAACCGTGGGAGATGTCAGGGCGGCCGCTGCAAGCCAAGTGCTCTCCTGGTGCTGGGCAGCATAACCGTCCTCTGTTGTTTGCACACCAGTAAAAACCCCAGCACAACAGCAATTCGGCTGCTACATGGCAGAAGCTAGCAGAAGCAGCAGCAGCATCCCACAGACCATAGGCACGTGTCAGCGCCCCGACCTCGGGCATGTGCAAAGCGCGTTGTTTGCAGAGGAACCGGTGCCTCGCACAGCCCCTACAAACAGTCCCGCATCACAAAATCTGACTCCATCTCCAAATTTCTCTTCCTCAGAAACCTAATTTTGGCTAAATGCTGGAGTGACAAGAGAAATAAAAATAACACTATAAAATGCATGAAGAATTTCCTTTCCTAAATATCAGATTTTAAAAGCAAAATAAACATTAATTCTCTGCTGTCCTGCCAGTGACACTGAAGTGATTCATGGCCATTCAGCTGCGCAAGGCTACGTTCTTTTCTTTGAGAAAAAGAATATAAATCTTCAGATGAGCTATCAAATGGCTTTATGATTAATTTTGTGTTATCCTTGAATTTAATGCCAGTGGGTGGGAAGAAAAGAGGAATATCCCACTGAAGAGAAATGGAGCATCAGACAAACTAGGAAACTCCCCAAGGTTAATCTGAACAAGTTTCCTTCTCATCCCTCCCGTGAAACATGATGCTTCGGGGCTGACACTGGCAGTCCCTCCTGAGCCCAGGAACCGAGCCCTGCCGAGGAGCTGCTGCGGGGTCTGGAAAGCTCTGGGAAGTGCTGGGCTGGTGGCTGCTCCCTTTTTGCCTGCTGTGCCCAGATGCGGTCGGCACTGCTCCCCTTTGAAAGCCAAAGCTCTGCTGCTGGTACATCCTGCTGGGAGGGCTCTGCAAGGGCTGCGCAAGCTCAGTCTGCAACCGCCTGGCTCCGGAGAATACCTGCAGGTGTCTCACAAAATGCAGAGCAATCCCCTCTTCCATCAGCTGCACAGTTCTTGTAGGATTTTCCTAATTTCATTTGCAGTAGGTGTGGAAGATTCTTTTAATTTCATATGAGTTCAAAAATGAAGGAAAAAATGAAGACGTGCTTTTATGTTTGATATGAGCATGGAATTTAACTAACCCAGCGAAAGAGTTTATAGGATCTCTCACCAGCATTGACCACAAATTAGCTACTGTCTGCTCTGGTCCCAGGAGGTTCACCTTATTTCGATGGATGGAACTAAGGAGCATCACATCGAGTAAAACAGATCAATAGTACAGATGATATGTAACTCCTTGGTTACATACACATAAAATTCACTGACAATTTTATTTTTAAAGTTCTTGTAAAAGGCGCTAACAGGTGCAGAAAGTCATGTTTACAGGAACAATGGGGAAGGAAGCCACGTCCCCATCCTGTGCCCAAGGGACCGTGGGGCAAGGGAGCCTCCAGCCCTGTGCAGGAGCTGGTGCTCTGCTGAGCAGGGGTTGCAATTGCCGTGAGGACGGGGATATTTTTTGTTGTTGTCACCTGTATGTCAGCAGCTGAATAGAGGCTGCGAACCCTCCCACTGAGCCAAGAAGCTGTCGGATCACATTAAGGAGCATTGAAGGCTACTGACAGATTGCGAATGAATATTCATGGCTGTTATTCTGCAGTCTGCACCCTATATAAGCATTATCTAGAAAAAAAAAAAAAAAAAAAGGCTGGAGCTGCCCCCTCAAGCCTGAATCACAAAATTTTATCAAAATAAAACTTGGTTAAAAATAACTGAGATAGTGAAGTAAGTTGTCCTTGGTGCGGGTTGCTGCTTCCTCGGGCATCTCTGGCCACCGGCTGTGTAAAGTGCCCGAGTTCCCCAGGGAGAGGCTACAGATGGGTGTTGCAGACAGAGCTGTTGTGCTAAAAGAAATAATTCCCCATTTCTGTGTATTGAAAGAAGAGAGGAGCAGCACTCTGGGCTCCTTCTGCTTGGTTTCACAGCAGGAGGCGCGGCTGCCCCCGGGGAGCTGTCTCCACAGCTTTCAGACCTGTGACCCCAAAGAGCTTTTAAGAAACTTCTGGGAATTTTCTCAGAAAGTTCAGTCTTTTTTTTTTTTTTTCTTTTTCTTTGTCATGACTCAGAAACCAACAGAAATCAAGGTCAAAGCACCAACGGCTGAGACTTTTTACAGTTTAAATTGACATCCTTTGCCTGGCTCTAGAAGAGACTGAGCAATATAGTGGGGAAATTGCTGATGCTGCAAATTACCTGAAGCCAGTCAAAGGTCAAGAAAACAACCAGACTGGGAGGACTTTTAGCAGATCCTAACAAGTCAAGGTAAAATGGCAGGATGATGGTGGAGGAATCCACGTCTTGCCAAAGACACAGTCATATAAATTTTGGATGATTTCTTGCAGCCACGTAGGCATTAGGCATGAGATCATTGCTAGGAGCAAGCTCATTTGTTCACTGCGTGGTATTGCTCGTTACAAGTGAAGTGCTAGACAGCATAAAAATGAAACAGAAATCAAACAACGCGAAGTGTTTCTCAAACTAGATTTACCTTTCCCTAAATTAGAGTGGTCTTACTTGGAACGTGCATCCAGTAATTCTCGCTGCCTTGAAAGAGCTGGGCAGAAATAGAAAGTTATCTGTGTCAAAAATCAGTTAACACATGACAAAACAAAAAGATAGGATAGTTGAATTCAAGAAAAAATAAATAAGAGGGCATCCTGTAGAGATACATGGAATTACCAGTGGAAGAGCACGAAGCATTACATCTGACACTTGTTCCACCTTGGTATCTATAAAACACCAACAATTTCTAGCACCAAATTAGTTTTGCTTTTGACTTGTTTGGAATCTGACTTTTTTTTTTTCCTGAAGAATGTCTTTCATGGAGCAAAGCGTGCTGTCCTACGGCGGCAGCACTGTGGATACCACCAGTGGGTTTGGCCACGTGGCCAGACCCAGCAGTGGCCACAGCTTGACGTTGATCAGGTGGCTGCGGGGCAAACCGATAACAGTACGGGCACTGCTCGGCGAGCTGGAGACACGTCTTACCAGGCTGGGGGCAATCAACTGGAGTACGAGCACGCTGTCCATGCATGTAATAAGTGAGCGGCAGAAGGCTCTAAATTGGGACCAGTCTGAGCTGAAACACCCAATGCAATTCTAGGCAGCAGCCAAGAAAACTAGCATGGTCTTTGAATGCAAAAAGGGGAATAAAGCAGAGAGCAGAACTCCTGAATTTTCCAAAGAGAGCTCGTCTGGGCTGCCACGCAATCTAGGAGATTTAGAAACTCAGTGTTTAAGAAATCTCCAAGAGCATCAGAGGATAGGAAGAACAAACAAAATGCATTTTAATCTGTTTTCAGCTAGGAGGGATGTGTGGCACATCTGCTATAACTTCCCTATTTATCAGGGGAGAGGAAGCTTTAGCCCCTTGAAAGACCTGGCTCTGTACCTCCTATCTGTGCTTTTGAAAATTTCCACCAAAATTAAAATAAAAAAGAGAAGGTGAGATGTGGCTGGTACACTCAGGAGTGACACACGCGAAGAGCTTAGAGAGCCTCGCATATTGGAAATCATTGGCAGAACATCAAGAAAGTCCTCAGCAAAATTAGGAAGAATCCATTTATTCAGAATAACCTTAATCTCGCAAGCCTAATGCTTCATACAAGAACACAGTGTGTCTGTGCAGAGCAGGGTAATTCCCACTTGACTTCCTAGCGTTTTATTCAATTTTGAAACAGAATGAGAAATGCAGGAAGGAGTACCACCGTGTCTGTACTTAGTCCAACAGGTTTTTACTCCCTTATGCATCCTGTACCGCGCGGCAGCGAGGGGAAGGGGCTGTCGTTGCTGGATGGGGAGGGAGACATTGCACTTTCCCATGAACAAGCTCAATATGTATTTTATCAGCTTTTTCACGTAGTGAAATTTTGATTAACACCTGGACACATTTTCTTTCTTACAGGAGGAACTTTACCAGCTCAATAAAAAATAGCTAATACTTTTCATGGAGGTGGCCAAAAACCAGTGGTTAAATTATCAGCAACTGCTAGTGTTGACTTGGCAGCTTGAAATACAGTGCGGGGCGAAGTCCCACTGGAGAAGGTGTACACGTGGGATAGCTGCAGAAGGAGGTGCCCTGTCCTCTGGGGCTCCAGGCAAAATCCTCCAACACACCTCTCTGCCCGTTCATTTGAAAGTATTCTCTTGTAGACAAAGGAACATGAAACAGAAATGAGTGACCATGCCACAAAATGCAAGCATGTGGATTAGAATTACTTAAAACATTATTAAATTACGCTGAAGTTTTTATTCCATTTTCTGTATGACATAATTTTTATATCTATTGTGGTCACAGAAATAAATGATTTAATTTCTGCAGCCTGCACTCCAGATAAAGCATTGCGCTTGGAAGCTATGGAATATATGTATGTTAATCAGCACTGCTACTGCCCATGCCATTACCAGCCATATTCATTTGTTACCTGTTGCCATTCCTGATTACACCCTTTTAGAACCGATTACCGCAATAACAGGGGGCGGGCAGGCAGTTCCCCTGCTGTGCGTGTCCTTGGGTCAGACTTCTGATCACCGGTGAAATGTGCTTTGCTAATAAACTGCCAATCTACTTTATGTTTTCTGCAACTTTTTGGTTTTGGAAATCAATTAGTATTAATGATTCCAAGGAGAGGCAGTATAGCTTTGAAAACAACATAAAGGAGCACTATTGAAAGACTAAATGAAATACGGTACTATTTCAAAGTGCAGACTGAGGAACCGAATGATTTTTCTGTGCCTTCCAATTTAGCACCCTTTGAAAATAAAATTCTGCTCAGCATCAGAATCAGAAGTCTCAAGTGCTGTGCTCCTGATGCCAGCCTTTCCCCACGTCTGTGTTCTGGGACTGCTTGTTTGTTTTGGCTATTTAGTTAGCTATTGATTTCTTGGTGTTTTAGAACCATCCTGAGCAAATTGTCCTCCTGAGTTAGTCTCTTCTAAGGAGCTACACTTCATTCTGTGTCCATACAGAAAGTCCATACAGACACACAGACAAACCAATATTGCTGCTGAAATGCCTGTTCCTTTCCGGATTTCTTTCCAGCAGCATTAAAAAAGACACTATACATTTAATCGAATACCACCACATTACAAAAATTAGTCACGTACTATTCACAGCCCAGTGTATGTAGCTGCCTTGATTGAAACAGAAATTTGGGGCTTGTGATCACGAACCCCCCACCAAAATACCACACAACTTTGTACTTCACAAGACAAGGACACTAACAACCCTCCTCTGAGCATTTCCCCAGTCTGCCATTTATGAATGAATAGGGAGGGACTCCTGCAATTGTCACAGTTTATCAGAATACCACTAATCAATAACAAAAACTAAGACTAAAGCACCATTATTGGGCAGGCACCTTTACACCTGGTTTTCCCTGTTCCTTCAAGGCCACCTCTCCCCCTTTGTGCCGAGGGACAAGCACCCCGCTGCTCTCTGCCAGCCGGGACGCCGGGACCCGCGGCGCCGCAGCCGGGGGACACCAACCTGCCCCGAGCTCGCCTTGGCTCAGGCACAGCCCAGCCCGGCAGCCGCTGAGGTTGGAGCCACGCGAGGCTTAATAGAGATGGGAACGACGCGGTGCTTTCCATCAGCTGCAGCGAAATGGGATAGGAGCCCGTCAGAGCTGATAATGAGAGTATAAACTCCGACTCGATAACAAAGCACAAAGCCCTTGGTAGATGGAGCTGGGATAAGAGAATAGCTTGTTTCATCTTCTCACTTCGTTTATTGAGACGGAAGACAATCTGAGGGCAGTCTCTCAGGACACTGCCTCGAGCCCATGGCCAGAAGCGCCCGGGGAGGCAGGGCAGAGCCTGGGGGGCTGCGTGCAGGAGCAGGAGCCCCTCGGCGAGGCAGCCTGCGGGGTTCGCTCGGACAGGTCACTGCAGGCATGCTGCAGAGATTTGGGTCGTCTGAATAGGTTGTGTTGGTGCAGTGGGATGCTGGTTAATTTTTCATTTTGCGGAATTAAACGGAAATAATGTGACCCACAGCGCTCACATGCAGGTGAGACTATGATCAAAGCCGCGTGCAGAGCCTGCGCTGCGCAGTGGTATGGGGCTTGAGCCTTGGACTCAAGGACGTGATGCTGGGGACGGAGCCAGTGAGCGGCCGTTTGTGCCCGCAGCCCCCCTTCTGTGGACAGCACAACAGCCCCCTGATGACAGCGACGTGGGGAGCAGTAAGAAGTTCCAGCCCAAACGAGACTGCCCTCCCTGTGTCACCCCGTGAGGCTGCAGGGCATCGCCAGGTCTGTCCAGCGAGCTTTGGAGAGAACTCTGGCAGAAAACTACTAAAGCATTAAAATAAAAAAAAAGTCTACTCAAATATATGAAGTGCATCCCAACCTCAGCCGTGCATGGCAGCAGCACCCTGCTGGAGAAGCCCCACACGAGGGTGGGCTCCGTGCCAACCCCCCCGTCGTCCACCCCTTGCAGTGACCGTGCCCGTAAGGGCTGCGACCGCCCTCATTTCACAGCCGGTGCAGGGAGCCCCCGAGCGTCTGCAGGAATGACTCGGTAGCATTTCCAATAAAGAGCTTTGCCTCAATTAATGACTTTCTTTCAATAATTACTTCACTTGTTTTGAATTAGGAACTGCGAATGCGCTGATACATCGACCGGTCTGGAAGCTTTGCTCTCCCCGCAGCTCCTGCAGCCTGCCGGCCCTGCAGCAAGGCCT
Source organism: Cygnus olor (assembly GCF_009769625.2). Taxonomy (NCBI): domain Eukaryota; kingdom Metazoa; phylum Chordata; class Aves; order Anseriformes; family Anatidae; genus Cygnus; species Cygnus olor. The sequence continues at coordinate 37,259,898 of NC_049175.1, forward strand.
CCCGGCCGAGCCCCTGCCCTCCCCGGGGCATTCCCGGCTCCCGAGCTGGCCACTGGGCGAGTGTCAGACACTCCGTTTGCCACTGAGAAGGCCTGTATCAACTGGATTTAGATTTACGTCCATTTAATAATTTGGGATTAGCACGCGTTGTTACTGAAGGTGCCCTGTGTGCACCTATAAAGGTGCGCTTAATCATCTTGCTGCAATTAACAAGTGGGGATTGCTTCCCAGGCCAAACTGCTCCCACACGCTGCCGGGCAGCTTCTCACAGAGGTGCAGCGAGCTGCTAAATGCCAGAGGGTGCCGTACAGCACCGCAGGCAGAGGTGGCACAGCTGCAGCTTGGAGCGAGCCCCGATCCCCCCGGTTCAGCAAAACCCCGCTATCACGGAGCGACCTCGCTGGAACCGTGCCGTGTCCGGCTCCAGAGAGAACCCGGGGTTAAGTTCCCCGTTTCTGTAACTCCCTCTGGCAGCACTTGCAGCTAGCTGTGACACCTCTGCAGCTCCCTCCTCAGCAGCGCGAGCAGCAAGGATTTCCTTTCCCCAAGGATTTCCGCACTGCCCAGCCGCTGTCTCAGGGCTCGTGTCCGGGCGGTCCCTCCGGATCCCTGAGCAGCACCACATCAGCCAGGCCGATCCCTGGCCAAACCGCCCTACCCCTCAGGGCCTTAAAAATGTGGTACTGCCATCTCCGTGGCACACACAGCCACAGGTGCTCGTGCCAAAGGGCCTTTTGAAAGCCAATTTTTACAGTTTTCCCAAATTCTTCAGTCACCCCAACCCCTCTTCTGTTCTGCCTATTTGCATTTGCCTTTCTTCCCCCCAGTATTTGCAGACAATGTTATTACACGCCAGCTTCCATGGCAGCAGAAATAAAATCCGGACATGGAATATTTTCGCGGAGCTATTTTAGGGTAAATGTAAGCAGATTTGGTACGGAGAGGCTAATCCTTTCAAGGAGTATTTAGCGATCTCCCTGAGGAGCAGATAAAGAAGGGACATATTTCAGAGCTCACCAATCGCATTAAAATAAATTAATTCTGCTGCGGATCTCCCTGATGCCTCCCTGTGTGTAACGGGACCGGGCACACGCTGCGGGGCCTCTCCCCACCCAATTTCTCACCGCCCCCAGCCCCAGGGGGCTCCCGGCGGCAGCTCACACCTGAGCTGCGCGTTGCTCTCCTCGGGCGTCCACGCCTCTCGCTTTACCCACATTCATACACTTATTTTTAGCTTTTATGCATTTTTACCGTTTGCTTATTCAGTTGTTTTTTTAAGACTTCGTCAGTTTAGGAATATAAATATCTGAGCACAAGCTGCTCCAGCGCCAGATCAATATCAGGGCGCGTGTAGTAGACAGGCGGTGCATCAGCTATCTGCATGGCCACAGCTGTGGTAGCACAACACTTTTCTTAACTTACTTATTTAGCATAGACAGGTTATAGGGGATATATAAAGGTTTGTTAAAGTTACAGGGTTTTCCCTGTTCCTGTGAATCTTGCTGGAACTTTTCTTGCAACCCAGCTCCTGAGTGGCCAAAAGCACACCCAGCTCTCCAGCACGGGGGACATGGGGGACCAACACAGCCTCGCTCACCCCAACCCTTGCTCCACACAAGCCGTTTTATCCCGGGGCTGGGAGGGCTGTGCTGCCTTTGCTCCTTTCGCTCGGGAATTAGATCATTCACGTGTTCTTTGCCCTTGAGCACCTGCTGTTCCTGCAGGGCAGCCCCGGCACCGAGGAGAGCTTAGCCTGGACCTTGTTCGTGATTGAGCATCTTGGAAGATGGGGCTGGTGTGAAGGACTGTGCTGACCAGCGCACGGAGAGGACAGCCGGGTGCATCCCAGGGAGGCTCTGGCACGGCGCTGCTAAAAGCCCTGTCTGTTCTGCTCTCTCACCGAGCCACATTAAAAGATTAATAAAGGAGGTTTGGATCTGCAGGAAAAGTACATGCAGGATTTCTGTTAAGAAGAATGTAAGCCTAACTAGATCAGCGATACCAGCAGTAATAAAATATCTTTGTGATCCTTGCAGCCAGGACTAAAGCCTTCAGGCAGCCCACAAGATTAAGGAAATTACTTACATGAAGCACGATCTGTTCCCCTTTCTGGACTTGCTTTTGCCACATAGTTAATCAGAAAAAAAGACTGTTTCCCTACTAAGAAGAAATATTTATGGTGACACTTCTTTGCAAAAACAAGAATTTTTAGTGATAACAAAGTCCGATTTCCTTTGGCCTGGCTTTCGCAGGCCAGTGCCTACAGAAACTTATAGAAAAGCGAGGTTGGATGTCACAACCCCCTGCCCAGCCTGCCCAGCTCTTGCTCCCTTTACAACCCTCATTTCAATCCAAACTGCAAGATTTCTAACAACTTCACTATCGTTTTTTGATGCTTTTAATTTATTGCACTGAAGTTGACTGACGAGGAGCCCGGATCTGCAAAGGCCGAGCAGGGCAGGGCAGCGCGGGCGATGGCCGGAGGCTGCCGGCCCCCATCCAGGGCAGGGCTTGCTCCGGAGGAGACACTGCCGGTGTCAGAGGCCAATTAAAAGCACATTAAGAGACACATCGAGAGTCTGACAAAAGGTTATGGAGGGGTGATGCAGGGCAAACAGCAGCTTGACTTAATGTGAAGCTTAAAAGCGCTGCAGAGGGATGCAAGCATCAATTTGAGGGAATTAATGCCGAAGTAAAAGACCCTGGGGAGCCAGCTCAGCTGGGAGGGAGCACGTCTGACGGGAGGAATGCAGATGTTAATGGAGCTGTTGCTTTGCTAAGTGGCACCGTGTCAATAAAAGTGGGCATTAGAGGAGATTGATACAAATTTTAACAACTGCAGTGTTGGAAAACCCTTTCCTGTCCCCTGGGGCTCGGCTCCTGCCTGCCGCTGCGGGACGCGCGGTGCCAGCCCCCGCGCCAGGAGACCGCCGCCTGGGGAGAACAGGGAACACACGCGGAGCCAAGGCAGAGACAGCAGTTTTGCTGCGTCAGGAGCACGGTGACCGAGATTTTGAACCGGAAACCACAGCCTGACCGAGATGTGAGTTTGCACCTTAAACCTGGGAGCTTCGTGCTGAGCGGCACAGCGACCGAGCCCAGCGGAGCCACAGCCACAGGTGCCTGGGGGCACCGGGAGGTGCTGGACTTGGGGACGGAGCCGTGTGGAGAACCCATGGGCCATGCTCTGCCACAGCACTAATCCACACCTGCCGGGCACCTGATTCTCCCCTGCTCACAGAGGTCTGAAACCCACACCAGCTGTGCTTGCAAACATAACTAACCGTGCTCAGCACACCATTTCCGAGGCGCTTCAGCGTGCATTAAATACAGCAACACAAGGGACGTGCTCAACACCATGGCAGCAGATCCCTCTCCTATGCAGCAAACCGCAGCCGAGCACCCTCAGAATCCCACCAAGAGGACGCTGCCCTCCGGCAGGAGACAACAGAGGGGCGGCTTGGCACAAAGTGCCCCGGCAGAGCCCCATTGCACATATCACAGACCATGAGCCCAGGAAACAGCCACATGCTGTATGGTGCTGGGCACCTGCTGGGCTAGAGAGCTCTTTCCCTCAAAGAAAGTAGCTGAAATGGCGAGTCTAAAAAGTCCTTGGTCATTAAATGGGATTATTATTTCCCGAGCTCTTTTAAAGCCTCTGTTTGGTAATTGATTGCTTCCCTTTTAATCAGGAATAAAAAAGAATGAGGAGTAGTTGGGAGCAGTTGATCACGCACGTGTACAAGTACGCTGGGCTGCCTAATGAATCTGCCCAAAGAGAAACCTGTAATTACCCCAAAGCAATCAGCTGCTTCGCTATCCCTGTGTCCCAGGCACTTCCACAGCTCCCTTCACAAAGCCTCGTGCACAACGCCCCATTCCTGGCCGCCCGCAGCTCGGGGCTGCAGGTGGGGTGCAGGGCACTGCCCACCCCGGGGGGCACCGGCAGCACCCCAGCGTGCCGCCAACATGCTCCTGTAGCACAGCCCTGACCAGGACAAGTGCAGCACGTGCGGCTGCTTGCAGAGCAGAGAGCACCGCGGGCTCCCCCAGAGCAGCGCTGGGTGCCTGGCTCCCTGCTCCTTGTGGGCGACAGTGCTGCAGCGGGGGGAGATGTAACCCCGGCTGCATGCCTTGCACTGCATTTAAATTTTTCATTATTACTATTTTTAAGAAATTGAATTATTTTATTGAGAAAAATTACTCTGATTGCAGGTGCTATGCACCGGGGACAAAATCCTATATTCTTGCCCACCATTTTGAAAATATATCATATTAAGTAGGAAAATAAAAGCACCCCTACCGCAGTAGGGAGTGATACCTGGGATGTGGGATGATGCCTTGGAAGGGAAGGATGGGAAGTGGCTGCTCTGGGTGAGCACCAGTAATTCACTGCTGCCAGCAGAGCGCAGTGAGGGAGGCAGAGCCACAGGCTTGGGCTCCCCTCTACATTGCAGCCACCCCGGCACGGAGAGGTTCGCTCGGCGGGAACCTCAAGGACTGTCCCCTTCCGACCCCCTGCCACGGGCAGGGACACCTCCCAGCAGACCAGGCTGCCCACAGCCCCACCCAGCCTGGCACAATTATCCTAATTAGAAAGTGGTGTTACTCTTTTATAAGAAAGGATGCCCCACGTCCTGCTGGGCTGAGGATTTGAGGGTTGCCCCCAGCCCACGGCCCCCAGCCCAGGCACACATGGGGTTAGGCAACACTGAGCGCTGCGGTAGGAGCTGGCTGTGCTGAGCAGCTGCACGTGTGTTTGGGAACAAAAGGTAGCCCCCCTCCTTTTTTTTCTTTTTTTTTAATAGCCCCCAAGCAAAAATTATCAGTTATAACACATAATTGTGGCGAGGGAGAGAAAAGCAAAATTAAACGAGCTAAGCTGTAAACACAGACCCTTGCTGAAAAAGATAAGTGTGCAGTAAGTGAACCAAAACTGGCTTAAACACAGGGGAGAGCGGATAATAGAGTTTAGGAATTAAAGTGGAAAAACAGGAGATGGAGTTTCAAAGGAGGCCGGTGGAGCAGCATACCAACGGGTTGGCAAAGTCGGGCGAAGGACGCGGCGGCCCCGGCAGGACGGGCCCCACCTCGCCGCCAGCCACGGCCGCTCGCTGCGTTGTGCCGGTACCGGGGCACTTCAGCCTCATGGGGCTGCAGAGGTGTGCTGTATATTTTCTTATTAAAAGCGTCGTGTCAGAGGCACAAGAACTGGAACTGTTTAGTATTTCACGTGGGAGTACCCGCAGCAGCTGAGACCACCACTTTATAAATTATACTGGCTGGGGAGCATCAACCAAAGGTGGCTCGATGTTTTCCTCTTGAACGTTGGAGTGATTTCACTACATTCACATCACTTAGGAGCGGTGTCACTGTATCCATACACGTATACATCATCTACTCATTTGCTGGAAAGTAGGTGTCAGACTCCGGCTATAACCCAACGCACGGGTTTGGTAATTACTGCTACTTGCGGTAGCAGCTAAGACTGTTTAATAAAGTATATATATTTAGCATGGCAGGCAGAGTAAATGTTTGCTTATAGAACTAGAAATAAAAACCATGTGCAAAACCATCTGCTTCTGTCATTACTGTCAGAGGGAACTGAGTTACTCCCAACCACCGAGCCATCCGCTTTGCCACGGGTTTGCATCGGTGCGACTGAAACTATCACGGGCATCAGCTGCAATAGGTTTCCAGTTTGTTTTGCTTCTTTTTTCATTTAATTGGAAATCAGATTGGAGCTGGCTGGACTGAAAGACAATGTTTCTGAGTTACTTGGACCGAAACTGGCTTCTTGCTGGGCTTGCTGGCAGCCCTTGGGGATGCTCACAGGGTGTGGGACTCAGGCTCCCACTGCCTGCCTGCCCTGCAGCCGATCCTACAGCATGGCCCAGGAGGCAAATACATCGATTTCTGCCTCCAGATACAGGTCCAATGGCTAGGAGACAGTCTGCTAAACACACAGCAAAAGCCAGTGTGAAAATACGTGAGGTCCCAAACAATGTCATCTTCCTCGGTATTACAGGCAGACTGCTGGAGTAAAACTTTATTTATTTAGAAACATCAGAAATGATATTAAACAAAACAAGGGAAAAAAAAAACCAACAACTCTTTTTTCTGTCCAGGACTACAAAACGCCCATTGGAAAACACAGCAGCTTCATCACCACGGAGGTTTTATCACGGAAAGATAATCACGGGCTACTCGTACAAGACACAGCTGACAACTCCACTGTGGGAAATAAAATTCTTCCTTCTCGTAGTTAAAGCCTAGTGACCGAGATCAGAGAAATCCAGAAACATAGGCAGAAATCTAGAAACATGTCTTGCATGCAGTGGAAATTCTCACCCCAAGGCCTAAGGAGAAGAGCTGTGGCTGGCAGCAGGAGGAGCGGTAGGATCCCACCTCAACAGAGAAACCAGAGTTTGTGCTCGATGGAGGCAGCAGATGCTGGGATGAATAAATCTGCGCTGGGACGCGACTCCTTCTCCTGACAGAGTTTCAGCTTACTTTTCTCATGCTGCATAATTTGCATCATAACTCCCAGTTACGGAGCAGCCACCCACAGCGTGCTCACAGCCAGGTGCCGGGATGCTTCGAGGGACGGGATGGGCAAGGACTGAAATCAAGCAGGCATTCCCTGCAGAAGGAACTAAGCGAGGAAATGGAAGAGAGGAGAGAGCTCTCCAGTGCCCTGCGAATAGCAGATTTTAATTAAGGCCTCAGTTTCACCTAAGGCCACTTACCAAAACTTATGAAAGAATTTAACGCCTTATGATCCTTCAGGATTATAAGTATGAAATGGCAACAGAGTGGAAAGAAGAAACCATGAAGAAATCTCCATGAAGGAGGCGAAGGAGGCTCTCGTGCTTATCCCTCACTCACCACCAAGCACCGGCCTGCAGCCCTGCAAACACGCCAGGTCCCTGGTGCCTTTCTGCGTCTGCCAGCAGCGCCCCTGCCCCGCACAGAATTCGCGCTGGAAAGGGGCTGTGGGAAAGGAAATTTCCCCATTTCATAACTCCACAGCCTGAGTGATTATTCTCAAGGAAATATTATGGCTTTATTTTTACACAAAAGCTTCAGATGTTGCAGCTTGTAACATCAACGCGGGTTAGATGTATCAACCTCCGGTTGACTGTGATGTTTGAATTAAGCCAATATTTTATTCTTTTTGGAGGAAAAATACCACTGATTATAGAAAATTATTTTTTTATATACCAACAAGATACAGGCCTTGAAAAGCTCAGCCTACTGTGCCTACGATCACAGCCTTTTCAGGTGCAGAATGTCTTTATTAAGAATGCTCTTTAAAGTTAAACATATCCGTGTTTCTCATGCAGTGCTTGTTCCGAGCAGGAGCACTGCTTTCTTGTGATGCCAGGAAAAAGATTTTTCTCTTCAAAGGGGGAAAAAAGAGGAAAACATAAAGAAAAAGATGACATTTTGCTGGTGAAATGCAACCCAAGACCACGGCAAGGTGACTCTCACAGCTTGCCTTCCCCCAGCTGCTCCTGGGCACGGCGCTGTGCAGCCCGCGACTTCCCCGCACCTCCACTGCTCCCTCCACCACAAGGGTTCCAGCTGCCGTTCAGGTAATTAGGGCTCCGTTTGACAACCTTGGCCGCTTTGGGCACTCACAAGGCTGGGGCAAGGCGATGAGGAACACGGCTCCCCAGAAGTGCCCCTTGGAGCTTTGGTACCCCCGAGCTTGTCCCCCGTTGGGCTCCTTTTGGGGGCTCCGCAGAGGAGACCCCGCAGGAGGAGCCCGAGGAGGCGTCAGTGGTGGTCCTGCTATCAGCGGGGACAAGGCTGGAGCTTAAGGTGTCCACCCCATTAGGGGAGAGGAGCCACGGGATGTGCTGAAGGAGAAGCTATGGGGCTACAGAGCCTGGCCCGAGGCTGTGCAGGACCACCACTGCTAGCGGATGAGGCTGGTGAGACCCAGCCTGGCACAAACTTGGGAGGCTTAGCAAGCAGAAACTGGTAACCTGGGGGAATGAATGGCGATGGGAAGTGTTTAACATTGTGAAATGGAAGAGCAAGCACCTGGAGGCTGATTTGTGCTACAACAAAAGCGATCATCAAGCAGAAACATGAAAAATTTGAATTTACCTTCTACCTATACAACAACTGCACCTAATTACCATGCTTTGCTGTGAGCGCAGAAAAACCTTCCATAAGTACAAATTGCAGCAGGTGCAAAGAAAAGCTGAGACAATTGCAAGAAGCAGCACCTAACCCGAGAGGCTGGCAGAGGCACGCCCAAGAGCTGGGTGAGTGACGGCAGGAGGGTCACGAGAGGTTTCTACCAACACAGCAGAACAAACTGGTTGAATTTGGACCACAAATATTACACAGAATGCATAAATACAAGCAGCATGAAAGGACTGGGGCCTGGGCAGGCGCCCTGCAGGAGACAAGAGAACGGACTGGACTGCAGGACAGGGCTGAGAGGGAAAGACCCAAGCCCCTGCCGCCTTTGCTGTTCTCCAAATTTAAGCAGTTACAGCCCAAGAGAAGCCTGACCCTGCTGATGTCAGCAGGAACTTTGTCAAAGCATTTTATCTATGCATTAATTTTAAAATACTGGTTATTAGGAGATCTATTAGATTTTAAAAATAAACATGCTGTCCTAATTTTCATGTGCATTTTGCCAAGCCAGAAGCTACAGTACCTCATATGCTCGAGACTCAGGAGTTGGGTTCCCAACACGTCTCGTACACCCCCTACTCCATCTGCACAGCTACACATTTCACCCTGTATCTTCAAAACGAACAACCACAAAAAAACCACAACAGGTTAATGCCCACCAAAGCTACGGGCAGACATCTGCAGGATTTTGCCCGAGTATCTCGCCATATTCCTGCCACTAGCAGTGGCACTCCCCCTGCAAACACCCCCTTTTACACAGTCTCCAGCATTTATTCGCATCTATGTTGAACTCCATCAGGTGTGAAAGGAGGTGATGGCCTTCAATAGTGCCAGGCACATTGCACGTACGCGACATCGCTTGCATGAAACAAACAGCAATAAAAAAGGAGCAGTGCAGCTTACGGCAACTTGAAAACTTTGCTAACCCACGAAGTCAGGGTTATAGCAAGCGTCCCGGTTACTTTCCCAAGGTAACTTTTCACAGAAGTCTTCACAGTTAAATACTCTGCGTCTGTTTCAGCCCTGTCTATACCGAAATGGGGTAAGGTGAGAAGCTCAGTCCCATTTGTAAGAAAAAGCATTTTTGCCGTGTTTCTGGTAGCTGCCCTGCTTGCCTTCCCGATGTGAAGGCATTATTAAATAAAACAACCTGAAGACAAGTAAATGGAAGACAACCATGAAAAATTGTCTGGATACGGAACAGCTCAGACACAAGCACGCTTGCCAGAAGTGTATTCATTATGAAAAGCATGTGGAGAGGCAACAATTCTGGATGTCACAGCCACTGCTGAAGAAATACAATATATAGATATTTCATTGGCGGTTGGAAGGATAAATCAAGTTAAATTGCTCACAGAAGCAAACCCAAAGCATCTCGCTGCGAATCTAGAAAAGTAAATTTGCAGTCTCGGGGGAACGTTGCCATCATTTGTTTTCATTTCTTTGACTTCTCTTCATTTATGTTAGAGATTAGCTCTCCGAACAATGATCACAGCAATATAAAAACGCGTTCCCAGAGGAACGGGATGAAAGTAATATTTACCAAAGTAAACCCAAGTGAAGAAATAAAATAGGAAGAACTAAGTTTATATAAAAAACAACAACAACAAAACACGAACTACTTAGGAAAGGAAAACGAAATGACTTTAACTATCACTGAACCACTAAACTTCCACCCAACAACGTTTATCCTCACTGGGAGGCCAAAAGGCAGAAACCAAAGAAGCCAACAAAGCCAAAACCCACAAAAAGCTGCCAGCAGCAGCCTTGGGCTTATTTTCCCGTTGCCCATTCTGGCCAGATTTTGTTCCCTACATATTTTTCATTTTTCCTAAAGGAAAAACAAAACCACGCAAACATTATTGTTCTTATGGTTTCTCCCTATTTATCTTGTTTTTACCAAATGCTTTCCCGCTAAGGGTGGAAACAAACAAATTACACTTGAAAGAGCATGGCTCAAGTGACGAGATTACCAGTGGCTCATCAGCCTGCGAAGCCAGCGCACAGCGAGCTCAAGCCCCTGGCAGTGCGTTTCACCGTGGCTTAGTTTTAAATCACAACTTCCTTGCTTTGGAGTATTTTGCACCCAGGAGAGGCCAAAACAGAGCTTGCTGTGCCCTGTGGTCAGCTCAGATTCACTCCTCTTCCTGACATGACCCGATGGACTCACAAATACACCTGGCACGCACCTCCCCTTCTGGGCATTTTGGGGGTTTCAGGACTGTTCTCTACACTGCCGGCTGAGCCCAACACCATTAAACGCTCTGTAACTTTGTTTTTCAACGTGAAAAATGAGAAAGACCAGGAATCCAGCAAAACCAAAATTAAAGAAATTATATATCCGCAGGAACTTACCTGAGAAAAAGGAGCCCAAGCGCGCGGCAGGTGCCGGGCAGGGAGCAGCAGCGGGGCAGCCCCCAGGGCGAGAGGCGCCCGCACCAAGGGCGGGCACTGCTCAGAGCAGAGGGCGAAGCACTTCCAGCGCGTTCAGTTTCCAGGGGAAAGAAAAGGAAAAGTAAATGCGCAGCTTTCCGTGCCCCTGTGGGCTAAGATGTGATGGGCTCAGACCGCAGCAGCGGCGGCTGCTGTCGCAGGGGGAAGGGAAGCCTCTCCTGCTCCGACAGCAGGGCCGGGAACAGGGGGCTCCCAGAAACCTCCAGGTTTGGGGATCCAAAGCAGGCAGGTGCCTGCCAGGAGCGATACACACCCAGGAGATACACAGCTGAGGGTGCTGCAGCCCAATGGGGTGAGGAGGGAGGGGTCAGAGGAACAATTTGTGTTGGTTTTTTTCCCTCAAACATTCCAAGTTTATTTTCCGTGGCTCTTTCACCAGAGCAGCCCAGGACCTCGCTTGCTGAAACACCGTCGTGTTGAACAAATGCAATAGCATCAAAATCTTTTCACCCTGATAAAAGTTTTTTCTGGCCCAAGGAAACCCCACACGCAGGTAGCTTTGCCGACGCTGGCACCTTCCTTCTGGAAGTGGTTCAGCTCATTGCTCTCTGAAGCTGTAGCTCAGTGACTATCAGCAGCTTGCATTGCAATGTGACAATACAAAACCTTCTTCTATTGGACCACGGGGCTAATGACATTTATTTTAGTATTCTTCCATTTTAAATATAACAAAACAGAGCTGCACTTGGAGGCATTATAACAAACATGTATCACCGCTTGCACCGATCACTCACTTCTGGCATTTCACAGAGCTTCACAAGAAAATCAAACAGATTTATCCATTCACGGGACGGTACGATTCATGTGGTAAGATTTCTGACGTGGTCAGGAAATGCTACAATTAAGGAGAATCCCCAAGATATTAATACCCCATTTTATTCATATCTGAAATAGGGGGTGGCAGTACAGGGTATGGATATGCTCACACATTTAGAACAGAAAGCCACAAAACTGGTACGAGCCACTGAAACAGAAGAGCCTTCATTCAGAAAAGCAAGATCTCATTGCTTTTCTATGTGTTTTTTTTTTTTTTCCCCTTTAAATGGGAAACTTTGCAAAACCCTATGAAAACTGCTATGAAGTCTGTGCTTCGAAAGCCCTGTATCTTTTGCAGGGGTCACTGCTGTCTACTCCCACCACCCCTCCAAGTGAACAGTGTTTGTCTCTGCATGATAGTTCAGGCGAGACTCCCGAGTTACCCATGGGTGGGAGCGAGGCTTTTCCAGCGACATAAAAGGAACTGCGAAAACCAAGTCGTAAGGGAGCGGCTATCACGAGTCTTACAAGCCTTCAGAATCAGCTTGCATCTACTGGCTTGCTGTCCAACTCGCTCGGTCCGGAGGCACAAACCTCGCTTCCTGAGGTGAGACCGAAAGTGGCAGAGTCTGTTTAATCTGGTAATGCCAGCCCGGCCACGTTTCCTCCCTCTCGCCAACATACACTTTGGGTCAGATCTTGCTTTCACAGAAATAAATGAGACTTTTTTCACATAGAAGCAGCAGGAATGGATCCTGTGTGCATTGCACTCTGCTCTACTGCACGGGGCGTTTCTGAAATCGGCGTGGAAGAAAGTGAGAAAAACAAGCATGGAAGAAAAAAAATTCCAAACAAAAGTGAAAAAGAACTGGAAAACAGAAACAATTTTAAGTAAAGCTGTCAGCCTGCTTTGGAACTCTACAAACTTTCTAAATTACATCTTATGTTACGTACTCTACTTTGAAATGCTCTGAGTTCATTTTTTCCAAAGCATCAGAAAATACCATTTATTTCCTTGATTATAAAAAATACTCACAACATGCCTAAAGAAAAATCACCATTAGTAGGAGAAAATATCATAGCTGCTCCTACAAAATATAAATCTGTAAATCTAATGAATAATAGCTTAAAAATGAGGTCAACTGAGAAAATGATTATGATCACAGATAGAAGAGGAGAGTCCGTCCTTCCCGTACTGTAAAGAGAAGGGACACGCTGGAGGTTGGTGCGGAGCTGTGCTGATTTACTCCAGCCATTAGATCTTATCTTCGCAGTCAGAGAGACGTCTTTGCTCTCAGTATGCTCCATAAGTCCAATTGGTGTCAGTGGCAATTTGCATACAAATCAGCAGGCCTAGGAACTCTCCGTGGTTTTCTCCCTCTCAAGTTGGAACCATTGAGACCTGCATTATTTTATCCAGTACTTCCAAAAGTTTAGAAACTTAAAAAACCCTGAAAATTGGCTTAAAATATTTATTATTAATTAAAAAAGTTAAATATTTATTCATACAAAGATGATGAGAAAAATCTCATGCAGACTTTCCACATACAGGAACATAATTCAAATCATACTGCGATGGTTTTACAAAATACTTCTTGATAGGAACTCTGACGGAGAAGTGTTGCTATCACTTGTGTGCCTGAAAGCACCATTCACAGTAATTAGAGAGCTATTTCTGAAACTTAGAGTTTTCCTATGGAACATATGCCAAGATTTTCACACTCTTCACTAAGATTAACGATTAATATCTTATTACTACTACTCAGAGAACTGGACATAGACATGTGAACACTGGGTAATGAATCCCTGCATACCACTGTACTTCTAACCAATTTATGGTAATGCGTAAAGTTGCCAAAAGATTGCGATAGGTAATTCCCCTAAATGATGAAAATATCTTGAGATTGTTATGGATGGCATCTGCTTCTGCTTAATTACAAATCTGCGCTGGATTCATAATTTGTGTATATTACAAGTAATTTGCATAATTAAAACAATTAAGGGATTGACATATCATGGCAATTAGAAATGCATCAAACTCTGGATGTTGTACAAAAGAGAGCTTCAATATGAAACATTAATTCTTTGAGAACAAAATATCCTTCAGACTCCTGCAGAACAGCCATCACAACTTCTACATATGTTCAACAAACTTCATTAGAGAAAGTTTTTCCCAGGGACACCCACTTCTTCGTTAAGCTGTTGCAAGTTTAACCTTTGCTTTAGCGTTCATTTTAATTTCTTACTGCAGTCACAGCATTAATTTCTGTGTTTATTGCCAGTTTCAAGAGCTTTTATCTCATTTTCCGTAGCCTTATCCTGTTTTCTTTGTCCCTCTTTTTAAGAATAAGTATGAATTGATTGAAAAAATGCTCTTGGTCCTTCTTCTTTTGAACAAGTCGAAACCGCTGATCTCTTCCGTACTTCTCTGCAAATTCCTTAAATGTTGTTCTGCAGAAAAGACAGACATTTTAAAGCTGCAACTTTGTCGATCCACCCCGACTCTTTGACCTGGATGTCACACTTAACTTTTCACGGGCACTACAAGTAAGGTGTGTGCTGGGAAAAATTTGACGAGAACATCTCGGCAACCCCCGCGACAAGGAAGGCAAGGCCAGTGCCAGAACTGCCTGGGCTTCCGCCTCCCCACTCGGCTTGCACGGGTTAACTCCCTTCTTTGGGTTTGGGAATACCTGGGTGACAGCTGAGAGGCCAGGTCTGAGTCGTTAGCACCGCACTTGCACAGCACAGGTTACTCCTGCTTTCATCTATCCCCAGCATTTCAATTCAATAATTAGCCCATAATAGAGCAGAAACACCAGCCTACGCCTAATTGCTAACGAAGGCACTTTGACTGTCAGTAGCACACGGTGCCTGATGAACTACTGCGGTAGCTTGATCTCTTCTAGAACAGCACTAAATTAATTGTAAATGTGAGAGTTATAGGCATGACACAATTGAAATCCACCGTGAGCTTTGCTTGGGGATTTCATGGTCAGGACCAACATTTTCAGATGCAGACAGAGTATTTGAGGACAAAAGCACCGCCTGGTAGCACCTCTGCGGGTCCCCGTCCGGGCGGGCAGGGGTCGGCTCTCACCAGCAGCGGGTCTCCTCCCTCCCCTCGCTCCCAGGACCCGCGAGCAGAGCAGCCGGGCACTTCCAGGTACCGGCATCCACAGAACAAAGGCCAGGACTTTGTTTTTAAACTCCCGGACTTTTGAAATCTCTTAGGTATACGTTGCCCGAGCAATGGTTTCTAGCTTAATTTTCTTTTAGGTTGCATTCACAGTGCTGGGATAAATGATGGAAAACTGGAGTTAACGAAGAATTGGAGCAAAGCGATTATGATGTTGTGCGCGTGATTTCTATCATGTGCTGTCTCTGTCAGACCAGAAAGGCATACAGGGAACACCGGAGGTGCTCCAGGTCCTGTCGGTGTTTGCTTTGCTGCTGCCAAGCCTGGCTACTTTGTGCTCCGGCTGCTCACTGAGCCAGTGCTGGGGACGATTTGCAATGCACATCTCTGGGCTTACACCGTCCGGCTGCACCGCGCCGCTTCCTTGTTTGTCTTGTCAAGGACTTTGTTGAGCTCACTACACTCTGTCACATGAATTTTACAATATTTATTGTTGGCTCTAAACACCATGTGGATTTGTAACAGTCACTTGGGTAAAGACCTGGTTTGGTTCTATTTGAAATATTTTCTATTTATTTATTTATTCACTGCACACTAAAATCAAGCTAGGGATTATTGCAGGCAGATGAATTTCTCTGACACCGAGATCTCACAGTTAGCTCAACAAAAACATTAAATGGTAAAACGTCCTCTGTTCCTGCAGGCCAGCATGTTTTTGCCCTTGCAAACTGAAAACGAAATTGCTGGAACCAGCATTTAGCTGTTAGGTTATCCCGGAATAGTTTCTGTTTCATTGTAAAAAAAACTTTTTATATTTATTACTTCCATAGAGTCTGAAGTGTTGTTTGCATCTATATGTCTAGGAAGGCAGAGCTGTACAATTATCTGCAGATTTTAGTAGAGAAAACTGTAATTTCTTAGTTCCAACAATTTAACCAGACTTGTTATATATAAACCTCTTTATTTCCACATCATTTACAAATGAGCAAATGCCATCCTTAGCACTGCATTTGCTATCGTGCAATTTTGGATCCATTACTCAAAAATCAATGTAGAAAAATAAATTATTGTACTGCATGCTTTATTTTAATTTAGTGATGTGATATTAGTAACAACTTTGTTCAATTATGCTTCTCTTCCATCAAAACCCAAACAGTTTTTCACTAGTTTTAACTGTATGCCTAATATAAGTGCATTAAGGTACCGATTGTATGTACACTTGTGCGTTATATAATTATGCCATATATATGTGTATAAAATAAATGTGTTCTGCAAAATATTACACATTCTACATGAGAGAGGAAAAAGAAAGGAACAGAAAAGGAGAAATGGTATATTCTCTTTCCCAGTAATAACAGAAAAGATTATAAAATAGTACTAAAGAAATGTCAACACGGCATTGTAACAATAGATGTGAAACCTTGCTATAAAGAGTACATTCAGTTTTACAGCATTCCAGGACTGATAAGCACACACTAAATGAGAAACCTTATCTGAACAAATCTTCATAAGGCAATGCCATACCTTGGTGATAACTTGGATTCTTCGAGGAGTTTTTTAAATTCTTCTTTGGCTAACAACAATTTATTTTTCTTTTCTTTGTACTCTTCTCTTATCCTGGTCTTGACAAACTGTTCAAATATCTTTTGAAATAAGGGAAACAAGATACAGTATTTATTAACAACGGCTTATGGTATTTGTGCTTCATTAAAGGGTTGTCAATCTCAAGAACTACAACTCTTATCTGCCCTCAATACTTGCTGACTCAAACGCAGTTGAATCTGCTTCACGGAGCGCTGACCACATGTTTTCAGAAAACAAGCAGATGGGAAAAGGCATAATTTTGACAGATAATATAATCACTCAAACATCAAGTACAACATAAATCACAATTTCCTGACTTGCTCACATCTTCATGCCTATAGCATTTTTTTTTTCGACCCTGTATCTGTACAACTAATTGCATATATTTAAGTTGGGATCTCACATCTTTCCCAACTTGCATTAATTCCTGAAAACGTCTATAATGCTAAACATCAACATCCTGTACGTTACCCCCAAAAAGCCTGAAGACCCTTCAATTCAGTTGTCAAAAAACATGAGCTTACACGTGATTCTCTCTACACATATACCCGAAAGCTTTAATGCCTTTGGAAGCGTTGACAACCTTCGTCCTAACAGCACTTGGCAGCTAAATATGCGGTAGAGTGCTCAGTGTCAGGATTTTTGGTGTCTTGGAAAGGAACTAAGGACTTCCCTACGTCTAAAAATTCTGCCAACTGCTTTATTCACGTTGTTAAATACCAAAAATCTGATCCTGCTGATTCTGTGCTATAAAAAGTGAGGCACACTATGCTGCTGAGGAGCTGCTCCTCCGAATGCTGTTAGCTTTCCATATTCACCATCCTTCTCTTTTCCCCACCCATTATGTACATTAAATACGATTACAATGGTTACTACCACGGTGGCTTTCTCATCAGCCATGGGGATGCACAGGTGCAAATCTACATTTCATGAAAGCAGAGCTACAACTAGTACTTGGCATGGTATGTGAAAAAGGGAAGAAACAGCACTGGAAAAGTAAACATCAAAGATGGCCATGCAAGAACTACTATGACAACACAGGAAATCTAAATATATTATACTGTATGCAATTGCATAATCTGAATACAAGAGGAGATGGAGAAATGGAACAAATAAAATCCGTGAAACTGTTACAGCTTGCTTTTCTGGTATCAGTAAAGCTATTAACGACAGTAATAAACCAAAATTAACAGATAGCTCATTATCTAATACGGTTGCTTCTTTACCCTTCACTGATCCTTGACTGAAACATAGTAGCATCTTTCAACTGTTAATAACCCCTTGGAAAATATTGCTCAGTAGGCAGATCAATCTGTAAATATTCAATAACGGGTCATTATGTTCCTCAGGCAGTGTAAGGACACGCACCGCCAGAGCTTGCACTCATGGAAGTCAAACCCAACCCCAACAGACGGTTAAGTCAAGAGGAAGTTCCCTCTGACACGTGCACATCACCCTCAAAACGCCTTCCCTGCCCCTTCCAGGCTACCTGCTTGACCACAGGCAGAAGTCTGGTACAGCCAGCCATGCGTGCACGCATCCTCTCACTCCCTCATGCCTCACTTTCACAGTGAGCCAGTTTTCACCCCTAGACCCCTCAAATATTAATCCATTTGCAAAACTTCACAAGTACTCAAGGGGCTTGCTATTTGGGCCACACAGTCAGCATCTGTCATGGTAAACATTTCCATGGATCTAAATGAAGTCTTCTACTAACGTGAGTTGTATTTCGGCAAGCGCTTTCATTAAATCGTCTATCCTTGTCCAGGTCTAACTTTCTTCTTAAACTTCTTCCCGGAGGAAAATGAGGTCTAATTAAAGGGAAGGACTTACAGTGAGTGTCTAGACCTCTTAACTTCAAGTTTAGAAGCTAAAATAAATTACATACATGGCATGTCCTCCCAAGCTTTTTTTTTTTTCTCCTTTTTTTTTTAACCCTGGCTAGTCAAAGAGCTCCTGATGATCATCCTCTTCCACCACAGTTCTGAATCACCCTCAGCCCTGAATTACTCTCTCTCAGAGCCAACATCTATCTGACAGAGGCTTTCTACCCACAGGACTGCCGACTGCTCGCTTCTCACAGTCTCTCCTTGAACATTAAATACACCCCACAGATGAGGTCCCTGTCAGCAGCGTTTCAAGCAAAGCTCCACATTATATTATGTGTGTTCCTTATGTATTTTTATTATATCATCTCCATGGCTGATAAAATAAAAGAAGTAATGTATCTTGATTGATTGATCAAGGTCTAGGTTTTGTCCTTGCCGATTCCCTGAAATAAAATACAAAGCTCCTTGCTTAGCCTCTTATTTAGCAGTATTTTCCACTCTAGCTGTTTCGCTCACATTTTCATTCCCATATTTCATTATTGTTTTATTTCATTTTTTTTTCTCAGGAAATAAAATATTGGAAAGGTGGTAAATGAAGATGCATGTGCCCAGCCCCTCAGTAAATACCTACAGCAAGCTCTCTGGAGAACCCACAAGACAATATGGGCCCCAGTGCAACAGAATATAAATAAGTAGTACATTTTTCATGATGTTTATTTTAAAAATGGACAATTCCATATTCAAAATTCTTCCTTTTCCAGGATGACAAAGAACTGGTAAGGAAGATAAATGACCACAGAGTAAAAGAGTTCACCCTCCCTGCCACATCCCTGCATCACCCCTACATTTTTTAGACTAATCTGCAGCCCTGGAGTCCTTTTAGATCCTCGTGATAATTAATGCCCAAATAAACAAGGCAGCAAAAAGTATACTTCCCTTTGCAGCTTGCTACGGAAGCTATAGCCATTCAAACACATGCAATCACAGCCAACACGCTCCTTCCGTTTATGTCTAGCAAGTTTAGTTATTACAAAATATAGCAATAAATACTGCCAAACTCCTAGAAAATTTTCTAAGTAATAAAGTAGTCTCACCACAATATGTAACATAAATCAGAGCGGATGCATTACCTTATGGTCATTAGCCTTTCTACAGATGAGTTCCTCAGACTCGGCTGGATTTGTTCCTACAGCCTAAGAGACTAGCTCCTCTCTACATGCCAGCTTACTTGCTACCATTTGCCTTTCAAAGGCAACAACACTTTCCTATAAACAAAAGCTAAACTACAAGCCTCACTGGCGAATTCAAAAAAGAAACTTCAGTTTTATGCAATGCTTTTTATCTTACCAAGAAAACCGCTCACTTACCGGTGCTAATTTGGGAAATGTTTGACACCAATTAGAAGCTACACGGGAAGTAACGCTCACCTGTTTACGTTCTTCTGAATTTAGCAGAAGGTATCGTGGATCAAATACTATTTTGTGCAACTCTTTCTCCCATGTAGAAAATGCTGAAACCTGTGAAGTATACAAATACAGCCGCATTAAAGAATTGTGATAAGGACTGAAAACAAGGAAATGTTCCAAGGTGAAGCGAAAGAGTAGTTCAGAAAGCTACTGAACGCTCTAAAGATGCCTCAGAGCAGCTGGAAGTTGCATTTCAATCTGGTCCTGGCAATGCTCTGGGTGCACCCATGCCATTGTTGTTGGTTTGCTCTAGGACATCTCAGTGAGTATCTGGGAGATGTTAACTCCCAATTTTTTGATGGAAAGAATCTGCAGCGGAAAGGGAGATGCTCTTTTTAGTATCCTCTTTCTATGACAGAAGCACCAATTTCCATTTAAGTAACTATCTCAGCTTTAACTCCCCCTCTTCCAAAACTTTAATGCTAACCCAAATGAAGCTGTCAATGCATGCATACACTGAAGAACTGATAGTGATAATCTTCAAAGCATCATGCCTTCATATTAAATTTACCACTTCCATCCAGTGGTGTAGGTGTCACCACCTCCATTTCGAGGCTTCTACCTTTTTCTGTTTTCTGGAATGGGAACCTGGGTGTGTGCATCCAGGCTCTGTGCACCACCCCCGGGATTCTGTGAAAACTGTTAAACTTTCAGGAGGATAGTAACAGAGGTTACATTTCTAAACAGGAAAACTTGCCGCAGACTTAGGAATAGCGCTGTCATCTTGGAGTTGCACCAAAATCATATTTTATTTTTAATGCTACAATATGTTATTCTTTTGTTGATATATTTTATATGAAGATTCATAACTACGCTGAAGAACTAGATCTAGTTCAAGCTCTTTGTAATGCTGTCAAGTACCCTCTTGAAAAATAACAACATTACAAGAAAATGGCAGGAGATGTCCTTTTAAATAACCAGTTTAAAATAACACTAATGGCCTCAGTGCATTTCAAGAAATGCCAGCCATCTGAGACTAACCAGCAGCTTGCCTGGACATTTAAAAAGGCCTAGGGTAAAAGTAAAGTAACCTATTTTCTAAATGTTTTTAATTAAAAGCAAAAACAAACAGTAAATTGACTACATTTCTTACTTGATGGGCAAGACTGAGTCTTAAATGGGAAACACTTGAAGAATCTTTTTATAGAATACCCTTAATACTTATGAATTTTGACTTATTGTCCCCTTTACTTTAAATTTGTCAGCAGAAGTTTTCAAGCAGTATTCATTTATGGCGTTTTTTAAGCATAATTAACAAAATGTATTAATAAAGCAGGTCTGTTTGGAAATAATTTACTGTTGAGCTGCTGAACTCTGATTATATACCTTTAAAGTCTGCTGATTACTATTGATAAGTTTTACGAGCTTTACTGTTTAACAACAGGATTTTTTTTTCTTTACAGAAATTACATAAACTTCTATAGAATACATATTTGAAGAGTGTTGGAAGAAGGTGTAAAATCTGCACACACTACTCCAGTGCACACCCGTTTACGTTTGCAGGACTAAGGACGAAGCATGTTATGTTTATTAATTCCATTCCCGCTCTCTGGAAGGAGAAGGGATGCTGGGAGATGAATTTCTGTGCTGGCACCTTTATGTTTATAAATAACTGCATCCAGAATTCCTCATGTTGGTGGTAATATTTATGTGGCCAGTTCAACACACGTTTATAGGTGCTACTGCTGAAAATAAAAGTCAGGCTGCAGCTCTTTACAAAATCGGTCGCTGGCTGCCATTACTGTTATCTGCAATGCGTATTTCACTGTTGGGCACAAGGCTCACAGCACTTATGGGCTCTATCCGTAACCTGAGTTTATGCTCCATCTATCTACTCATAATCTTGATCAGGTCACGGGGAAATGGCCAGAACAACTCTGAGCACTGCCCGTAGCTGTCCCGCAGCGCTCTCGCCCGGCTGGCAGCACCGTCTTGTCCCCGTTGGGACAAAAGCCCCGAGGATCCCATGCTTCTGCACTTCAGCACCAGCTGGAAACACCAGGTCTTCTCCAGGAAGTCCAAAGAAATGAGAAGGTTTTCTTAACCCTCCTGAGACTCCAGAACACCCTTCCCTAACAAGCCGGGCACCACCTTTGGATGGACAGGACATGAATTTTACTTCCCACTGCTGGGATCATTGGAGTTTGCAGTATGAAACCTTTCTCGTGTTTAAAAAAAGCAAAGAGCTTGCAAGGACTGTTTCTGTGTTTCATGCTGCCTTTCAGGTGATACGTAGCACAGCTTCCATCCCATGTCTGTCACAGAATAAACATCCCTGGGGTTCACGTGGGACCACCAGGACTGTGCGGCTGTGTTCCTCCAAGGACTGCTGAGCCCCTGGTCCCAGCTAGAAGAACAGCCACTTTCGGTCATCTCTGGGTGCATACACAGGGATTTATTCCGAACTGCACCTGCAAAGTGCTGAATGGCCATGTTTTACTGGCTGGCATTGGAAGAACAGTCAAAGAAACACAAAAACTACACGGTTAATAGACAGAAAAATACTCTCTCAATAATTCTTCACTTGAATGCCAACTCATAATTATGAAATGATTCCTGCAGTGGTCATATGTGATGCCCTAAGTTCATAAATGAGGTATGTCAGATCACCGAAGTGTATTTCTTACCCCTCTCTCCAGAAGCATATCTCGGAAATGCGTAATGCGCTCTTCTAGGGGAGGCGTGATCTGATGTCCTGATGTCTTCGCTTTTTTCTCCTCCATTTCTGCCTCTCCCTGGTCAGCGGCTTGGGAATCTTCTGTTCTTTAACAAGGTAAGACAGAAAACACTTCAGAAATTGTAAACTTCGGAGGGCATTTTTAACCCTCTCCAGCAAACACCTCAGGACCGCGGGATCCCTTTGCAGGCAGGGAGCAGGTTCAGCGAGCGGCCGCTGACGGCTGCCAAGTTCCCCAACCCTGCAGCCAGCTATTTATTAACTGCAGGTCTGCAGGGCCCTGCCAGGGGAGCTCCGGCAACTCGTTATGTGGAAGAACAGTCCATCGGTGTGATCGAAGAGCGACTCAGCACTGAAATCTGTCCTGTATTTCAAGTTACAGAACAGTGACAGCTTCATATAAAATTTGTCAAAGAGCGAAGACGTTAAGAGTGACTTAAGAGACTCACTTTGTTCTCTTTTATTTTCTCGTCTCCGTTTGTGTGCCCCCACACTTGAAAGGCAACACTAACCTTTATGTTCCCATGCACCCCAAGAACTTGCACCTAGGGGAAGTGACCTGGCAGTCATCGCATACACAAACCTGCCCTAAACATCAGTGACCCCACAGCTCCCTAACCCCTGTCAATGCCACAAAGTCTCTGCATTACCGGACCGCCTTTTCCAAGACTGCACCTGATTTGAATAAAGAGGTCTTTCTGAGAGCTTACTTAGTGCTTATTGCCTGCGTACCTCTGCTTACCAGAACCCCCGAAAAACACACGCGGGTAGCAGCGCTGTGCTCATCCCAGGACAGAAGGGCTCCTACGCAGATTTCTGCACGTTGTAACCAAAAGGAGTGTAGAGCAGTGTAAGGGTGATCTCCACAGCTGTAACCCTACAGAACTGGTGTAATTGCTGGAACCAAACATTTTTACACCAGGTAAATACCTACATAACTTCATCAGAGCTGGAGATCATAACGCTGTACACTCCCAACCCTACCACGTCTTTCCCCATGGATGGGGGTGCCCATAGCACCTGCAGGGAGATGGGAACGTCGTCAGAGGATGGAAAGGAGACTCAGCAGGCTCACCAGGGCATGGATGTGCCCGTGGGACGTGCCACAAGGTCACACACTACACACCCACCAGTAAAAAATGACTTCGGGTTTGGGATGGCGAGAGAAAGCTCCCAACTTCAACGCAGCAGGCCAACTCAGACCAGAATTCAGACTGCTCTGCATTCATCCTACTGCTTCTGATGGCTTTCAGCAAAAAAAAGATTCAATAAAAAATTAAGGTACTTTCTGGGAAGTCCAAGAATCTTAAAATGATCACAACGTACAAGTGAGGATAATGAAAGTAAGCTGCTTGATTCTTAGCTTCCTACTAGGCACGGCTGCATTTGCTAATGACGCAATTTTCACTAATACAGTGTTATTCAATACTTAGGTTTGGAATTTCAACATGAAAACACTTTTTTTATTTCCAAGCAAATGGATTCCATCAGTATGTAATCTGAGTCCTACTACACTATCTTCCCTCTATAAATAATTACATTACACTTACATTTATCCTAGAATGCTCTAGTACCAGTGATTTGAAAGATATCAAATTGTCATTCTTCACAGAACGGCAGTGATTTTTACATTGCAATAGCAAATTTTATTCTGTAACATGATCCATGAAAGGTCCAATCCCATTTCCAGTACACACAAAGAGCTTTTGCAAGATGAAACTGTGAGAAATACAGCACATTGCTCAATCAGCTCAGCACCAGAGGAGCCTTTCTTTTCTTCGATCTTTCTCAGGCGATTGAAAATGTTGCTGAATATTATACAGACTTGCTTTTTTCTCATGCCAAAGATTACAATAAAGAATACAATTTTCCTTAGCAAATAATACAATAATCTGCACAACAAAGTATGTGACTTCCTAGTCAGAAGGGCACGTATGGGTTTGCTACTAGCACAATTTTGGAAGCCTGCAAATCTCAGAAAGGACAGGACACAAACTGGAATGCAGGGAAATCCATCTAAACACAGGAAAAAGCTTTTTGACTGTGAGGGCAGTCAACTGCCCAGGGAGGCTGTGGGGCTCCAGCCGTGGAGATGCTCACACCTTCCTGGGCATGTCCCCGAGCCACCGGCCGTGGGGACCTGCTGAGAGCAGGGTGGGACAGAGACCCCCATGCCCTCCGTCATTCTGCGAAGACGACCCAGGTGAACCAAGTTTCTATGAAGATTTTTTTTCTTTTGTGTAGGGTACAGTTAGAGCATCACCCGAGTAAGATTTGCCTTCAGTATTTTGAAGCAGTTCCATTACACCCCAACAAAACGCAAGGCAAGTGCACCAGCAGTTTGTGCAGTCCAAAGCTCCTAAACCTGTAAATGCAGATTCTGGCTGGCAGCCCTGGAACAAGGCTCGTGCAAATGTCCACGCGAGAAAAAAGGGGAGTTCTGCCTTGTTCTGTAGTCGGCTTTGGGTGAGGTCCCCTACCAGCTTTGTCAACAGCAAGCAAACAGTAGGAGAAGTGGAAGAGCAGATCTGATTTACCAATATTAATTTAATAAGTAAATGTGAAGATAGACCTAAGTGTGAATATCAGAAATGACAAAAATGCTGCGATCAGAAAGCTCTACTGAATACCTGCGTGATGACCCCTCTAGCTGAATTAGGATGAATTGTACTGGAACTTTGAGGCAATTGCATCTTATCATTAGCACCGGGCTTTCTCTAGCAGATCATCTAGAGGATGATTTATTGTATGCCAAAGCAACCACATGATTTACTAAGGTAACCGAACTTCCAGAGAGCACAATCAAAATGGAATAAGGATTGCAGCATGCTTTAAAACACACCCTGAAAGCATGTTCCATCTCCTTTTTTGTTGTGTTTAAACAAGAAAAAATATTGATATTGCAAAAACAAGTGAGTAACGTGTGCTTGTGTGTAAAAATGAGATTCAGTTTTCTGTTCTCCTGCAGATTTCGTGCACAGCACTGCAAATGTCCACCTAAAACCTGCCTTTCGCTTGTCTGGCTGTCTGAAAAAGCCAAACCCAGCATGGTGCGGGAAAATGCCGTGCTGAGATGATGGCTTCTGGGGGACAGCGGCGCGGAGGCCCCGCAGCCTCGTCCAGCCTGGCATCCGCACACTCGCAGCCGACATCTGCTCAATGTCCTCTTGTGAATAAGTGATGGAAATCCAATCCAGTTGAGATAATATTCCTTATTCACAAATAGAGACTGGAAGAGGCACCATAAGCCCAAGACTACTTTGATGCAGAAATCTCTGAATAAGTGCATTTTTCCCAAGTTTATGAACAAACTTCTGTAGTTTTGGAATTCTGTTTACATGGAGTTCCATCACCTCAAGCAATCATTAAAAGGAGCCATCTTAATAGCACACAGAAAATATCTGCTTCTATACACAGGTCCCAGGCGCGGCCCATTATTGTTAGACCCACTGATTTCAATAAAAGTGTTCTTAAATACTTTTATATTAAATATCAACTGTTATCCTAACCTTACAAATACAGAATAAATATTAAAAGTACCTGTATTTACTATATATGAAGTATAAATACATGCTTTTATACTACATATTAAATGCTTACATGCTCTGAGTATTGAACTCAAGGTATCTGATTTTTCCTTCATAATAATATAAACCCATGGGAACTCTACTGAGGTCAAAAACCCACTCAATGCAGTAAGGTAAGAATGGCAATATAAAAGAGAATAATATTATTTTCAATGTTGCCACTTGCAAAACACAAATGTGTTGTATTTCCTAACCAAAATGCCGACAAATACAGAAAACAGCATTATACATAGTTATTTTACAGAATTATTTTTTACTGTTCCAAACCAGCACATGAATCATCGCCAGCCTGTGCGAACAGCTGACCTTATATGCAGTTACTGGCCAAAGGTTATGTAGAATGAAATGTTCCTAAGGCACTGCTTAAACCAAACTGTTTCTTAATATTTTGGCAAGGGTGGGGGCTTGCTTATTTGGCACAGTTTTTTCAGCCTCATACTTCACACGGATTTGAAACACACATGGTAATAAAGGTCAAATAAAAGCATGGTAATACAAATGCCTCTGGACATTTCTGAGCTGGTAGCTTGGCTGCAGTTTTGCCTGACTACAGCATCAAAAGAGATGACTGAAACCTTGGCATCACCGATTGCAGTGAAAAAATGTTACTTCACTTTAATCAAGATAAGGCTTTTATCCAATCTCTTTAAAATAAGGACTTATACTCAGTCATTTTTTTAAACAATTTCAAAATAAGTAACAGTTACTCATACAAAAATGGATGATGTTTATGGGAAATAGATATTTTAAAAAATGGTGTTGGATGAAGAGTGGATACTTTGAGAATGTGTTTCATAATTTACTGATTTAGTTATCCATACAGAAGAAAATAGTGCTATTTCTCTTCGCACTGATTTGACCAGACTTTAGTTTCCCAAGATTTTATATACATATATATACACATATATATAAAAGTAAACTTTAGAACTTACTTATTCCTCTTTATTTTGATGCTAAGATCATCATTTTCATCTCCTGGACAAGAGCTAACACTTTTATCTGCTAAAAAGAAATAAATAGTTAGATTTGAACTAGAAAAATGGGAATACAAATTCCCCACATTAACTTTTCATTTCTTGTTCTTTGATTTCTGCTCAGATATTTACTATTTTCCTCTCTGCACAGAGTATTTTAAAAATAACTTATTTCATTAAATCCTTAGAAATCCCTTCATGCAAATGGAAGTGATAGCAACAAAAAAGGGCCATTTTCATTCTGAAAAATTGCTCGCTGTTCATTTGTGACATGTTTTTATAAAATCTCATTACTCCCACCTCTCTTCCCCTAAAAACACAACCACAAAGATGCTTTTGCAAAATTATTTCAGTCCTTGTAGTCTGAAGGATTCAACGCCAGTAACTCACACCAGAGCTTATTTGTTATCCCGTTTCTCTGTTATACAAGCGAATGTAGTGCCACCAGTCCATGCATTCGACCAGCGGAGCAGCAGGGCTGTGCAGGTACGAACAACCTCCACGCTAACGGTGTTCCAGGGCAACTGCAAGGGAAGGCTGCGCTCCTGGTTGGCCTTGTTCTCAAAGGACTCATTGGCAGCCATAATGAATATATACCATACAGAACTGATACTTATTTCTGGAATTTGTTTTTTTCCCGTTTATACAAACTATGTTTTCATCTAAATTCACACGGACGGACCAGCAGAAGTAATGTCCAACTGGTGGCTGGTTTGTGCTGGGTATATTTCAGTAGATCGCCGTGTATCAGTTGAGAAATACAAACGCCAAACCGTACGTGGTTAGCTTGGGAATACCAGAAAGGCTAAGCTGAGCCTTTCTGTATTAGGCTGGTACTGAAGATTGTTCTTGTTATTTAGGAAATTATTAAAAAATAAATATAAAATGAATTTTAAACTGAACAGGTTATGGAGATAAAAACTGATGGCTTCACTGTTTCAAATAACTTTGTACAGTGAGATCTGATCTCACTGAAATCAAATCCATCAAGAACTCCAAGAGGTCTGCAGTAAAATAATTTAATACAAATAGAGATCAGTAATTATTTTGAAACTTATAACCTAATTTCAAGTTCCTCTTACTTCTCCAGGTCCAATCATTGAAGCTAATAGAAATTTGGCCATTTAACCAAGCTTCAATTTAAGAACCTTGTTCTTGGCTAATTTTTTCCCCTATTTTAGGGAAGTTACTTATACGTTAGAGGGCTTTCAGCAAATGTTAAGGTTTGTTTATACTAAGCGCACGAGCACAGCACACACTAAATCACTTCAAAAAGAACAATAGGACAAATGCTAGCCGTAACATTCTGACATGTGAAAACCAGAGGTAGGAACAGAGACCACGTAAGATGAAAATACATAGAAAGCTGAAATTATTTTGATATTTTACGAACTATAACATAAATGATAGTACGGAGAAGTGAATGTCATTTCAAAATAAGGAGAGTTTGATCTCAGCATTACAAATACATTAATCAATTTAATAATGTTTTAATCATATACAAGTTCACAGAAACTATTATCTTTTCTTGCTGACTTCTTCATTAGGACACCCAATTGAAAATATAAAGAAATAAGAAAAACAATCCATTCACTTAGATGGTGGAACGCAGTTCAACAGAGACATTATAAAGCTATTAATGAGAGGTTGGACAACCTGCCAAAGCACCAGCGCTCTTAGCTTTAACGATTGGTAACATAACATGAAAAAACAGAGTACCTGATGTTGTTTTCAAAGACAGATTAAGGTAAAGACGACTCTAGGTTCAGCGCTGACTGACCAAGCATAATCCTGTTCCTGCCAAATTTCAGCACTAATAAAAAGAAGAAAAAGCCATGCCTAGCAGAGCAGTTGTGTTTATCAAATGCTACACACAGCCTTTCCAGAGCCGGCTAAAGGATGTACCCTGTGATACTCCTGGACGTTATAAATCCTGATGTGAAAGTATGTTCTTTCAGTAAAGAACGAAAAGAAAGCAAGTGGTGAAAAAGTCAGGTCCAAAGCAGAAAGCTCACATTTTCAACAAGACAAGAGAAAAACTCACCAATGATGAAAAATGATTATGTGAAGCTCTCAAGCTACTTGAGCCTGAACTCAATTTGAAGTCATCTTAGGAAAAGATCTACCACAGATTTCTGAAAAGAAGGCTATATCATTTTGAATTCTTTTTGTGAAAAAAATACACGGACTGTATATTTATAAAACCAAACCTTTAATTAATTTAATCACTTTTTTTAATCACTTTTAATTTAATTTAATCACTTTCAGATAAAAGAAACCTGATACAATATACCCTGATTTCATTATTTACTTCCATCCACTGATTCCTGATATATATATCTCAAGCTCTTCCAGTGAACAACGACAGCCTACATGAAGGAGGGACACTAAATCCTTCTTGCTTTGCTTGCATCAGTGACTACTATGGGTATGCTGCCTTGAAGAAATGGAACAAGATTAGAGTCAGCATCATCGCTTAACGTTTCGCTGTGATGGAAAACTCAGTAAAAGATGACAAACGGTATTTATACTCTCACACAGGAACCTACTGAATCACATCATATCGCTGGACCTCTGGTAAGATTATAAACTGACTTTGAAAGGTAAGGAAGGCAATGGAGCACAAAATCTAATAACTAATTCAAAGCTTTGAGGACGAATATTACTTGACAGTAATCCTTCCATGAAATCATGAACCAGAGCACTGCCCCAGTCTGATGGCCTATCAAGCTTAGTGCCGATTAATTAAATCATTCAACTAATCTGTCGTGTAATGAATTTCAGTTCATTTTCCAGAACAAAAAAAATTGCCACTATTTACCTGGTGAGTTAAAGCGTTGCCAATCCATTGGCAACACACACAAATCTGATTTGTAATTTTGTAGAGAGCCCTAGCTCTCTACACGTATCGCATGTAAGACTACGAGTTTAACGTTTAACTATCTATGCTATTTGTAAGGACCAGACTTCTTATTTTTGTTTGAATACTAAATGGTTGAAAATATTTCTGGGAACAGAGTAGACTAAATCATCCCTAATTCTGAATGAGGATCATACCAAGTATGAATCAACATGCAATTTTCTGTTAATGTCCATTTTCTTCGTCTGAAAAAATATAAATTCCTGACCCTAACATCCAGACAAAAAATTTTCTAAAAACAGAAAGAAAATATCCTTTTTCAACCTAAGTATTTTTTCTGTTTTCCTATCTGATTCTCTTACCTTCCAGTATCCCCTGCCCAAACATGTCTTTTGGGGTTGATGAGGAGTACCACACTCGTGGGCTGATGTGCCAAGTTTCACCTCTGGATTTAATTAGATTTTCCTTTAAAGAATTGGTACTGACTGTTTCCTGTTGCACTAGCTTTTGGTTTTCCTCACCATTTGATTGTTTACAATAAATGGACAGAAATTTCAATAACTATGACGGAGTGAAATGGAAGACTAGAGAGGTTACAACTTGGGAAAAGTTTCTTATCCCCAGTGTTATACTTGCTCTACTTCCCAAGCAAGTAAAGCCTGTGCTTGTTTGTTGGGCTTAACGGAGTGCAGAGAGGCTTTTTAGGGAGGGACGGTGTCAATCAGAAGGCGGCACAACTTGAGGCACATCAGGACTCTGGAACAACCACCAGGTTCTCCATTCGGGTGACTTCTCCCTGCTGGTGTGAAATGTGTTCCTTGGTAGTTCAGAGACCTTTGGAGGGGCTCTACGGGGTAGGCTGTGGTTCTCATTTTCCCTGCTTCGTTTACACACTCCAATGGCCTGCACAACATGACCGCTTTGTGTGCATAAATCCCATGGCATTTGAATACCACATGGGTTGAGAGGAGTAGATGAAAACGTTTTTGTCCGTTACAGTAAGACGGAAACATTTCAAGGAATCCTTGAGGGGAATTGGGATATTGGGTCATCATATGATCACACTGGGACATAGAATTAACATTAAAAAGGTAATCAAGGGAAAGAAAGCAGCAGCAATCAGACGTTTCACTCTGCTGTCAGAGAGCATTGCCCCAGCAAAATGGAAGGTCAGCGTATGAGAACCTGGAAGCGCCACCAGTCCCGGCCCTCTGTTTCGTTGGCGAAGGCTCGCCCTACCCACTTTGGTGGCCCTGTTCACAGAGGCTCTGGGGCTGCAGCAGACGGGGGCTGGCACGGAGTGGCGGCACGGCTCCTTGCCCAGCCCTGCTCCGAGGGCTGGAGGCACAGGAGAGGCTGTGGTCCTGCCCGACCGCGAGGGATGGCCTGCCGGGAACCCACTGGTCGAGGAGCGTGACGCCCTCGTACATCTCTACAGGAACGAACACTTTGTGGAGGCAGAGTAATTGATAAACAAGTAATTTTTCATTTATGCCTAAATTACAAATGCACTTGATCTTTCAATGGAGTGATGCACAGATAACCTATAACACCCCATGAATAATTATGCTTGCTAACTTTCTCCTTCCTTTGATTTAAAAATTATAACTAAAACTCAGCAGCAGCAACTAAGCTAAATACATTTGGCAACCATTGTTGCAAACACACGGCTCATCTGTGTTATTTATTTACTCGAGATGACAAGCTAAGAGAAATGGCAACAAATAATTTCTTTCACCTCAGCAGCTAATATATACTAATTATAACCCAACTGTCTCAAATACCAAGCAACCACAAGTCCCAATTATATCAAGGAAGATGAAGACTATTAGCAGCAATGAAAACCACGGTCATAACAAAATCGGTCCATGAATCAAATCTTGGTGGTACATATAGATAGATAATAAAGGATAGGAATGAGTTGGAAGACATCAGCAATAGTTTTAAGAGTCTTGTTGTTGATTAATTATAGACCGTGAACCATGACCCTCACTTCTGTCTTTGGCTACCACACCCCCTTGTCAGTAACTAATCGATCTTTCAATATATCCTGTAATAAAAACATATGCTCTTTTTTCCTCCTGAAGAATGAAATTCAGCAGATACGCTTTGGCATTTTAGATACTGAACCAAAGCTCTATACAAAATACAAAAAGACTTTATGTGAATTTCAAGCATCTGACAATTTACATTTAATATTGAAATAACGTAATGACATGATATACTGATAAGGACTACACTAACAGAAAACCACTCTCTGCAGCATTTCTCTATAGCATTTCTTCAGTAACGTCCTGCTAGTAATGATAACACAAATACTGATTTATTACTCACTTTTATCTACCTGTCAGCATCAAATTTCAAGTCCAAAAATGCATACTCACAACGTGTTTTTCGATAGTTAACTGGAAGTTTTCCCTCTGGATCAAAGCATGCATTATGGCTCCCGATAGCAGGAACAAAAAAGACAGGTCACTTCAGGAGGCTTGTAATGCCATCTTATTTCTAGTTATAAAATACTGTATTTTAAAGGAATGACAAAAGCCTAATTTTTCCCCCTCTTGGTATTTCTAGACCTCACCGCTAATCAGCTGAAGGAGGTTCTTCTGTGTAACTGTTGTAAAGCACAATATTCAAGGATCCACCAGCACAAACAGCTAATCAAGACAAGCAGGGTTTCAAATGACTGCCATACATACTAGATGTCCTCCCAGTAAAGGCAGATCCTATTGACACAGCTCCTACGTGAAAGCCAACGTAAAGCATTAGGAAATAGAGAAAGCACTAACACTGTGTGGAACCGCTCCCAGTAACACTGCACAGGGAGTCCACTGGTGAAACGAGATTTTTGAGACAAATGTGGCAGAACAAACTATGGATTCACTAGTACATTGGTAAGCCCAGACTGACATGCAGGGCTACTGCTGGATTGGTCACCAGTGGGAACACAAAATCTGAACTGGTCAGCTCAGCTATGGATAGCAGAATAAAAAGACACCATGGTATGAAGCATGGGATGGGAGAACTGCCTCCACAAACCTTGTAGACGGGCAGACAGCAAACCCTGGATCCCCGACAAGTCAAGGCCCTTCTTTTAAACTGTATTTTGAACCACTTACTGCATATCAGCATGTTTTTCTTTAGCCAGTGCCACAAATTTCCCCTTCAGGAATCCACAGTGTTTAGAAGGTGACTGGTAGATTTACATTGAGATTGAAGCACCCATGTTTCCATCAAACCTTTTAGCAGTCATTAGAGATTTACTATTGGGATTTTTTTCCCCCTCTACAACCTGGTTGAATAATCATTAACTATGGCATATCTGCTTTTGTGGAATAACTGAATAATGCATTGGTAATGCATTTGCAATGTACCTCTTGGAAATAAGTGTAATAAAACTTAGTGTCTTCCGAGATGTATTTTAAACATCACAGATTCATCCAGTATAAGAAGCCACCTGGTTCTTTATTGCCAGTAACGAGAACGCTCTGTCCCCTAGTTCAGCACTTCAGGAGAGATAAATATTCTGTAACGAACATCAATTTTAATATGATACTTGGCATGAAATCTCTAAAGGAAAACCATTCTAATCATGGTTATCAAATTTTCACCAAACGTACTTAGAGATCAAGACTCTTTCAACAGTTGAGTTTAAATAGAGGCAAATAATCACAGGGCATTAGTTACTTGCTGCGGCCTCCAGCTTGCGCTTGTGCGGCGGATCCTCGATGATTCTGTTTATGTCGCCACGGTGCTTCAAGTCCACCGGCTTCTCCCACACCGATAGCTGCATTGTAGGGTTGAAGAAGAAGACCCGGTCATCTCCAGTCCAGACTACACACCTATTTCAAGTGATAAACTATGCTTAGATAATGTCAAACATACGTATGACCAAGAAATTAACTCTGAGTTGAATTCTTGTCTGTCATTGTTAACTGTGCATGAGTGAGACTCATCTCAGACTGACAACCTGCACGAGGCCCTGCAATCCCATGCAAGTTACCTTGAGTTGAGTAACTCCCTCCACATCAACTACAGGTCACAGAAATGGTCTACACACCCCATAAAAAGCAGGAGGTTAAATACTCTACCACGGCAGGGAAAAAGGAAAAGGAGAGGAAAACACAGTGAATGCTTTGTTCACAGCAAAAGAAGCCACAGGAAAATACATTTTGCATTTTAAGGCTGTAACCGTGAGAGCAGCAAGTCACAGGAACCCCGATCGCTGCTCTGAGCAGCCCGCAAGGTAAGGCCGTGCCGGCGGTGGCAGCAGCCCCAGGGCACCACGAGGCCGCCCGGCAGCCTGAGGCAGGGCCACGGGCACTCGCACCGGGGACGTGCAAGTGGCCGCAGCCAGAGCCCACAGCACCGAGCCCAGGTGATATCCATGGGCTCCGGATCCAGTCTGGGAAACGTGACCAAGTTGCTGTGGTGCGAGCCAGTTTTTTGACTTGTTCAGTTAAAGTAACTGTCTCAGCTTGACATCAGCTTTTGCACCAAAGTTCATTTTAAAACAGCTAAAATAATATGAACATAAATAACACACCACCATGACACAGTCAGTAAAGCTCAGATTTACTCCACCGAATCTATATGTAAATAAACTAGCAGAACAGGGATCTAAAGCCTGCACTTTTTGAATTGTAAAGAAAACTAATAAACAGCACATATTCACTCTGCCTTCCTCAAACACGTACACACACGCTTATAATGGGAAAACGTTGGTCTCTGATACATAAAATTCTGGAAAAAACAAATGTTATTAGTAGAAGCCCTAATGCTTAGCTGTTATTAAAAGAAGGGATCAGAAGCGGTTAAAAAAAAAAATCTGGTCTGGGTAAAAGACTACAAATATGAAAAACACTCCATCACTGCAAGGTATGATAAGATTATGACCCAAAATTTTCTGTGTACCACTGGTAAGACATCACCACTGACTTTGCCCATACACAAAATAAACGTATATATAAGCTCTGCAAGAAAGAGACTTGGTAAACTTGAAACTAGCATCTTGTTTGGGAACAGCAACGCTGCCCCATGCACATGGGACTGACAAAGCTATTATTTGACAGAGATTATAACCAGTGTTTTTGGAAACAAGTTTTGTCTCTGCTGATATGCTGCTGTGCTCACGGCTCCTCTGCCCACTCACGTGGATGCTGATGGTGTTCATTAATCACTGAATGCCACCAGGTCTTGTGTGCCATCACCTCAGGTTAGAGACTCTGGGCTCCCTTGTGACACCTCTTTACTTTTCTGTGACTAATATCATCTGACGTTTAATTTAAAATTAATGTCCCTTTCCCCATGTAACATGCCACCTGTTCCTCCTTGGTATAATAACAGTTTCGATTATCCACAGGGAACGCATGATATTTTGTTTCAGCCACTGAGCATAAACTGGAGATGCAGATATTGCTGTGCTCATTTTTCCCTATAGAAAACTGGTTTAAGCATGAGTAAGGGAACAAGATGATTATACATATTTTGTTTCATAATGTAGAAACGTTTGGTTAACATTCTTGATTTTTTTCTGCCATTAAAAATATGATCTAGCTACTCCTGATAGGTCCTTTGTCTCCCATTTTTCTTGATTTCTACATTACCTTGATGTCTAGAGATCTGCAGTCATTAGATTGGGTCACTGATCTTTTGGGGCTGAACTAACTCTCCTAGTCTCCTCAATAACTAATTTTCTCAGAGTCTCAGTAACAGGCAACAGTCACGTCAACACTTCCAATGATATCAGGGAAACAACAAAGCGAGAGAAAAGAGGAAGACAGAAAGGACGCGCACACAGGCAGTGCACATGTAAGGCACGAGGGTGGACGAAGCACTGGTGATAAGCTGGGCAGAAGATTCCTTTTCTTTGATTACACCCACACCCATGATGCTGTCACTGGAGATTTCTCCACTTCTGACGCTACCGTCCTTTTCCTATTAGCCATTCGCCCATGCCATTTCTCCCTTTTCACAGCCACAGGCTCTTGAAATCACCTCCTCACCCTCCCCACCTCCACTCGGATTCTACAAATGCTCTGAACTCCAGCTTTGCCCTTAGTCCTGCTGCAGACAGCAGATGTACACAGCTCAAACGGAAGGAAGCATGTACAGCAACCTTTGCAGTCCTGCTAACAGCAGTATGAGATGGCAGCGCATGAGCTAGGATTCCTTCGCCTTTTTCACATATCGATTCCCACTTCACACAGTCTGTAAATCTGCAATTGTTTCCCCTCCGTTCTCCCCTCTTTTGCACCTCCGGTGATCTGACCACTCTCTAGTGACCTAGAAGCTGGGAGCAGGAGAATGAGAGAATTGCCACGTGTTCACTGCTTGTTTTATCAAATGCACTCAATACCCAGCATTTACAGACGCTGATCTCAATTCTAAAATTAAACTCTTCTGTTGCAAAACTGGTCAGTCTTTACGGTGGCAATATTGCTAACTCATCTATAATAATCCCATCCTACATTTCTGAGTAAGGACTGAAGGACCAAATAGTCATTTCTGTGAATTGTTGCACAAAGTGCTGAATGCCCTACAAGGCTCAGAGGGGCTGACAGCATGTTAGCAACTGAAAACTCACCTTTTGATTTGTTTTGTGGTACCACCTCCAGCCCCACTCAGATTTCCTGCTCCTGCCCCAGAATGACACCCCAGCATATGCTTGGTGATGTCACATCAACCATGAGTTTGCAGAAGCATGGAGCCAACCTACAGGTGGAGAATAAATTCAGGATTTGCTGAATTTGTGTTTTAACCTACAAAAAAGTAATTTTTTAATTCTGATTGAACACCCTACAGGCGTGCTCCATGTTCCATCATGAGTCACTGAGCAGATGAGACTTTGTCACCTCAGAACACGGGACAACTCTCAGCATTAGGACATTGCCCTTCCCCTCTGGTCCCAAGGATGAGATTTTGATGTCTGGTCTCACACCTGAGCGCTCACTGGGTCACTAAATAGCTCTCTGGAAACTCAGAAATGTAAGGTTTCTCATTAGAGACTCCAGTATCACAAGTTTAGATCTGCGAGTGGTGCCCACACACCACTGAGCAGCCACTGCTACAGAAGATGCAGTGCCGTGACCTGGCTCTGCCTCTTTTCCGTAAGAACTGACTGATGGAACCAGTGAGCCTGTTCATGACACTCCTGGACTCAAACAGCTCCATTGTACTACTTCCTACAGCAGCAGCTGTCAAGAACAGAAATGATTAATATAAATCACATTTACGATGTCAAGATTAAATACGACATAAGACTGTGTTTACAACATTGGTTGGTCTGCAAAATGGCACAGAATAATAACAACAAATATTGGCTGATATTTGCTTTAGCCAAAGATCCCACAGACATCAGCCACTCAGTATAAACTTATTATTTCATGGCATATAGGTAAAGGACGTGAAAAATCTTTCTTATCAACCATTCAGGACAGAAAGCGAAATGTGATTTGTATCTATTTAAAACCCACAAGAGCTTCAGTTACCCAGGATGCAGTTAACTGAACGGGAACGTGGTCAGGAAACCTAGGGCATGAGACACAACCTTTCAGAGATTTTCAGATGTAACATGAAATCGATGCCAATCTTGCAAGACTAAGAAACTACCACTGCCAATGAAATAACTGGGAGATGAAGAGGGTCTGGCCCTAAAGAGCAAGAACATTTCTCATGGGTCTTGTATTTCGTCTTTGATCTATCCAAGAACTGTACAAACTGGGTCCTCAACACATGAGAGACCTGGTAAGACCAGGCCCCTAAAGAACAATGCTGAACACAGCACTGCTGCACAGAACACAAGCAATGAAGCACCCACAAAATCAGAAAGAAAAACCACCAGCTGCTTTCTGCCAGAAGTGATTTCTGGCTGAGCTGAGGTTCCTAGCGGCAGCACACTCCACTTACCTCACAAATCCCAGGGAGGTGGCCCACACCATGTTTGCAGCTATGTCTTCTCATTTTCGTTAAGTACATGATTAATGAGGAAAAGCTACGCTGGAAGCTTGAAAAGGAATGCAGTGCTGCTACTTAACATCCAGGATAGTGTATTTTCCCCACGCAAAGACAACTAATGCATGTTTGGCAAGAGAAACAGCACTGATGAATGACTTTTATTAGCTCTAATTGCATTTGCTTACCATGGTGATCCTGGCACTGGAGTGGATGCCACGGGCTTGTTGCCATTTGAAGAACTGTCATCCTCATTTACTAGTTTAAAAGAATGATCCTTGAAAGAAAGATAGAGATTAGTCAACAAGTAAAACCGATACATAAGACTGTTACTGTCATACAAATCACTCCCTTTAACGTGAAGTGGGTTACACAAATTGCCTTTATTCCACTAACAGCTTTACGAACAACCAACTGCCTTGAGAATAGTCCAGATAAACTGGAAATAATCAAAGTGGTGCCCCACTTTCAGCAATACAAAAGAAAAACCAGCAGGCACTCTTTTGTCCATGCCAATAGCTCGCTTGGGACAGCGGGTATAATTCTGTGTATTGCAACCACGAGGAGAGCTGCCTCGTCAGAAATGATGGCTAACGAGGGGGGCAGGCTGGAGGAGGAGCGCTCCCAGCACCTGGGCAGAGCAGCAACTCATGGAGCAGTGGGGTAATGGCAAGGGCCAGGGCTGCGAGTGGCACTGGTGGGCAAGCAGGCACCTCGAGGGAGCTATCTGAGCAGGAGCGAGAACCAGGGAGCACACAGCACCCCGCAGAGGTCATGTCCTGGCCATGTCACATCATGGCCATCACTTACTGCTTGCTCGTGTGTGTTTTTTCTGGTATTATGCAAAGACGTAACTGTGACAAGTGCTGAAACCCCATGGGGGGGGGGGTCCCGTTGTGGGGACCCAGCCCCACTCCTGTCCCCATCAACCTCCTTGCGACAGGGACAGGCCCCTCTGCCTACGGCTGGCCTGTGCAGATGGCGCAGCAACCAAGGGAGGCGGTGTGGCACAGCTGACATGTACGGGCAGTGAGCATTTCAATGGCTTACAGAAACAAACCGTGAGGAGGAGGTGTGGGAGGAAGGCAGCGATCTAGCTCGGTGCAGTATCAAGACGTGAGAAGCATGTACTTAATGCAAATATAATAAAGCATACATACAGAGGTATTTATTTTGAAAGCATTTTGCTACTTGAAGCACCAAGGATGTGTCCCAGTACCAATACAGATGCAAATGTGGGCAACACCTGCAGAGCCTGGTAGGCAGAGAAGTTTTGCTTGCACAGAGCCTACAGAGAACAGTGCGATAGGAACATAAAAAATTTCAAAAAATATTTGAACTCATTCCACATCTCCTCCTCAGGACAGAGCTCCTGATACCAAAAGCAGGTGTGCACAGAGGAGAAGCGTGGGTGAAGTGCCCGCTGCGGGGCAGCTCTGGGCACCTTCCCCGTTGCTGCTTCCTGAGCCCCAACATTGCAGCCGAGAGCTTTGGGGCCGACACCCTGAAGCTGCACTGACAGAGCTCCACAGAGCACTAAGACAAATTAAACAGATAGCTCTTTAAAATCGACTGTAGGAAACAATCCTCTATCGACAGCAAAGCTCCAGGTCACAGAGCAGTCCTTTATAGTGACTCTGATTTGTGCAGTTCGATATCTTAAAAAGGTTTTTAAAGGAAGAAGGAAATCCATAGCAGACCTTATCGCCATCCCTCTCCACGGGCGCGCTTTTCCTGTCGGCGTGCAAAATCAAGGTGGGTGGGCAGGAGGGCCGGCTGGATTCCTTCCCATTATCTGCGAGGAGAAAGCGTTATTTCAGTTAGGTGCAGCCCATACACTGCCGGCCACACACGGGGCTGCGCCCCCCGCACGGTGCCAGGGCTGCTCTCTGCCAGCAGGCGCTGGCCTTCGTCACCTTCCTAAATATCACGGCTCATTCTAACAGGACTCATCCGTATACCTTTGAGAGAGGCTCTGACTGCACTGAGCTTTTTATTTTTTTTTTCTAGGAACATGAATGTGTCGGATGGCACCGAGCAGCTGCCTTCAAGGCCCTAGCAGCATTCTTCAGAAGCTTTGGAAGTGGATTTTCCCCTTAGTTTGCTGAATTATCACCTCATTGCCAGACGGAGCGAGGAGACTGATGGCAGCAAAGGCAGCGCGTGAGGTGAGCGAACAGAGGCGAAGTAATAAATCCAAGAGGCTCGAAGGATTCCTTAAACAAGGCTCATAATTAGACTCTTTACCAGACCAGTTGCACTTCCTATACACTAACCGCACTTGCGCTGCTGATGCTGCCTGAGGGGAGCGTTTGTGTGGTCAAGCTGCACAAAAAAAGCTCGGCCGTGCTCAAGAGAAGGGAAATGAAGCGGTGTGGGAGGAGGAGAGGAGGCAGCGGGCAGGGAAATGGGGACACCACGTCCCCAGGGCATCGCCCATGCCCCTCTGCCTGCAAGCCCCGGCCCTCCGGCGGCAGCAGGGTGCTGGGCCCAGGCAGGGCCTGCAGGCCGCGGCTGTGCTCTGCCTTGCCTTCTGCAGCAGCCATGGCTGAGCTTTTAATTGCTTTTTAATTGGAAGCAGTTGTAAGAACAAGCTCCCACCCCCCACCCCTTTTACACAGCAGTTGGCTCCAAGTGAAGTGCTAAACACTCGGAGTGTTTCCACGGGCTACAGAAAGTCTGTGTCTCGATAACAGGCCGTAATGAACAGCAAGGAAAGGCAAAAAGGCAGCAGGTATCAGACAGACCAAACAATCAGAAAAAAGTGTTTTTTTCCACAAAGGCGAAACCGAGCGGTGACAGTAGCGGCTCCAGCGGGCAGCACGCACGGCCGGGGATGCAGGTGGCCATGTCGTGCGGCCCTGCGCATCGCTCCGAGGATAAAAACCCCCAGAACCATGACTGGGGCCCCACACCATAATATTTAGATTTCTGCCTTAAATCCTACAACATTTTAGGTAACATTAAACAACAAATGGTGACAATGTTTTGATTCACTCAAGATAAAAACCCCAACAGCAATACCCCAACACCCAGCACCACTGTGCATACATCCCTGACGAGTTCCAGCACCGCAGCAGAATTACCTGAGGAGGCTCGAACCCCTCCGAAGCTGCTACTACGTCTCCTACCAACCGTGCCTGTGTCGGGTATGCCACCAGCACCCCGGTGCAGCACTGCACACCTGCCTGCACCCTGAACACACTGCTCGAGGGCTCAGAGCACGCCGCGCTGCAGAGACAGGGCAGCACGGCCCGCGCTGAGCACCGCGATGGACTCTTCTCGTCCCCAGCAGCTGCAGAACACTTTTTGTCTGCAAGATGGACTAAAACTTGGGTAGAGGAGCTTGAAGGAACT
The DNA here is from genome assembly GCF_009769625.2 of Cygnus olor. NCBI lineage: Eukaryota > Metazoa > Chordata > Aves > Anseriformes > Anatidae > Cygnus > Cygnus olor. Next base: position 37,300,691 of record NC_049175.1, read on the forward strand.
ATTGGCAAGTGCTGCCGCTCCAGGAGTGCGTATTACGGAGTCGATTCACGTGTGAAATAGCATTTGAATAATTTGAAAATTACTTAGCAGAATAGACATACCTGCAACAGGAACTACATCAAGGAAAAAGCTGGAGCCCACAAAGTGTTTGATTCTCTTTCTCCACTGAATATATCAAAATAATAAAAATTTAAGTATAAGTCATTTTTCTCAGAGGACAACTTACTCAATTTTTATGGGTAATGAAGAAGAAGATTTACAAATCATATCAATTAATTTCCACATTAAAGGAGCAAGGAGAAGGGAGCAGCTAATATATATCAAAAGGATCTCTAAATCTATCTCTCTTCATTGGACATCTGCTAGCAGGGAATCACAGCATTACTGGAGAAGTTCAGCTTTGAACGCAGTCAAATTACTTCCAACTTCATTTTGCCTGCAGGTGGTCACACCCATGCTTTCTCCTCCTGAACTTCCAAAAGGGTCAGAGCAGACAGCCAGAGAGCCGCAAAGGCTGGAGACAGCAGAGGACCTCTCTGGATCCTGCAGGGAATTTCTCAGTGATGACAAGCACAGCGATGCCACACATATGGCTTGGTATTTTCATACCAGGGACACCAGCACAAGTAGGAAGAAATTGACCCCAGGGCACTCATCTTCAGCCAAGATTAAAACCAGGGTCCTGCTGACAAATATGAAGGCACATTTCATTCCTCAATCTGATGTAAACTACTAAGTTTAAAAAAAAAAAAAAAAAAAAAAAAAAAACTACAAAGGTAATGCACTCTTGTTCACATCGGTAAGTGGTGGCATAAGCCATGATGAAACTCTCCGCAGAAGAGCTGTGCGAGGAAAAAAACATAGCAAAAAGGACACTTGAGAACCAAGGATGTTTCTCTCACTCACCACATTGTGAAGTTTGGAGGCGCAATTACAGAGCCTGGCTGAAATTTCACTCTGCTAATACATTCTCACACTCTACAACATGGCTGAGGAAAGACGTGCAGTTTCTTCACCTTCACAAAGGTACTTCACTACCTTACCCCATAGTTTTCCATCTCTGATTCTGGCACTGCTGCTACCCCAGGGATGTTCTTGGTTTCTGCTGCCGCTTGGCGCTGGGAGCACAGCTCTCGGCACGCCCCGGTGTGAAAGCAGAGCACGTGTCACTTACAGACATCCACGTCTCCAACAAAGGTTTTAAATCAAAATAGCATTAGCATGCCTTCTGGAAACGTGCTTGTGGAGGACGAAAGGAACCTTGAGACATCTCCCTTTGTAGCTCCTTTACAAGTCAGTGACTGTGCAGCGGCGTGGAAGGAGGTGGAACAGCCCCGGTTCGGAGGCTGTTTGCAGGCTCTGGGCTCCCAGCACGCTGGAAGGTAGCACTGCTGAACAGTGCTGTGCCTCAGCGCATCCAGCTCATGATTCTTCTGCTCTTGCCAAGATGTAATCCCAGAAGAAAGAGCTCTGGAAGGCTAATTACCTCCTGGTGAAACAGTCATACACAAATTGCTGCTCAGACAAGGCAAACCCCTGATTCTGTCACGCAAAGAAGGAGCAGCTGAACATGGAGCAACACACTTGGACAATGCTTAACAGATCTTGGGTTTAATTTTGTTTTAGTAGGGCAATCATACCAACTCCACTTCCAGCTCTACTTCTTTCTCTTCTTACCTATTTCTCTAATCCTAGAAGAAGAAAAAAAAAAGCTAGTTTGATTCTTTGGTAGTCTTCATCACCATGCTGATTTAAGAAGTAGCCGAGAACTCTCATCCATCCACATGCATACGTATGCATGCATGAGGAACACGTTTACCTCGCTGGCTTCATTTTTTAACTGATCATTACATGCATTAATAAAAATAGATAAATGTCAACTGGTAGATTTAAACAAACTGTTGCACATGTGAAATTCAGGGGAAGTTTTGCACTCCTGACACCGAAGAGTGAAACAGGAGAGAGAACCTCAAACACTCCCACAGCTCAGGTAGTTCCGGTTTGATGCAAAGGAAGGTATGATGTACGGCACAACCGCTGTTGCCACTGCTGCTCTTACCCTGCTCTTCAGCAGCTGAAGGTTGTGTTGAAGTACGAAGCACAAAGGCAGCCGCGCTGACCAAGCCTGGAGACTCGCACACAGCTGCGCTCACTCCTGTTTGAACCATACGCAGTTCCGCTTGGAGACTCTATGTGCTGGCAACGCCCGAAGCAACTTCTCAGTTTTTCTCCCTTGAAAAGCTCTCTCACATCATCTGAGCAGGGATTGAAGCCTCACAGAGGGACTTGGGTGCTGCATCTTCTGCTAGAAATAGCGTATCGCCGGCGCTGCACACCTACGTGAGCTTCTGCAGCACACAGCTCACTAAGCATTCACACGTGACACAGGCTTCCACAAAATGTTGGACAGTCAGTACATATGCAATAAAATGGAAATAAAAAACGAAAGAATTGGGCTAAACTGCTGAAAGTCGCTGGGCAGGTCAGGGGTCAATTATTTTTATATCCACAGTGATCACTGAGATGGATTTTCCCAAGACACCAAAGTTTCAAGCCTGTGTTTCCTCCATCTAGCTTAAAAATCCTGAACTGGCTGAACTCCCTGGGTTCAGGTGGGGCTGTGTGAACGAGGGAACCCGAGCGTGAGACAAGAGACGCAGCAGAGCCGGAATGGGTGAGGCCAGAGGCGAGGCACAGGGAGGCCAGGTCGGACTGACCGACCGCTCTGCTTGTGCAGGAGAACATGAAACAGACCACGGGCAGGGCTTCCCAGATCACTGAAGACTTCTTCTAGGACTCGTTAGATCATTACGGATCTCTTCTTCCCGGCACATGCCAGAAAGAACAGTGGGCAAGGTACGTCATTGACCTCTATTGGCCACTGGTGCACGTCTTTCCTCAGGTTTACTCTTTTCTCGTTAATCAAACCTTTTTTCTTCCCCTCTTTAACTTAAGTGCATAAAATATACTGCAGGCAGACAATTAAGGCACCATGACGTATCTCCAGCAGAATCACACAGCATTTTTTGCCCCTAAACTTAGCAGCATAATTACCAGCAGCGCGTTCCCGGAGCCGCTGCAGCACTGCTGAAGGATGCGCTGGAGGCTAAGGATACCTGATTAAAGAGATTTCTCTGAGCCTCCACAGCAGGTAGAGAGACATGAATAATTCACAGTATGAAAAGCAGAGGTGAAGTAGCAAAATTATCTTACATATATTACAGAGGATGTAGGCGTATGATTATAAACGTTGTCAAATGCAGAATTAGAGAGGATGAGGAAGAGGACTGATTTACTCCACGAGAAGCTTTGGACAACAGAGTTTAAAACTGTTTTGCAAAGGTTTTTAGAGGCCAGACTTCTGTTACTTTCAAATGTAGGTTTAAAAATTTGACACTAAATGTTGCAGAGCAATGGATTTATTTCAAGTGCACACATCTAAGCACTCTGCTTTTTGCTATCCCACCAATATTGCTGTATGTCAGTCCTGTCTCTCCCCACAGCTTTTTTTTTCTTTCGTTTTTTGAGATTAGCCTAAAACCCACATCGGGCGGACGCCCAGTTCCTCCCCTGTTGCTCGCTGCCCAGACACGGGCTGGTTTCATTGCTGGCTCCGTCACCCAGTCCGTGCCCTGCTCCCGTACGTCTGGGTCCGGCTTCCACCCACCAGCACCGCTCAGAGCAGCGGGCACCTCCTGGCATCATCTGTTCCTGCTCCTTCCTGCACGGCTTATTTCACCCCTTGATTGGTGTCTATATTCTGCTTTGACCCTTTTCTCTGATATTTGCCAAGCGCTGTGTTTCCCACCTTAGAACACCTCTGCTTGAGCAGCTTTTTCCCTCCACAGCAACCTCTTCCCACTCACTCCCTTATTTTCCTGAAGGCTTGTAACAAAAACGGTAGCAAAACGAGGATAAATTCTTCGCCTGCTGTACCACAGCACGGGCTCTGTGCCTGGTGCGGAGGTTGAAGACAAGCAGCCAACACTCTCTGACAGATCTTTCCCCAGACAGGGCGCAGGGTGCACAGCAGCCCGCGTCCCGCAGCAGCTGAGATTCACTCCCTGCGGAGCAAAGCCAGCTCCACCAGGACCGGGCACAGGCCGGGGCTCGTGCCTCGGCCTTCCCTCAGCACCAGGCAGCCCTTACCCAACCCAGAACCACTGAATTTATGCTTGTCTGCAGTCTTAGCCTGCCTGGGTTTACCTTCTTCTCTCGGCTGCAGCCTCTGTGCTGTTTCTCAGCCCCTCTCCCAGCTCTTTGCACCCCTGCAAGGCTGTCCAGGCAAGCTGCAGTCAGTCAAACATCTCTGCCAGTTCCTGGCGCCGCTCCTTCCTCTGCTCTTTACGTGCAATTCCTATTAAACTTAAATCGAGTTCAAGATCTTGGCCCTGATCTGAAGCACTCGATGGTCTGAGCACTGAAGATCCGTGAGGTTACGCGGAGCTTTGTGCGGGTGGCAGTGAACAGCTCCACTCCTCTTGTAAGGAGCATCGTGTACGAGGTGTTTTTCCCTTGACTGTAAGGGGAAAAAAAATCATTTGTACCCGTCGTTGGATATTTCCAACTTCCAACACAAAAATAAATGCTTACTAGAAGCCAAGACCTCTGCAAAGTTTACTACTTGTGCTCCAGAAATACAAAAAAAATAGATTAATTTTGTCTTCAGGAAGGAAGGTTTTTTGCATGCTATCATAAGCAAAACACAACTCTGCCAGGTCTCACTGAACACACAGCTTTCCCTTAAGAAACAAAGCCAAAGAAAGGCTCATCCGTACTGCAAAACGAAAGCCTGGCTGCAATGTCCTGTAAAAGACACGTGTTGGCTGACTGCTGCACCACGGCACTGGCAGCAAGACATGGGGTAGGGGCTGCCGCCCGGAGATAAAGTGCTCCCCGTCCCAGCTGGAAGATGCACGGCTCGGAGAGTCGGCACTCCACTTGTCTGCCCCCGTCCTCTCCTGGAAGCTACCAGCCCTAGTTTTCAGTGCTCCTGAGACAGAGAAATTGAATTCACACTTTCTTAAAGCTTCATAGCTTCAAATCTGTGCAGCAACGACCTGAAATGCAGTACTACTTCAGGCAGGGCTTGGTATCTCCTGAACCCACCAACCCCATTCACGCTCCCCTCGCCTGCAGAACTGCTGTGAACCCACTGGCCTGTCCCTGTCCCTGTCCCCATCCTCCCCACACCATGGCCGGGCACTGCTGCCCCTTGGCAGCACTGGGGTTTACACACCCACCTTAGGGCATTTACACACCCACCAGGAGCAAAGCAGACCGAGATGAGCGAGCGGAGGTGGTCTCACTCCCCCCTTGGAGCGGGCAGAAGCGCCGGGCCAGGCGCCGCATCTCGGCTCAGCATTACCAGCTGGGGGCTGGGGCCTTCCTAAACCACCTCTCGCCCGTGCTGCCGGGTCACATCGCCCTGGCACACCTGAGTTTGCCACGAATGTCCCCGAGGGTCTCAGCAGTCAGGTCCTGCTCTGCTGCTCGCCCCCCAGAGGAGCGCTGAGTATCGGCACGCTCTCCTCACTTTCCAGGTTCCAACCGCGGTGTGCTGCCGGTGCTGTACACTCCTGGCTATTTCTGGAGAGACGTGCAGATGCACAGGCAGCCGTGCAGATGCACAGGCAGAGCGACCTCCCAGCCCGGCAGGCTGCTGCCCCTCCCCACACGTGCCCTCTCCCCGCCAGCGGCCAGACCCCGTCTCCCCGGCCAGCTCCGTGAGCGGGGCAGCTCCCGGGGGTTTGTCCAATTCTCGCTGTTTCGTAACAGCTTTCTGAAGTGCACGCTTCCTTTTCTGTAGCGCTTTGAGACTGATGTGTGAAAACACCTTTATGACTGTTATTTGCCCCTAATTATGATTCTTTCTTTGATTGCCCTTCCAATGGAAATAATGATAGCTTGTAGAAACCTATAGAAAAGTGTGATCTCCCGAAAAACACTAAAGAAAAATCCATACTAAACTTGAGTGAAATTGCCATTTTTCTTTTAAATGCAGTCAGCAGCAACTCAAAGATGACAAACGGAGGAAGACGAATGTGTTTTCTATTTTCAAGGTAAAGCCAGAAACAAAAATAGAGTGTTCATCTTATTTACATCACTTGTATACATGTAGAAACGTAACGATTGCTCTTCCAAAACGACGACCTTTCAACACTATGGCCCTTTGATTTACACAGCCTATTGACCAAACGTCACACAGGCCTAGCCATCAAAAGCCATCTAGACATCGAAGGCTTTATACAGTTTAATCCTCGTTCAGCACAATGGGTGGAATCGGGAGGGTTTGTGTTCGCCAGTCTGACAACAAGACGATTATGAAATTCCTTTGACATGAAATACATTGCAGATGACGACTGCAGTTTTCCACAAGCAACAAACTGCAGAGCAGCAGGACTCTTACACAGAACTTTGTCTTTCTGCCCATGCATTCTTTAACCAGTTTTAGCATTTCCTCCGTCTCTCTTGCTCCTGCCAAGAAAGCAAGTCAATAGCATCCACAGTGACCTGCAGAGGAACACACGGGTCTTAAACGGAGTAACTGCACTGAGGGTAAAAGAAGTAGGCGCTTAGCAAAAGCCAACTAAGCCAGACAAGAAACTTTAAATCAAAGTATATCACAGGAAGGGTGTATGAACTTGCTTTCAGTCTTATATCTGTCATGCAGTTTTCAAAAATTCCCAACCAAAAGTGGAATGCTCAGTAAAATAAACTCAATTAGAAGGTCTAATGCGAGACAGGTATAACGGCGGACAGACCTGCTTCAAAGAGAGCCTACAGCTCCAGTTAGGGATTTGCCTAGCACAGGTGACCCTGTAACTTTTATCTTAGCTGTGGATAGAGCCCGTGAGCGTGATGCACCCACAAGGCAAAGGGCTTAGCGGGACGAGCGATGGCTTTTATACAAAACCCTGCACGCAGTTACAAGTACAGCCACTTCTAACACGCGGCTTTTCAACCCCTCCACAACTTGTTAACGTTGCCTAGGTGTGACGGACGAGAAGAATTACACCAGAACTGGTATCTAGCAGTTCTTGACAAAGCCCAGCATTTGCCACGAAACACAGCTTGCAGCGTGCTCACCGCCCCGAGATACGCCCAGGCACGGAGGGCTGCGGCCACCCGCAGTGGGCAGAGGACAGCACATCTTCACTCCAAACGTAGTATTTCACCTCCACCACCAGAGCTCCTGTCTTCACAACAACGACAGGATTGTAAGGACTTCTTGTTAGTAGGAAAGATGTTCTCAATTTTTCATCAAAATCTGATCTCGTTTTGGTCACGATCTGCAAGGTGTACATGTGAATCTGAACAACGCCACGAGACTTCTTCCAGCTTTTGGGAGAAAGCTCTGTCTCCCTTTCACAACAACACACACATTTACATGAATATGAATAAAACTGTTTTATCACACAGCACAGCACAAAGCATCCTCTGAGACTGCAGCCAACGAGGCTTCATGGAGCAACTACCCAAAAGATAACCACGGTATCGCTGCAATGCTTGTGAATACCATTGGCATGGGAAATGAAAAGCCCAAGGACATTTCACAAACTTGCCTTTTGTGTCATCAAATGCAAAGCTACTGCCAGTTGCCAGACCAAGCAAACGGGATCTGAAACACTCTGAAAATACTTGTAATTAGCTAAAGCAAATGCCATAAAATTTGAGCTGATTTTTTAAGGGTCCCCCATTACTGTGCAGTACGGAAAACATAGTTTGGTTGGAAGTACACAGATCCGCAACATATGCTCCAGTAATATAATCAGTCCACCGAAATATAAACACACCTGTTAATGCCTGATCCATCAAGTTGGTTGTCATGAACGTCACAGCTGGTGCAGACACAGCAGTTACCCTGGCGACTTGCGTTGGCATCAAAGGACTCACACGAGCATCCACTCTGGAGGCAGAACCTGCATTCAAACCATAATGAAATCATTTTTTCTTTCCAGTAGACAAAAATGCCTTCAGAAAAATCTCTTCTTTCAGCCGTATTTCACATAATGCTTGTTCAACCTCCTGTGAAACATTTCTCTCTACACTCACTTGGATGGTTAAAACAATAGGGGCTGAGTTTATTCGAATTACTGGTGTAGTCTGAACACGAGGCCCATTGATTTTTGGCGAATAAGTACAGGTGGATATTTTAAATTAATATGAATGCGTTCCTCAAAACAAGAATTTCCAAGAACACGTTAGTGTGTTCAGAACAGACGTACAGCACGATCAGTTTTCTTATTTAAGACTAAATAACACCTCCGATTTCTACTCATTACTCATCGCAAACCATTTGTGTCCCATTCTACTCATGGGAAATATTTTGCCAATAATACACAACAGCAGCTTTATCCACGTGAATCACAGCCTGCTCACAGACAATCCACAAAACAGAAAACCACTGCATTGCCCACATGCGTTATTCATGATAACGTAGCGATCCAGATCTGCTGCTAAAATCATGGTAATTAAACTAGGACACTTAGCCCTTGAGAATTTGTGGCTATTGCCAAATTCGAGGTCAAACCTTAAGCACTGTTTTCCTATTAACCGTATGTTTGGACACTACACGTTTTTTCAGAAACTGAAGGAGATCACACCATCTCACTTCCCATCCGTAGTCCCCATACCCTGTTTACAAGCTGCCATTTCAAGACTGAGCTGGCAGTCGGGACACATCCCTAGTTTGAGATGGACTGAGAATAAAATCTTATCTCCCAAGCACATCTCAAGCTGCAGAACGTGTAGTGTTCAACCCGGTGTCCACTGTAAATGTTTCCACTGATTTGTTCCTCGGTTCCCAGGTGTCAAGGCAGCTTATTAAGCACAGCTCTCAGTAACGCGGGGAACACTGATCGCTTCCTCGAGCACGACTAAAATGCCTTAGCACGTTATATTATCACAATGGTTACTCTGATGTCCTTTTTCTTTCTCAGAACTACGGTCGTGGGTGTCACCTCGTCTAGTGCCGATGCAGAAGGATAGTTCCTCCTGGTTTTGACACGCAGATCGCAGACACAGCACGCTGCTGCCCACGGACCTGCCACCCACGCTGCCTTCACCCAGCCTTTGCGGTAGCGTAAAGGGGTCTTTGCTGAACGCTGGGGAAGTTCTGCTAGAACCGCTATTTTAAAGGGTTTCTCGTTGGTGCAAACCACGTTCAAACAGCCGCTTTTACCCAGCTGTACGTCTTGCTTGCTGGAAGCAAGCAGTCCAGCATTGCTATGGAAGCAAGCAATCCACTGCATTGTCCTGCAGGACAGAGTGCAGGGCAACACGGGCTACCCGGGAGCCTGGCCAGGTTAACTGCACGCAGCTGGAGGAAAGGCTCCAGAAAAGGAAGCGTTCTATTATTTCTCTCTATCTTTAGCCATTAAATCCGTATAGGAGAAATTCCCGCAAGACACGATCACTAGTGCGAGAAACAAACTAACCTGTGCTACAATAAATTTAATCCACACTTACTTTGAAGGAAGAATGACAAATAAAGTACTCACAGGAGAGGAACAGGACGGTGGGATGTTTGTTGTGCTATCTACACTACTTTAACTCGGCCATCTCTAACGAGACAGCAAACATTCTCCACCTGGAGCTGACATTCGGACCTCAGGCAGTGATGGTTTTTCTTCATGCTCTTCTGTCAGAGCCCCTGGCAAACCCATTAACTTCGATGAGCTCTCCGGAAACGCACAGAAACCATCAATTCTCATTCCAACCTTTAGCTCTAAGGTGCCTCTAATTGTACGGAGAGATCCACGCAATGGGAGACCCCTCCTGTGTGATGAGGGTGCCCGATGGGACGCGCACACCAACAGACTGAAATTCTGCCTTCCACGTACTTGGAGACCATTCCTTGAGCTCGAACCCCCAAGCGCAGCTTAGATGTACAGCACTACATGACTGATTCCACCAGTGGTGCGTTACAGAGCAAGGGTTATTTGGTGTGCTTTTGCTGTTCGAATTAACGTAAGGACCACAAGAGGACACTTTGATCCTACCACTTCCAGAATCACTGGAGACAGATCTAAACGGCATTTCATGGTCCAGTCTCTCCCGGTTTTGGTGAGCTCTGCGCATACGAGCATCTTCCTCTTTACAACCTGCTGTTTGTAAGATTCGTATTTATGGTTTGGAGGCCCACGTCGCGGCGGGTGCTGCAGGCGGCAGGGGAGAGCAGCGCACACCGGCCCCACACACGCTGCAGGGCACACGCACGGGGGCCTGGCACGTCGCTGGCCTGGCCTGGAGGAGGTACAGAGGGAGCAGGCTCAGGCGCAGGAAGGTTCCCACCAGTTCGGAGGCTTACAGGGACACCCGGCAGAGGTAAGCGTAGCTTCAGGCACGCAAATCAGTGTCAGGCCACAAACACGATTATCTACACGTAAAATTGGAGTAACTTCGTAACGTGCTTAATTATCTCCCGCGTATCGCTGTAGATGAGCTCGGCTCTTTTTTTTTTTCCCCCATCAAAACATATGTTGCATGTTGAAACGTGATTTTGCGTTACACAATTTGAACTGCCTCTTTATGGTGATTTATTATCACATCGAGCAAAAATAAAATTATCAGTGCATCTTTCAACATGATAGAAGCAATTAGCTCAAAGCTCCCATCCATATTTGACTCAAGCATATATATACATGTATATTTTTTCATACTGCAGATCAAGTTCAACGGCTTAGTTTAATTTTATCTTACGCTCACCAAATAAGCTGGAATGATTTAAGGCAATCATAACATTTAAGGAATAAATATTTATGCTTTCTAGTTCTTCGTGCTCATAAAAAAAAGCAGTCTTTGCAATAGACGAATTTAGAATACAAATAAACTCTGTGGATTTAGTTGAACGTCATAATGCAATACAAGCTTTCAGTATGAACTCAATATAACCTGGGCTGCAATAACACCGAAACATGAACCATAAGGAACCTAGCACCCACCCACACCCCCCCCCGTACTCTGTGATTAAGTTTAAGGGAAATGTTACTACAAAACCTTTCTGAGAGGGAGGAGCAAAAAAGTGATCTTTTCTACCAAGTCTCTGAATGCTGCCAAGCCCAGCAGGAGCACCGACTAGTGAGTGGTGCATTTTGGACCAGATGATCTTGGAGGTCTTTTCCAACCTTAACGATCCTACGACTCAATGGTTTTGAGAACATCTGTCCATTTTTAAGATTATTTCAGCGCAGATGCATTCTACTGTCATTTAGAAATATAAGAAGCCTACGTCTCCGTGTAACCGTGACAATGACGTTGCAAGGCCAGAGGAGGACAAAGCCAGACAGCCATAGCCCACTGGGCACGGCCCCGGGGCCAGCTGAGCCCCCGGGGAGCCGCTCACCTCCTCTCCGCGCCGCGAGGCACAGCACAGCACGGCACGAGGGATTTGCCTCGCTGGGCGCCACGAAGGCAGCGCCGCCGGCTGAGCGCGGCTGGCAAGAACAAGGTTTGCTCGGCGATGGAGCTTTCCTGCCCGTGTAACTGCTCTCAGGCGTGGGAAGACTGGAATTTTGCCTCCTTTCCTATAGTATTCAAATTTATTCTAGCACCTTGTTTTGTTCTTGGAACTCGGCTGTTTTGATTCCTCTGCTTTGTCAGAAATGTATTCTTGCTGTCTGTATGCATATTCATTGTACTCTGCTGCGTACAGATAGGATCACCCTTGGTTTTTTTTTTAAGATGGCAAAATATGTCAGTGGTATAAAGCCCCAGAATATGATTTTCAAAACTGTACCCACGGCTGAAGAGCAGAAAACCCATTAACGGTATAATTTTGTTGACTTTCAAGTCACTGATGCAACGCTGAAAATCCCACAGTCAATAATAAGCCCAGCAGGTACTCCCAGATATGCTTATTTCTAAGTCAAATATGAGCCGCGATGGTTCTTTTTTTACATCCAAATTGAAATGTAATGAGGGAATCTATTAACAAAGAGTATTAAATATTCAGCGGTCTGGCTCTGCTCAGGAAAGGCTTTACCTTAAAACTTGCAGAGGGACCCGCAGAGCAATGCTGAAGTCTCACAGGCTTTGCCCTTTTGATACCATTTGGAAATTTTCCTCTTTTGGAAAAAAACAAACAAAACCCAACCAACCAAAACAAGAACAGCCCAAACCAGGACACAACCTGTAAATACAAAATAAAACGCTAATCTTGAACCTAAAATGCTGGAAGAGCTTTCCTCGCAGCGGCAGACTTGGCTGCTGTTTCTCTCTGCAGTATGTACAGAAAGCAAGTCCTTTGGGAGCAGAGAGCATCACTTTTAAACTTGCCATCGATACCCTATTCGTTATTGACAATAAACCCGAACGTGCACAGCCTCACAGAGCAGACGAGCACAGTGCTGTAAAATCCAGAAAGACGCCGAAGGAGAAATCCTGGCCCTGAGCAAATCCAAACTCCCTCGTTTCCCACGGGTCAGAAAGTTACTCCAGAGTCTCCTGGGTTCTGTGGATTTTTCACATGAAAATCTGTGCACGGCAAGCGATGAAGCACCTCTTAACAATCTGATGGGATACAACATCAAATTAAGAGAAGACATCACAGAACAAGCCAGGGACTTGTGCACATACCATAAGAATAACAAGGGCTGCAAACTGAGAGCTCCCACTGACTGCACAAAGATCCCTGGTTTGAAATGGGGTCTTATTTCCCAGATGCGACAGACGTGTTGTATCCATACGAACCCTAAGCGTGAGACGGACACACGGCATCCAGGCTATCGTCCTTCTGGGCGGCGCCCTGCTCCCGGCCACAGCTAATTGCAGATGTTGAGGGAGGAGCACAACAACACAGCTAGGACGCAGTAACACACAGGGAAAAAGCGTACGGATAGAGCAGAGAAATAGCATAACGTTTCAGTAGGACGCTTCCAGACCTTCAAATAACTACGGCTCAAAGAACTGAATACTCCTTAATGGGATCTTTTTGTCCATGAATGTGTCTTGCACCCGCTAAAATAAAAAAAACCTTAAAGCTACACAGAGGTTTTTACATTTACAGAACTCTGGCCTTGGGCAAGCAGGAGTGCAACCAAACCAGGAAGCAGGTCCTGGGGCTTTTTAGTTTGTTTTTTTAGCATGAACATAACATACGTGCTCATTCAGGAATAGCTGGTACTGAGTCCGCGAGGTGTTGGATGCAGGGCACCATCCGCAGCCCTTGTCGGGTTTGAGGGATGTCTGCAATACCCCGCTGCCGCCGCGGGTGGCTCGGCAGCGTGCAGCTAACGAGCGGAATGGAAACCCAGCGCGCGATGCTGCAGGGGAGCCTCCGCGTGCTTACAAAAATCATCGGCACCATTTCACGTTGAAGTCAGTTCCGTTCTCTCTCTAACGTCTCCGCTGGGATTGCTACTGGAATTTAGAAAGCAAAACAGGGGTGAAGTTCAAAGATCTCGCAAAAGCATATAATATCCCAAAGAGCCCCGCAGCTGGGACTCGGCAGGTCAGCAGGACACACCAGAAGCGACACCCCGCACTGCCACACGCAGCCCTGCTACCGGCGAGGGAGGGCGCAGGGAGAAGAGGGCCTGCGGGTCGGCTGGTCAGGAGGAGCAGAGCGAAGCCCTGCCTTCCCTCTTGAAACGCCCCCAGGAGCAGCGGCACGGCCAGCACGGGCACTGCCCGCGGGGCTCTGGCCGGCCCAGCTCGCCCTCGGGATGGCCGGGACCTTGGTGCCGACGGGGCATTGTTTTGTTAACGCTCCCGAAACGCGAACACGCAGCCGAACGCTGAAAAGAGGAGAACGAGGAAACGGGTGATTTCCATCGCTATATCTAACAGCCGCTAACGCAGTCGGACTAGGCAACACCGATCTGTTTTTATGATTGCTGTTATCTCGTTACGAGCCCAGAAGTTAGCGAAGATCAGGGCCCAGGGACCTGCCTCCTTTAGCACCAACATCCATCACGGCTCGGTAATTCGGGGTAATGCTGCTTATCTGCAAGGGGCGGGAGAAGCCTGTTTCCTTGAACAAAGGAGGGGTTGAACCATAACAAAAATCAATTTTTACGAACCATTCAGACTCCTTCAGCTATGTTCAGCCCCAAAGCTCTGCTTCTCTGCCTTTCTCCTCAAGGTCACGCCACGACTTTCCTCAGGGCCATTTTCTGTTAGCTAAACCCGAGGCTGTCTCGAAGCCACCTTTACCGAGTTCTCTTTTCTTACTCGCTCTTTAAAAGGCACAGAAACGTTCATTAAAAATACTCAGCACTTTATGAATTTGAGTACCCTTTCCCCCACTGCTTCAGACTGCAAGATGTGGTTTTTGAGCAGAGGCCGCTCTCAACGGCGTGTAAAGGAGCTGGGTGAACGCCGGCAGGGCATTTCCCCAGCTCACTGGCACGGGGGCCGCCCAGCTGCGAGCAGGATCTACATGGCTGGTCGCGGTGCTGAGCACCCTGCTCCGGCCGGGCACGACACGGCCGCCAGCCGCCTTCTCCGCTCCCCCCAGACCTAAAAAGCAGGAAGGCAGCGAGTCCCACCTGAGTTTGGCGGCACACATCCGTCACATCTGTCCCGTCCCCTTCGTGCCCCCACCTCCGGCACTAGGTGACTGGAGAAGATCCCCAGCAAACTGCAATGCGCTGCGATGCTTCACAGGAGGGCACGTGGGCCACAGCTGCCCCCAAAATAACACAAAAGCTGGCAAAAAAATGGCAACCACTCTTAGTAATTTTGCCTGGTATCTACCGTGAAAGCAGTTACTCCAGGTAACGACGAATTGTGGCACGTACCTGCACAATACATCAGAGCACTCCCGCATCCGTACCAGTGGCCCTTGGACTTCTCCTTGGGAATCTGAAGCCAGTTTAACAACGAGATGCCAGCAGGATTTGTTTGAGGACAGGCCGTATATCGATACCGTTTACATCAGGAGTTTGCAAGATTTTCCTCGGACCCCACAAAAGCCACAGCCAGACTTTGTCCCTGCCCTGCTGGGCCAAATGGCGCTTGTCTCACCCGCCTTTTCCCTGCCTCCCCGCGTGACACAGCCCGTGCAGCGCGGCCCCTCTCTGCCAGCCTGCGAGCACGTTCTGCTTGTTCCAGTGACTGTGGCGGAGCTGGAGGCCAAAGCGAAGCCAAACCTTTGCTGGTTCACAGCTAACAGAGAAACAGGAGCAGTGGTAGAAAGGCGGTCAGCACGGCAAGGACCTTTCTGAGCACGGAGCGTAAAACTGTGCCCCATCATCTGCTTTTCGGCAGAAAACATACCCGCGGCCATGAAGAGGGAATGCAGAGAACGCCTTAGCTTTTTCCTCATGCCTCCTATTGGGGGGGATATGTGACCAAACTGTGGTCCTCCCCAGATACATTTGAAACTGCTAGCAGGCTTTGTACAGTTCTGAAAAGGAAGGTCGATATTCCAAAGGCTGATTTAATTCCTTCTTATTCAGGAAAAACTGGCAGGGAGGATGCGAGAGATGCTGCCAGTGCTTGGACTGAAAGAAGGCCACGGCAGAAGCATGTCTCTTCTCCACTGCCACAGCATCCGCTGGGAAGTGCTCTGAAGGTCAAAAAAGCTTAGGTTGAAATTTGCACTTATTTAAATACCAGGAGGCATAAAGCTGTAGGAAACCAGCCCTCATTCGGTCAGAGAATTACTTAAGGAGGTAATTGTCCATCTCCTCCCGCACTTACTGGCCAGCAGACCCGGCTGTCTCGGCAATCAATCGCAAGTGATCTCCTCCGGCTGTCACTGGGTTATCTCCTTCAGAAAGCCCTCCTTTAACATCCCTCGCTGCTGAGGAATTGCCGGCTGCTTCGCTCTGGCCACGAGCACGCTGCCCAGATTCAGTCCCAGACCCCTGCGAGCTCCGGCAGCACCCAGCGAGATCCCCACGGGTGGCAGCCGGCTCCCGACAGGAAGGAGCGGCGTTTGGGGAGCGTTTACTTGCCGGGACAACGATCCTCTGTCACACCTCTGTCACATCTCTGAATGCCAGGCACACAAGTGAATTCTACTTAAAAAAAAAAAAAAAAGAAGATCGTTGGAAAGCATTTTCTTCTACATTATTCACAGCCTTCCGTGTAATGAGACGATTCCAGGGATGACGGACCCGATGGCTGTGCCCCTTCCTGCTGTCCTGGGCAAACGCCGCAGCTCAGCCGCAGGAGCCGTGCGAGCAGAGGGTGCAGCAGAGGGACAGGCGTGGAACAACCGCGCGATACTGACACGGGCCGTTTTCCTGGGGAGGAAATGGCTACAACGACCAAAAAAGTGCTTGGAAAAGATATTCACCTCTCCAAGTACGGCTGAAGTAGAGAAAAGACCGATCCATTTGTTCTGACTGGGACCACCCCTACCCTGGAGATGCCCAGTTCGTGCCTGGAGAGCCTCTGCAGCTCTCACAGCCTCCTGCGCGCTGACTCCCATCTCCCCACAAGCCTTCGCCCCTCTCGGGACCCCAAGACAGGACTTCGGTCCCCATCCCAACTCCCCGGCGGAGAAGCCCCTCACGGCACCGTCTGCCCGGGCCGGCGATGCTGCGCCCCACGGACTGCGGGCACGAACGCCCCTCGGGTGTCCACGGGTTTCGCTTTCTGGGTCGTCCAGGTCGGAGCCGCCACCAGGCAGCCCTCGTCGGCTTCTCGCAGGGGACTGCCAGCAGCGAGCCCTTACAAGCGTTTCCTCCCCAGCGACCAGTTGGCATTCCACAGCCCGCCCCGAGCTGCCGGGCAGCCCCAAACCCGGCCCCGGGGTGACCTCAGCTTCTGGACGTTCTCAACAGGTCTGTTTCCGGTATCTGGAAGAACTGGAAAACTGTTTTTCTTAGATCTATCAATTAACTTGCAACGCCTATGGAAACGTCTTGGCTTCCTTTGCTTGTCCAAATGTGCAGCAGCTGCGCTGCTCAGACTGAAGTCATTGCTTCTCAAACATTTGTCTGAGGAAACGAATCGACAACAGAAAACAAACAAAGCAGTGGGCACCTTCGAAGGTGCCAAGAAAAAAAGTGCACAAAAAATGATTTAAAAAAAGAAATGAGATCCTTCTTGGTCCAAACCAACCTGCGATAATACAGGCGTACCGGACTGTTGTGCCTCTGACTTTCTGCCAACCACACAAACAATAGCTGCGTGGGCAAGAAACATTTTTCATCATGAAATTTTAAAGGAATTTTTAAAGGAACATTGCACCAGATCTACATCATCTGGGAGGTACGGGCAATGGCTACCGCTTTTTTTCTTAAAAATACATTTTAAAAATTTGCAAAACAGATGCTCAGAATTATGTATGATATTATAGTTCATTAAAAAAAAATCAGGGATCCCAAGAAAACGAACTTGGCACCTTCTCTCTCACTGGCTCCCTTTGTTTTCAGTGCTGCTTAGGTCTGGCTACCCGCAGAACATGGGCCAGTGCCAACTGCTGAGAGGTACGAAAACATGTTTCACCAGACACCAAAACCGAAATAATCTGAGATCATTCTGTTGCTGACTGATGTCCTCTCCCAAAGCCAGGGAGTCTTAGAAGTGCTGAAAAACTCCCTTTTCCCTATTTCAAGGGCACAACTCAGGGTTTTCACTCCTGGCATTTTCCCAGGCTTATGGCACGAAGGTATCCTTCATCTACACGTATTCTCCAGCGGATGCTAGACGGGTCTCCAGGAGCACGAAGGTTCAACATCTCTGCTCTGGTAACAGAGCCATCACGGCACAACCCATCCAGCTGTGATCTACGGCCAGACTTGGGAACTTGAATATTTAATTGCCATGAGCTCCCCAGTGGGATGTGCCTTAGAAGCCACGCGTGAAGGCAGACAGCGCTCCGGGCTGCTGGCCTTACTGCAGGCTCTCCTCGGGCAGGCTGTGAGATGTGCCCCTCCAGAAGCCCCCTGGGGGGGGGACGGCAGCAGACCCAGCTTCACGTCGGCTTGGTGCCACGTCTTTGCTGTCCTGAAACGATGCCACCGCTCCTCCAGCAATACATCTGTTGGAAACTGCAATTATTCGGTTACAGATGTGCGAGAGCGGCTTATCCTGATAACATACACGTTTTGAAAAAGCACGAATATTTTTAGAAGCTTAGAGAAGCTTCTATAAATCATGTAAATTACTGCTACCCAAAGCCAGAAGATTCTCAACCAGCTTCAATTTTTCACCTCAAACAAGCCCTGGAAGTAAGGAGAGATGCTTTTTGAGACCTGAATACAAAGTCCAAATGTTAATGTAGTGACAGCCCCAACGCAGCAAACCCACATCACTGCAGCTCCGCAGCCAAGGCGCACGTCCAGCCTCCTCTGCCCGCCAGCAGCTCTCGGGTGGCATCGCACCAGCCCCAGACCTCAACCCGAGCGCAGAGCAGCACCGAGCACTTCTAAACCGGGGGTGTGGGGAGCGCGGTTCCCACCTGCTTCCTCACTCCCAAGCTCGCCACAGAGCGGGGGCTACTGCCACTCAAATTTGATCTCAAGTAGACCGGTATAAAGACAACCAGCTCTTTCCTACACGTCCCACGTGCCCAAAACCAGTATTGTTCTGTCCACGGTGAAATAGCTGCAGCTTTGGGACACAACAGTAACTTCCCACAGCCCTGGGAATGCAGCTGCTCAGTGCAATAAGCGCTGCGTTGGGTGCTGAGGTGAAGATCGGAAGGAGAGAAGCCTCTTGAGATGCAAGTGGTAATTAGAAACAAAAATCAAGTGCAAACAGATTGACTTCCATCAGCCTTTCATTGAGTTTACACCGTGTTCGGCTGCACAGCACACCTGCAAGCCACACAGCAGAGCACAAATTTACCTTCCGGAGGCTGGCAGCTAGTTTCTGTTGTTATTCCAAAGGCAATCCTGAACAGAGGATAAGCAAAGTTTTCAGGTCCTCCAGCCAAAGCATACAAATGGGAATTAGAGCCATAACAACCAGGATCACAGGAGAAACTGATTTTCTGCTCTGCAACTGGAGCACAGGAGAACACTTTTATTAAACAACCAACCAAGTGAACTAAGAAGTGATCAAACAGACGGTGTAAATAAGAGCAATATATATAGTGCTGGATTGGATCTGATGTGTTCAGAGTAAAATTAGCCACTTATTAAATATGTGTATTGAAACCAATTCTACTGTGTTCCTTGAAAAGAACCGTGACAGACTTCGATTTAAGTACTCCCTTCCTCTGAAGGCCATTATGCTCAAACATCTGCTAATGAGCCATTATTTGTTTAAAAACAGAACTGTATAAATCTGCCCTGATCATACTGAAAAAAAAAAAGACGATGCTAGGTGACAATTTCAGAGGCTGTTTCAGCTGTCTCTGCTGTGAGCAGAGCAGGTCTTTTTATTAGTTTTTGAATAATTTGAGCCTGGGCATTGTTTCCAGACGAAATTTGTGAAGATTTGGCGAGGATTTACGGGATTCTTGAGCTTCCCTCCTAGATCTGAGAACGTCTCAGAACTGTTTCAAAACTATTTAAACCCAAACGCGGCTCCTCTGCGCTCCGAGCAGAGCTCTGCAGCTGCTGCCCAGCCGGGTGGCAGCCCCTCGGCGTAGGCCGTAGCCCTGCGCCGCACGGAAAGCTGCCGTGGTGGCAAACCCAGCGTTAGGGGAGACCGCATTTCTGCTTGGGAGAACCAAACAGACCGAGGCTGGAGGGAGTCGGCGTTCCCTTCCCCAAGGGCAGCGCCTGCTGGAGCCCCGTCCCCCCCCGGCAGCCGCCTGGGCGTGACGCGAGCGGCTCGCTGCTGGTCACCGCGTGGGCGGAAGGGCTGCTGGCCTCAACCCACCTCCCGCGCGGCGCGGGATGGCCTGCGCTCAGCTCAGCGCCTCACCGGACACCAAGCCCGGGCACCCGCCTCTTAGGGACAATTCCACTCTTCCACAGGACAATTAGGGACTTGGGGACAATTCCACAATTCCACAGTTAAATTCCTCACCTCCTAGAAGAACACGTGAAACGTTTACGTTCTGCCCGTCGGAATCAACAGCTCAGAAAACACTAATGAGGGCAGCTCTGAAACGTAACTACTGCCACACGCGGTGAGTCAACTACTTACAGAGACAAAAATGCTGGGACCTACCGCCAAGTGAAACTGCGGAGAAAGTACTTTGACAAATTACAAACGTGGGAAAATATTTACAGATAATTTGTTTCTCTTCTGAACCCAGATTTAAATGTATAGCAAGGTGGGAAAAGAAATCATACGTGCCCTTGTAGGACTAAGAGAAAATATAAATGAGGGAATAATCCAAGTGGTTTGTTTCCCACCCATTAATTTCTAATTTGATCTCCTTTACACTTCACTGTACATGCCAGAAGAGAAATACGACAAAATGTATTTATTAAATAAGTATCCAAGCTGTGTCTGTGGGACGGCTTCTATCCTAGGAACCCACACTCTGGCTTCTAAAGCCACGCACGCCGTGTCACTCGAGCAGAAGCCCAGCATGCCTGCCTCAGACGCAGGAGCCAGAGGCAACCCCAGAAGCGGGCTGGGAATCAGTGGAAGACAGCGACCCACGGAGCGGAGGGACGAGCTGAGCACGGGAGGCAGAGCAGACCCCTCTGCCCTGGTGGCCACTGCTCACTGCCAGCCCACGCTGCATTTTGGCCCAGGCATCGGCTGCAGCATTCTTCAACAGCACTGCTATCGCTAACCCCACGCCCGTTTGCCAGGCAGCTCTGCCCACCTCAGAGCCACCTTGAGCGCAAGGCAGCGTGCCAGGCCCGGGCATCCCCCTCTGGGCCAAAAGGCAGCAAGTTAAGGGAGTAGTAAATGGAGAGGAGAACGAACTCGGACGTGTTTTGTTTCATCTTGAGGTGGGAGAAGGGAGGGTAAATCCCCGCAGGTACGAAGGTCACGTTCTCCTTGGGCCCAGTACCTGGGTCTCTTCTGCCTTCGCCTCCCCACGTCACCGCTGCAGAGCGCCTCACCCGGTGCTGCCGGGGCACAGCGGGTCCGTGGGGGTGGATGGAGGCACTCCTGGTCAGGCAGTGCTTCACAGCCTTATTTATCACTGCCTCGTTTGACTGGGAACAATTGAAGATCCGAGTGCCTGATTGTAAAGCGTATCATCAGAAGAGCTGTTCTGGGGCTGAGAGAAGAACAAACAACTTTTTTGTTTGATAATCTGAATTATTCGCAGATGCTCTGAAGCACTTAGGGAATCCGGAGACATGAATCACAGGTTGCACTGCCTTTTTTTCCTTATTTTTTTTTGAAATTAAGCTGTAACCAAGATAAAACAAGTGACTGGCAACAGAAGACGGCTCTCGCCACCCTCTTAGTGCTGCATTTCGTAGTACCTGGGCAGAGCACACCGCCCATTTCGCTAACGACTGGCGGTGACAGGCCACAGGAAGAGCCCGCCGAGCACACGACAGGCTGGGCTGGGGAATGCCGTCTCCGGTCGCGTCAGACTCAGCCAGAGCAGCTCACCACCTGGCACCCAGCTTTAATTACGGACTAATTACGAACTCAGGAGAGCCTCCCCAGGTCTGAGACCAGCCGACACGTGGCCGCTGGTTCAGCAGCACAGGCACTTCGGCACAGCGGCCTGAACCCTCAGCTCCTCCACGCTGCCCTACACAAGGCTTTCGAAGCCCCACCCTGGGCATTAAAGGAGGGGGTTTCCAACCTTCCTTTCAACCCTTGCGTGAAGTGGGACCAACAACCTCGTGAAGATGCCTGGAGGAGCCGTCCTGCCCCTGGCCTCCGAGCCAGCTGATGCCATGCAGCCCTGCCCCGCAGCGGGCGCTCCGGTGCCGGGTTCTGCCAGGTGCCCCGAGCACACAGGAGGAAACCTCTGTTTGTACCCAGAGCCCGGCCCCAGAACCACATTTCTCTGGGACAGAACTGCCCCTGAGCAAGGCCACCAGAATCGCACCTCTGCCACCGAGCGGGGCAGCTCACCTGCGGCAGGCCGCGCGGTACGGCCCTGGGCTAAATTCTTCCCAACAGCCGATGCAGCAGCTCGGGGGTTCTGCTGCTGTGGTCGTCTGAAGGAAAGTCCTTGGAGGTTTTTTGGTTTTTTTATATATATTTTCTAGCTATGTTTTCATTGTCAAAGAAACACTGGCTTAAATCTAGGCTGAACTGGTTTTGGTTTCTTTAAAGAAATGTGCACAAAATGAAAAAAGAATATGATGAGGTGCGAAGAGAAACTTATAAAAACTAAAAAATTGAGTTTATGGTTTTCATTTGTGTGCAATTATCACTTGTTCCCTTAAAGATAAAGTCAAAAATAAATTATCGTGTCAAAAAATTGGCAAGCTGTGTGTCACTATCAGTTTCAGATAATTAAATGAGATGTATTTTGGAGCAGAGCCAAATCCTGATAATATGGCAATTACTTACTTAGAGCCCAGTCAAGATCATATAACACTTTCCTCCCGCATCTTCGTTACTGTCTTGCTTTAAACTCCTCTTTTAAATTATCTCAAGAGCTTCCAGAAAAGCAAAACCATCACTTTCACAAAGCTTCTCAGTAACAACAGGTTGCCATCACCCTTCCGTAGCCCTGCAGAGAATCTGCAAGCACTTCTGGATGACTCGCCAGAGCACCAGGAGCCTGAGCGGAGAGACCCCGGGCCCCCAGCGGTCCCCCCAGCCCTGCCCACACAGGCGGCACCGGGACGAAGCCTCCCCTCTCCTCCCGTTCCCTCTTCTGAGGCTGCTCGTAGGGCTCTGGTGATGCACACACAGGCTGGTCCCACTTGCTCACCCCACACCTCCTCCTTTTAAGATGTGTGCTAGTTCTGCAGAAGCCAACCAGGCTCCAGGGCACTGGGAGAAGTTCAAGGCGCTCACTTCAGGCTTCCACTTCCAAAGCCCTGGCGCCGCATTTCTTCCCGTACTCCCAACGGCCGCTTCCCTACTGCCAGTTTTGTACCAGCTGTTATTCTGCAACAGACCCTGAGCCGGCCCCTTGAGCAGCAGGAAGCCCAGCGTTTGTCTCTGAAGACGTATTTTGGCCCTGGCGTGTGCTACAAGGGAGCGCTGCTCCCCTGCTCACCTGGCCCAGGCCTGGGGGACGCGCGGCTCCTGCCGGTGCGGCCGAGAGGCAGCCCCGTGGCTCAGCGACTGCTCCCGTCCCTTCAGAGGAAGGGGACACACTGGCTGTCTTTACATCTGTGAAAACTGTTCAGACTGCACCGCATGATTGCAAATCACGAAGCTACTCTACAATGTGTAATTTTCATTCACTGTGATTTTAACAGGACAATTGATTTCTAGGGAAGAAGAGAAAATAGGATTTCATCTCATTTCGTGCAAGCAGATATTTACAAGATACAAATCACGAAGACAGCATGGCTACAAATATTAGATTTCAGCGTGCATTAGGCTGGCATTGTTTTAAATTACTTTTCTTCCACTGAAGTTTATCTGAGAAATTTTTTCCTTCGAAATGATCTGTACTGATACCAAACACACATTACGCACATGCAAAGATATTAATTTGAGGGAAAGGAGAGGAAAATCAGCCATTTTACGTTGCTGATGAGACGTTTAGCAAGCGACTGCTGCTCTCCACTTTGGATTCCCTATGACCCCAAGCCCTACAGGGAGCCCACACCACTTGCACTTACAACGACAGCACTTAAAGCAACTTCACACTCATTTGCACAGGCACACACACTGAGCTGGAGCAACTCCCTTCCAGCCAGGTTTCTACAGTCCATCAGCTCTGAGCAGACAACAGAAGCTGGGTGAAGACCAATATCAAAGAGAAAACTCACACACATTTTGTTCCTCCTTCTCTCAATTAGTTTGACAGGTAGGAGCCATGACCCCAGGACAGCCATCCTGTTCTCAGCAGGCCGGGTCCACGCGGCAGAAGCCATCAGGCAGGCAGATGGCTGCAGGGCAGCCTGGCAGAAAAGCTGCTCTCGAGAACATAACGTGAGGATATAACATTGTAAGGCGTAGATTGTAGGAAGACACAACCTGACCGTGCCATACTCCGAGGAAAATGCCAGCACATGCACAAGCTGGAGAAACCTGCTTAGAAGCCGAGATGGCAAAACCCGGGCAGAAGGCACCACGAATGGCTGCAGGAGTGCTACGGCAGCAGCTGACCTTGCCCCATACTTCAATTAAACAGAGACCAAAACATTTCTTTAAAATCCCAAAGATACATTCGTGCATCTTTGGGTGAGAGGAGGGCCTTCCCACACCCCACCCTCGTTGGTAGGCGGGCAGAGGGATGAGTTTTGGCCCTTCTGCCGGAGCTCTGCAGGATGCTGCTCCTCACAGGCCCTCCTCTCACGAGGCCACTTCCCTCTGCCCTCCTCCCGCAGCTTGGCTCTGCCCCGCTGCTGCCCTTGAGCATCTTCCTGCAGGTGAGCCAGCAGCAGGAGGCCGCCCAGTTACAGCCAGCCCACTGTACAGCAAGGCCTGGGGTCTTTCTCAGGAATTTCCCCTTCTCCCAAGCTCCAAAATCCCCGCTCCCTACCTGTAACTCCTACGCAAGCGCTAGGGCTCTGCCCTGGCCCTCCGCTGACGGCCGGGAACCGCAGCCATCGCACGCCTCGACCTGCAGGTGGACGCAAAACCCCGCAGCCTCCTGCCCCGGCCCCTCGCCCACCTTCTGCTGCGCGGTGGGAGCTGTCTCTGCCCCGGCCGGGCACCTTGGTCCGTGTCAGTACTGCCATCCCAGGGGCAGGCGCGCTGCTGGAGTGGGAGCTGAACGCGTACAGAGGGAGGCTCAGCAAACACTTCTGTACGTCTGCACAGTAAGAACCAAATGTCAGGGCACAACTTCTGCCAAGGAACAGCAATGAGGAATTATTTCCTCTACCTATTTTTGTCATTTTGTCTCCTTTCAGTAACCTGGCTTTTTTTTTTCCTCCATTTTTGAATAATTTCCAACAGATGAGCAGAGACAAAAGTAAAGCCAGAGTGACTTCAAAACCAAAGCGAAGTCAAAACTAGTCAAAAAGCTTAAAAGCTTACAGCTAAACTGCCAGGTTTAGCCATATATATACGGCACGCCGTATTATTCATGCTTGTAAATACCACAGGCTAAAAACCAAGTGACCCCCCAGAATCCAAGAAACAACAGTTCTGGTGGCGGTGACCCGGGCACAGCAGCACTCCTGACTCAGGGCGAGCTCGGCCAGCCGGCACCGCAGCGCCCGCACCCGCACAGCACCCCGGGGTGCCGGGGGGAGCCCCCAGCCCCTGCACCGCGCGCCCCGGCCTCCCCAGCACCCTCCTGCGCCCGCAGCGCTGACACCTGTCAGTCAGAAGCCGTTAGCTGCAGACGGTTAAACCTCGAATTGCTTTTCGAGAAAGTCTCGCTGCTGCACATGGGAAAGCAGAGGCTTCTTCATTTAAAAGATTTCCCGGAGGAATCGTTCTGAGATGGGTTTTTGGCCTCCTCGTTTCTCGCCTTTCGGGGGGCAGCGGTTCCGCACACCCCTGCGCTCTCCTGGGGACGCGCCGTGCCGAGCAGCCCGCCCCGTCCCCCGGCACCACCGCACAGCGCCATCCGCCGCAGGAACCGATCCCCTCCGCGCATGACACCAGCCATCGCCTCCACCACCAGGTACAACGGAACGAAATCCCAACTTACGCCGCAGCTTCTGGGGGCGGCGAGAGCTAACACAAACCAATTCCTGACTTTTAATGAATTTCTCACCGCAATACCTGTCGTAATAATGGTGTTAAGTGACTTACTTAAATAATAGAAACAACAAGACCATTGAACACCACCACAGTTTTTAAGCCCCGTGTTCAGAAAAGTAAATTACTGAAATCCCCAACACCTCAGCTGGTGCCCCCGTGTCTGAACCTCGGCTGTACACAACGCCCACGGTGCTTGGCTTGGGATTAGAGTCCATCTTCAGATAATTTGGAAATACAAACCTTGCCCGGAAATCTTCTGCACCCTCTCTATTTTTCAAGGCAAACAGCATAACCCAGAAGACATCCAGCTTCTGAGCCGTTAAAGACTGGTTCCTTGTTCGAAGCCATGGAGACAGGATTCCTCGCGGCCACCATTTCACGTCCTCCTGCTTCTCCAGGGCTCGGATGGTCACAGACAGGAACCACGAGAGGTGCCAATAAAATTTCAGCTCCAGGACCGATCTTGATATATTTAGTTACAGGGTTTTTAAACACCATTTAAAGTATGCTTCCTAACAGCTACATACATCAAGTGTGAAATTAGATTCCGTGCTCTTGCTTTCATTAATTAACTCCCTGAATCTCTTCCAGTAATCACGGACTGTGCAATAGCCGGGGCAGAGCTCCAGCTCTGCGTTTTCCGAGTTAGCTTCTCTTCCTCCAAACAGGAAAGCTGTCCTTACTGACAAAGATTTCTCCCAAGCACCAAACCATACCCGAAGCTACCCTAGCACCGACTTACCTGTTCTTCCATATTAGAAACATGGGCGTGTTCCTTCTGTCCAAACCACTGTCACCAGATGGGAGCATACTTTTCCACCCAGCTCTGCCTGCTTTAAGAGGGGAGGCAACTTCACTATAAAAAAAGGTGGTAGTGCTAGAATTAGTCCAAAAACTCGGACACCTAAGAGTTGGGTGCCCACTCTAATAACGACAACATTTGAGGCAATATGATACCCGATCTCCAACTCTTTGGCCAAAAAAAGACAAACATCCACAACATTTTTCCAGGCAAGTTCTGTCCCAGTCACCCCAGCACGGTGCTGGTGTTCCTTTGCCTTCTAAGTGCCACCGTTACAACTACTGAAGTTCATTTCCATGAACTGCGTTAGGACTCATCTTCGTTTGCGTTTCCATAAGCAGTACAAACTCGCTGCCACATAATAATTAAATTAATTCATGTACTACCCCTCGGGTACGTGTGGCCAGCACCGCGTGTTTGCAGAGGAAATGTACACAACGTTATTGAATCGTTCCATAGCGAGCAGCAGCAGGACAGTTATCTTTATCCTTTTCAAAGTGATTACAGCCTTCTAAAACCAAGCAACCCACTGAATATGATCCTCTGGAAAGCAAACAATATGCTAATACAGAAAAAAAATCAAACATTACCATTCTCCCAGCAAAATCATCTTTGCCTACGGTAAACAGCGTGCACCTGCTAGACATAACAAAAGAGAGGACATTGTGTTTATGCGATACCGCACAGAAAGTCAAACCATTCATTTGCGAAAAGTGAATGAAATCAGGATGCTTATTTTGTGTGATTTACAAAGCCCACAGAATTCTATCATCCTCTGGATTTACCAGGAAAACAAGCCACGTACCAAGTGAAACCAAGCTTTCCTGCTCACTTAAGAATATATAAATATGGTTACCCCCCGATTTGCACAGACGTTTCCTCGGGGGAAGGTGAAGCACAGAAGCGCTTCGTGCTAACAGCCCGATGAACCGATGCCGGCCGGCACAAGACGACGGCACGCCGATGGTCACCTCCGGAGCATCTCACCTCCCAACATGCAGGTGACCGCAGGCACCAGGCAGAGGGGGAGGCGGCGGCCGCTGCAGGGCCCATGCATCCCGCAGCTGATGCCCTGCCCAAACCGCGAGCATCGCTGAGCGACACCGCGGGGCCGCCCCTGGAACCAGAAGCCCTAACCGCTGCCTCGTTCCGCCCGCGTGCCTTACAGCACCAGGACTGAGACAGCCTGTTTCCAGCATTTTGATCACTTACTGATGTTTAAAATAATGCATCTATTAAGACTGATACGCCGCTATCCATAATTTAAATATATCTGAATTCCCTGCTGTAGGCTTTTTAAAGATTATTTCCCCTTAATTCCCACTTATAAAGGGCACACTCAGGACATTACTATTTTACTCTTCAGTAAGACACAAATGAGATGTAACTGATGGCTCAGAGGAGCGGCATTTGAGCCCCTGTTTTTCTAGCAGTGGTTTGTGTGTGCGCGCCTAGGACACGCATCTCAAACTCCGCCGAGCTCATTCCAGGCACCGCTGGCTCTGCTGCCGCACAGAGCGTAACGCGGCACCCTGGGCTGGGAGAAAAGTTAGCGAGAGATTTGCAGCACGTCCCTCAATCCGACAACGTCTTGCCTGCTGAACTGCCACACAGAGGGACTTCCCCACCCAAGGACCATGACGCTGGGCACTGGGCGGATGGCTTTTGGGGTTATCCATGGGCAGCTGGGGACAGAGGCTCCCGTGCCACCCCACTGGAACACAGGCACCAGTGGGAAGCCGGCCCCTGGGCACCTCGGGGCTGGGGCACAGGAACAGCCCCCGGGCTTTACCCTCCTTCATGAGACGTCTCCAGGGCCTCTGCCGATCTCCTTCTGCTTGCCCAGCCAACGAGGCCACGCTGATGGAAGGCCTCCATCTATCTTTATTCTCCCTCTGAAACCAGCCTGGCCCTCTTTCAAGGAGCAGCCAGACCGCACACCCCTTCCCGCTTCCTGCCAGGAAAGGAAGCTGTAAGCCTGCGTCTGCCCCAGATGTACGCGGGGGGAAGGTGGCAAGGCAGGGGCTGCGCGCTGCAGGGCTGCCTCCTGCCCCGGGACGGGGAACGGCTCACAGGGCAGCGCTCCCGCTCCGTCCTGGGCATCGCATCCCGCTCGCTTCCTTGCTCACAACTGCTGCTGGGCGGCACGATCCCACGTGCTGCAGAGGGAGACATCAGCGCCGTGCCCCCCTGCTGCCCCCTTGCTCCCCCTGCGCTGCCAATCCCTAACCTCGGCACCGGGGAGGCCCCTTAGGCAGTGGCTACTCTTCAGCGGATCCCTCTCGGGTGATGCCGCTCGCTGCTCATTAATACATTCACATCTGCACAACTTTTATGATCTATTTCCAGTCTTATGAAAACCAACTCCAGCATAAAATTTCAATCTTGTAGTTTAATAGGATGTAATTCTGAAAGAATACAGCGAGTTACGCGGTATCAAACCTCTGGAACTTCAGCTTTCTGTCTGTCGGAGCGAAGCAATTATTTCTGCATGAACTAACCTTTTGTATTTTGGAGAAAAGTATTTTGGAGAAAAATCTTCAAATACTTATTTCTAGGAGGATTTGAGTTATAAATTAGTTTGGGAATTTCAAAATCAGTAACACAGGAACCAGGAATGTGATTCCATCATTTCCCCATTTCTTACACACTTGTGCAATGAGGGTGTTTGAGCCAAGGTTTAGAATGTTTAGAATGACTGGCTTTTGAGATTAGTGTGGAAGTTGACACGATGCAGTGTGTGGCAGGAATTTTTTTCATTTCTGGAAAGCACAGAGGTCTGGTTAAACCACTGCCTGCTCCTCTAGCTGTTCTACAGACCAGTAACAAGACAGGCGGCCTCTCTCCTGTGTGCTGTTTGCTGCCAGCTCATCGGCAAACATCAGCGCAGCTCCTGGGGAGCCCTCGGCTGAGCAGCTCTCATCTCAGCACCTTATCCCAGCTTTTCGGGGCTGACTGACACGACGGCATCTGCCCTCACTTCACATCGCTCCGCAGGGTCGGGGTCCAGCAGAGCTGCCGCTGCAGACGCAGCCTCCCCAGCGCTGGCGATGGATTTTGCAATTCAAACCAAGCCCTTTATCCAAATAATCCCTGTTTGGCTTCTGTGCGGGGTGAGCGTTCAGCGCGGTGCCAGCAGCAGCCCTTCCCCAGCGGGGCCGCCAGAACTCCTGCCTTGTTTGCAGAAACATTATCAACTCACTCCGAATGCGATCAACAGAACTAAATTTGCAATAAAATCAATGAAATTCTATTTAGCTACTCTAGGGAAGCACCTATGGCACGCTTAAGAGCATGGAATTTAATTAATTTTCCTTATTTATATTCTGGCCAACAAGCCAAGATTCATTTTACCTCGTTAAATGTATTTACACATATATTGGGGCCAGACTGAGAAACACAAGTCAACCAGAGAACATCCACTGGGCTCCACTTCCGCTAAAGCAGCCGTGGAAATCGCTGGGCATTTCTTTCCCACCATCTAAGAGGCAGAACGGGCAGAGCTGTTTGACTGGATAGAAGAAAAAGTTTTCTATATAATGACTATTACAAAAATCCCACTTCCCATGCAGCATGCGGCGGTCAGGAGAGGGGCAGGAGCCCCTTCCCTGGTGCTCAGATCAGAGCTGCCCGGGCCTTCAGCTCTGCTCCCAGCTGCTGAGGGACGAGAGCACGTTAGTGCCATGGCCCCCCGACCCTTATATGTACACCTGGTTTTCTTCAGAACAAACCTCCAAGGAGGTATGTCTCTATTACGTTTAATTTCCAAGATTAAGTGTAATAGCATTCTGAAATGATCCGAGGCACGCTTCTGTGGCATGGAATTTACTCGGCAAGTTCACAATTACACCAGCCAAACTGTTTAGGAGAAAACACACAGGATAGCGGCCTTTCTAGAGCACGTGGCATTGCAGTGAGTGCTGTGGAATTATTCCTTTGTCTCACACGCTATAATGAGCATTTTCTACAATATGGAACAAAACTCTGCAGATTCTGAAGAACAGCTCCAGGAAGCGATCCATCCCCAGAAGCCCCAGGATGCCCTCCTTCCCCCATCCCATGCTGTTCCTGCACCAGGTTTACTCAACAGCCAGACCGGGCTCAGTACCACAGATTCAGATTAAATGTTAAGAGCATGCAGGGTCAAATCCCCACCACAGCTTCCTTCTACGATGTCAAAATAAACCAACAAAATTGGCTGCAAAAACTGTGAAAACCAATAATAAAGAAAAAAAGCCAGCTTCTCTCTTCTCACTGATCAGTTAAAATTCTCTCTAGTGAAAGAGAAATACACAGGAAGCAATATCATTCCTGAGCATCTCTCCGTCCTTTATATGGACCTTAGCAAAATGCGCTCCTTCGCTGTGTTCTGAGATCCCCCAGCGTCGGGCGAGCACCAGCAAGCGGCTCGGAGGGGACGTGAGATGGCTTCGCGTCACCACACCGTGAGTTATTCTGCATTGCAGCAACATCGCATCCTAACTTTATTAAGCCCTGAAAATGCATGCGAAGTTCCAAATGGTTTAATTGCATAAATAAATTTAAGGAAACAACACCAGCAGTCACCAAAACAATTTGTTCCTTCAGCTGATTTAAGCCTCACGAACAGGAACAGTAATTCTTGTGCGCGCACCTCCTCCTGAGGGGGGCAACGTAACGACTCTCTCTTCTCCAAACCATTCCATTATCCTTGCAAGGCCTATTTCCTCATTTCAGTCAATTTGGTTTTTTCCTCCTAAGACTTCTGCTACTCCGACAATATATGGAGTTCAGATACGAGACTGCTCTAAGCAACAGAAACTAAACGTTCGTCTGCAGTGGGGAAAAAAACGTGAAGCAGGAAGATCCTTTACGGAAAGGTCTCCCGTGGTGAAAAAAGATGCCTCGTGCTGCTAACGAGGAGGAGCTGAACAGACTTACGCAGGCGCTGAAGTGTTAGAGCAGGGGTACAGACCGCAGACATCGACACCTGACCCACAGCGGTGACGGGGGCAGCTCAGCACCTCGGGAGGAGATGGGAGGCGGAAGAGCCAGGTGGGAGGCAGAAGAGCCAAGCCCTTTTCTCAGTGGAAAAGGAGACCGCAGCCTGCAGGGACCGCCACGCAACGGGGAGCAGCCCCAGGGAAGGCTGGCATCCCCATCCAGCCAAGCCAGGACTTCAAAACTCCTGAGGCAGACATGAGGACAGCGTGAGGCTGGCGAAACGATCACAGGGCACAAGGAGAACGCCAAGCTCCGAGCCTGCAGCCCGCTGCACGCCTGCCGTGGCGAGGTGGGCGGCAGCCCCGGGGCGCAGCACAGTGCAGGGAGCAGCGAGAAACACAGCCACTTCGGGCACGGCTTCCTCACGTGCCTCCTCCTTCCTCCGGGAGCAAGCGCTGTATTAGCGCTAATCTCCAGTATCAGCAGCGATAACCGCCTAGGTCTGCAACTTATTTGTCTCTTGAATGGGGAACGAAACACCCCGCAGGTATTTCGGCAGAGTAAATGTTATTGCTAACAGGTGAAATCGGATTTAAACTCCCTCTACAGCAGCGTACTAGCATTGTTCAAAGGGGGAAAAAAAAAACTACTACTTGTTTTAACAAGTAGTTAAACAGAGTAAATTAAGTCCGACTTTTATGACATTTACCAAGCAAACAGTTGGGCATGAATGGAAGGATTTGGGTTGTTTGCCTTTTCTAACTAGGACATGAAATATTTAATTACGTTTTTGCTATTGTCAATATCCTGAGAGCACACTCGAGACGCTGAACCCATTCCGTCCGGTTCCCACAGCAGCAGAGAGCCGCTTACAGGAACAGGGCGCAACCCGAGCAGGACAGACGTGTACCCGACGCCCCCGGGCGCAGGGTTCCCGCGAGACGGACGGAGCCCCGCAGCAGTACGGCCCCTGCGCAGAGTGCTTCTGTCACAGCAGGGCACCCTGCCTTCTACCTGCACTTGGTCACGTCAACACGATTCCAGCAGAAGGAGGTTACAGGTGCACTTCCATACGGGTAACTGACGTGCTCAGACTCCACCATAACGCCTCGGAAATCCCCAGCTATCTGTACAGGCTAACGGAACCGTGATCCAGAAAGCCAGTTCAGATCCGTCCATCCACTTACTTGCATCAATAAGTGTCCCTGACTGACTTCATTTTTCAATGGGGATGCTGCGGGAAACCGCAGTATGAAGAAGTTCTGCCTGACACCTCCCTGCAGCGCCTTTCCATGCGACATTTGCCTCTGTAGCCCCTCCGTACCAGCCACGCTGTGCTGGGCCACCAAAAACAACAGGCTGAATTTCCACACAAAGAATCACCGTCAGGACGATCACCTGGGCACTTCGGTTTTCAGCAGAGATTTGCTGTCCAGCAGTAGGAGAAAATTGGTATTTAAATGTGATCTCTGGCATGATTCTAGCTCAGAAAACCGCTGTACGTGCATGCCTTCCTTCGCGTGTGCCAACACAGATATAAAACTGAGAAATAATTTTATGCTGAATATTAGGTCGAGTAGGAAGTTATCACTTTAATAACTATAAACATTCATTTGCTTGCTTCGTTACACGGCATTAAAGCTGGGCAGATCGTTTACAATGAGCTTGTTAGAACTACTCAGTATTCAGAGTCGAGCTTGTTTTTACTGCTAGACACACAGGACACCCAGAAATGAGGCGGGGAAAAAAGCTTCCCAAGGATGTTAATGCCAAAATTTTGTTGGGAATATTTGGAATTGCTCATGATTTTCCATAAATGTTACTTCTTGCTCACCTGCAATCTATGAATTCCAGGAATGTATGGGCTAGACACTCACGACTAACAAATGCAGAAGGAAAACTACCACTGAGTGAATTATCTTAGCGATCTGAAAGGCTTACTAGGGAAAAACAAGGAGAGCCACCACCAAAGCCCAGCAGAGCTCACCTAGACCAGCAGAGCCCAGAGAATCCGTCTGAATGCCAGACGTGTACAAGTTTGTTTGGTTTTTTTGTTGTTTTTTTAAATTCATGATTTTATACTTGCAACAGAGGCTGGATAAAGCCCCCGAGCAGTGGAACACCAACTGCTGCGGTCCAACACCAGCTCAGCTCTCAGCTCACTGCCACGTGGCTCTGCTCGCCCAGCAGAGGCTCTGGGTAGCTTCAAGGCACCAGAGAGGGCTAAGCTTACTCCTTAATTAACACCCTGACAAACCGACTGTTACGGACAAGCATTACCTAGCCCCCCGCATCCAATCTCACTGAGGAGGAGGCAGCAGGACGTGAGGATGGCACAGCCGTAACCACGCCGCCTCTCCCCCAGCACCCGCTGGGACCTCAGCGCTCTGCATAGCCAGCACCTCTCTGCTGTGAAGAGAAGCTGTTTTTCCCCCCCAAAACGCCATAAAAGTAACTGAGTAATTGTTGTTATGAAAATGCGTTTTGTATCAGCAGAATTTGCTAACGAAGCAAGCTGACAGACACATGAAAGAGCATGTAGAAACACTCTGGCACCAAGAGGTGTTTTGAACATATAATGACGCTTGGCCGTTAAGTTACTGATAGGAAAAATACTTAGTCACTTCCCAGCTGTTCTGTGGCAGGGTAAAACATTAAATTTAAACCATTAAATAATTCTGAAAGGAAGAGAACAGGTGGCAAATGGCTTCTATGGCAGATGGTGCCTTTTTTAATATTTGTACTCACTGCTAATTTAGAGAGTCCATAACCACACACTCCTACCTTACCTTTCCCATTTGAATAATTAAGAAATTGTACGTGAAAAAACAAATACCCCAGCTCCTAATACAGTAGCCATAAAAAAGGCATTAGAGATCGCCAGATATTCTATACCTGAAGTGCCACAAAACTTTAAATCTGGAAGTTTATCGGGTTTTGGTTTGGTTTGATGGCGGTAGTTTTTTTGTTTGTTTGTTTTAAGAGAGTCCTCTTCAAAGGCTTGGCTTGATACTGCTGGAAAATTAAGTTCTCTCTTTACCAGCAGAGCAAATAAGCACGAAGACACAGCACAGATCGCTGTGTAGCTGCATCTCCACAAGCTCCTGTTTAGTCTTTATGTTAGATCTGGCACAAAACCCAAGCTAACAGCAAGGATGACATTAAATGGAACATTTTGCCTGGCACATGTAGGAGCAGAACCACCAACAGATGAAAAAGGAAAAAAGGAAGAAATAACCTAAAACGGAGCTCCAACAGCATTTCTGGACCTTTCTCAGTTTTATCTGATTGATCTTAAAACACTTCCCCTACGCTCAGCAGAACCGAGCAGCTCACAAAGCTGTGCTCAGACACTTCTCGCTACACCGCGCTACCAAGCGGCTCCATCCTCAGCTACCCGAGTTTTATCCCGTTGAACACAAAGCCAACCGAGACGTCCCTGCTGCACTGGACCCACGGGCATCCGGAGGAGAAGCAAAGAGCAAGGGGCTTGGCTGAGCCGGGGCCACCCCGGCAGCACCAGCATTTAGTTGGCGACCTCGCTCTTAGCCTAACGCGGGACATCGGCCACCGGCGGGCTCTGCTGCAGCTCCCTTTTACCAAAAAGGCTTCAGGCTTAGCAGTGCTTAAAGGAAGCAAAGCAGTAGTTTCATCACTACAGGAGTCCCTACCGATTACAGCTTCAGCTGCTTTCAGGAGCCAGTCCAGGCACAACCTTCCGGATATTCCTCGTTGGAGCGCAGCCAAGTCATATTTTGCCAGTACTCTCTACAGAGCCGTGCGGTACCTTCCATAGGCTGTTTCTTCTTCCCAGCCTGAAAGCAGGAACTCTGCCCTGGCCAAGTCACCCGAGGGGCTGCCAAGGGCAGGCTGCAGCGGAGTGTATGGGAGACGGGACTGGCCCTAAGGGGCCACAGGGCTTATCTGGATGGGTTTGAGATCAGCAGTTTTAAGACAGGAATAGCCAACGAGGAGAAATCCTGGAAATCGAGTCTGATGGACATCAGTTTTCGCCTGCAAAAATTTCGGGTATCACATTGCCACAGAAACCTACCGAGCCACTGTCTGGGACAAAGTTCTGTGACTTTCCCGAGGTACCTCCACGCCATATATATATATTTATAATTAATGTTTTTAAAAAAGGAGAGAGGAACGCCCAAACGAGAAGCGCCAGAAGCAGCACCACCAGCCCTTGGGGCCGAGTACTTTGTGTTCCCCCAGCCCGCAGCGATGCGCTCCCCAGAAGCTCCAAAAGCCTTCCTCGGGGAGGCCGGCGCGGCGCAGCGCAGCACCGGGACGCCCCCAGCACCCCGTTACCGACCGACCCCCACCTGCGGGGCCGGCGGAGAGCAGCGCCGCTCAGGGGTACTGCGCCGCTGGGAGGCACGTTAGAAAACCTCCCTAGAAACAGATATTCAGTCAATTATAGGCTTATTGATTGAACAAACTGCTGTGACCGGAAATACGATACTACACGCGGTGGTGTAACACCTATCTCCGGAATAATCAATTAACGGCGGATAACCAAGCGCGCCGTTCAGCCTCAGACACCAAGATACCTGTAGATTTAACGTGGAAATAATTTAATCTTCCGCTTTGTTCCTT
Source organism: Cygnus olor (assembly GCF_009769625.2). Classification (NCBI taxonomy): domain Eukaryota; kingdom Metazoa; phylum Chordata; class Aves; order Anseriformes; family Anatidae; genus Cygnus; species Cygnus olor. The sequence goes on from NC_049175.1 coordinate 37,336,596, forward strand.
AAGTTCATTCATACCGCAAGAACATTGCCTCACAAACTTTAGACGAGGAGAACGCGGGAAGTTCATTAATTACCACGTTACTTTATAAACCATACATGAAACAAGAAAAATGCAGCTGCCCCAGGGCCCGCCGATTATGTGCTCTCAAAGATTTATTTTTCTGGGAGAACTGTAAGTCATCCTTAATAAACGTCAGCACACTGATGGTTTTAACTGAAAGGCAGACAGGGTTACAAAGTACGCTATGCACTTGGGATTATCTGTAAATTAAATTACTCTTTCTTGAGGCCTTCCCGGTCATTAACTTACGTGGCAACGGAGACATTTACTTTGGACAGCAGATAGCTGCCTTTGACCAGCTGACCATTTTTGTCCTGAAAGTTAAATCCAACTGCACCATCTCGCCTGCTGGGTATTTCAGAGGAGATCACAGGCAGTCCTCTGGCAGCTGCAGTACGCGCAGCAGAGCTTATTTCTAACATTTCTGCAAAGCTTTTAGCCAGCACGTCTTTTTGCCTTTTCACTCATGCCTATCCAAACTCTGATTCATTCATTAGCATTTATGAACACACACACACTCGTATTTATTTACTTAATCAGGTCGCTACGTCTGTATTTGCGGACCTGGTCAGCCGACGCTGCCCCATCCTCAGAGCCATCCCGGCCCCAAGGCCAGACGTCAATCCCTCGTGCTACCACCTAGCCCACAACGCGCCGAACTCGGCAGAAGTTCAGGAAGCTTTTCATCAAGCTCATGTTGACAAAGATAATTTAAAATGAACACCTTAGAGTCCTCTTTACTGCAAGCACAATAAAAAGGAATTTCATAAAAATGTTTTATGTAAGCCTTTGCAAAGGAAATAGCCATCCCTCCAGAGATGATGATTAATAGAGAAAAATGGTTAGCTGAATCTCCGGTTTATTTTGGATGTACTGGGCATTTCCAAGCTTTCCTTTCTAAAAAGCTACTATATATTCTGTAGGAGAAAACACCCAGAAGTGTGTGGTTTACTGTGAAAGACTGATAATAGGATGACTGCTCAGGCACTCAAAGCATGATAGTTGATAGCCTATCACACACTCATTCGAAAGGAAAGCAACAATTATCATGGCCTGACATGTTTATCATTGCAGAGCTGAGCCAGTTATCTGAACAGCATAGCTCCATGATATTATAATATTCTATCATGCCTAATACAATTCATGCAGGGCTCGCTACTGCAGCTGTAAATCAGAAGTCCTGTGACTGCTTCTTCCAAGAGTGCCTGAGCATCTCACTTTGCGGAAGAATACATCTAGCATCTGAATTTGTTTTTCGGTATGGAAAAAGAACGATTTTCTTCCCCTCTGGATTCTCCTCCGAGATGCTCGCTTACAAAGAGGCAAAATAATCTCTGTGGGTCAAATAACGCTCAGTGGGAAGTGCCACCAACTCTGCCAACCACCTGCCCTAGCGAGGGACCCAGCTGCCTGGCTTCCCTGTCCCCAATTCTAAGCCACTGGCCCCGCTACCCAGCGTTGGAGCAGCCAGGTGACAGTGTGCTCACCTGGACAACGACTGAAATCTTTCTGCATGTCCTGCAGCTCACCCAGGGACAGGGATTCGTGCAGTTACTGCCTTGTTCATGAATGAGATCTGCCTCTTCCTCCTCCTGCTCCCGCGACGGGCCTGCTTTGGAGTAGCCTGCCTCGTCCTCTTCTTCCTCCTTCCCCTTCTTAGTCAAGTTTCTTCCTTTAAGAGACCTGCCTTTCACATCCGTTGCTTCTCCTTGAAGACAGGGACGACTGACACCAGCACGGGTTGGCCCTGGTTCAGCTGCGGGGCCTGAACCAGAGGTCCAGGCCCAGAGGCATTTGCTTCCTCTGGAAGGAGCCAAACAGTACTGAGAGCATCTGATGGGCACAGCCAGACCCCAGCACAGCACAGCACAGCGAGCTGTACATCTCCGGCACTGCCAAGATCGGGCCATACCTTTCTAAAACATTCTATCATCTTTTTAGGACTCCGCATTTGTTCAGGGCTGAATTCCAGAACCACCGGAGGTGACAATCCTGATAAATACCTGCCCACGTCCTCCCACACACCTTGCCACCCGCAGCCGTCCTGCCTCAGGGCAGATCTCCGGGCGGTATTCTTAAATAGTTGGTTAACCTTACACAAAGCTGGAAACGCATGCGGGAGGCATAGCAACAGGACCGTGCTAGTCTGAGCAACCCACAAATATTAAAATCTGGTCAGATCCCTTGTTATCCCAACCCTTCGTGCCCCACACCGGGCACCAAAAGGGCTGTTGTGGTTTAACCCGAAGGCAGCTCAGCGCCACACAGCCACTCGCTCGCACCCCCGCAGTGATGGGGAGGGAACCAGGAAACAGGTACACCTCAATGGGTCGGGATAAAAACACTTCAATAGGACAGAAAAGGAAGAGAAACAGATACGTAACATCTACCCAAACCAAGTGATGCACAAAGCAATGGCTCACCACCCACCAGTCGGTGCCCAGGCAGACCCAGCAGCGGCAGCTCCCAGACAGCCACCCCATGCGCCTTGTCCCACACGACACCACGCGGCAGGGAACCCCCCTTTGGGCCAGTCAAACCAGGACAATATTCTGATGAGAGTACAGCCCTTTCTCCACGTCTGAACGGCTTTATTCCTACGGGAACGTTTGCTCCTCAGACTCCCTGAAGATAAATACGCTGCTGTACTTCCTCGGCAGTCATTTATCTGTGCGGTTCTAATGACTGCTCAACAGGAACAATAATTACTGAGATACATTTTTCATACGAAGATTTCATCTGAACAGCTAATATCATAACTGCAAATTTTCCGCAAAATTTTAATCTCGCTGTATTTTGCTGTGTTACACTTCAAGTATCAAAAAGATGCGAAATACACCAAAAATAAGATTTTAAACTTAACTGATATACTGCATTTCAAACATATATACTTAAGCATTCAAAGCACAAATAGTTCCAAAAATTATCCCAAAGACTTAAATCAGACAGCTTTCCATAGCGAGTGAGGGATGCCACAGTATCTCCCTGGGTATCACGTTCAGAAAGTCGTTACAAGTTGTCACGGTAAGAGAACAGGAGCTTTTCCAGTAAGCACCACATCCAAACCTATCATGAAAAGTAGAAGACCAAGGCTCCATTCCTCCAGTATAGTTTATAAACAGCCAAACTACCTACTTGTCTGCAATATTATTGTACATCTACAATTCATGGCGGCCTGCAGCTCCCTCCCGAGGGGAGCGGAGGGGCAGGCGCTGAGCTCTGCTCTCTGGGGACAGCGACAGCACCCGAGGGGACGGCATGGAGCTGGGACAGGCGAGGCTCAGGCTGGTGTTAGGGAAAGGTTCTGCACCCAGAGGTGGTCGGGCACTGGGACAGGCTCCCAGGGCAGCAGTCAGAGCCCTGAGCCTGCTGGAGTTCAAGGAGCATTTGGGACAACGTTCTCAGACATAGGGTTTGGTTTCTGGGGAGACCTGCATGAAACCAGGAATTAGACTCGACAGTCCCAGTGGGTCACTTCAGCTTGGGATATTCTGTGATTCTATTTCCAGCAGATACCTTTCAACTGCCAACACCACAACCTGAGGATCTGCTGCAAAGGCTGAGTGACACTAAGAGCGTGTTTTCTTACTAAGGTGACAGAGGATGCAACTCAGTTCACATAGTACCCGTAAATGTCACAGCGTATCTAAAAACTACTAATGCATACAGAGTTTTGAACTTACTTTTAACACACTTTCAGAAAGCACCTCTGAACGGTACCAGAAAAAATAACTTTAATTCCAGAAAAACACCTGTACACCACCTGTATCCACTAAATATTTACCAGAGCACGCTGACAGCAAGACCCATACACAGAAGCCTCTCTCTGTTGCAAAGTATAATAAGGTGCTTCTTAATGCCACCAAGAAAAGCCTTACCTGGAAAAGGTGAAGTCAACACTGGAATTTTGATAGGCGAGAAGGTCAGCACATGGCAGGGTTGGATGCTCGGAGGCGAAGGTCCTTGAGGGGCTTCAGACTCCACCGACATCATCGCCGCAGTGGCTGCTGCGGCCAACGCAAGGGTTTGATTGCTGCTGACCGGTTTAAGGCTATTCTGGCAACCACCTGTGGAAGAATGAGATACAACATTTTATTTTTAATTGGAAACCGGTGGATTCATGTCAGAATGTTTTCAGCATTTTGAATTTTAACACAAGTTGGCAAAGCTACGTGGAACGTTCTCCACCTGGCTTCCACTACGCGAGTCCACCTTCATGAGATGCTAGATTCTGAAAATACTTTACCACTGCTTTTTAAACCTTTGAATTTTCTGCAAAAAGCACACGTAATGGCACCATTTAAATATAAGTTTTATTTTATACAATGCCTTGTCCAAGGCTACGGGACTCGTGCAGCATCACAGGCACCAGAGCCCTTGCCCACCTCACTGCCATTATTCTAAAAGTCCGAGCCTGCGGTTAGTGCATTTTTAGATATTTAAACCCCATGCACGTGAACGCACCACCATAACCTGGAGGGACAAAGCAAAGTAATATTGGGTGATACATAAGCTGTGCAGTTATTAAATTTAAATGAAAAAATCAATAATAAATGAAGTCAACAGGTTGAACATATCGACCAGTATTTACTCCATCTGCCACGGCTTCACAACTATTCACAAACAGCCGTATTCTGACTTCTCCTAAATATAAGCCGTCTGATTCCAAATCTGAATCTTTGTGTTGCCTGTTATATTCGACATCCAAGGTCAGTGTCACCTACTGGACCGTTGTCCTGTTAGGTGCCAGCAAATACCTGAGTTCTGCAAGTTTTATTTAATAGTAACATTCGTCTTGAAAACATGCCATGCAGAAAATTCTAATCATCTTACAGAGGAACTCTGAAGTTGTCCACCAAACGTAGGCTTAAATTCACTTTTGACTATGCAAGATTTACCTTAAAGTCTTACAAGCTTAAGGGGTAGACCTTTAGAGCTCAATCTTGTCTAAGTATGCTAAATAAACAAGAAAATGAGTAGTAAAAAGTCTTAAGGAAAAAAACTAATTTGACAAACACCAGCTGTTACTCCCTCTATACTGAGCTATGCATTCAAAAATTAAGCAATCATTAGCTTATTATGTTATTTAGCAAATGTTTGCAGTTCACGTGGAAATCCTTCAGGCAGTAAGAGCCAACTGTAGCTCTGCAAAAAAAAAATTCACTGTTTGCTCAGACACATCACAGCAGGCATTTCCTACATTTCTCAGATTTTTTGTACCTCCGCCTGGCCCCAGAGCACCCGCTGCCCGCCAGGCACGGGCCCAGGGCCCGGCAGAAGGTGCGAAGGCAGCTCAGCATCGTGCCTCGGGCCAGGGGGCGCTGCCCCGGTCAGCAGGGGTGGACATACCCCCAGCAAGCCCCCCCACAGCCACAGCCCAGCTCTGAAGCCCAGACACCTCACCCAGGGTTTTAGATCCATCTCTGCATTCGCGCACCTGGAACTTTGTGCATTTTAGCTGCCAAGTGCTGTTTTGCTCTCAGTTAGCACTGGGGGAGAAAAGTGGGTCAGTGCTTTGGAAGGAACATGTTTTGGTTACAGCTAATTGGGGCTCTTGAGGTTATTTATTGTGCTAACTTTTGGCAGCTTTGCTTCTAACTCTTTGTAATAATTATTGCCAACAAAATAAGCTCTCTCTTAGCAAAACAGAAGTCAATGTTTTCAGCAAACACCACAGAAAAATTCCATTATCTCTACTGCATTTGTCAATTCCAAGCAGAACCCATTTAAAATACCTGCACACGCACTAATACGACAGGCATGCAGGCAAAAATAAACACACTAACAAATAATATTAAAGGTTTAATCATTCAACCATCGATAGATGAAAAATAGATTATTCTGCCAAAGTCACAATGGAAATATCAAAAATATCAGTGTCCAACTACTGCAGCCATTTTACCAGTTTTCACGTTTATTCACCTGAGAACTAACACAGCTCTGCGGTTAGGTTAAACACCTCGCCCCCAAGAAATCACACTCCCTGCTAATTCCAGCCAGCCTCAGGTGGGAAGAAAGAAATCAACAAAACGTCTTCTGTAACTCTTATGAAAATTAACGTTGCATGGAAAAATTACTTTCCTACTGGCTTCCTACAGGGTACACAAGCAGAAAAGTTGTTTACTTCTCAATTGATTCTTATTTTGGAGAAGATGCAAATGCCCCAAAAGCCCAGGAAAGCAGCAAAATAACCGAAGTCTTCGCTGCTTGGACAGCCGAAGTCTTCTATGAGCACAGACGAGTAAAACTCTTGAAGCAGTAGAGTTAGCAGGGCGTCCTTATTAAAGTTTCATCAATTCCGTTATTAAAGTTTCATGAGTCAGCCGAAAGAGAAGTTTCGGTGATTTCCCTGCCTTTGATGAGGTTCTCTCTCCTACTAAATAACTCCATCAAGCAAGGACTACCCCTGTAATTGTTAATACCTGAGAGTGTATCACCAGCAGGGTGCCTGGGGGTCATCAAGCCCATCTCTTCCTTTGCAGTCAACTGAGCAACCCATCTCAGCAATTTATCAGGCTCAAAAATAAAATATGATTTCCAAAGCAAACTCCTACTGGAACCTGGCCCAGGACATGACTTCAGAGATCGAGGTTTTCTTCTGCATTCGGCATAGCTGGAGAGAAGCAGCTCTTCTCAGAAACAAATCTGATTTTGCTGGAAGTATTTCCAAAAAGTTCTGGGAAGGGCTTCTTAGAATCACACTTAATGACTTCATTTACTTGAATTTCAAGAGTCAAATGCCTTGCAAGTAGTAGTAAAATACCATCACCAATACACACTTGAGGGGAAAAAAATAGCAATGGTTGTTTCTCCAAATCTGTTTTTGCCAAGGCATGCTGCATTCTGGGCAGTAAGATAAAGACACCCACTTTGCTATTCTTCCCCAGACTGCCATCTCTGCTCCCCTCCAGCAAGCAGATTAGGGGAGACATCTGAGGTTTTTATGTGACGCTACTGAAGAGCGGAGAGCAGCTGAAGAAGCAGTGAAGAGATTATTCAGAGACAATTAAGCGAAGGCGGTGAAATGCAGTGAAGGCAATGGAATAGGGCAGCAAGCCCAGCACAGTGAATGATGGGTGATCTCCAAATGTCTACCTGCTAACATCTGTGTGGAATAGGGTCTACAGGCACAGGAGAGGAGCTGTATCTGTTGTACCTTCTCTTTTATTCGAGCATAGCGTCACCCGCCTAAGTTTCTTATCGTACCCAGTTCCTTGTTGCTGATCTGGAAGACCTATTTTCACGTGGTAGACCTGGGCCAGTCGGCTACAGACATACAGGGACTGTAGGACAGCGGGTCTGGGCCACGCCGCAGCACCCGGCGGGATGGAAGGGCACAGCAAAACCCAGCTTTGGGCTATCAATATGGTACAACACAGGAAAAACTGAAACAAGATTTTCCGCCTTGAAGGAAAAAAATAATTTAACAAGACAAAAGTAAGTACTACTAACACTTGTGAGATATGAAGATTCACTCCTCTAAAAAAGGGTAATTTAATTCAAGACCTTCTCTCTCAGAAAAAACACACATATATATGCATGTGTTGTGCAACTTTACTGTACATGTAATTTAATACATTTGAAATTACACTTGGCTATATAGTCCTTCAGTCTGTTTCTTCAGTTCTGCCTACAGGAGGACATCTTTACCCAAAAAAGATGCGCATCTCCCCAAAGACCTGAATTAAAGAAATAAAAGAGGAGGAAAAAAATCAAACAGGTTAAAGACCTTTTTGAACTTTTTGGCTGCCATTGAGGAAAGAAAAATACATGAATGTATTTCCTTTTCACTTCTTTTAAAGACCCACTCAAATGCCTTCCCCCACCCCCCCCTTCAGTCCATTAGCTACTGCAAGTACCAACAAAGGCTCTGTAAGAGCTCTGGGGCTTTAGGAGGACCTCCTGCTGGTGAGGACAACTGGCCACTAACTCAAACACTGACCTTGCTGCCTCTTCTTTTCCACGTGAAAGAACTGAAAGACAATTCTGACACAAATGGAGTTCCACATAACATGTTGAAGTATCTCTATCCACGTATGCGGTTACCGAACGTATGGAACCACACAATACTCAATTTATATCACAGCTTTCCAATCGCCACAATTTCAGCCCTATGCAAATGAACTTTGGTAGTTTATGAAAAGAACACAAGGACTCAATACTAGCAGAAAAACACTGTCAAGTATTGAGTAGCATCCTAAGGGATTTGTAATACTTTCCATGTACAAAGTAATAAGTACTTTGAAGGCTGTCAACAGACATGCATGTTACAAGAGCTGTATGAAATGAAACACCAATTAAATATCGGTTGGTTACATACCTTTGCCTGAGAGTCAGTGAAGTTAGTAACAGCGAGCTCTTAATCCTCACCCGCAGAGGGACATACATCATTTCTACTTCTTTTTAAACCAAATATTTTTTACTTTACTCATAAAACTAATCATCACTAAACAGCCTGACTGCCGTTACCCGTTTCTTTCGAGGCTCAAGCTACTTTCCTCCTCCCAGCCCCGGCCACAGGCACCCCGCTGTTCTTTGGGCACCAGCACCACTGCACCATCCATCTGTTACCGAATTTGCTGCGCCTACGTACAGCACAATCCCAGCTACTATATAAAAAAATTAAGAAGTCGATCATTTGTGATTACAAAGACACTTCAGAAACGTTCACTGAATTTCAGCTGATGCTGCCTAAACCAGCTGAAGGCTAGAAGGGGGATTTTTGCACAACAATACAACACAACCAGATGAATCCTCAGGTCTAGTCCACTGGCTGGGGACCCATTCCGCAGCGTAGGGTTGCCACTTACCGCTCCAACCTGGAGTCAATAAGTTTTGACAAGCAGTACAGCTGTCACAGAAAGCTCCCTGAGGAGCTCTTGCTGGCAGCCAGGTGGGGAGCAGGGAGGAAGTGCTGGCGTGCAGCTCCGCACCCCAGCGTGCTCCGTTGGCATTAGCAGAGCAGCATGGGGAGACGGGTGCCCCCGACCCGCGGGGCGCAGGGGGGTGCCTGGGTCACTTCGCTTCGTGCAACAGCTGTCAGAAAACACTTAGCACTTCCTCTGAAGACGTGTGAAAAAACAACTCCAGAAGAAAGAACAAAGCATTTCAAGTGCGAATTATTGTTTACTATCCCTTATTCCCTTTCCCTTCATCTGTAGAGTCTTTAAGAGAAAAAAAAAAAAGAGATGATGAAGTCTGAGATGACAGCTCTTTAATAGACTTATTAGACTATTATCAGTATTAAAACTGACAACAACTGTCTTTTGATATGGAAAAAAAGAACATAGTTCAAATGAGTTAAAGTGGTTGTCACTGTCCAATCCTCCCTCCTGGAGGACAAGCCATAGAACAGGGGGGAACAGGATAAGGAAAGGTGCGCAGGGGCACACGGCTTCTGCCTCAGACCTCAGACCTCATCCCCAGCTGGGGCTCTGCTGCTCCAGGCAGGGGCACAGCATTCACCTCACCAGCTGCTCCAGGCCCTTTTGTAGGCCAACAGTGGTGGTGTCAGACACTGCCCTGGCCAGCAATGCAAGGCAGATGTTAAAACACGAGGTAAGATGACCCAACAGGACAAAACCTGATGATTTACTCAAGAAACCCAGAAGCAGCCCCTCTCCCAGAGCTGTGCCTGCAGCACAACCTCCCTGCAGATGGCTGCCCAGCCACCGCGGAGTGCCAGGAGAAAAAACATCTCAGCGCTGCTTCAACCACCAGCTGCAACCTCGGTGCTTCTGAAAACCCTACACCTTGGATCATCTGCTGATAAAAATCATTAGTTAGATATAAAAGTGATAGTTAGCATTGAAAGGACACTGATCATAAAAACGGTAAGTTTGAACATATGAGTATCATCTTAATAATAATATAGATACTTATCCTACCTACATATACATGCAAATATACTGACCAGTACATTTAAGGAATGTACTCAGACCCTGAAATTGATAGCAACTGGGAAGATAAATTACTCTTACTGTTTTATTCATCAGTGGGATTAAAAGGGTTTTTATTACAGACTGTTGGGATCAAACACTAGATATCGTCCTCTCTTGCTTCACTCAGTCTCTACCATTGTAAAGATATTTTCTCGTACCATCAAGTCAACAGGACCGATGCACTTCGGCAGCCTAAGATGGCATTCCAGTCCCGTACTTCCCACAGGAGTAAGTTTAGCTCTAAGAAGGATACATACAAACTACCCACTCAAGTATGGTATACTTACCAAAAACAATAAAACACTTTTTTTTTGGACCTGTTTCTGTCAGTTCTGCCCGACCCCTGCTCCCAGCTCGGCAGCCCGGACTGTCACAGCGATGTTGAGCCACAGGACGAGGGCTGGCTGGCGGGAAGGCCGCAAGCCTTGCTGAAGAACACTGAGCAGGGAATCTGCTCTGACAGAAAACCTTATGTAAGCATTTACAAATGGAGAAGGAAATGGGAAACGTTGCTTAAACTGAACCTACTGCTACAGAACATCACGCTGTTTGAGCATCTGACCTGGTGTATCGCTAACTCCAGGCGTTTTGGGAGGCTTACCTGGCCAGCTCCAGGCCGGCACCCCAAATGGGTACAGCACTGTTACTGCCCTCACCAGGGAGGTGCGCTTTGGAGCCAATGGGTTTGAGACCCGAAGATGGAGACACGGTTGCTTCTTGGTGAACCCCTTCCTGTCACAATCCAAGAATCACTGGACAGCAACTTACAAGCACAGCAGCCCACGGGGCGCTTCGGTGCTCTCCTGCTCCCCGCCGGTGCCCAGGAGCCGCCTGGCACCGCGCTCCTACCACATTCTTGTGTGGTGTTAGACCACGCGGCTGGGATTGATGCCAACTGTGGTTTTAACAGAAACTTCGGATGCTCCTTGCAAGGAACTCAGTCTTTTTATCAAGCACAAATACTTGGAAGGCCTACAGCACGTAAATTTATAATACCAGTATTTATTCTTGCAGAATTCAGATTACGGAGAACCTGCTGGCCCCGCTACCCGAATTGCACATGGTTCGAAATTTCAGGTGCTGAGCAGCTTGAAGCAGTACTTATCAATCAATATCACGAAGCAATGGGTCGACTTAAATAGTGTATTTATTCCAATACAAAGGAAAACATATTGATTTCCCTATCTTCTGAAGCCAAGAGGGAAGAAAAAAACATATAGCCTTTTATGTGTGTTACCTGGTATTGCACACGTCTGCCAGTAACAGCACCATTAATGGCTCACTTTTATGCCCACGTGTAGTAAAAATACCTGGCTCCTCACAAACACTAACAGCCCCTGCAAATCACCAAGAGATGAATTTCTGTATAATGGGGTCTTAGGACCGGGTAGGAAAACATGACAAGCAGGTCAGAACTACAAGCCTTTGCCATAAACATGCTGCATGTAGCCTTATTTACATTACTGGAGTGAAAACCCATCTTACTGGGGCCAAGGTCTGTAATTGTTTGGGTAGATAACACAAAGAGCAATAAAAAGCACAAATTTAATAAGACGAAACAAAAACATCATGAAGGCTGCAACTGAAGTCAAGTGTTCCCAAAGACTTCAGTGCTCCTCTCTGCAGCGCCTGACCGTTCCACAAACGGAGCGGGCTTTCGTGACATTTCAGCTCTTCCAGGCTCCAGGTCTAACTGAGCCTGGCTTTCACAGCCGGGGTCTCCGCGTCCCCCAGCCGTTACCGCCTGAACCCCGACACGTTCTGCTGCGGGCTCAGCCCCAGCGCCCCTCTATGGCCAACTCTCCCCTCTCCAGTATCAGAGATGAAAAGAGCATCCAGAGGCATACCGTGTCCCATCAGCGTCCGTCTTTTCACACACTACTCAAAATAGCCATTTTCTTTTTGTGCCTTTGCCAACACAGAAGCATGAGAAGAATAGCAAGATAAATATCTCCCAGCTTGCAGGCTTTGTACAGGATTCCTGGCATTAAAAGTCTCAAATTCAGCCAGGTTTAGGAACCAGAGAAGGTCAGAGGTCTTTTGTGTCATGTATTTCAAATTTGTTCAAAACCATACAACTTTTCAAAGGAAAATTGACCAAGTTTTTATATACAAAGAAATCGCCTTCCTTTATAAATTTGTCTTCAATTTAAACTGAAATTATCTATCTGTATACGTACACAAATTCACAGATACTTGCTATGAAGAACACTGGCTCAGTTCTGCAAAGGTTAGTGGGATTAAAAGAAAAAGTGAATACTAATAGGAAGGATGAAATAATTCTAATCCACATAGGATCAGTAATGCTAAAGTAATTTTGTGAAATTATAAATGAACTCATCTTTCTGATATTTGTGATTTCAGTATCAATGGATGAAAGAGCAGAGTGACTGGTTTTGAGCAAAGAGACCCTGCTGAAGCGTAGGGGAAGGAAAGGAACTTTGACTTAGTGGAAAACATCTTCTGTTGAAAAATCTTTCCATTAAAAAAAATCTGCTTTAAGAAGACTATCTTCCATTAAGGAAGATTCAAGGATTCCATCAAGGATTGTGTTCATCAATGAACACAAAGTCTTCATTCATTCCAGGTTAGATTGACCAACGAAAAAAATACTCAGAGCATTTTGTTAAAGATCAAAACAATTAAAAGGCTTTCACTTCTCCAGTATCCACTCACAGCACTTAGTGCTCTGACTGACAAGGCTCCCCGAAGGAGACCTCCACAAACACAACATTTTCCATAACGTATTGTTCCGCACACAACTTAGCACCTACCACTGCAGAAGTCCATAGAATCATAGAATGGCTCGGGTAGGAAGGGACCTTACAGATCTCCCGGTTCCAACCCCTGCCACAAGCAGGGACGCCACCCACTAGATCAGGTTGCCCAGGGCCCCATCCAACCTGGTCCTGAGCACCTCCGGGGATGGGGCAGCCACAGCTTCTCTGGGCAAGTACCAGGGCCAGTACAACACAAGACCAGTAAGAAAATGCAATTTATGTTGAAACGTATTAGAAAAAAAATCTGTTTGAGGAATGCCGAATGTTCCTGAATGAAAACAGATGATGAAGTGCCCGAGTTTACTCGGCTCTGAGCAGCACGTGCAGAAGGCAGCACCCAGGCTCCACTTACACTGAAGCTCCTGCAGACACCGCTTTCTCAAGGCTACACAAGTCCCCAGACTGTTGGGCTGAGCCACCATGACACTCGCCTAGAAATGCTTGAGGGCCTTTATTCAATGAGCCAGCAGCAGCACTAACGGAAGCAATCTTCGGTTCTGGGCCCTCTCAGCACCAGCTGCGGACAGGACTTGGGTCAGGTACGGATCCTCAGGTCCCTCTGCAGGCCTGAGAAGCTCCCTGCACAACTCCTGAGGCCGTCCACAGGTGCGCTGCTCAGAGGTACACGGTATTACAGCCTTCAGGAAGGAGATGTTACATTACTGGTGCTACCGGAGTGCCCGCATGCTGTCAGACAGCACAAGACGCTGCGTTGCAGTGGCATTGCTGCAGAGCCAGGAAGCTTTCAGTCCCTACAAGCTTTTGAGCCCGTGCGATGCGGCACCGTGCCCGCGGTCACAGGAGGCACCGAGCAGCTAACCTTGCATTTCAGTCACCCTTCAGCGAGCACAAGTCACACGCGGATTTCAAGGGCCACGGGCTGAAACCCATCATTTCAGTGTAACAAAATCTATGGATTTCTGCTGTCCTCAGCCAGGATGCTTTTCACTCCCCCTCCACGTGCCAGCAGCTGGAGCACATGAGCGGAGGTGGGACCAGCTTTGGTATTTGCTCAGGCGGGCTCTGCTCACCGCTCTCCCACCCGCGGTTCGTAAAACGCTTCTCCTACAGAGATAAGGGACTTTCATCTGTACCTCCTGAACCTCCCCTTGCAGAAGGCTAGATGAAAGGCTTGTTCTCCAGGTTTCCCCGTGAAAACCTTCCACGCACCAGTAAGAACACGTGGCTTAACGGGGAATTGCTGTCAGCAATGCTCTTCAAAGCCAGAAACGCATATTGAAAGCAGCTTTACTACCATCAATAACAGTAAAAGCAGCGAACATCAAGGACCAGAGGGCTACAGCTTCCACCTGAATAGTGGAGCCAAGGCTCCCTCCATAGGCCACCAGCCACACAGGGACGTGCAGAAGGCAGCAGAAGGAAGGTAACGCGTACCCCTGTACCTCTGTAACCCCGTCCCCAGGCAGAGCCGTGCCTGGGGACGCTGCTCCCCACGGGAAGCTCAGTGCTGAAACCCACACGCCTCAGTGCAAAGCAGAGACCTCGTTCCGAACAAATTAAGCACCCAGGACAGCTAATTCACAGTGCTTTGAGGAAAGCTTCCAGGAAGCTCCTTCAGCAGAGCAAAGCCAGACAGCACAGCTAACACGGGCTACCTGACTCGGTCCGCAGGCGACAGAAGCGTTAATCCTTTCTCTGCAAAAATACCTAGACGCTGCCTTCCTCGCTTACAATAATGAGTCCAACAGACATAAAACCAGCTGTCACTTCTAGGCGGGAAAATACAATGTCATTATTCACTTTAGATACACAAAATTGTAAGCACATAAATTCATGTTTTGTAATATACTGGAGAATAATAGCAGCTTCTTTTTCTTACAGAAAATAACACCTAGTAGCTCGTACTCACAGCTGTGAAATTACGGGCATTACCATTCACCAAACACCAAAGCTTCATTCCTTTATCTTTGTAACATTGCTGATACGCTGAGAAAACAATTATATCATTACTGATAACGGTGGAAGGCAAACCCGCCTGTAAGAGAGGCTTTCAAAATGAATACAACCATGTAGTCTGCAAAAAGCTTATTAACTTCGCAGTTTAAACCACTTAACTGAGCAATTAGCTCTCAGTATTTATTACTCTTCATATTAACTGTAAAGCTTACATAGGAAATACTTCAAGTACTACCGTAACACTTCCTAGGAACTTTAAGTATGTTTGGAAACAGCTCCTGATCGGGCTGTAGCGCATCGATATCCATCTTCCCATTCTTGCAGCAGTGTCATAAATACACACACGAGCTCTGGAGCACACAAACCTCAGAGCACATTATTTCATTAGCATCCACCTGATGCATGGATTGCATCGGTCAGAAAAAACATTTAGAGAGGGACGGGAAGATTTAAGAAGTTAGCTGAGGGGTGTCTTCACACCTTCCCCTGCACCTCTCCCACTTGAAGGGGAACACGGAGAGCTTTCCTGAAAGGAGGGCAGCAAATGCTGAGCACTCTCCTGGAAGAAGAGCAGGAGCTTGCGCCGTGCCAGGCTGCTAGTGGCACAGGGAAGGAGCCCGAAGGGTAAGAGCTGCAGAGGTGAATGAGTCAGGAGTTTTACCACCACCAACCTCTGTCCGTGCTGCGCAGCCTTAAGAGCAGCATTCTGAAAGGAGCTCAAGAGAGGAACTGCAATAGTCAGAGAAGTTGCCGTACACTGAAGGAAAAAGGGCTGCAAGAGAAATTTAGAGACATGAGCAGGAAAGGGCTCCATCATAAATCTGTCCTGTAAAAGCAGCGACTAGAATTAGATGTAGCATGAGTACACGTAACCAGGGCAGAGAGGAAGGCGAGGCTGCAGCACTGAGCACCTGAGAAGCACAGTGCTGGACGCAGCCCTGAACAGAGAAGGCAACGGGAAAGCAACCAAGAGATGGAAAAAGAAGGGAAAGGCAGAGCCTGAGAAAAGACAAAATAAGCAACCACACAACTTGGTTGCACACCAAGTTCAATTTGAAATGTAAGCAGTGACAGGTCAGCGATGGAATTAACAGCAGACAGACTCTGTATCAGCAGGGAAAAAAAGACGCCATTCAGGGTAATTCTACCAGAAACCTTCTACAGCAGGAGAATAAGAAAGAAGAAAATGGATCAGCACCAGTTTGATCCATCTGAAGATCTGTCAACACACGCCTGGCTGTGCACATATTGTTCACCAGGAAGGAAATCTTCAGAGACAACACAGCTTCCTCGTGCTACTTTGGGATCCCAACCTTGCCGTTGGGCTGGGAAGACCCACTGCTCTGCCTCGCGAGCTCTCCTGACCTGCTACCAGATACATATATTTCAAATATAAAGAATAAGTATAACATGCATTTCAAACTCTCAGCTGTCGCTGCATTGTCTGAGCCGACAGCTCAGCACAGAGCTCTCTCAAGACTCATCAGAGCAGCACACACAGCCAGCACATAAATTCAGGCCAGTTTACCAGGTACCAGGCTACCGACCCATCCGCAACACGTGCATTTGTGCAGCTACGCCAAACTCCTTCCTCACCACTGCATTTGTCATTAAAAATGCACTTCAAGCAACGCATCCTGTCTGGGAACACAGCTGAGACATTCCCTACCCCATCCAGGTGGGAATGCATTAACATAATGGGTTCTCACCCGTGGCCTCCTTACTTACGACCGCCGTCACTCCCACCAGAGCCACGGCACCACAGCTGAGCACTGCCGGGTTCTGGCAAGGACCGAGCGCAGCTTACTGTGAAGGGCTGCTAGAAACATCAAAACACAGAGCTGATCTGAGTTGTTCAACACGCTAATTAATCAATCTGGCAAATTAACCCAAACAGTAATCTCTTCCAGCACACTCTCACTGAACTTCGGTCTTACTGGAAAAACACAAGAAACTGACCGCGTGCTGCAGGGACTCAAAGCACAAAGTACTGCCCACGGCGAAGACCAAGGGAACAAGGGCTCCTCTGCCAACCAAATGACCATCACCTTACATCCAAGGCAGAAACAAAGACAGCAAGCCATTAATAATATCCTGATTCTGAATTTAAGAACGTAAGTTACTGGTTTAAATATCAGTAGCATTTTAGTCCTTAATCCTTTCCGTGAGACATCTGCTATTCCAAATTAATACTGTAACTCACAGAGAGAGAGGCTCAGCTTCACAGCAGCGTACTTTGTTCTCTTCCAATCACAAAGCTTAGCTTTTCTATTAACAGCTGTGACACACCCGAGTTATGCTGATTAATGTCATTTATTTCATAAATATCACTGTGCATAACTGAGTTCTAATGAGATGATGGATCAGTTACTCTTCTCTACTGATTACTGTCTACACAAACCACATCGAATTCTTACAACTTACAGCAAATAGAAGAATCACACAAACTGTATCAGTAATTTTTTTTTCTGGTTAATTGAAAATAAGCCAAGTATCTCAAGGGTGGCTTGCCCCATCTTTCTGGAAGTAGACAACCAGCTACGGAATAATCTGTTGCAATCTTCTATAATTAATATGTTCTTTTCTTTCTTTTAAAGTAATTTAGGGGATGAAAAGCACTCTGCCATCAAGGTTCCAGATCAATTGAGAGATTTTCAAATGAATGGAATGAAACCCTTACTTTAGAAAATGGCTTATGCCTCTCTGGAGTTGCATAAAAAGCGGTAAATACTTAATTATTTACTAACCTGGTATCAGCTGAGGTGCCAACACCACTGTGGGAAGAGGCCTGGAGGCAGTAGCTGGCCTGGCTATAGCCATAGCTACTTGATTTGTCATTAATAGAGGTTTCTCATTTCCCTGGAAGAGTCTTGATTCCTCAGGATGTATCCATGCTGAATCCAGAGCAAATGCATTATTTAAGTATATCTGTCCAACACAAATAAAAACATTAAGGTTTGAGATGCTTTATTCTCACTTCTATTTCTCAATTTTTCTTTTTAATCTTTAACCCATTATTATGATGTGGAAAGTATCTCAATTTGGGGACAAACTTACAAAAACAAACTGATGCTGCTCCGTAAGCGTTGTGGACAGAGTTTAGCTGATCATGAGAAAATTAACTGGCTCTGAACATGAATAATCAACTTATGCAGCATCACAAATAGAAAATAATAAATGAAGCCAATTGTGCCTCAGACAGAGCTATTCCAGAGCAAGTCTGTCTGCAATTCGGAGACCTCAGTCATCTTCTAGGTTGGAATGACAGGGACAAGGGAAGGAAATGGGAACATACAGTCACAAAGCCTCATTTCAATTATTCAGCTAGTTAAATTTACAGATGTAAATAACGATGGGCAACATGAGGGCCTGGGACCATGATTGAAACCCTGGCGCCAACCCCAGGGCTGGCAGCGCTCCCAGCGACAACGCTGCCTGCGCTGCACCCCCATGTCCCCTCCTGAGAAAAAACGGGGAAGTGCTCAGGAGGGGAGAATGGAAACTCTCAAAATCACGTCCGGTAGTGAAGTTAAAGCATTTTACCCAGCATAGTGTGGATAAATGGTAAAGATATTTTATTCTTTGCGTAACTTCGCAAGACTGAAGATTTAACACCACACCATTTAGTACCCTCCTCCGCTCATCACCCGATGACATTCCTTCTCCGTGGGGGTTTCCCTGACAAACCACTGCCCTCCTGCACACAACTGCAATTTACAAAACCACAAGTATTCTTCGGCTCACGCAGTCTACATACGCCAGCATTAAACATACTTCAGAATATGAGAATTGGACTTACTTTGCAGTTCGGTAGCCTTTTCTCTATCCAGTTTTTTCCAGCGTGAGGCGGAACCGTAGATGTGTACACAGGTGGAAAAAGAGGAACAAATTCCACGCCTGAAGACGGTGAAAATCCTATGACTGGAGAATGACCTCCAAATATCCACTGAGGGGGAAAAAAAGCAGGGAGAGAAGTTAACAGCGGGATTTCACCCCGAGTAAGCCAGTGCTTTTCGCGGTTTCTTAATCAACTAGGAGATGACTACACAACATTTCAGAAACAAGCCTCTTCAGCCCAAAAAACGTTCGTGTTTCTTTAGTCGCTACCCGGGCAGCGAGACACGGCACAGGCGTTAGGAGCTGCCCCGGCGATGCCCGGTAAAGCAGCGCCGGGCGGAGGGCTGCGGGTCGTCCCCAGACCGCGGCTTTTCTCCGCCCGAACGAAATTCTCACGTACGAAACCAAACCGTCAGCCGGGACCGCTCCCGGCACGGGCACCGCCGGGCGCACGAAGGCAGAGCTGCGAGCGCGGCTCCCGACACGCCGCTGCAGCGGGGCGCGGGCCGCCGGAGAGCCCCGGGGCTGCCGGGCGGGGCGGCACCGGGCCGGGGCACGGCGGGGAACTTCGGGCCGCCGGGGCACGGAGCGGGCACGGGGCGCTGCCAAACGCCCGGCTGGGGGAGAGCGGCCCGGGGGCGTCCTGCGTGCAGGGGGCGGCTGCGAGCCCTGCGGGGGGGTGGGGGGGGGTGGGGGTGTCCGCAGCCCCTTCCCCAGCCGCGGGGAGGGAAAAAAAAAATAGAAAAAAAGAAGAGGAGAAAAAAAAAAAGAAGAAGATGAAAACCCCGCAGGTCCGCGCGCCCGATGGAAAATCCCGGTGCTCCGAGGCTGGGAGTACCTCTAGCGGCGGCTCCCCGGCACGGCTCGGAGCCCACCCGGGCTCCTTGCGGAGGAGCCGCGCTCCGCCACCGGCCGGCTCGGGGCTGCCCCGGCCCCGCACGGCCCCGTCCCGTCCCGTCCCGTCCCGTCCCGTGCCGTGCCGTGCCGCCCGGTGCCGCCGTTACCTGCCCGGGGAGCAGCGCGGCGTGGTGCTGGTGCTGCCGGCGGTGGTGCCGGTGGTCGGCGGGCAGCAGCGGCACCAGCGGCTCGCAGGGGACGTGCCAGCCCGGCGCGGACAGCAGCAGCGGCGGCGGCGGGGGCGCCCCGCCGAGCCGGAGCGGCACCGCCCAGGCCCAGGGGGGCTCCGCGGGCCACAGCAGGGGCGGCGGCCGCTGGGCTGCGGGGCCCGGCAGCATCCTGCATGGCCCGGGGCGCCGCCGTGCCCGCCGCTCCGCACCGCCGCCGAGTGCGAGTCGGGCTGAGGCGGGCCCAGGCGCCGCCCCGCTGAGGCGCCGCCCGCGCGGGGCGGGCCGGGCCGGGCCGGGCCGGGGGCTCTCGGCCCCTTCGGGCGGCAGCCGCCGTTTCCCGGCCCGGGGGGGCGCCCGAGAAGGGGCACGGGAGCGGAGCAAGCGCCGCTGCACGGCGAGGGGCCGGCACCGTGGCTGCTGGGCGCGGAGCCGCACGCGGTGCGCCCGGGGCTCGGCTGTGGAGGCGGCTCCCACGACGCGGCGGGCGCCCTGCGGGGCTCTGCTGCAGCCCGGGCTGAGCCCTCCGCTCCCAGCGCCTCCGCTGCGCCCCGCAGGGGAGCAAAGCCTCCTGGTGTCACGGTGCATCAAGATTTTTCAGCAGCTGCCCGCATCTCCGCTGCGGGAATAGCCTCCCCTGCCTTGCTTGAACCCCGGGCTCCCAAGGTGGAGGCCGCTGGAGGCCGGTGCCTTGGGGCAGAAGGCGCGGGCACGAGGCCCACAGCCCTCACAGCCTGCCCGCTGAGGGCTCCAGAGCAGCCCCAGAGCAGGGGCGACACCGCCACCGCTGCCACCACCGGCGCTGCCGCCACCAGCCAACACCGCACGCGCACCACGCGTGCCCTCAGCTCCTGCCAGGCTGTGGAAGAAGCCCTTGGCAGCGCTACCCGCTCCTCGTTAAAACTGAACCCCGTGGCACGTGGCTGCCGGTGTCCCAGCCTCGAGCAGTCGGGAGAGGGTCACCACGCTCTGTGATGGTGCGAGGAGAAAGGGGCACCGCAGCAGCTCCTTCCTGAGGCCTGGCTCAGGCGGCCCCAAGGAGCCTCCGTGGCAGGGCAGCCTCCTGGGAGCCTTGCTCCGTGAAGAGCAGCGCCTCCAGCGGGGAGCCGGCCGGGAGGGAGCTGGCCAGGCCTCTGCTGGCTGCTGGCAGCACCGCAGCTTCCAGCCTCCAGCAAAAAGTAAGGCAACGAGGACCAGACCAGAGGGACGGGCTGAGCCGCACTTCGTACAAACACTTCAGCTGCACGGCTCAAAGTCACTCGATGACAGGAGTTGGACTCGATGATCTTTATGGGTCCCTTTCAGCTCAGGATATTCTATGATTCTATGTCTGCCAAAGCACCAGCACTGCTCCGGTTCCCCACCGTAACGGCGTGGCAAGTGCCACGTGGGGAGAAAAGGCAAATATCCCTCTGTACCTGTTCGCGTGGTAGTAAATCGCCGCGTTCCCAGGCTGCCTACGTGTGACGGAAAAGTTGGGACATCAGGATTACGCAGATGTCCACAGGCAAACCTGAGGCTTCCTAAAACAGTGTAGAAGAAAGTCAAAGGTCTTAAAAATTCATGTTGTCTCTTTTTATTCAGTTCACAAAGGAATCGGGTCTCTCGTGGCAGCGAATAACCTTAGTGAAGTTAATTACCAAGAAGTTTTGAAGTAAAATTATTGTGATGCATGGGTAAACACGAGATCAGGAAAATGCATTGCTTACAGTCATCCTCAGAGAGATCCTGGGACGTACAGATTTGAGTAATCTACAAAGTGACAGAAATCAGATAAAGAGAAGATCAGTTCTAGATATTTTAGTGCTTGGTTACATTTTTTAAACACAAAAATCGTGTAATGGTGATTGTAGCTAAACAGAAAAAAAATAAATATATAGTGACAGGAAAAAAATGGTTGTTTCCTATGAAATGCAATAATCCTGGAGTAGAATTTGTCAATTTAAGACAGTTTGTTTGTTTGTTTTTGTCTATTTAAGAGCAGTTCATCTCTAAAATACTCAATATAACAGCAAAATAACAAATTGTATTTCATTGGACATACTTGCAGGGGACTTATTTTGGGGGAGAAGAAATGTGGAGAATTTGAAGGAGTTCAGCCGCTCTTGGTGTCTGCTCACGTCTGCATTCAGAGCATCCTTCCTCCACACATCCGCACAGCCCTGTCAGTCACTGGGAGATGCTTTTAACTACATTTTTCCAAGGTACACAACATTGTCAATACTATTTTTTTTTCACACAAGCAAGGAAAGTTAGAAGGGACCAAAACCATCCTTGAGTATTGTTCTATTTAAGGTCCAGAAGAAAAAAAAAATGTTTCTCGGAGGAGTTTATTTGCGGTGTTGAAGCCAAATTTAGTTACTGGCAAATGCCAGCATTTTACTTTTTTTTTTTTTTTCGGGGGGTGGTGATGAGGGGGAATTATAATCTCTTACCAGTGTGCAGTCTTACCAAATACTTTACTAATATTAGATGTGAGAGTTTGTGCAGGCAATGTGACCTCAGGAAGCCCAAGCTCACTCAGGTGAGCTGAAGTCAGAGAAGAGTTTCTCAGCTGCTATAAAGACATTTTGTAGCCTGGCTAAACACATGCACACGCAAACATCAGCTGCTTTTTCTTTCGGACTTCCTTTTCCTACACTTCAAAGAATAATAAGAAAAGTATCGTTCTGCTCCTGCCTGGAGCTGGGGAAGTGTTTGAGTATTTTCCAGCCTGCGTGCGTGGCAGGTCTGTGGCATGCCCACGTGCAGGAGGCTCGGCGTGGTCCAGGCTTGGCGCTGCCGTGCTGCACCCTGCCCGAGGAGGAGGTGGCCGCAGCAGGACAAGCTGCACCACTTGCCAGGAGCAGGCGAGCTGTGCTGTGCTCTGCTTTTCCTGGCCAGTCCAGTGAGCGGCAGTGATGCTGAGTTCAGTTTAAGCGTCCAGGGATGGAGCAAAGCGCACAGAAACAGCGTCTGGGCAGTGAACGCCATCGTTTGGGAACAGCCCCTCGGCAGCGCTTGGAGGAAGAGGACAAACTCCACTAAACCCTGTGCAGAACTGGGGTGACCGGTGCAGCACTCGCTGGCTCTGAAGCCACACTTTACAAAGTGAAAAGCTTCAAGTAAACTTTTCCGGCTATGGACTCACCTGCCATACTCACGTGCACACATTCTGCTTCATGCTCATCTTCAGGGCACAGAGCGGCTTCTCAGGAGGAATGCAGCAGCCCCAGTGCTGCCTGCTCCCTCACCGAAGCACGTGCAGTGGGTTGCTTCGTTCTGGTAGGGGCTGCTCTGAGCAGCCGTCCTCGTGCGCAGCCCATGTGTGTTATTAAGGGGAAGGCTGGAAGGATGTCCTTCTATGGACGGAGAAGTGACGTGGGTCTGGGTAGTTCCCCAGTTCCTCGTGGAGCTTATTCTCAGGGCCTGTTCCGACGGTGTTCTGCTGCTGCTGACAGATTTGTTACACCTGCCTGCGAGCCCAGGGAGCGTTTACTGTCACATTAAAAGCTGATGTGCTCGAAATGGCCTGTACTGCTGAGAAGGCGGCACAGCAGCACGGGTGTCGTTACAGCAGCAACCCCTTCCAGTCGCTCCGAGCACAACATGGACTGGCCCTGGACATGGACTGGCCCTGGAGGATTCCCTCCCCAGGGCTCTCCGCTGGGTGCAGCTCACGGCAGCAGTGCTGGTGGCTGGATACGGACCGCTTTGGGTTAAAGATGGGAAAGGAGAGGGGAAGCAGGGATGGAGCAATAGTCCATAAATATGCAGAAGGGTGGCTGGCAAGAAAAAGGGATTACTCTTATTCACGGACCCGGTGGACAGAACAAGAAGCAGCAGTCCTAAACTGTAGCAGGAAAAATCTAGTTTAGGCCTTGGAAGATTTTTCAAAGCGTGAGAAAGGGAACCAGAAAGCCTGGGGGAGTCTCCTTCACCGCAGGTCTCGAGAAGGGGGCGAGGGAGCAACCGCACACGGCTGGCTCTGCCACGAAGCCAGCAAAGCGCACAACGCGACCACCCGGGATTTGTAGCCAAAGAGAAAAACCTCTCACGCCAGCAGAAGGTTTTATTTTCTTCTTTGTGACAAATGGGGGAGTTAGAAGGGAAAGGCCACAGAGGGAGAAAAGAGAAGTGTTTGGAGCATAACTTTTATCAACTATTGTAATTTCAGCTTGGAAGTGCTTTTTTTGGGGGGGGCGAGGGGGATCTGAGATCATTCATCAGTCTCACAGCTGGTGCACACATTATTCCTTGAATACCCCAAAGCGTGCTTTAGATAGCCAAAGGGCCAGCTTAGCACTGAAATAAAAGTCTTAGACCCATCATTTTAATTTTTAAGTCTGAAAGATAGGTTTATACATTCAACAGAGGACCCTTTTCATTAAGGTCTAACCTACAGACATTTCCCACGGAGGATGCTGTTAGCCACCCTTCTTCATGCTGGGGTCATCTCGGCTTGAAATAGGACGATACCAGGCAGCGAGGGAACTTCCTAGTGGTAATGCCTCCAGCTACTTCACAAAACAGGTGATGAAACCCTCCTTTCCAGCACAGTAGCCACACAGAGGTAAAAATTTACTTGTGATAACCACGAGCAGAATAGCATTTTGTGCCATTTTGTACAGGCATTGCACAGAACTCCCTGTGCAGAGGCATGCAGACACATATTTGGATGTGCTGAAGTTGCCTCTAGATGTTAGCACTGACCAGAGTCTCAAGAATTGCATGCTTCCGCAGATTCCTAATAAATAAATTCCTCCCCGGGCGCTATCTGCGAACAGAGAGGCGCAGGGAATGAGGTTTGCTGCTATCTTTGCCAGCGGTTAAGCTGCTCATTTCACACCGTGCAGAGGGGCTGGAGCAGGAGAGGGGATCTCCTCTGCCATCTCTGGGTATCTGGAGCCGTCTGAGAAAGCACGCCTGAGCATAAGCAGATTTTTCTTTCCAGGTGCTACACCACCCGGCTCACTCCTCCGCAGCAGCCCAGCCATCAGGAACCCCATCTGAGGAGCTCCGAGTTCTTCCCAGGCAGAGCTGCCAAAATATCCAGCCAAACAAATGACCCAGCCAGGTGATTATTCCGTTGAGTTTTCTCATAACGACACAGACTAATAGTCTGTCCCTGGGGTTAATCCCTACCTGCTGCATTAGTCATTTGTTTCCAGCGGTGGTAAATAGCAGATATTTCAGAAACGGATCAGATAAACCGACGATGCACCTAATTGTGCAATGCCACGCTAGGAAGGGAAATGAGCTTCTGACTCCAGCTAGCGATCAGCCTTCAGTCTGTAGCAGAGGATTGATTGTCCCTGCGTTTTTTACTCCAGCTAGCAGAATCACAGACGCTATTTTTGTTCTCATATGCAGCTCATCTAAAGCTCTGACAAATCCCCCTTTATGGAAATGGTGACAACCAAACTGTAGGCCCTCTATGCCTAGATAGAGGGATTAAACCCAGATGTCTGCAACAGCCGGGTTCTCGCGTGCTTTAGCTGCTGATGCCCGTGCCGGGAGGAATTACGCGGTCTGTGTGAGGGGTGCGTGGTGGAACAGACTCCAGGGCCCCTCAGAGCACAAGTCCTTTGCTGAGCGTAGTCCTCAAGACAAACGCATCGAATGAAAAATCCTGAAAGGACCTTTTGTGTCTATTCCTGTAATTTTAAATTCCACCACCTCATTTTTGCTAAATTCTGTTGATTTCCACGTGCAGAGCGTCAAGCCCTGTTGTAACCCCACCAAGAAAACTCTCAGAAACGTCGAATGAATGACATAAAAGTGCAACAAAAGTCACTGCAGCAAGACATACACGGCACATGACTTCAGAGTTCCTAGGAGCCCTTTTTCTGCCTCTCAGGATGATGGTGGGAACTACCTCGAGGTGCCCGGCTCCCCAGGACACCTCTCCCCCTCTCTGGCAGGAGACCACAGGCAGGTGGCCAGTGGCAAGCAGGTCCGGCCGTAGGGCCAGCGCTGCCGCGTTCCCAGAGGACACATACGGCCTAACCACAACAGGAGATGGACAAGGAGAATTAAAATGCCAAACCATGAGGGAGCGGACCAGAAAATAATCTCTGGGCGGGGGGGTGGATGGAGAGGCTTTGCCCCATCCCCAGCCTGCCCCCGCTGAAGGGGCAGAGGGGCAGCCAGCACCACCTCCGGCTGGCGGGGTGACCTCTGGGCTGCCCTGCCACCGGCACCTTTGATCCTAATTATCCATCGATCCCTTTTTCAATGTCTCCAAACTTGCTGCCTTTTTAGGTGGACGCATCAGGAGATTATGGTAAATCTTAACCTTGCTGGGTGTGAGACAAACCCGGTGGCAGTTCAAGCAGCTGTCAGAGGAGCATACGATTGCACAAAGATGATTAATTGGCAAGTTAAACTATAAAATGTGAATTTCCTTCCCATTATACTTCAATCGATCTGTTTTCCAGTTTCTCATACAATATTCTTAAGTCATTTTTATACAAAGGTGGTGTTATTGATATCAGTATTTCAGACCCTGATTATTTAGGAAGAGAAAACAAACGAGGGACCGCTGCACTTCATTTTTGCTGTCCACATGCTCCACGGAAAGCAAGAGCATGAAAGGGCGAGCAAACATCTGCCAGGCCTGCTAGGGACAGCCAGACCCGTTTGCTAAAATCCCAAGTGCATTCCAATCGTGTCGGATTCAGAAGTCAGATATCTTTTTTTCTTAAAAACAGAACAACAAATGCATCATCCAGAATTAAGCTCTGCGGGGTTTTGCATATAGGAAGATCCATTCAGGTAGCTAAGAAAAGAAACAGAAAGGCACTCAAACCAAGAGAAATATTTTAAATGGCGTATTTCGAATGTACACACAAAAGACTAAGTTGCTGTACACATTTTCCTGTTGAGTTGAAGAATAAAGAGCACAGTCATTTAAGGAAAGATTTGTTTTTCATGCAGGCATGTGGAACAAGTCTCTGTCTGGTCAGCTTTTACCCCTCCCAGTTCCAACCCACAGTAGCAAAAGCACACAGGATAAAGGATAAAGGATAAAGACATCTACCCTGGGCCACACTTTGTCCCAGAGCACTCCTGAGAACAAACGCACCTCGTTTTGATCTGGACTTTCCTTTAAAAGACTCAGAAAAGTTTCCGCACTAGTTTGGGACCGACCAAAGCGTAGACACATCCACCTGCCTCCCCTCCACAATCGGGCACCAGATGGGGTGGCTAAAACCCATCCCCGTCGGGAGGAATCCTCAGCGTGCACCTGGGGTTTGTGCAGGACAGTGGCATTACCCTCAAGCACCGTGTCACCCTGAAATTGAAAAGTGCACCAGCTGCCATCGGCAAAGCATCGTGCAAAGGGAAGGGAGCTTCTCCCTGGTGTCAGTGACGTGACAAATTCCCTCACCCCCTCCTGTCTTTTCAGAGCTTACAAATTGTCAGGAAGGGATCTGTGGCTCTCAGAGGAGACAAGCTTTGGAAAAGCAGCCTTCTCACAATCAGTTGCACCCTCTTAACTCTCCAAAGTACTGAGCCCCACGCTTAGCATCGAGTGTTTGGAGATGTCGGCTTGCAGTTGGCACACCTCTGAAGAGGATCAGTAGGGGAGTCTCGTTTATTTTTAACTTTCCAGCAGGAGGATGGATGATTTATTGATTCACATTATTCAACCATCACCAAAAGCCAGGAGACCTCACCTTCTGCATCACCATAGGTCTGGTACGCATTTTGGGTACCTCGGGTGTGATGCTTGGGCAGCTAGGGAAAAACCGTGAGCATCCCAGGTTCTCAGCGAAGTCAGATCAATGAATTCACTCTCAGTAACTTGTTTAGAAATTAACTGTTTCATAATTTCAGCAAAATGTGTACGTGATAAGCTCAAAACATCTAGCTAGCCAAAAAGCAGCGGATTCCAAAGCAACAAACAACAGATGGTGCCATCTCACATCTACCTACTTCTCTAAAGAGAGTCTTGACGGATAGTCAGATGAACTCTTGTGGAAAGACTAATGGTAGGCTTTAAAGTATAAGGGTTCAATTTTTCTTGCTGTCCACCGGTAGCTAGCTAGAACGAGAGGTGAAGAGCGATACCCAGATCAGCACACCCTCGGCATTAGCAGGGCGGGCAGAAGATACCACAGTAACTTGCTTATTTACTCTCAAAAGCAAGTTATATTTCTTCCCGGAGGGATAAAAAAACTGTCGTCTTCTCACTGCTGTGGGCCACCCGGCACTTTAACGCTGCGTTTGCATGGAAGTTGGAAGGGGTCTTCACACCAGCTCTTACAGCCCTAAGCAAACACTCATTGATTAGTCTCCAGGTTACAAGGGAGCCGTTTTCCAGAAAAGAGTTAGGAACAACACTGCATAACTCACTGAAGAGACATCAGACAGCAAAACAGCCCCTCAACGCAGCTGATACACACCAGGCTGTTCTTGAAATCTGCTTTTTTCAAACTCAGTTGTGAACCTTAACAGTAACGGAGAAAGAGGCGCAACTCTGAAATGCAGGGAGCGCTGGAAACAACAAAAAGCGTGGTCAGCTTTGCAGTGGGCCATAGCAGCCGTGCGTCGCGTTGAGTCTTGTAGAAAGTCTTCCAAACTTCCCCCAGGGTGCAGTTTTCTGCCTCGCAGCTCTGTTTGCGGCACGCGCAGGGGCTGCAGCTCCTCAAGGAATGTCCCCACCGTCCATCGAGCGAGGGGGCGGCCCTGGGGTGCCACGAGAGAGCCCCCAGCAGTGCTCTGGTGGCCAGGTGGGAGTGCTGGGGAGGTGCTGCACCCACCCACCCACCCACCGCGCTGCTGCACGCTGCCTGCACCGAACCCGTCGCGTTTCGTGCCAAGGACAGACTTTTCCTAAGGCACCTAATTACCATCAGCCCACACGCTATTTGCACAAATTGCTAGAAGGGCTCACTGCGAGCGCAGCGCTGAGACAGTTGGTTACCCTGAACTCCGGTTATTTAAAAAGTGGCAGGGGAGGGAGGGCGGGCGAGTCGTGGGCACTGTGGTCGCCACAGAAGGTGGAAAATCATTACCCCCTCCACTTCCTACACATTATTCCAGTCCACAAATGCGTGTTTTTAGCTTCTCAATTAGGTGTTTTACCTTCCTGTGTTAACATCCTTGTGTCTAAGCTCATTATAAGTTTGAAACTTCATTTTATCAGCCAAGCAATTCCATTTTCATGAGCTTTATCTTTTTTTATAGTAATTTTAATACACTTCTGTTACCTAATTATTTCACTTCCCAGATTAGTGCTCTTAAATAATACCGCTACTATTCTGGATTCGGTGGTGGGGACAGCATACACCCAATCACACACTTATCTCTGAAACCAGTTTGGAAACCAAATGTGAAAATACCAGTGTCGAGGTACCAAAACACGTACCAAGAACTAATTTTCCCATCTGGAAACCTTCAGATTTAATTTCTCCGACATGAAACCCCCCCATACCGTTGTTCAGTCGCTCGGCCGTAGCAGGCGCTGCCCCATGCCCAGAAGAGCATTTCGCAGCACCTTCAGGTCAGGGCTCTCCCGGTCTCTCCTCACTGCAGCTCGCCGCCTAATTACGCGCTTGGAGAAGAGCTCCCTTGGCAGCCGACTGCCAGCTTGGGCCGCTCCTTCCAGCCCCGCTCCCCTCTCGGCATGGGGCAGCGGCTGCCAGCCCATGAGCTGGGCTCCATTCTGCATTTCTGCGTTTCGCCGCCCGCCTGTGCCGCGGCTCTCCCTGCCCGCACACCGCAGGCAGGCAGGAGCGGGCTGGCGGAGGCAGAGCCACCTCTTCCCCAGGCAGCCTAGGGCTGGATAAAGGGCGTGCGGCGAGCACACAGCGCCCGGATCCCACGGCTTGGTTCCGGGGGTAGGGCTCGGTCCTGCTGCCCGGGGAGGTGGGAGCCAGGAGTCCCCCGGCACCCCGTCCCTTGGGTGCGCAGCTCAAACAACAGCACCAGCCTGCGGCCAGCAGAGAGCCCGGGGGAGGAGGAGGAGGAGACGCTGGGGAGAGCTCAGGAGGCTTCACCTGACTCCCCGCCTGGCTCCGGCTCCTGGGACTCGCTGGCAACCTCTTGAATTTTCAAGGGGAGAGAATTACTGATCACCCCATTTCAGATAGGTTGTGGATAACACTGACCGAGGCGTGGCACTCGCCCCTTAAAATTAAGGCAGAAAACACTACAGGAAGTTATTCCCTTGTTTGGGAAGAAGCTTGTGGCTCAGAAGGAGCTGAAAGCTGCAGGAATTGTTAAAAACCTCGTAACACCACCAGACACAAGCCCCAGGCTCCGAGACGCACCTGATGCTCCTGCCAGCTCGCAAAGAGCCGCGTGAGCTGGGCCCGGCTTCATCGCCTGCAGCAAGGAGGGGAAGCCTTCGGCACAGTCCCCAGGGAAGGACTGAGAAAGTTCAGGGGAAGACGGAATAGTTGTATTGGGTTGGGTTGTTCTTTTTGTTCTTCTTTGCTAGTTTCTTTAATTGATAAATTACTGTGAAAAATAAGAACAAATTCACCCAGCGTACATCGGGGCTTGCAGTTTCTGGCGGTGCTTTATCCCCATCCCGCAGCACTGCCGTCAGAGCAGGGACAAGAAGCACAGCCATGACTCGGGGCAGTGCTCGGAGGTGTCCCCACGGCCCCACAGTGCTGTCCCCCTGCGCCTCGGGGCCTTCCCCAGGGCAGTGCTCTGACATTTTGGCCTTGGCCCTCAGGGCTGCTTTTCCTTCTCTGAGATGGCTAGGCTGACTCCACCGATTTCAAAACCTTAAAATACATGTTTGGGTTCGCTTGTGGTTGTTGTTTTTCAGCTAGCCTTTGAGTTCGTCTTCCTGCTTCATTTCCCTGACACATCAGCCAATAAAAATAAAAGCAAACCTGTAAGGACTGCTATTTTACCTCTGTCCACGCTAGGTGGATGCATGTTCTCATCTCTCTGGAGATCTCCCTAAGCCGTGTATTTATTTCTTTGGGTTGAACATTACCAGAATCATGACTTATTTATGCTGTGCTCAGTTGAAGAGGACAGCCCCTCCAGTGTTAAAAGGAAATACTGGAGGGCAGGAGCCAGCGTTGTTTTCTCTTGCATTTTTCCCTTCATTAGCTGGAGACTCCCTCTGATCCCCGCTTTCCTTTCTGTGCATGCAGTGCTTGAAGGAAGGAGGTCTCCACCAGAGCACACTTCCACTTAGCCAGGCAGATGCTCTTTCAGTTTTAAGGCAACTTCCCCAGCTGACACTCCTTTACAATATGTCATTCGTGTCACAAGCCCGATTTATATTTTGTTTACTGCTTGGAGAAATCATTTTGTTGAATAATAATCTTTGTGTGAAAACTTCTGTTTTCAAAATGGTCCACAGTGCAGCTCATCCCTTAATGAGTTTTCCTGCGGGCTACGAGCTGACATCCAGAACCTGCTTCACTTGGCTTCTTTTACAGACAAATTCGGGTAAGATGCCACAGTCAGCTGTCAGGTACAGAACAAGCCGCTCTGACACGTGGCACTGCAAGATTAACTTAGCACAAGCCTGTTTGAGATCACACACAGAAATCCTCCTGTGGAAAGCCATCCATAACCGCGAACAAACTGGCGTTTTGGAAGATTTCACAAAGTTACATTTTTACACAGCTCCTTCCACCCGACCTGTGCGCCCCGCAGCTGAAGTTCAGCCACGTAAGGCACAAAGCTCAGGTACCAGTGCAGGTGCTGGGCGAGGTTAAACATGCCCAAACGACGCGGTGCTTTGGGATGCTCCACCAAGGCCCGGTGACTGCCACAGTAAGAGCAGGGACCCTCGGCACATGCCCTGGGGGTCCTGTAAATGCACACTGTAGGTATTGCAGTAGCTGGGGTAACACCTGCAGTGTCCGATTGCTTGACTTCTGTTGCTCTCTATTCTAATTTTTCCTTGTCTGGAATCTCCTTCCCTTGGAGCACGTGTACAGTAGTTCCTAAAGTCTTGGTAGCAATATCACAGAAGTCTGTCATTTTGCTCCTGAGCATTCACTTCAGTTGTAGTGAATATATTTTGCGAACTATAAACATACACCAAGCTTACCTAAAAAATATTTGTAGACCACAGCATTTCTAGCTAATCATTATTAATAAACTAGATGTTACTGCATACAAATTGGTTGCTTTCATTCAACTAATAATGTTCTTTGGTATTCCATCTATATAAGACACTTTCCTAACTCTATTTTTATAAGATTAGTTCTTCGAAAATATTCAAGAATACTTTAAAGAAATACATACTAAAAAGACATGAGAACAAAATCCCAAAATATCACTTTCTTCTCCTGAAGGAAAAGGAACGGCTATTTTTAATGTGCAATGCACATGATCTTAAATTTTCATAGGAAGATGGAAAGATTGTCAGGGACAGAGAGCTTAAAAACATCTGTTAACACAGGTCTTGGTAGGAACACACATCTCGCCCTTGATTCCCTGGGCATTGCTCACCACAACATTCCCGGCTGCTGCTCAGTGAAGGGGTTGGTTCACCTCCAGCTGCAACCCAGCTATTTTGTGCTGAGGTCACCAGGGCCAACAGAGATTTCCTCCCTCCTTAGCTCCCCGCTGCGCTCCTCCCAGCATGTTTCTGCTGGAGACGCACCAGCCCCTTCCCAGGGCACGGCCCTGCAGAGGCCCAGGGGTCACCTTGGGACCCCCCCCGCCAGCCCCTCTGAACACGGCAGCTTGCAGAGGAAGCCAGGAGCGAGGGAGCAAAACGATCCCAGGTACCGCTGCACGCCTGCTGCGTCTTCCCCAGGGGACGCCTGGAGGAGGCCAGAACGCTCTGCCACAGCCCTGGCTTGTAGGGGCGACCGATAATGACCAAAATCCTTTCCTATCAGAAAATTCCCCCGTTCAGCTTAATTTACAAACAGCCTAGGCAAATGCTGGTAGTGCTATTCTGCGAGGGAGGGAAGAAAAAAAAGTTGCTTTTTAGGATATTTTTGAGCAGACTAAAATTGAAAGGAAAAGTACATTAATGAAAGCAAAGCTCAACTGACAAGCAAGCTCCTAAAGGGAAAAAGTAATCAATTCAAGAGGGTCCTGCTGCTAGATGGCGATTACATCCTCCACAGTCTTTCTTTTTAGTAATTGAGTTCTGTGTCTCTTGTTGTGACGCCAAGTAGAAGCGGGGGGGAAGATCCCTGAATGTATCAGCCTTTTTTATTACTATTATTATTTATTACTACTCTTAAGTCTTTCCTGGGCTCTTCATGGAGTCTTCCAGAGACAACACGATGTAATACCAGTCCTGCTCGATCATGCCATGGTAAGGGTGGACATGGTGCAAGGAGCTGAAATGGCTTCCCCAATAATTTGCTAAAGTTAATACAAATATTTTTAAGTGACATTGCCAGCCTTTTAATAAAACAGTTAACAGACTAAGTTTAATGCCGTTCCTGAAGAATTATTTATCCACTTAGATTTGTGGCCTCCTATTAAAAAGCCTTCTCCACTTGTGAAATGAACTCCAAAAGTGTTTTATCAGGTGAGGAAAGCACGGTGTCTCCAGCAAAGACTGCCAACTCGCTATAGGTGAAGGGTTTTCCCCAGCTAAATGAAGCAGCTCTATTTCTCTGACAAATTAAAATATGCTAAAAATAATTTTAAAAAGACAAATAACTAAAAGCACCGCCTGAACCTGTAACTCCACTGCATACAAATGCACAAAAACTGCTCAAAATTCCAGTGCTACTTTCTCAGCCCTGAGCCGCAGACCTCAGCCCAGCTCACAGCGCACCCCTGAGACCTCATTTTACTCATTTTATGTTCACCTCTCCTTGCCCCATGTCTTAGAAAAGATGGAAAGATTTCTGTTCGTTGGCTTGGAGGAAGAAATGGCCAGAGTCTTGTAGCTGACTTTTCAGTTCTCTAGGAAGACACCCAGAAATTTAACCCCAACTGGACAGGCTTCACTTCCGTGTGTCTGATGTTTCAGCAGACAAAACAACAGGGACAGGCAGTCTCCTAAACACCCTGGCCTTTAAATTAAGCTCGAGCCCACACAGCAGGGGCAGGAGAGGGGCTGCTGCCCTGCCCTACCTCTCAGATCTGGGACAGAAAGTCCGGCTCGGCATGGCTCCCACAGCCGGGCAGGCCCCGGACACACCTGCTCGCTTGCAAACCCACCATTTTGCTCAGCCTCTATAGCAAAACCTGCCAGAACATCCCATGCGTTCAACTTCCAGAAATAATGTGACAGTACTTGAAGATTTGATTGCTCTGATTATATTATTATTTGTTGAATACCAGTAATAGCAGGCAAAAGAAAACTTTTCACTGCCTGGTTGGCAGCAGCAATGCAGTGACAGCGGTACCGAGGAAACCTTTAATTTCCCAGGACTTCCCCATGGCACTGCCATCCCCTGTGGGTGCAGGGGACAGAGGGGAGCCGGGGGGCCCACACGGGGTCCTGGTGGCCCTGCTGCTGGAGCAGCCCCAGCATCGGCCCTGTGCTTGATGCCAGTCAGCACCACTCCTCACAACCCACCCCACACACTTCACACTCCAAGCAAATCTGCCTTTTTTTCCCCTAAATCTACTAGAAAATCTTCCAATCCATTAATTTTAAAGAAATTGGCTGTTTCCTACAGAAAAAACTGATGTGCCTGATTAATCTCTAGATCCCTCATATCAGGGCTTTGTCATCAGGCAGCTTTGTTTCGTATGCACCACTTACTCCAGTAATCAGATGAGATTGCCGAGCCATTGTGTTATGGTAGAAGGCTGCTCTCTGGCTGCAGAGCTAACGTACAGATAAAGAGTGCTGATGAGTGTAACAGTGCTTGTAGTATTTTAGTAGCAATATTTATGCAGCTGTGTGAATGCACTTCTTCATCTGGGGGCTCTCCATACAGGCAGGTGGCTGGGAAATAGTCTTGGCCTTCTGTATTTTACCAGCAAGGCTTTCATCTGCATTTCTCAAATTAAAAAATTTGCTGCTGCCAAGCTCAGCCATCAAGAAACTCCAGGAAGAGTTCCCAGGGCAGGAGGGAGTTTGTCACCTGATGGAGCATGACAGACAGGAGGGAAACAAGCAGGCATGCTGCTTCGGGGAGAACCAGCAAGCTTCCCCAGGGGCCCGATGCTCCGCCTAACCACAAGTGATCCTCTGCCTGTCAATAAATACACCTCCTCCTTCTCTCCCCTAACTTTCCACCCATCCTCTCTGTTGTAACTTCATTAGTAATAATGTCAACATTGCCCCAACAGCTGCAGGTGATTTCAGCTCTCAACTCAGACATAACCTGACAGAGAGCAGATCTTCTGATGCAGTCAGGCATCAGGTTTGCTGTTTATCCTCCCCAGCACAGCAGCAGCACAAACCGATCCAGCACACGACCCCCATCCTGAGGCTTGTCTGCGAGAGTTGCGGGGCACGTCCCTCCCTCAGGGCACAGCACATGCCCAGGACAGGACTACAGGAGGAGCAGCTGGCAGCTATGCAACACCCAGCTCACACCCACAGGTGCGCCAGCACCGCTCCTTTGCCTCCAGAGCCCTGAAATTTGTTCTCTTGCCCTTGCCGCAGTCAGGAGCAGAACTCAGCAGCTCCCAGCAGTGAGCAGCCCCTGAAGCAGGATTTGTTCTCATAAAAGCGCTTGCATGCATTAAATGTAAAAGAAAAAAGGATTTTAAAGGGGAAGGACAGGATAACCAGTTTGTATAACCAGCACCCCAGTGTCTTTCTCTGGACAGGGGTGCCTTGGTATTAGGTCTAGAGAAAAAGTGTTCAGTGTATGAATGCCAGCATAGCACACAAGTGAAAAATAAGTGCATCTTTTTTTCCTGCCAAATGAGTGCTAAGAAAGCCATCTATTCCTTAATTAGAGGAAGAGCTTACAGTGAGTTCATTTAAGAGCATCATCTGTAGATGAATGAAATCCTCTTCAGATCTGGAGCTCATTATTTCACCCTCAGCCAGACAGGTCCAGAGCAGCTCCAGCTCCCCCATGTTGAGCACCCACAGGCTTGTGCTGGGCCCGGCAGCACCAGAAGGATCTTAGGAACAGCATAAGGTAAAGGAAGCACTTCAAAGTAGGCAGGTTTTAAGTCCTCCCAGTCATGCCATTCACTAGTGCAGGGAGGTCAGTAACTCAGGTCTGAAAAAAAATACAACCTCAGGGACTATCCTGTGCTTCCCAAACAGGGATCACTACATTTGTGTGGGTTTGTAGCAGGTTTTTTCATGCTGACACACTCAGTTTTGGAGTGAAGAAGTTGAGGAAAGCATTATCAATAGCTTACTGTACGTGATTTTTCCTTTCCAGCCTGTCACACTGCTGTAAACAGAAAAAATCCAATGTATCTATGATCATTACACTAGAGCAGAATGAAAACAACACTCAGGAAAAAAAGTTAATCTCATCTCTAAGCAGTCACCCTAGACAGTATAGATTTGTGTTGGGATCTTCCCAGAAAGAATTGCCAAACCATAAGATCCGATCAAATTGCTAGTCATAACAGATGACAACAAACTTCTGCTGGAAGCGGCACGGCGGAGGAGTGGGAGCCGACTGCTGAGCGCCTGGCAGCGGCAGGCCTGCGGGGAGCAGCAAGCCTGTGGTGGCACCGGGCGGCCCCGGCCTCCCCCCGAGCACAGCAGGACATATCCACAGACTGTCCCAAGGCCCTGCTGTAACACTTGGATGCTGTGGTTGCACTGGTAGAGGCTCTTCTACCGAGAGAGGAAAGCGTTGGGCCTTCACCTCGGGCCAGCTCTAAGCACAACGCAGCTCTGGTTTGAGCTGAGGAGAGCTCCACATGTGGCGATCCTCTGCTGGTCTCCCCCAGGCTCACACAGACGTGGGACTGCTGCAGCACAGCGCTGAGAAGCGCAACGTTGAGTTTTACACCATTTACGGCTAAAAATGATCCAGCATCCAGCGCAGATCCTCACTTGTCTTGTCTCACTTGCAGCTCGCAGTGATAGGGCTACTCTGCCCTGCTGCGAGGGGCAGCGACATGTTTCAATGTTGTAATTGCAAATGGCATACTTCTAGGGACATTTAAGTTTAGTAAACATGTTCTTTTCCATACTGATAAGTGATATTCGACAAAAACCGGAACGCTGCGTGCTGACAGATTTTGCTCATGCGAGGAGCCTGAAGTCAGTGAGCTAGGAGTCGTCTCGTTATTTCCTTCCTCAATGCGTTAATTTTCCTCCTTAATCCAAACATAGCTTTATGCAGTTATTAAAGTAGTTTTAATCCAATAAGCAGCATGGATCAAAGGATATCCCAAAGGCACAATTCACAGAAAAAATCTCATGTAAAGTTCAGCAACATGAAATGCAAAGCCTATTTACTACGGAGGTAGACAAGCCAAAGGTAGGAGAGCAGATAACTGTAAGATGTGTCTGTCAAGCTCTATTCCCTGTGCCGTAATGCCATCTATCCAATTAAAGTACATTTGACTAATTCCAGTTAACACACTTCAATTAATTTAATTAACATGTAATAGCATTATATCATACAATGATAATACTGTAACTTGTTTTGAGATTAAATTCTAAATTACCACTGAACATGTCCGTTCCTAAAGGAAATTAAAATGCAAACATTTTCCCCTTTTCTTCCCAGGGCCTTTTAAGAACAGACAGACTCCAGTTCTTGGAAAACTGAAGTCATTAGGTTAGCATATGGGTTTCATGAAATGCATAGGTCTCAATTCATCAGAGACAGATCTTTCTGGATTACAGAGAGCAGATCCCAGTGTTCCTCCTGTGGCAAGGCAGCCCCGGGGGACTTCATGCCAGCCTCTACAATTCTGCCATGGTCTACCAGAAAGCACCAAAAAGTGGGGGAGATGTGCTGAGCCCCAGGCCACTGTCAGACCGCAGCCCCTGTGGACACAGACACCTCTCTTTTCTGTTGCAAGTGCCTTAATCACGGTCCAGGTATCCCGTAATTGTAGTCCTTTAATCACACCTCCAGATATCTGCTGAGCATCCACACTCAAACCATTCTCCACCATTCACTGGTCACATGCAAGTCTTTTCACTCCCTGTAGCAAGAGCAAATGTTGCACTTTAATGCCTTTTCTGACTCCTTAATAGCTCGTTTGCTCCACTGATAAGGCTCTTGGGTACTCATCTAGAGCAAACACTGAGCTCAGTAGTGCTTCAGCACAGCAGAGATGTTAAAAAGATGGTGCAGCGGCACCAGTCAGCCCTTACGTACTTTGCTGCTGCGCAGAGCTTGTCACCTCCCTCAGCACCAAACTCCGCACACAGGACACGGGGTACACGAGCTGCTCCTGCAGCAGCCTGGGGAGCTGCTCCTTCACTCGCGTGCAGGCGCATCAGTGATGGGCAAAACCAGACACTGCTTCTAGTAGAAGTGCTGGAGTGGGAGGTATTTCTTTGAAAACAGGGAAACAGTTTAATACTATCTTTTATGAATAAAAGGGAATGCATACATTACCCATTCTGAACAGATCCCATGCTTTCTGAATTTAAGAAGTTGGTTCTAAAGAGAAATTCCGACTCTGTCAAATAAAATCAACTTCTTTGAAGTTTTCTTGTGATCGATGTATCATAATATTTTTGATAAAGATGACCTAATCAGAGGCTACATTGCACCAACTGAAACAATCCCCATAAAAATCATCATGCCAGAATTTTTCTTAGGAATCCAGTTAATGAAAGGACAAATAAAATACCAGCATTATTTCCAACCTTTGAAAGTTTCCTATCCAAGCAGTTCTTTTAAGTGCTAATTAATCAAATCAGTGATATTTTTCTAGGGTCAATGATTCATTACTGCTGCACTAGTTGAAGCTGAAGTCTGAAATATGAAACTAAATAGATCATATTTCTTCCATAGATGGTCAAGCTGCATTTACAGGAAGGGTAGACACCGTCTGTTGAGTCAAACAGATTCTGAATCACTTTTTCCCCCCTTTCAATAGCAGTGCAGAATTAGTGAGATTAGATTACCAGAAAATGTTCTGCTGATGTCTAGCCAGTGCTTGACCAATGCAGATGAACACCACTGGGCTCACCCTTTCTTGTAACCAACCCAACATGAGCCCAAACGGGCTGAAGGACAGCATGTTCCCAACAAGGTTAATACCTGAATTTAGCCATCACCTCCACACAGGAGGAAAATCTGGTTTTGTCTGCAAGGATGGGGAAGGTGTTTCTGAATTCAGGGCTGGCAACAGAAGTCAGCTTTCTGCATGGATTGAGAACAGGGAGTGGATGCAACTCCACATTGGCCACCTCCCTCCATTCTGCTCCCCCTCCATTTTTTTAAAATGCAAGTCCAGAGATTAAAGTTCAAAATAACATGTTAAAATAAAATGAAAAGACAATAGTGTTAAGATTAAAAAAAAGAGCAGTCTCATAGAAGATTACCAAGAAGGATAAGATAGAAAGAAGGATGAGACAGAGGACAAAGATGGATGATTAAAAAAAGCAGGAAGAATAAGATGAAGGAGCAAAGCAAATAATGAAAGGAAAATAGAACAAAGGTCAGTTAAAAGAAAAACAAGTTTTAAACTATCTTGCAAATTCATGTCTCTTACATGATGAAACCAAGGTCAGGTAGAACTAGATTTTTACCAAATGCTTCACTTGTACATTGAAGGCCACTGATACATTTCTACACAGAAGAGAAGAAAGGAAAAGTAGCTCTGAAAAATCTCAAAACCAAACTTGGGGTGGAAGGGAAACTTCAGCAGATGTGATGGCAGCAACATGTGCAACGTTCTCTATAGAGATTTTATACATTTAACAGTTAACTAACTTCTGCGTGTTATCCTCAAACTTTGTAGTGATCAACTGCACACGTGTGCCAAACACTGACCAATTCAATTTATCATCATATTCCTAAACAAACACACTCAGACATTAAGCTAATGCAACTGAGTGTTTGAAGAATTTGTCTTCATCAACAAAACAAAATACACAGGTCTTTCAGATCCTCAGTTGGAGGGAAACATTTGTGTAATCTCAATGTCGACCTCAATGCCACAGAAAAAAATAGGAATTGACATTATGAGTTATTACAGGCTATTAGTTTTGTGATTTTGTTTTTAAATGTATATCTTCAGAACAAAAACCACATGCAGAAACTTCTGCCTGCATAAACAATCTAATGATAGTCACAAAAGAAAGTTGGCTGCTTTTGTCAGGCTGCAAATGCTGCTGCCGTGAGAGCTGCTCAGCATCTCCACCTTTAACCATCTTTATGAATTTAAGGATTGCCAAGGACTACACAACATCACCGGTAATGCTGCAGGTAATAAACACTGCTCTAACCAGTAATCTGCTGGAGATTTAGAGAAGAGTTAATATTATCTGACACTACCAGAGAGGCTGTGGAGTCTCCTTCTCTGGAGATACTCAAAACCTGCCTGGGTGCCATCCTGAGCAACATGCACTAGGTGACCCTGCTCAGCAGAGGTTGGACCAGATGGTCTCCAGAGGTCCCTTCCAACCTCAGCCATTCTGTGATTCTGTACTTTCAGTGCATTTCTTCAAAGCTACCAACAAAATACTTATATTTTTGGTGATGCTATACAGAAAGCTTCTGATGGAGAGAGCTAACCCATCCACCACCCCGCCAGCAATACCTTAGGAACATTAAATAACAGTTTCTGACACAGTAACACAGCCTGTGTATGAATGTGGCATTTTCTGTTCCTAAGCAATAAACCCTTAAAATCTGTATAAAAGCCCAGATTAGCCAAGTAAAAACAAGAAGGACCTTTTTCAGAAGAGAACACCCTAACGGGTGCTTCAATAGAGGAAAATATTGGCAATGCTAAAGGCCCTCTGAAACCCTTTCTGTGGTAGCCAGATTTGATAAGATTGTTGAAATTAAAAACAATGTATATACCCCTGCTGCTGTTGCAATGTTAATTCAAACACACAGAATTGTTCCTTCTGGTTTTATTTCTCCCAGAGACTGTTTCAAGCAGGTCTGCCTCCATGTACCTGGCTGGAAACATTCCCCACAGCCTCCCATCCAGATCGTATTAATATTTTCCTCCAAGGGCACATCTTCACAAGACTTCGCTGCGCTCATGACTAGTAATTAAAAGATTCAGAAAACCTTCAGGACTACACCCACACACGAGAACCACATGGCAACCTGCTGCTGCCGAGCCCCTGATAATAGCCTAATTAATTTTCTATAAAAGAAGAAAGTTGATTAATCACCTCCGCAAGCCAGCTCCTTCCTGACCTTCCCAGCCACACGTGGGCAGCTGCTTGCAGGGTCAGCGGCAGCTCTGGGGACAGAGAGTGGCCAGAGCTTTGCTAAAGACACTGCTGTTGCTCTGCATAGGTTTTATTGGGGTCACAGCCTCTCGTTAAGCACAGGACTTCTCCAGGAAGAGGTCCCGTGGCTGGATGGGCTGTGGCAGCTCTTGCCCTGGCAGCTCCGTGGCGTGCCCAGAGCTGTCGGAGCAGCACGAGGAAGGAGCTGCCAGCTCACTGAGGACAGACCGGCTCATTACCGAACTGAACCCAGGGAAGGCAGTGCCTTCTGGCTTGGAACTGCACAAACCGCCTGTTTGCACGGGGACTTGCCCAGGAGAGGCACCGCCACCCATAGCAGGATGGACACCAGGCCCTTCGGCAGGGCCCGCTGTGCCCCCTGGAGCCAGCGCCAGCCCCGGCAGCCAGCGCTGCGCTGGGCTAATGAGAGCCAAGGAAGTAGGTCATCTCCGAGTTGCCCAAAGCAGAAAGAAAAACAAATTGAAATGTTAGAATAACAACTTATAAAAACCATTTTGTTTAATTTACAAATGGCTCTATTATCTACTTTGCAATCTTTGTAGCAATGGCATAAAAAGGATAAGAGCGTCAGATGAGAGTTATAGGGTAATGTTATTCATAAGCAAGCCTTATCTGTCTGTACAGCTTGCATATTTTTACAAATTGCTAAATTCTTTAACCATTCTGGGTTTGGAAGCAGAGAGATTCATGTCGCACCTCATTTCTCAGAGGAAATGGATTCATATTCCCTGTACAGCCAACTTCTAATTAGTCAGAAGTTTGCAGCTAGGTGATTTTGATGAACCCGTCACAATATTGAAACACTAATTGTGTGAATTAAAAGAGTCCAGCCACCGGCACTCTTGGTAGAAGTCACAGGTAGCATTCTAAAAAGGAAAAGAAAAAGATAACTTGCTGACAAAGCATCTACGTTCCCTCAAAAAAAAAATTCTTCCATCACTGGATTATACAATGCAAACAAAGTGGCATATTTTCCTCCCCATTTGCTCTTCCACATGCAAATGACATTCTTCAACAACAAAAAAGTGAATTTTGAGCAATTATGAAGATATTCTTATAATATGGCATAGCAAGAGCTTTGAAAGCTTTGAATACAAATAGAGTCTAGTTTTTTTAGTATGTTTTAAATTACAGATTAAAGTATGCCACTGACATGACTAATTTCTAGTTTAAATTTTATTATTATTTTTTTTAAAGTGAGAGCTCCCAAAAAGTCAAGGTGAGAATTGTTTCAAAGGAATAATTAATCTACCTGCTCCAACCATTTTCTTTAAAATGGCTTTCTCCAGTTTACTGGATCTTTTATTTCAAAGGAAGCAGTTTACAGTTTTTCACTGCAGTTTAAGTGATTAATAACTAAGCTCATGGGGTTTGATTATTTTTGTGGTTTTTAAAGGCCAATCTTAATATCGCCTGTTTGATGCTCACCTACAGAAATGAGTAACACTTCAAACTAAGAGCACAACAGGAAAATAGCACGCTAAGCCAACACTGATCTGTTGAGATTTAGGCAATCGTTCCGCAAACAGGAGCAGTTCCTCCTCTTCTCGGCGTGCTGCTCCCCCAGCAGGGAGCCGCTGCCCCCACCACAGCCCCCTGTCCCCCTGGCAGCCCCCCTTCACCATCCCCATCCCGAGGGAGGTGCAGGAGCTAATGAGGCCAGCGCTGTGTCTGCTGGGGATTTCGTGCCAGCAGCTGTGGAAAAACACTTCTTGAAGACACCTCTTAGCATGCTACTACTTGTTTGGCTACCTTTACACATCATTTGACACTACAACATTGAAGTGAAGCTTCCTGAAGGCAGAGATCTCAGAGACATCACTGACGAATTAATTTATGGCTAAGTAACCGTGGAGACCCCTTGGAGCCCTGCTGCCCTCCTCCCTAGCCCCTGCCACTTCTGCAGGCCCTGTGGCATTGCAGGAGCAGCAGCGATGGGCACCCACCATGACTAGAGCAGAAACGTGGGCCTGAGACATTTGTTCATTTTATACTCATCTCAGCTGCATTTGGTTAAGCTTTGCAAACTTAATATATTAACAGAATTTAGTACCCTAAGCAAAGATCAGCTTCCTTTTGTGCTAAGCAGGACACTTGCTTAATAAGGTGCCCAAGCATTCTCATGAAAAAAAATTAGACAAAAGGAATATCTTTACCTTATAACATTGGGAACAGAGGCAGGATGAAAGTTCTGCCCTGGTTAATAGAGGTAATTTAAGACCAACCCAAAATCTGAACTCAGGTGCCCTCAGCCCTTATTTTAATCAAGGTACTCTCTTCATCCTCTGCCTTCTGTTCCTCGCTGGCTGGTAGCCATTCAGTCTTTTCCACTTAGCAATGGGCCATTACTGTTGTAATCTAAGAAATCCATCCAACATTTCAATAGGGACAATAAAAAGAGTGATAAGGAAAAATTAAGCCCCTCTTTGCAATGTGTTCATAGATGAAGGAATAAAAGTATGCAACAAAACTCAAACAAGTCCCAATAACAGGCAATATTTACAAGATATACTTCGCTAATGGTTCATTTAACTCTGCAATATCTTAAACTCACTCATTTGTGAAGCGAATTATTCATAAGGCAGTTTATTGCAAATAGATTAATATTCATTGGACAGTTGGCAGAAGATGTATGCTTAAAGTCTCTGAATTATTTGCAAAAGAGAAAAGCCATCATTCTGTGAATTTTGGACAGAGAACTGATTGCAATCAGCATTATCCAGAAGTTCATTAGACATCGGAACACCCCGTGTAGAAAGGCATCATTTAAGTTAATCACTACCTGGCTGTCAGGCAGAGAGCAGCTTGCTGAGTTCAACATTTTATAGTCTTGGATTGCACATTACATCTCTCT
This sequence comes from Cygnus olor, assembly GCF_009769625.2. Lineage (NCBI taxonomy): Eukaryota > Metazoa > Chordata > Aves > Anseriformes > Anatidae > Cygnus > Cygnus olor. The sequence goes on from NC_049175.1 coordinate 37,380,272, forward strand.
GGAAAGCGAGGATTTAGAAATGCGTTCATACTGCTAAATAAGATATAGCTTATTAGAAGTAATATTTTTAGTTTACATACACTTTGAAGTAGCTCATTCCTAACGTGTTTTAAAAATAACAGCTTCCAAACGTACAGAAACACAGCTTGGATCTATGATCTGCCAGGCTCTCAAACACCTCTCCTAACCTTCCCTCAGGGATAACCAGACTATGTATTTACTAGCCAGGCCTGGACTTCGACAGCATTTCTACAAGTTCAGTCCCTGGCTCCGCTTGGTTTCTGCACCCACAGGAGTCCCTGCCAGGTCAGGAACTTCCAGCGCTGCGGGGTGCTGCTGAAGCACTCGGTTCTTTATCTGGTGCCAAGATCCCCAAAGGACCATTAGCAGAAGAGATGTATGTGTTAACAAAAGGGTAAGGCTCCCCCAGTGAGGTGGAAGGGGAGGCAGGCCCGTGGCACAGCCCGCGCCTGCTGCGAGGCACAGGCAGCCCCTCCTCACCCTCCCAGTGCACGGGGTGCCTGGCTGCCAGCATGGGGGCACGAGAAGCTGCCACAGCCAGGGAAATAGCCCCTGCCATCCCACAGAGGGGTCACGTCCTGTTATAGCTGTAATCATCACTGCTGCAGAGCAAACAAATCAGCAAACCATCCAATTAATCAGAGATGTACGTACTTCTCCAGTCATTTACCTGGCTCAAGAATAAAATATTGGCAACATCCCCCTCTGTACCTGTACCTGTGTTAACCATCAGCTCTGTGACTGTAGGGAAAGCAGATATTAAGTTGTCAAACAACAAAATCCAGCAACGCTCTGGTTGTGAAGTGGCAGGGAATAAGAGAACATGTCTCAGGATAATAAAAATACATTTGTGCTTCTAGAACTTGTCTAATCCACAAGTCCCCGAAGTTACAAATGTTGCCTTGTGCAGTAATTACTGCACTCTGCTATTATAAATGGTTATTTTCCTCAAGTCTTCCACTTATTCATGCACTTTTTCCTTCAACTTGAGAGCACAATGATGCCCCTAAATGAGGATTTTCTCCCACTTGGTTTTGCCCTGTGATGAGGACAGAACATTACCTACCAAATAAAGCAAGCACACAGCTTGTACACCTTCATTACAACCTGCAAAGGGAGATTTCACCTTGAAACCCACTGCTCCTCTGACTGTGATTCTCAGTCAGGCTCACCTGGAGATCTCCTCTCAGCAATGCATGTAATGCAGGGTTTCACAGCTGGCCGCATGAACCACCAGGTAAAGTGACCTAATGATGCGTGGCTAATGGTGACAGCTGCAAACAGATGCCTCTTACCTCATATACTACTTCACTCAGGGAAAAAATGAGTTTAATTGTGGCTTCATTCAAAAATGTTTTTAATGCACCAGTCACAGCTGCACTTCAGCCAGTAGCACATCCCCAGCAATACAAGGGGTTCTGCTCAGTGTGAAGCTGAAGTATCTTACGTGATATACTTAATGACATTTTGGTCCGCTTGCAGAATTTCGACATGCTAAACAAGCCTCTAACCCAGCCTCTGATCTGCTCCTGCCTCCCTTCCCTCCAGGCTCAAGCAGGGACCCAGGCTGCCACCACCTGATGGGGACCAGAGTCCCTACCTTGGTGACAGAGTGAGGACCACAACCCCATGGCAAAGGGTTTGTCAGAGAAATACCAGGGAAGCCAGAAGGCCTTATTCCTAAATACCAGGGAAGCTAGAAGGCCTTACTCCTCCCCTCCCAGTCCTCCGCTCAGAGGCCTCACAATAGGGGCGAACCAGGGACTTCAGCAGTTGATGCCACCACAACCTCCGGCCTTGTTCTTCCCCACTTGTGGCCTCCAGCTGCAGAAGCACTCTGCTGCCATGCCGGTAGAAAGCCCAGGTACCAGTATTTCACCACACTCATTTAGTTTGCCTGCTACAAAATTATGCTCATGGGGACAGTGCTTCACCCCGAGTAGTGGAAAGGTAATTCCCAGGCACAGGGAATTTCTGTACGCTTGAATCCACGTCCTGAGAAAGGACACTCTCACCGCTTCCCCTCCTTGAAAAATGTTTTGAGAGTTTGGAGAAGAGCAAGGTACAAAGAAATCAAATTAGCATGAACACTGCTCAGAGTAGTACCTAATTTCCTAAAATACTACCCACATAGAAGTGTATACACCAGCTTCAGGCTTGTTCCCCGCTCACCACCACTTATGGCCCATAGTCTAACCACACCACGTTATTCCATGGGAATCCTTGAAACCAGATTACTTAATATATGCACATGCAAAATCATCGCACATTTGAATTTCCTAATGAGAACAGAGCTTTTCTGATAAGGCTATTTTTGGTCTAGGCATTTATAACTACCCCATACCAAACTGAAGAGATGCTACAGTTTACATATTCCTCCAGCATCTGTATAAAATTAATGGCTAATGCCAAGGAGCTCATAATAGATTGCCCCTAAAAAACTGCTTCCCTAGGTAAGGAAAAACAAGCAGCAGCTGAAATCCCTCTGTGCACTGTCCCCTTGGTGGAAAAAGTTTGAGGATTTTAAACGAGGTGCAACCTCAGGGAGCAAAGCCAAGCTCAAGAAGTGGTTATTTTCATCACTTTCACCTAAAAACCTGTGTGCACACTGACACCCCTATTGTTGTAGAAACATCTGCGTGCCCACACTTTGCTTTCTCACACAGCAAAGATGCAAAAGCACTGTTAGGAGACACTGCAGCTATGACCTGGGAAAGACAGCCAGTAAAACATGAAGCTCTCAAAAGGTAAGCTCAGTGCTGCACTCAGATTACGGGCTGGAACATTTCGCCCCAGCACCATGCCAGGATGGGCAGCTGCAAAGCACCACAAGCAAGCAGCCCGTGAGCAGGACCAGAGGCGTGAGATCAGCAAGCAAGGAGCAGGAAGAGGAGGGCAGCACCCTGATTTTACCATCCAGCCTTCTTCCAGCCTCTGACCACCCCTGCTGGGCTTCCCCTCTCACCATCACAAATTTAACATTAAGACAAGCACAAGTGTTATTCCACATACAAAAGCTAAGACCATTTTGTTGCCATAAAACAATGCTTGGCCTAGCTCAGAGTTAGGCTACCTACCTACCATTAAATAAATTAAGTTTCAGGCACCTACTTACCCATAAATTGTGCAAGAGCTTTTCAAAGGAATGCCAGACACACACTCCTGTAAAAAAGTCTTCTGCTTGCCAGTTGCCAGGAAGGTACAAGGACACCACACCTGTAACAGGTTATTTTCAGCTACAGCACTGGCCCAGCCTGCACGCACAAGGCAGCGGCAAGGGCCCCGGTGGCTGCAGGAGGATGACAAAAAGGCACAAACCAAGCCACAATACAAATTCTCAGGGCACCCCTCAGGGCAGCCCCGCCTGCTGGCCACCCCCTCAAGAAGCAGCAGCCTGCCCTTCCTACCCTTTTTATCCCCTCTTTCTCCCCCACTGCATGGGGGTGGGATCCCCCCAGGTGTGGGCAGTGAAGGCGATGACCCTCCCGACCCTCCCTGGCAGCTCCTCCTCCACATGGGGCAGCTCTGGGTGATGGCAGCCGGGCTCCTTTGGGTGCAGCCGGGCTCCTTTAGGTGCAGCCGGGCTCCATTGGGTGCAGGCCCGCCTGGCCTCACACGAGTCACAGGCGTACGGCTCGGGCATGCTTCGAAGTACAGTTAGCAGCACACAACCTTTCCCGTTACAATACATTTCTAATACTGCCATTTCATCACATTTGCTTTGGTTTGGATTTTATCTGTTAAAAAGCTGCAATGAGAATTTGATTTCTCTCTGCTTAGCCCCAATTGGCTCTCAGTGTTTGTTTTCCCATCTCTTATCTCCGATCTCGCATTTTCTTTCTTTCCACCCCTTGCAATCACGCCGACTTTAAATCTATAAAACTCCCTGAAGTTGCCATGCACAAAAAATGGCTCGGATTTCTGCAGGAGCGCAGAGAGCATAGCTCTGTCCGCGTTACTGGCTTTAATAGGCGACACGTCCCAAGCCCGCACGCTTTCTGCTCTGTGTCAGTCACCCTGTGACTGGTGGCATGCACATCGTGTCCCCCGGCCAGGCATGGGGCTGGCTTACAGCAGCAGCGACCGTGGTGGCTCTGGGGCCCTGAGCATACACGCTGGGTTTGGTCTTTCTTTGTTATTTTAATTTTTAAAATTACTCCAATGTTTCTGTGTTTTGTATATGTTAACTATACATTTCTCTGAGACACATACAAATGGCTTCAAGCATCACAGTAACAGGGCAATGCCCTCCTCACCTCCTGACCACAAAAACGCCACGACAGGACCGAAACGCGTCAGGGTTCCCCACATGGCACCACTGCCCAGCGAACGCCCGACCCCGAGCGCTGGGCTGCTCCCGTCCCCTCCCTTCCCGACCGCACCTGCAGCACGCGGGGATGTCCTCCTTCGCCCTGGGCTGCTATGCATGTTTCCCATGCTGCAAACCCCGACAACACCGGATTGAACTGAGAGGAAGGAGCAGGAGAGGCAGCAGGAGCCTGGTCCCTCAGCCGTGCCATGGGTCTGGGGGGCGGAGGTGGCAGGGCAGGGGCATGCAGCAGCGCGGCGGGGTCGGGGCGGCGTGGGATGCAACAGGAGGATTTGCTAAACCAGCCTTAAAGAGGCTCAGTGGGCTTGAAAATCAGGTTTCAGCCCTCGGATTTTGAGCCTGCTGTAGTAACAAGAAGACCCCAAGGTGGGTATGAGTGAAACAGGTTGGCACAGGTGTGCACACACTCAGTTTACTCCTTTCAGCGCTCAGCGCACAGTTGCCTTCTCCTCTGGCAGCTTGCTGGAGTCCTGCTGGAAAGGTTTTTAATACCAACAGGGTAGCAGAGAGAAAGAGAATCGACATGATTTGCTAGAAGCAAAGAGACTGCGCGCACACCAGTATGATGCTAGATGAGGCTGTCTTCAACAGGAGACGAGGCAGCATCTCTGTAACATAAATGAACTCATCATTTATTCCACAATCGCACTATTTTATCTCCTCTTAGGGGGCACGTGGAACGCTCTGATGGTGCCACATCTGCAGCATTGGCAGCTGAAGTATTTTATTTATCCGTGCAGCAGGCACAGGAGGTATTTGGGCTGTCTGCGCTCCCCCAGCAGCCTGCTCCAGCCACCTGCTGGTGCCCCAGAGCTCAGTTTCTGTGAGTGCCCAGCCCTTGCCCTGTCTCCTCAGGCCGCAGGCTCAGCCCCAGCCCCGCGAGCAGCTTCATGCCGCAGGCGGCAGTTCTGCTGCTCCCCTCTTTTATACAGCCAAGTCAGTAGCTTCTGTCTGGATTTTGTATAAAAGGAGCAAGTCCAGCTACTCCCCATGGCTGCAAGCAAAGCCTACTTGTTCTGGGTTATTTTCTCTCCTATCCTCCCCTTGTTTAGTAGCCCCATCCCTGTATACTTCTGAAAAAAAAAGAAAAAAAAAAGAAAAAATTTCCTCCAATGAATACTTTGATTCCATGTTTTCTAGCTCCATTATACAATGAATACCCTTCCTGCATATTTACTGCTTCCTTTTTAGCTCTTAAAAGGCAGAAAAATGGTTAAATGTTTGTAAAGTCTTGTCCTATACTTCCAGAAGTGGAAAATAAATGAAGTGAGTTTCATTTCAGGAGGCTTTTTCTGATATTCCCTGGGGCAAATTTTCTAAGCAGTCGCAGAGTCGGGTTGCATCAAGCATGAACAGTATTGTACATATATATATGTATATATCTTTGGTTTCAACATTTGAAGTCATCCCAGCAAAATTCCTCTTAATTTTATACGTTGCATTAATTTCAAGTCAAGTGCCTGCATTATGGTTAGAGTCTGCTGAGTCAGGACTATGCACGTCTTTTCTACTTTTATCATTATTCCTTTATGGTTTCACAAAAATTGAGTCTTGTTATAATTCAACCACCCTGACTGATACCGTGTAATTTGGCACAGAGTCCTTCTTTATAGTTCTCTCCAAATTCACCTCTTCCTACAAGTGGGTGTCTTTCATTATGGCTGACATTAATACTGAATGAACTAACAGCTGCTTCTTGCTAATGAGCCGGAGCAAAAAGAAATATATCTCCGTGGCTGCAGTTCCCAACTTGGCAGCCTGCCTGCTGAAATCTCTCTGAAGAAATCTGGCTCGCTAGAAGCTGGGGTCTAACATGTTTTTAGTTTTCTGTTGAGTTACAGCAACATTTTGTACGCTGATAGTGTATTTCTGTGTGGGAAAAGCAGGAATATACGTTCCTTTAATTTATATTCCCTACTTTAAATGTTAACTGTAGTAACAAATTTCTATGTGATCGTGACACAAGCATCGCAGTGCCTAAACTCTCTAATATTCTCCTCATCCTGCTATGGGCAATGTTATAGCACGATAAACAACCAGTAGATGAAGAAAAAAAGCAATTTATGCATTAACAACACCCTTGCCACGTGGGCCGGAGCAGATGGACCTGCAGAACCGTATTGCTGGCCGTATCCGTGTCTCCCCAAGCCTAGATACCCAGTGAAATCCTGCCCTTGGGCGAAGAGGAGTCCTGCCGCCGGCTCCCAAGGCCCCAGCTCTCGTTCTGGGTCCTCGCTCTGCCCCACGCAGGCTGCAGCAGCTGGCTCCTGTGGGCCCGTGAAAGGTTAATACAAATCCTCTCACATCACTAGATCATGACAAATGAGCGTCCAGTGCAGACAGATGGGGGCTGCCTTCGGCATGGGTGGTGTCAGCAGCGTGCCTGGCTGCCCAGGGCAGGTGCTCATGGGCTTTGCTCCTCGGAGCACACCGACACCAACCCTGAATCCAGGTGGCATTTTCCCTAGCAGCACCCAGGGGTGCTCTGGGGAGGTGGGAGAGCCCTTTCTTGGGTCTGCCACCAGAAAGGGGAGATATTTTGTTGGTGGTAGCAGCAGCCTCCACCTCTGATGTCCCCTGACCAGAAATGCCCCCATGGGTGAGGGTGGAAGCAGTCTGCCAAAGCATCTTGGGGGATATCTCATTTATTTGGCTTTGGTTTTACAGTCCTTGACTCCTCGCTTGCAAGCACTGAGTCTGAGTAATAAAAAAAGGGAAATAAACCTAGTGATGGGAGAAATGTCCAATGAGTCTGTCCAGAGAAAACCGCCACTGGTCCCTGAGGACGAGGGCTGGAAAGAGCATTAGGTTTGGATGAGCATTTGCAGAGCTTTTGCCATAGTCAAATGACAGAAGAGTAAAATTTTCCCACCTAAATCAAACGTGTTTGCATACTTTCCCCATTTGTTGCGTGCTTAGCTTATCTTAACCAAAGTTTTGCCAGCTCCTGGAGAAGCAACATATGGAAGGACTATTCTGAGCTCGTTCAGCTCCACGCAGCAAGCCCCCGCGGCGAGGGCAGCGCACGGCCACACGTCCTCTGCCAGCAGGCGTGGAGCGGTGCCCAGCTGGCCCTCGGGGGCACACAGCACCGGCAGCTCTACCCCTATTCTGCCATCCTCAGGTGGCTTTCTTGAATAAAGTTGGGTAGATTTTTAATAACTTCATTAAGATAAAGGTCCCTTCAACCTGTATGAGAGAGATTTTCCTTTGAAATTCTGATTACCAACAGGAGCAGGCTGCAGTGTGACTTTACATCAGAGGGGAGATTTAAGGTTAAGGTTGCAGTTACCCAGCCTTACATGGACAACTGAAAAGCAGATGAAACACTAACTTTACTGTAAGTAAATGAAGGATTGAAACAAGGGTCCCATTGTTGACAGCGTCCAGCTGAACCTTAGGAATGCCGCTTGTCATGTGTCCACGCTAAAAACAAGGGGCTGGAGACCTGAAGCCTGAAGGGACCTGAGCAGAGGGATGTTGCACGGCGGGCTCAGCACCACGAAATAATGCCTTTTGACATTGATCTGAAAAGTACGGCATAAAAACAGTCAACGCTTTCTTTTCTAAGAGCATAACTGCAAAGTTTCTGACAAGTTCAGTGTTTTTTGCAGCATTAAAATCCTGCTTTAACTGGAGAAACGTTTCCCCAGGAACATTTTCCTGTCTAAAGCAAACCAAAGTTGTCAAGTGAAGCTTAAAACATTTCTGCTGGAGCACAGTGGTTTAATTTCTGACTCATTTTCATGATTTACATTGACTATTCAATAACTAAGAAGTTCGGAGATTGTGTTTACTTTGTCTTTGCATCAAATATATTTGATGACATTACTTAACAAGTAATTTGAGTGGGGATTTTTGGAGGGACAGTGCAAGGGACTGGTGAAAAAGTTTTGTATGATAACCAGAATAGCAAATTATACTGACTTACTGTATTGCAAAGGACCTTTGAAACATCGTCTCTTGTTTAAATTCAGAAGTTTGAAATGCAAAATATAGAAGGTTTTATTTCTCCATTTTGGTGAACTAAATAAAGCATCATGGAATCAGCTTTTATTATTTAAATACAAGGGGGCAATGTGAGCTGGTGCAGTGTGAACGTGAATTAGGGAAACACTTGGATTGGAACAATTAGTGCAAAAACCATCTGCATCTCTCATTAATCACGGGTACCTTCTAGTAATGGAGGTGGTTTTTTTTAACCTTTAATTGGAATTCATTGAAATAGCTTTGCTTCAAAGTAAGTGTTAAAGCTATTTCTGAGCTTTCTACTTGCACCTCTACCTAGTTAAGAATCGATTGGTTTTAGGATATTCTGAACAACAGCTATTTCGAGCCAGAGGCTGGACTTTTACAGAAATCCCTGCTGCTAGTGGTGTGAGGACACCAGGTGGCCCACAGGCAAACCCTGCCTGACCCGGGGTCAGTGCTGCGGTCTGTGCCTACGCTGCTGGGCCGCGCAAGGACCTTGGCTTTGAGAGCACGTTTGCTAGAGAGGAAGAGCCCTGGTGGTCATCCAAATCAGCTACACATCACAGATGCTTTTAATAGGAGGGTTATTAACATTTGAGATGGCTGATAATATGCACACACCCCAACCGTCTGACCGAAATGTCTGAACCCTTTAGAAGCTCCGTGGTTGGGGCCGGTTTAGGAACACCGACAGAAGGTACCCGTGGAAGCAGCAATGCACACAAGAGGCCTGCAGGGTGGATTGCAGTCTGTAACATTTTTAGGAACCCATTTTCAGCTTATTTCAGTGACACTCCGCTGCTCTGTCTCTCAGTATCTGATGACTTCTAACAGGGATTTGAATTAGCTGTCGGTGTGGAGAACGAGATTAAATCAGAGGTGGTGTTACTGGGCCATCGCCGCTATAAAAGCTATTAGGGATGTACCGATCCTGGCGGTAAAGCAGAAGCATGAATTGGAGCTCAGCCTCCCGCAGAGACCTGCAGTGGAGAGGTCCCTGCTCCCACCTGGCCTTTCGGGGTGTCACCTGGTAGGTGAGCAGCTGGTGGCTCCTCAAAGTGACCTCTGCCAGCACGGGGAAGTGCGCACAGGGGAGCGTCGGGCTAGAGACACTGCTGGGGGTGACACTGCTGGTGCTGTGACACGGCTGCCCAGGATGCCTTACCCCCTTTATGTCCCTGGAGAGGTTTAAAGGAAAAACAACATAAGAGAACTCAGAGCCAAAAATCAAAGTTTAATGTCCATACAACAGTGCCTACCGTCCCCCCGTGTTTACAGCAGTAACGCCAGCACCTCTGCCCCGGGGGCTGCCCTCATTGCCGTGCGGCAGTGGTTCCAGCACCCTGCCCCAGGGCCAGGAGCTGCTCACACACCACGGGGGGGCTGTCCTGGCCAGCAACCAGGGGGTCCTGCCTGTCCCTCTGCTCTGCTCAGCCCCCCCTTGCCTCGCAAAACGCCTTGCTCCCAAACACCTGGCTTTCACACCGCGCCAACAGCGAAGACGCAGTGTCAGTAATCGTTTCACATTGCTGTCACCGGGAAGCAAGCCCGCTGTATTCCGCAGATTGCAGTCGTGATGATGGTCAAAATATGCCATCCATCGCTTTCCAACAGAAAGCACAAAGCATTTATATGTAGCAGTGCTCACAAAAAGTGCTGAAAAGTGGCAGTATTATTTCTAATTCCTTTCAGAATGACACATTATTACAAGGGTATTAGCTGAGGTTTCCAGTTTTCCTAGTTCTTCCGATTTAGGAAAGCAATGTAAAGATTCCTAGACAATGCACATGAATAATTTAGGTATCACTCAATTCGTCTTTGAAACACTTCACGATTCTACCAGGATCATGCAAATGCTGAAACTACCTTGACACATCACATCACAAACGTAAATGAGTAAATTTATAGTTAAAAGACAGGTTAATGCCCAATAAATCTCAAAATATGGATCGGTAAGTCTGAGAGCTGCACACCCTGAGTATGTATGAGATGCAAACTTTTCATGACTGATAGGGTGAGAGGCTGTAGTACAAGGCTGGGAGACATCCTATTACTGCTGATTTAGGCTAAGAATCCAATGGAAACTGCTTAACACTGGGCACTTTAAAAATCCGAGGATGTCGTTGTGAGTTTAAATACAGATTTAGAGCCCACATTTACTTTCCTGTCTCTGAAGGTGTTGACATTTATGAATAAGGATTTTGAAGTGAAAGTGTGTCATTTGCAAGAGGGTATATCAAAGGAGGGTCCTGAGTCAAGGAGAAGCCATAAAGTCAAGAGTAAGGCTAGGGTGGATGGAAACATTCACTCATACGGAAGCTTTTTAAGAGACAATTTCTCAAGAAAAATGAGGACAGGAAGGGAATAGGAAGGGAATTCACATGCAGGCAGGCAGGCTGTATTCATTTTGAGCCACATATCCTGGTAGCATCAGGATCACAGATATTTAGAGCAACAAATCTGAGTTGGCAAACCATCTTTTTTGTTCCAACTCTTCTGTTGTGATACATCAAGACTTCTCAGTGAAGTGCAGCTCACAGAAGCCTTCAGAATAGACTTAGTTTTATATCAATAGAGACCTCTAATTCAGTGGAAGAGGATGCAATTGAAACATCACCTTGGCTTTGTACCTGGCTGTTATTGCTTGAACTCAGAGCTATCCCAGGCTCTCAGAAAATCTGCATGAAGAGAGGTTTGGGGATGCAGCTGTGTCTGTAAGCAAGCGAGCCTAGGTGCTTCCACAGTGCCTCAGTGACAGCGCAGTAACAGCCCTTTAAATTCACCAGTGCGTCTTACCTGTTATTAATTTTACAATAGGAGGAAATGTTAGAAGTAAAACCCTTGCTTTAAGATTAATGTTTGTGAGCTCAGCGCTAAGTATTATTTACCCATAAATAAAATTATACTGTAGTCATTGAGTCTACAATGGCTACACATTACTGCTTCCCCTGCAGCTGAAATGTAATTCTGCAGAAGCACTCCCACTGGTGGGACGGCTGCCTGCTCCTACCAAATGCTCCCCGGGAAGTTACTGGAGATATTTCACTGAAAGGACTGCAGATTTAGTTGTGACTAGTTATATCAAAGGAAACATAGATGGAAACTTCTATTCTGGGGGGGGTGTCCTGTGCATCCTGCTCCTAACCCCAAGTAGAGCTGGACCCTGTCCAATGTCCCTGCTTTAGCCCAGCAACACTGATTGCCCCAGCATCCTGCACACGTGCACCTTCTCCTCCTCCTGCCCTCAGAGCATCCTCAAACCAGGTTTTTGAGCAGCTGTCCAGCTGTGGCTGGGCGCTTGGTGCCGAATTGAGAATGAGACAAGGCAGAGGTGCCAAGGGAGCTGTGTCTCTGGGGCAGGAGCAGCACTCCTCCGGCTGCTGCGGAGACGTCCCCAGAGACCGAGCACTGCCACTGACCGCAGCACCTCAGCTCCTGGAAAACACATTTCGTTGGCCTTGCCATCTTTGCTGTAAATACTACTTAAGTACAAAAGCTATAAACCTATTTTTTAACATTTTCAGATCTTAAACATACACCCAGAACCTGACACCAGCTCCCTACACGTCTGTAGTGTTGACTTTGTACCTAAACAGCTCTAAGTGAATCTCTTTGCAAGTCTGAAATTGTTTTTCAAATACAATTTGACTACGTCTGCAGCTGAGAATATAGGGCTGCCAATGCTTGCACAGACTGCTGAAGGATTTCTTTTTAAATAACAGCTTTTTCAAATTTCAACAGCATAAGTAAACATATGCTTTTAACAGTGCTCACCTGCGGCAGCACCTGCGTGCCACAGACTAACACTCTCAGCAACAGATTTGCAATGACGGCAGCGCAGCGACCAAGCCCCCGTCCTGTGGGAGGCCAAGGGGCCGAGGCTGGGGCCACGAGTGGAGGCAGCAGAGGCTGCGGGTGCAGGATGCTCAGCTGTGACTGCACACAGGGCCCCAACACAGCCCCAGCAATGGCCCGGGCAGCAGAAAGGGCACGACGCAGACCTCCGTCCTCATCGTGGTTTAGCTGTGCAGCGACCCAGCAACAGGAGGAAAAGTCCTCCCTGTTACGGTGGTCCAGGGCTGAGACACAGCAACAAGGATAAACAGATATCTGGCAAGAAAAAATAGCACATCATTTTCCTTATCGCTTCAAAAAGTGTCAGCTGAAATGAAAACATGCCCTTTCCAGGAACCACAGACCTTTCCGTCTTTTTTTAACTGAGCAAGCATCTGCTTTGACAATGAAGGGAGAATAACGGACCGAGAAACCATACGTGTTTATTTTTCCCGTTTGTTCATTTGAAGACAGAAAATAGACGGATGAAGAGTCCTTTTCCCAGTCTGTTTAAAAACTCTGCCCACCCTTTCATCAGTTAACACAGCTATCAGCAATGGTTTTTTCCATTCCATAAAGGAAAAGAGGCTCCTCCTTTACTGCCCTAGGAACACAAAGAACCTGTATTTTAATGGAATTTGTATAAAATGTCATTTTTTTTTTCCCTGAAGAGTTCAAAGTTTTCAGCCCACTCCCGCTGTGTTTTTGCTGGTTATAACATTTGGGTTTCCATATTGACGGCAGCGGAGAGTGAAGACATTGACAAACCTCCTCCTTACTCACTTTGTACAACATAACACGAGGTGTTTCGGTATCTACTGAGAGGAAAATCCTGAGAAAGGCATTGTGTGGGCATCAATCTCAAACTGTGGTTTCCTTCCCTTCCAGAAGGAACACGCCAAAGCCCAAGACCACGAGATCTTCAAGCTTTGCATTGCATTCCATCTGTTCACCTCTGAGGCCTGCTTCTTTTGAAAGAGAATAAATGTAGCATATTAAAAGATAATATTTCAGATTTTCCAAGACTACTACTTCACGGTCAGGAGCTCCCAAAACGTATCCTTGCCATCTGGAGTTGTTATTAGTTAGTCAGCAGCGGTGTCACCCTGATGATACATTACTCAGTAATGAGAGCCCAGCTGGCTGAACGCATTTGGGAGATTCAGGCTCTGTAAGGTTGCACTGAGGAGCTGTACGGAGCGGCCGTCCTGGAGGAGAGAAGGATTTCTCCTGGGGACCAGGGTGGCCACCAGCAGGGCGCAGTGGGAAGGTCCCTGGTTGGTACGTGGGGACAGGGCTCTTTTGGCAGCCCTGAGTCCCGAGAGCTGCTGAAGAGCCCATTGGCATGCTCAGTGGAGCCTGGAGAATCCTCTTCCCCTCTCAAAATCCCTATTGCTGTTCTCTGGGAGACTGGTCAGCAAATCCCATTATTCCCAGTGCCTGCCCCTATACCATCTTTGGTCGGGGAGGATTATTTTTCAGGGCAGAAGCCACAGACAGGACTTCGGGGCAGGGTCAGACAGTGAACACACTGCAGTGGCCGGCCATGGTCAGGACAACGAGGCACAGAAGACTTTTTCTAGTCTCAGCCGTGCAAACTGATGTCTGTCCCCAGCTGCTTGTGACAAGTTTGCAGGTGTCCAGGTGAAGGTGGGCTGTGCTGGGGAGGACGGACGAGAGGAGTGACTTGGCGCTGCAGCTCTCTGGAGAACGGGTGCGTGGTAGATCCAGAGCTGCTTTGCATACACTTTCCCGCCCCCTCCCTGTCTCTTAATGATTTTCTTCCTCACAGCACTCGTTTCTGTTTTCTGCCGAGAAGTTCTGCTTGGCCCACGAGCAAAACTCAAATCCATGACATGGGAAGACAGATTTACCTCCCAGCCATGCTGAAACAAATGGGGACTCTCTTTTAACTTTGCATCTGCTCGCCTTATTATTTCTATGATGTTCGTGTAGAGATAGCAGTAAATCTACTTTAGCAGTGACTCACTATATCTATGAAGTTTATAAATCACTTAAGGACCAGCCCTATCCTGCATTATTAAAGATGTGTTTTTATACTTTATTTCTGAGCCACATATAAACTCCGGCAGGCAGCTATGAGCCATGCATCTTGTTTGTCCAATATAAGAGTTTCTGGTAAGCAAAGAAAAAATGGTATTAAAATATCCTCTTGAGAAATGCTATGCAATATGAAGATGGAGTAGCAGATAACAGAGCCGACTAAAATATTTTCTTGATATGACCTTTGGAAGTAGGAGATAAAGTCACCGATGGGTGAATCCTACCCTCCCCTTTGCTGCTTCTCCTTTAAAGTCACGGGAGAGATTCATGCACGAGGCTGCAAACTGCAGAACAATCCCCCAAAGGAATCATTCACACCTGCAAAGTCTCTTCAGCGGAAACCTTGCAAGCTTATTGATGCAGCATTGTCATAAAACTTAATTCAGCAGAAGTCAGAGGAAAAAAGAAATCTGTATCCCTTAAAGCATGCCGGTCTTTAGAGTGGATGAATGGTCACCGTCAGGAGCTGGGGCCAGCAGAGCCAGGCTGCGTGGGGGGGCGCAGAAGGCCCACCACAGGGCTGAGCCCAGCAGCAACGCGAGGGAGGGGAAGGGACTCGGCCACCTCCCCAGCACCGGGACTCATCCAGCCTCTTCTCTCCACAGCATCAGCACAAGGACCTGCCCTGGTGGCCAAGGCCCCGTGTTCCCACGGGGCAGCACGAGTGTGAACTGAGGCAGCTTTGGTGTGAGCTGCTCCCCAGCAGCTCTGCTGCTCTCCCTCGGCTCCGCAGAGAGCCCAGGCGCCAGGCCCGCGGTACAGACGCCTGCCTGTGGTAATTTGTCGAGCAGTCTGTCTCTGCTTCCCGCCGATGACACACACCTGAACAAGCGCGTCTGTTTTGCAAACACCAGCTCTCATTATCGTGACAAGAACTGGAGAGCTGAGGAGGAAAAAGAAAAAAAAGAATCTGTTTCCACTTTGTGCTTTCAACACCATTTTGTGCAGCATCATGTTTCCTCTCCGCACTCATTCACTCCGTCTCCCCAGCGCGGGTAACACAGCAAAAGGGAAAAAAATCACTTTTAGCTGTCAGCAAGTGGCTATAACACCACCAGAGCTGGCAGCGGCACAAAGGGCCAAGTTAATGCCTTTAAATTATCATTAGCTCGTTTTTATAGCGCAAGTAGCCAGGCAGGCGCCCAGCCGACCTGCCCCATGAGCTGGCTCTGCAAGGGCAGCGAGTGCCGTGAGCCGTGGCACAGAGTGAGCAGCGGTTATCGTGCCTGGATTTCCCATGGCTGTGCCAGCAATGGTTAGTCGGGAAGTCCGAAGATGTATGTTTTTCTCCCATGATGGTGTTTAATGCATCTTGTGCTATGGGGTTCGCTCAGGCTCAGAAATGAAACCACTGTTTGGATTTTAACTGTGTTGCACAGCACATAAATTAATCTCGTTACTCCATTTATTCAGTGTTACCTTAATTCTTCATCACTACCGGCCCATTCTTCCATCCCATCCTTCATTCACCCATGACAGCAGAAGGAATCATTCAGTCTGCAACACGCAAGGACGGCTTCCAGCAGCAGCGCTTCGCAGCTCTGTCTTTGCCCATATGCCCAAAGACTTGTTCAAAAACTGAATTTTTGAGTAATTTATGACTGTTCTTACTGTGATACAGATGGCTTATTGATCCATTTAATCTAAGTACCTGTGGTTTTGCAGAGGAAAATACTATGCTTTTCTGTGCTGCTCATTTATGTACTCTTTTCCTAGAGTGAGGATGTGCTTCCTATTATCTTAATTGACTGACTTTTAGCAAGTTTCAGTCTCGCTAGAACAGAACTAATTTTGCAAAGCCCAGCCCACCGGAGAGGTTCTGTGCTCCAGGATGGGAAAAACCCCTGCAGATCCCAGCAGGGCTCTGAGGGTCCCACCCCAGCCGTGACCACTTGTGCAGAGCCACCGGGGGGGAACTCAGGTGGCCGCTGATGCCCCCACGTCCTGCCAGGAGAAACATCAAGTGGATGATGAAATAAACTCTCTCTCCTTCCCACTCAGTAACATAAAGGGAATGGCAAACGAGCCCCAGCAAGGTTCAGCAGCAGATAAAACCACATTTCCACTGCTCCTTTGGCTGCTCTTTCAATGAGAAGCAGGCACCTGATGAAGAGAAACAGGCCGAGCTTTTTCCTACCTTCTCCGTCCCACAGACCTCCAGCCTGGCCACGTTCAGACCAGTTGCACTCTTAGAGAGGTCCCAAAAGGTACTTCTGCAAAGACCAAATCCTCCTCCAGAACGTGCCGTCGCAGACAGGGTCCAGACATGACCTGTAAAAGCAATACTCCTCATATGCAAAGAGCAACTCAACAAGCTGTCACTCTCAGCAGTGCAAATCCATTACCCTTTCACAAAGATTTAGAAGAAGATTCTGTTGAAAAGCACATAAATAAATGTCTACCTGCCAGGAAATAAGAGGGTTTGTACAGAGCTCACCAAAGAGAAAAAGCCAGCAAATTATTGTTTCAATATCTGGAGCGATTCTACGTGGCTCCTGGACACAGACAATACTTGTGAAAAATGCTTCCCCCCCCCCCCCCACACACACACACTGCTTTTGTTCAGCTCAAAGTTTGTTCATCCTCCTCCTCTCAGGCCAGCTACTGGCGTCATCCACTTCCTTTGCTCACCAGGGCTGACCTTGAAAGCCACCCAGAAGGACATCTCGTACACCACTCGGCTATTTGATTTCCAGGCAATGAAAATGGGCAATGCTTTCATTAGGTACTCTCTACTCCAAGCGAAAGTCACGGTATTTACATATAAGTTGCCAGTCTCATTATCTCAGAGAATTTTTTTTTCTCTACCACTGGAGCCAGCAGAGACGCTTCCGCTGCTGAAGACAGAGCAAAGTCCAAAGGAGATAGTCATGTGTCTTTTAATCTTCATCATTTTTTTCTAATTATGATGAGTTGAAATGAACCTAAACCTCTGCTGTGCCACAAAGGAGAGCCTGCATTTTCAGAAGAGCTCTCTCTGTAATGAGGAGCAGAGGACAACCATCCATTTCTGTGAACAGAGTAAAACGAATCAAACCACATTAAAAAAAAAATACAAGAAGAAATAGAAGTCTGAGTCCTTTCTCAAGAACTATGTTTCTTTCCCCTCTAAAGCACGGCGCCGGGTGCATAGGGGTGGTCAGACAACGAGAGCTGCACAGACACCTGCTCAGAAAGGAAGCTGCACAGGACCGCACACAGGACCCTTGGGATGTGCCTCAGCACTTCTGTAATAGCACCTGATGCGTGCTACAGGTACTGCAGGGTCCTTACGACCTGGCAGCACTCAAGTGGTAGCTTTCTTGGGAGGTCTCCTTGGCGCAGTGCTTAGTCCACATCTCCGAGGCTTGTCTCCATTCCCTACCAGGGCCAGCTCTGGGCGGGCAGAGCTCTGCACCCAGGGTCCCAGGAGCTGGTGAAGGGGGGTCGGGGAGGGCAGGGACCAGAGGGGTGCCAGGGACTCGTGGGTATCTAGGGAGCAGCGAGGAGCCAGGCGGGGGCTTGGCAGCTCTTCTGCTGCAGGCGGCCCCCCAGGGCAGCAGGCCTCACTGGCAGGAGAGGAGGCTTCCCATTGCTTCTTTGAGAAAGCAGAGCAGCGAAATTGCAGCGCTAGCATTAAAAAACAACCAAACCTGTCATTTCCCACTCAACAGGAACGTTACTCTGCAGATGCTACATGTAATGAAGGAACTGGTGCTGTTCTTACCTCAGCACAGCTTTCCCTTCCCCTGCAAACACTCCGTTGCGGTTTTCACATTCACGCTCTTTCAGCGCTGCACAGCCCCTGGCTGGCGTTAGGCAGGGCTGGGGGGAAGCCCCCCGCTCCCCAGCATGCCCTCACCTGCACAGGGCCAGGGAGAAAATGGTTTTCCAGCTCCTCCCCGAGCCTCCAGTGGAAGAGCCACCCCTTTGGCTTCCTGCCCCTTCCTCCGCTGGGGTCTTCATTGAACTGTCCTGGTGCAAGCAGGGCTTTCCCAGCTGGCAACGCTGAGCATCCCATCAAACAGCCAAGGATAAAAACTTCATTCTCTGTAACTCCCAGAAGAGGGCCAGACTTTCCTTAAATTGCTCCTGATTTACACCAGCATCAGGAAAGAACCACACTTGGAACATTTACATCACAAGAATAAAAACAAAACACTGTCCTTGTTGTTGTCGTTGTTTGTTTGCTTTTAACCAGATAAGCATACTTTCAGGAAAGCTTAATCTGTTCTCAGGAGCTATTAACTTCTCTTTTTAATCATATGTGTCAAAAATAGCAATATTATCATCATCCTTGGCAGACAACAAAGGGAGAACAAAACCTCACAGAAGGAGAGAAAGGCAACCATGGTGAGGGAGCACTTCAGAGACGTAGTGCAAGTTTCCCTTCCCCCAAAAAAATCGCACCCCACTCACCTGAGCTGCTGCCCGGCAGCTCGTTTCGGGCTCACGCTCAAACACCCTCATTGCAGAAACAAAGGGCTAATAAGCCAGCTCACAAATAGGTTCTCTCTAATAAGGAAAATCACCAACAGTTGCTACATACAATGTGAGACTAATTTACTTTTCCTTAATTAATCATCTTCATTTCCTCCCTCTTTAGCCTTAACCAATGAGGTGTAAATTGCAGGGGCAGATGCATTTTCTGGGCTCAGTTCCAAACTAAACGTTCCTCAAAAAGTGAGGAGGCACTTAGCGAAGTATTTTGGTGTTTCCCTGTCATCAGGCACATTCCATTCACCTCCTTCTGGAGGCTGTGGCTACGTTATTTCACCCACGTTCTTTCCAGTCTGGTAATGGCAGACTTTGCACCCCGAGCCAATATCCAAACCCTCGGTTTGGAGCTTTTCATTCTCTATGTTTCAGTGTGTGCTCCTGCACTGAGGGATAACTCACAGGGAAGGATAAGTCTTTTTGCCCATTCCCTGTATGTCAACAAGCTCTGAGCCCTTGTTTACAGAGCTGAGCTGTGGGCAAACACACTGTAATTCTGAGGCTACATTTGCAACCGAGGTATCTGAGCATGCAAATTAGGAGGCTGCACATTTTCCCACACCATTACTACGGTAGTGTTCAATCACACAGATAAACTCTAGGTGCATAAAAATGTAGGCACAAGACTAAAAAAGTACCCCTAAATGAACCTTTTTAAATGCGTAACAGCTTGATCACTGACATGGATTTCTAATTAGCAAGCCTTGCACTGAGGAAAGTTCAAATATTTTCATTAATTGCAAAAAAATAGGTGCTGTAAAAGCTATAGAGTGAGGGAAATGTTTGGAGTCTGAGGATTTAAGAGAGGACCACCTTGCTAGAAACACCGTTACGTTCAGCACCACCGAACATAGCGTCGTATATTTGAATTAAACAGGTATTAATCCACATCTGAAGGACTGGAGCTATCCAGTCAATTTTCAGACTGTAAATGTAGCTTTAGTTAATATAGTAAAAATAAAGCATTTCTTTTTCAACCATAACTCTGATGGTGAAACCTGTTACAAGCAGAGCTTTTTAGTAGCTCCCATACTGTAATTATTCATCAAACTGACAGAATAAAGATCCTTTTTATCCATCTTGTATTTCATCTAAAAACATTTAAGCTATTTGCAAGCAACAGCCTCACACACAATCTCAGGACATTGCTGATAATACCATCCATAAATAAATACTGGCAATTCTGGCTTGAGGTGAAGACGGCGTCTCCTGCTTGTGCTATACATTATCCACTATGCCTGTGTACGGGGTGGGTGTTAATATTAACTATTTCATCTTTTAAATGCATTCCCTGGCCTTGCAAACTGTATGGGTGGGATCCTCAAACCCTGCAATGTGCTGTTTTGCAGAGCCCCCTCCATTGGAGCCTGCAGCACCTCGGGGGCTGAGCCGAAAGGGGCTGCGGGTGCAGGGCAGGACACCGCTGCAGCGGGACGGGACAGGGACTGCTGCTACACGCAGATTTAGCAAGGCGTGCTCCTTAGAGGATTAAACCATCCCCTGGGGAGCTCAGGTCCTTCATCGGCAGCAGAGAGGTGCTTGTCCTCCGTGTGCGGCCAGTAGCCTGGCCTTGCGCCTTGCTCTACTACATCATCAGCAATGCATTAGTAACTAAGCAAGGCGTATATTGCTGGTTCTGGGCAGGGACCACGGAGCCCAGCACGGCACGAAGGAGTGCATGGGGTCCCTGTCACACTGGGACCCGCAGGAAGGGAGGCCCCAGGGTGGGCAGCAGGGTGGGCAGCCCAACAAAGAGAAGAAAACAAGCCAAGAGAAGAAAGCAAGCCAAGTCATTCGCTGTCTGGGCTGCTTATTTCATGGGCTTGCACACCAACCCTTCTGCAATAAAATCACCCATCTCAGTAATTGTAAGATCAACTAAAAACAAGCAGAGGTTGCCACTTAAGACAAGCTTTATTTTTATTTACATTATAAAAGCAATTTTAATTTACTTTCACTTGGGTTTTAACAGTAGTGGCTTGGACGGTCTGTGGACAGATGCACATGTATTTTGTGGATATATGTTACAACCATTATAATTTTCATTCACAAGAAGACTGATGAACTCTAAGCATTTTGATGTAAGGAGACCATGGCAGGCACTCAGCAAATATTCACATTTTCCTTGTTCACTTTGCAGAACCCACGTTAGTCAGCTTCACTCCCATTAGGCAACTCACACAAAGCACTATTTGGTAGTGTCAGCCTTCTGTTAAAAACTGTGCTACCTGTAGTTTTTGCAAGCAGCTGCAAATCCACTCTGTATGACAGTATTTCTGTTCTGTGGTCCACAACCTCTGAATTAACTTCTAGTATTTTTCAACTTACATGCACTACTAAAATTGCAACACACATGCTTTCTATAAGAACCACTCTTTATTACCACAAGCATTATGTATTTTAAGAGGTAGTGAGGCTATAGTGATAGATTTCCCTTGGCATGATTGTGAGTTGACTGTAGTAGTAGTGAATGCAGTTTATCTAATATTGGTGCCAAAAATTTCATTTTCGGAGTTGCTATAGTAAGGTTTTAATATTGTAATGGAAACCCAGATATATTGCTATTAGACCAGCTTTAAGTATTGGTCTTAAAATAAGCACAAAAATTCCTCAAGACAGGCCAGAACGGATTTTGAATACCTGATAGAGCCTGGAGCTGGAGCTTCCCGTAGGAAAGCTGCCCAGGGTGGTGCAGATCGGTGCATGGGGTGAACGATTTTGTAGTGGGAGGCTGCAGGGGGGCCTCTGTGAGCAGAGCCCAGCAGCTGCCCCATGGCAGAGCAGAGCCAGCCCCAGCCAGCTCCAAAAGGGGCCTGCCGCTGGCCAGAGCCAAGCCAGGGAGCGATGCTGGGTGGGCCTCTGAGAGAGCAGAGTTAAGGAAGGGGAAAAAAATTGCTGTGCAACAGGAGCTGGGAGAGAGGGGTGAGAAAATGTGAGAGAAACAACCCCGTCTTTCAATTTAGAGATAGGATGATACACGGTATCCACTGATCCAGCTTCCAGAAGCCAGGGGAAGCACTCCCTGAGCAGCTTTATGTCGCTCCGCAGCAGTCCCACCCCAGGCCGACACTAAAGGATGCCTTTCACCCAGACTCCATTAGTGACATCTGTACCAGACAGCTGGAGAATCTAAACAGATAATTACCTCAGCATGCATCACCGTGCATTTGTTATTAAGGTATTGATTAATTGTATTTAAGGAATACTGAATGACATTGAAAACTTTAATGCTGTACTAGCAGCAGTAACCAAAAATAAACTGTAAGCCCAACCAAATCATCCATATTCCTGTTCTTAGCTTGCATTGTGTAGCTCAAGTTGTAGAAATCACTTTGTTTAAAAAAAAAAAAAAGTGTTGTTTCAGTATTGTGGTTTTCTAACACTGAATTAGAAGTGCTGGAACAGAAGTTTCATTTTCTGAGTCGGAGCATTCCTACGGCGCGGAGCCTCTTCATAACGTGTGCGCTTACCGAGCCTGTGGTTCCCCTGCTGCATGCAGAGCAGGAGCTGTGCCAGCTGACACCGACGGAGGCAAACACTGCTGCACCACACACCGAGGCCCATACTAATGCGAGCATGGGTTTTCCTTCCCTGCTTGCTCATGGGTCGCATGTAGCAGAGAGCACCGGTTAAAGACATTGCTGCCGTTAGTTTGTATTCATCAGCCTCTCTTGTCTGTGCTGCAGACAAGCGAGAGGTGAAGGAGAAAGGAGAGCTGCCTCTCGCCGACCTGCCTTTCAGCTCCCGAGCCCTGAGCTCTGACCTGCCGCAGAATCACGGCCGTCCAGCAAAAACCTTTCCCCACTGCCTCTGAAGAGATGCCAACAGCTACACGGCAGCAAAAGCACCCGCAGCTTAACGCCCGGCCGCCTGCCCTTGCTCCGACAGCTCCTGCGGCCGAACAGATTGCTGCTGGCTGGCTGGCTGGCTGGATGGATGGATGGATGGATGGAAATCCCTTCAGCAGCTCTTTACCAGCCTTACGCTGAAGGCCGCTTATCTCAGAGTTAACTTACAGCAAAATCACCGTAAACTGTGGTGTGCCAGGGATGAAGAAGGACATGCAAACGGGTGATGTCGGCAGCTTCGGGGAAGTGGGAAGGAGGCAGGGGCTTTGGCTCACTCCTTGAGGGCAGTCGCTGGTAACGGGCTGGTAACAAAACATCGAACATTCAGGGCTTTCAAATTGTTCTGGTTTTTGAATTATTACCGTGCCTGTGCTGAGCAACAGTTCTTTGAAAAAATGCCCTGTTCAGGGAAAGTTCTGCAGTGCATTCTTCAAGGGATGTCATTATTCCTGAGCCACAAAGCTAGTAGTCGAGACGTAGTCATTTAAGGTATTAGAGTTTAAGAACACTTGTAATGTGGTTTTGCTTCATGGCACGCTGAATGCCATCTTAATATGTTCATTAACCCATTGCCAGTAATAATACCTCTGTCTCTATCCTCCTTCTAGGGTGAATTTGCTGAAATTCTTTCCAAAAAGACATTTATCTCTTTGTTCAAAATAGAATGCATAACTGTATCTATTCAAACAAAACCTTTGCAGGGATAAAATTTCATTCAAACCAGAGAGGGGGTAGGAATCAGGATGAGCAAAGACTTCAGTGTCATCTCAGGTGGAAGTCACTGGCACAACAAGCAGGGCTGACCTCTCCTCTCTGGCGAGGCCAGGGCCCCGTGCAGGTCAGGCCAGCACCACGCACCCCAACCCCTGCAGCCCCCAGCACTGCCTCAGCACCCGCCCCGCACCAGGGAGCGATCACAGCGGCATCGGCTGCAGTGGTGCAATACCAGCGGGGCCTGCCTGCGCTAACAATTAGGGTACCAGCTTCTCTGTTCTATTTTCCCGCCCTCCCTTCACCATTCGCTGCTGTTATGAGTACACCAGAAGGAATAACGCATTATAAATGCAGGGCCTCGGGGGCCATTAGGAATTTCAAACATCTAAAACAAAGTGAATGAGTCCTTCAGAGCTCCTCTATAAATTGGCGTAGCACCATTAATGATTAAACTGCACCGTGGCCTAAATAAATCATAAGATCATAATTCATTTAAACACTGCTTGTCACATATCAAACTCGGCCAATATTGTGCAGGGTTTGGCTGCTCAGCCAGACAGGAGCGGCCTTTCAGGTGCAAATAAATGACGCTATGTGTACGTCGTTAAACCACACCATCCTCCAGGAACCAGTGCATCACCGCCACTTGGACCAGGCTGGTCTGTGCTGCCACTAGAGATGGTAAAGCCTGGCATTATTGGGTGAGGAGATGAAAAGCAAGCACTTGTCAGTATAATTGTTGTGTTTATTAGGAGATGGCCAGTCTGCAGTGTGCTGGGTGTGTTGGTAATAAGTACAGTCACTGTGCTCCCTGCACAGACTGACACACCTGCTGGTTTATCCACCTGGCTGTATAGATGTGTTCTACTCTTTTGCCTAAAATGAACGTATTCATACAGTGACCCTCTTCTGTCTTACACCACAGGAGGAATGCACACCACACAGCAGTGAAACATGCAGCGAAGGGTGGATGGGACAGAGCTGGCCCTGAGCCCCAGCTGCCAGACCAGGGGCTGGAGGCAAATGCACGTGCAAACGCCTGCGGAGGCAGCGCCTGTGTGGAAACACAGCAGTTCGTGGCCTGGCATCAGCAGCTCAAAACAAATCGTTTAAGATTCAAAAGCAGCTTAGTTTGTGGCTCTCCGCAGTGCCCAATATTTGCCTTGTGCAGGGAGATGCTTTCAAATGCAATTCAGATAGCAAAAAAAAATAAGGCAAGTTCCTGAAATCAACAAAAGAGGCAGTTCTCATAGCAATTTACCATCAAGAGAGAAAGCATGAAATAGCAGAAAATCGTGAGGCAGACTCTTCTCATGAAATTTTCAGCTCAAGAGGTTCAGAGCGAGTGGATAACTATGTGAAATTTGTGGGCCTGGTACGAAAAAAATGAAAGCTTTGGGAAGGAGCCAGTGGAAATATTCCTGCAAAGCTGCTCCTTGCTGAGGCGCGCTTGCTCACGGGTTGTGGGCACCCCAGGAGGCTGGCGGGGACGGGGCTGCTGCAAGCCCTGGGCCGAAGGCTCCCCCCTCTTCTTGCACAGGCATCAGCCCTGAGGGTCTCAGCAATTTGACAGACATCAAGGAAGAATTCCTTATTTAAAGCATGAGCCTAACTTCAGAGAATTAAAAGGTAACTTTTATAGATTAGAAATAAGAGGGAAAAAATCTGAAGTGTAATTAAACATCAGGGGTAAAACCTGGCTGTGGTTTGTTCCAGACTGAATCCAAAGACTGAAAAACGATCCAAAGACTGAAAACCAACAATGTTTAGAGTGATTTAAAACATTTTTTTTTCATTAATAACCTAGAGAGGAGGTAGCAAAAGTGTGGTTCTGTGATTACTGCTGTTCACGTTTGGAGCTGACACAGAGACTGAAGCAGGAGCAAACAGGCAGGAACGCACTCAGGGCCCCACACAGCCCGGCCTGGGTCGCCTACAGGGCTGGTCCTGAAGCACACAAAGCACACGAGGTGAATACGCCTGGTTGCATAAACCATGTACGTTAGTAACAACTACAGGCAGCACCTGCAGGATGGCAACTCACTAGTGGAAACAAGAAGTCCTAAAGAGAGCTGGGCTCTGGGCAGCACCAGCGCAGCTGCCGCGGTTGGTATGCTTGGTGGGAAGGCTCCGCACGCCCTCCGCCTCCCTCCTGCTTGGGCACTTTGACCTGCACACATTCCAGACACACATAGAGAAAAAAAAAAAAAAAAAACTGAAAATTTCCAATTATAAAGGACAATCTCCTGTTGGGAAGAGAACAGTAAGCACAGTGAATAATTTAAAAGCTTTAGGGATACAAAGATTCACTTTATTTCCTGGAGCTTTGATTAATGGTTAAAAATAGAATATATGGACAGAATTAAGTTGTAAAAGATTCCCCCAAACATTCATTTTTATGCAGCTGATGTATTTTGAAAAGTTTTATTTGTATGAAACAACCTGCCTGTCTCATTTTTCCTAGTAAAATAGATCGATCATAACTCATTTTTGAATAAACTCATTTTGAATTAATTTCAGAATTCAGGACAAAAATTGGAAAACCAGCAGGGTTGCTGCATTTGTAAATCTTACACATTAGAAATGGAAGTTTGTTAGCCATAAGAGTCTCTTCTTGTGGATTTGGCCTCACAAAAGCCCCACCTTAGCACTGAATTTGCCACTGAGCAAAGGCAGGTCAGCATAGAAAGCACCGAATGTAGCCACCATCAACAGAACAAGAGCAACAGTCATGTACAGGGACTTGAGCACCTTAAACTCTAAGTTTAGGCAAAACCAAAACCACGGCCTCTATTTAAATCTATTATGCAACTAAAGGCATCTACAAAAATTGTCAATTTCTCTTTTTTCAGAGCTTTCATGTTATGAGCTACTGATCTGCTTTTGGTTGTGCAGTATTTTTCCAAACAAACCAGCTCTGAACACTTCAGTGTGTTTTCTCACTAGCAATGCTCTGTTTATATCCAATATCAGTCTTCGACAACGGGTTCTTGTCAACGCCTTTTGTCAAATACAAATAATCTGTAACATGCAATTAAATTTCCATGGCTGCATATGCAGGGACTGTCAGATCCTGTCCGAACATTGCTTTTTAGGCACGTAGGTACAACTGCAGCTGACCGAGCAGAGGACCCCACAGGGGTCGGTAGGGGCATGTCTCACACCTGAGCCAGCCCAGCCCAGCACTACAGGGCTCAGATCCTGCTGGTGCAGAGCCCCTTCCTCAGCGTGTCAGCAGCACAGTGGCTCAGTGGTGCTAACGAAAAACAAGCTCATCTCACTTCAGGTGTGTGGACATTACTGACATATCCTTAAAGGCACTACTACGTGAAATACAAAAACATTTTTTGTGTAGTTTTACATTTGTTGTTTGTCTGACTTGATTAGGAACTAGGTATGAGGGTAATTGGAAAAAGTCCTCTCGATAAGTAACCCCATTTTATGTTGAAAGGTTAAAAAATGGCCAGACTGCAAAATCCCATCGCGTTCTGCTTAACCCAGCAGAAAAAACAAACATGGCAAAAAAAAAGTTGCAGGCAGAAGAGACCGGCAGGCATCTGCGAAAAACAGGAGCTCAGGTGAGCAGTAACAGACGTGGGGCAGCTCTCACTCGGCATGTGTTGCTGCCCCAAAGCACAGCTCTATCCGACCGCCCCCTGCACTGAGCAAACACAGACTGCACACCGACGGCTCGAAGAGCCTCTGCCTTTGGACTAGGGCATGCAGCGCAGTGCAGGCAGGGCAGGCTTCACTTGGGAGCAGCACCCGTCCTTAGGTGCCATCTGACCGAGGTAAAGTGCAAACGCACACCTGAGAGGGCCAATGTGTGTAGCTCCTCCAGTTCGAGGAGCGATGCTACAAGCATAGCACTTCCAATTTTTCAGCATTTCCTACCCACGCTACACATTTTTCATTAGTGTTGGCTAGATGCCAGTTTCCAAGGACTTGCTTATTTGCAATAATTGGGTATGTGATTCTGGAGGTGATAGGACTTAAAATTCATAGGCCTTGCCTAAACACATACCTACATACAGTGTGCTATCTATTGGGGTTTAATCAAAAGAGATAATGCTGCTATTCACTAAGAAAATTGTGTGTGTTATCTTACTCCAGCGTGTAGTTGTGTTGCGATGCCATACTTAAACAGCGCTAAAGAGATGGAGAAAACTTAATAGAGCTGAACTCCACATCAGAAGATAAAATGGGTGTCTTTTTGTCAGTCCCAGCAGGCACAGCGCTTTCCTGCAGCTCTGATTTCCTTCTCTCTCCTCTGGGTGCTGGGTTCCTCCCCGCCTGGTGGCTGTGGTTCCCAGGTGCTCGGAGGCCCGGGCCCTGCAGACAGGGGCAGGTCGGCACCCATCACACTGCTGGCAGCCCGCGGGCTGGGTGACACCACAGGGCCATGATCGCAGCAGAGCAGTGCGGGGGGCTCGCAGTGGGCCTGGGCCTCACTGCTTCCTGCACTCAGCTCCCCAGGGGCAGAGGAGCGCCACCAACCTAACACCCCATCTGCTGGGCCAGGCCAAGCTTCCCTACCCTCTCCCCTGGCACCCCACGCAGGTGTTGTAGGGCACCACGGCTCCTTTCAGCTGTACCATCGTTCAGTTGGTCAGCAGCCATGGTATATCCCACAGCATCTCCTATTTCAATCATGTTTTGGGTGCCCCACCTGTCAGTTTGTCCCCATTACAAATGTCCCACAGGAAAGCCTCAGGCCGCTGGAGCATCCCTCTTTCCCCTGTCTCTGCAGACCAGGCCCAGGCTGATCTCACCCTCCCTAGCAGTGCACAGAGGAAAACCCGTGGTTCAGGGAGCTCTAAACCCCCCAGAGCAAAGCCAGCAACCCACACCTGGTCAGCCCTTGGCAGAGCTCAGCTGCTTTCTTTGACAGCCTGGGTGCAGAAGCAGGAGGCTGGCCCCTGCCAGCATCCCACCAGGCAGCCCAGGTGCTCCACGTGCATGGTGGGGGGACCAGCAGCAGTATCTCCTCATCTCCACCATGTCTGGGCAACAACGTGCAGCTTAGCACAACGCATACATCTACGTGGAAATCTGTCTTCATTAAAGCTAATGGCAGAGAGCCTGTAGGCTCCATCCCCCATTAGACCAAAGGTCTGATTAGAAATAACCCATGGAAAGCATAACTAACAACTTCCTGCAAAACATTATTGTGAAGCCTACTTTATTCAGCTGGCAACTTTTTTTTTTTTTTAAGGCTCATCAGTGTTTAACACCACACATTTCTGCTTTCATTTCCTCTCACTCCCCAGGAACGGGTGACAAGTGATATGGAGCTGTGACAGGCAGGAAGACTTGCTTGTTTTCCACTTTTCAAGGGCTTTGTTTTCATGAACCCACACTTGCCGAAAAATTCTGGTTTCAACATTCAGGACATACACTTAAGAGCTGCAAACTAATATTTGCGATTAATCTTTGTATACTCTATTAGATTAATCCTGCTTCATCATACCTCTCTTGTGCATTCTATGTTATCTCCTGTATCACTGCAGTATGACAGTGCTGCCTGGAGCTGTCCAAACCACAGCACTAAGTCCTCCAGCAAAGAGCCAGAGGTCACAGGGAAAATGGCTTAACACTTTAGTAGAGGTTTGGTTTTCAAACTGTTGTCAGCAGGGTGTTCTGCAAAAGGCAGATGGGTGGGTGCTGCTCAGACAGCTGTCTCAGGTATGGCAGTCTCACCCATAATTCGTCGGCACTCTCTGCTGTCAGTCTCCACGCTACAAAACTACAGAATCACAGAAAAACAATTGCTTTTTCAAACTGTTGTATTCCTTTGCTATGAGCAGAGTCTGGCCTGGAGTTGAACAAGTCAACATCAGAGCCCATGCCAAGCCGGGCTGTCCCTCTGCTCATCTAACAAAGTTTCCCAGCTCATAGCCATAGAGGTCAAAAAGCCCACCCAAAATTTGTTATCTAAAGATGAATTCCATAACACTGCACTCCTGCCAAAGGAAGGTTGCAGACTTTTGCACCATCTGATTATTATGGGTGCCACTAATTTTTCCCTGGCTGAGCTGCTTAGAATCCAAAATTTATATTCACATATTAAAAGTCCACATGGGCAAGAAAGCTTTTTTAAATCTTTATATATATATATATATATATATATATATTTTCCCCCTTGGGAATTACCTTTCCCTAAGGGCAGTAAATAGGAACATTCAGGGTGCATTCAGCCTGCAAAGGTCCCGTCAAGGTGTGCGCAGCCACCGGGACGGGGAGGAGGGAGTCAGATTCCGTGCATCCTTGTAGAGCCGTGAGGGACGCTGTCTGCCTTGCTGCCTTCTGAAGGTTTGGGGACCTTCAGCAGATATTCAAAATCTTGTTTATGTGCATAGTGCTTCTCAAAGAAAACCAGCTATTGCACACCCCTCTCAGCTATTGTGTGCACGCTCACATGTCTGTGATCCAAGCAATTGCTGAATAAATGGGGAGCACATCTGTGGGCGGCCTTTCAGGGCAGCACAAGACCATGAAGCTGGTGTTACGTCCAGGGGAG
The DNA here is from genome assembly GCF_009769625.2 of Cygnus olor. NCBI lineage: Eukaryota > Metazoa > Chordata > Aves > Anseriformes > Anatidae > Cygnus > Cygnus olor. Next base: position 37,410,051 of record NC_049175.1, read on the forward strand.
GTCTGGAGGCCCCTACGTTGATCTGTTATCAGAGCACTGCTCAGAAAAGCTGCTAACGCAGCCTGTTTTCTGCTCAAGTGAGCAAAATATCCTCATAGGAGAAGTTTGTTAGCTTGAAAATAGCAAAATTTTATGCATGATTCAAGCTTCACTTGAAGCTTCACTGAGCTGAAATTGCTTGACCTTTTGATCTTTCTGCAAATAAATGAACAGTCCCAAGGAAGCTTGAAAGTGCTGCACCTCAAAAGAGGGGGACAGGGCTGCTGAAGGAGCTGAGGAATTAAAGTATTGTTTCATTGCAATGGATGGAGACCTGGAAAAAATAGAGGTGGTATCAGGCACTTCATAGGTCCATCCAAAATATATACATACTGGATGAACAATATATATACACACACATTCAGAAGTGTTATCTTTGCAAATGCTGCCTACCACAGCGGCACCATTAGGGCTTGCTCAGCTAGCTCCCAAGGTTGACATTATTGCCACCCAGAATGCTCTTTCTGCACGATGTTGAGGAAAATATGAAAGCTGAAGATGTGTTTAAAGCCCCAAGAGGGAGACAAATCTTGATGGATAAGCTTTGGAAAGTCTTTGAAAAGATCAGGTATAGAAAGATGGAGCTATTTTGAACCAAAAAGTAGACGAGTGGCGTGGTCACTAAGCGACCTGTCAGAAAAGTGATGGAGACCAGCAGCTTTTTCAGATGGAGTAGCTCCAGCAGTGCATGCTGAGTGATTGTCTGAACAGGGCATAATTGGTTGGATAGGTCCCAAATGGCAAATCTCATCCATTCTGCAAGGTAGGCAATTCCTAAGAACTGTGTTCAGCTATTAATCAAGACGTGGGGGGAATTTTTAGCCTCCCCATCTACCTTCATAAGCCATCTCACAGGGTTTACTTCTGTGTTCGGCGTGATGATGGAGAGGATCAGATCTCTTCTTCCCCTGGGAGTTATGTGAAGAGCAGGTGTAGTGCAAATGCTGCTGCCCTCCAGGGCCACCCGCCAGCATGGAGAAGAGCTTGGCACACCTCAGTTAAACCCGTGCTGTCTCATCCTCAGGCTTCTCAATGATCTCCAAAGGGTGCTAACATTTGGGTAGTGCAAACATTTTTTCCAAAATAAAATAGAGGTGTGATTGCCAGTCACTAGCAGGAGTCAAGCTCTTTGAAAGCCAGGGATTTCCACATTGTGCTACGAATTTCACAAAACTGTGAAATCATGAAACAATACCAATAACCTAATTATTTAAAAGGTAAATTGGAGAAAGATAGCCATGCATGAAACCACAACTGTGGAGAACCAGACCTCTGGCAGGCAGTAAGGCAAGCAAGCAGATAACGAAGCAGCACCCCCAGAGCTTCCTGCCCATGGGTGCCGAGCAGGAGGAATCTTTCCAAGGAGACGTCTTCCTCCTGATCAGTGTCCTCCTTTGGTGTGTGCCACAGGTGCAGCACAAGGAGTCATCCCCAAGCCTTCACGACTCAGCTGTTGCTGTGACACAAAGGTAACCAAAAGTTATTATAGAAGTTATCTGTTCTTACAAAATATATACCTTTTTTCCGGTTAATCATTTTTTCCTTCCTTTCTCTCAGACATGAAAGGAGCGAACAAGCGGTCAATCCAGCTAGCTGGATGACAGGACCGAAGGGAAAAACATGATTTACCTGAGCTTCATTTAATACAACACACTGTTCTGGATGGAAGCAAAATTTGCTAAAATTTACAACAAACAATTCAGAGAACAGCACAGAAAGTCTAAGAGAAAATGTAACAACCCAACTTACAGGTCTATTTAAGCATCTCTGAATAAATCATGCTTTTAAAAAAAGTTTTGAGAACTGTCAAAAAGTTCAAAAAATATTTTTGACTAAACTCTCAAGCACAGAGCAACATGATTGCTGTATGTGCCAGAGACTTTCCTGTCCATTAGGAAGCTTACAAGAAGCATCTGTGATATTATAAAAACAGTTTTGAGATAATTTCACTTGATGGAGGAGAGGAGGGGAATGTGATTTTAAAATATTTCTAAGTTGAAGCATGTGCCCGTGTTCCACAGGTTGTGTTGGTTTAGCATTGGCTCCCCTATTTGTTGAAAAAAAAAAAGAGAAGAGAAAGGGAGCAAGAAACACCAAGGAGAGGTGTGAGCTCTTGGAGCATCCCTTGCACGTGGAGCTCCACTTGTGGCACCACAGGCTGTGTGCGGCTGCGAGTGGTTACAGCAGGGCCCAGCCCTGCCCAAGGACTTCAGCGATGGCTCAGCAGTGCTGAAGGGCTGAGTTTCTCGCTTATTTAAACATACTGCTGCTTTTAAAAGCAGCATACACGCAGCGCAGCGATGGGACTTTTAGTCAGCAGCCCAGGATAACTGCAGAAATCAAAGAGCCGCACTGGGATACCCATGGAATGTAAGGAAGCTTGAAGTGCTGCGGGAAGCTGTGAAATGTTTCTATTTTTATCCTTCAAACCATTCTCACCCCATTCTGGCATTCACAATTGCTTGAGAAAGGCAGAAAGGAAGCTGGCCTACATAGCAGCCCTGAGGCTGCAGGGACTGCTCCCGCAAGCCTCTTTCAAGTTTCTTATCCGACACCTAAACCTTAGCAGTTCCTCTTCTTGCACCTCTGAATTTACTCCAAATAGAAGAAATAGAAATGAAATTGAAAAAAAAATTAAAAGTGTTTGTCTAGTCAGAGCTCGGAAGTACTCGAAATACAATTCTGGTCGTTTCTGCAAGATCAAGGTTCATAACTGGGAGGGTTGTTAGGAAAGTTCACCCTTCACCTCAACCCAAATTCTAGCCAATAGGATCACGCAGTATTTCCTTTAAATTGAAGCTGACAAACAGAGCAAAGCTTACAACATGCAAAAGGAATTAATGTTCATTTGGAAATACCTGTGAAGCTGCTCCCCACCCGAGCGGTGAAGCCCCGCAGCTGCCCCACCATCGCCCAGCAGCCACACCTCAGTGTCAGCATCAGAGCTGGGGGCTGCCAGGCTCCCCAGAGAGAAAACACTGGGTCAAAAGATGTATTTTGGGTTTTTTAGTGAATAAAAACAACTAATGAAATCTCTGTTAATGTTGGTTGTGGAGTCTGGCTCTCTTTCCTGGTAAAACTCAGTGGTTATGAAAAAAAGCACACTTCTAAAATGAAGACAAATACACCCACTCCCACACGTTGTTAGGCACAGAGGAACAGGAACAAAATTAATTCCCATTTCTGAGGTACCCAAAACAAACTAAAATCTATCACCCAGGAAAAAAAAAAAAGATAAGTAATTCATGCCTTTAGAATAAAAATAAAAATATTAGGTGGATATGTTGTGAATGCTGATACCCTACAGTTGGCTCTGATATAACAAAACTGTGGAAAGGATTTCCCATCTCTGTGTATGGATAAAGAGCAAGGAGATGGAGAAAGAAATGGGTCTGAAACCATAAGAGGAAACATCGCAGAGACAGCAAATAAAAGAAATTTTCCTCCTCCTCACTTGTCGTTCTCCATCTCCGTCACCCTGCCTTATGAATATGTATACAGAGCTTTAAGAATTAGGAGAGGCACTTTAGTGTCTATTACTGGATTCTCCTTACAGTCATTTAAATTGTAAACAGGGCTATAGATGCTAAACCTGAAGTACTGAAAATTATTGCAAATAATTCACGCCCAGCTCTGAAATTCTGAAGTCAATTTAAACCATCGTTTTTAGAAATTGGATACCTTGTCCTAATAAATGTATGTTGGCCATATTGTGAACACATATCAATGTTTTTATAAATTTTACATGCAAGTAAACTAAAATTATCATTACATTGATTCAGTAGCAACCATCTAGAGAGGTCTAAATGACAAGAAATTGAGAAATCAAGAAACCAGAGTGGGAGAAACACAGAAAATGAAGATTGGGATGTTATCTACTGCCTCCTACTGTCCCCCTGCCACGCCCCTTCTTCAGCAGGAGCAGTCAGGAGCAGTCAGGTAGCAGGGAGCTACCACAGCCAACAGCCCATGGGCTCTGCATCCTCCCAGGAGATCTCATCTCACATCGAACAGCTTGGTTTGGCCTTAAAACAGGCATTATTCAGTTCAAAGTGTTACCATGAAATAACACCTTGGTTCATATGTGCCTGGTGCTGCTTGAGCAGCTGCAAGGCATGCCTGTCCAATACACAAAGCAAAGATGAAATAGTAACAATACTTAAAATCCCACCTTAAAAAGTCATTTTGTAATTCCTCAGCAGGACTCACCTCAGTTTGGGTTCCCTGAGTGCCAGGCGAGAGGCTTTTATAACCTTTATGAGTGATGTCAGAGCACCAGACAAGGAGCACAACGCATTGGGTGATGCTGGGAAGCTGAGACATCCAACCTAGGAAACCGACATTCATTAATTTACACTATACAATATTCCTAAAGATGAAATAAAAAATTTCCTCTAACCAACAAGCCTAAGCATGCTAGCTCTCTTTCAAATGTCCCTGGCTACATAAAAGTGGAGCTACCTGGGGAAAAAAGGTCCAATTCTTGCAACCTGTAAGAAGTTGCTGCATCTTCCATTTTCCACACCTCTTATTTCTATGCTTAATTAAGCAACATTCAGAGTTACCCAGGAATGAAAAGAGAAGCAGCTGAATTTAGGAACACTAAGGACTTTTTTTTTATATTCTCCTACTTTTTACCTCAAAACCACATTCATATGAGGAAAACGTAAATAAGCAGAATATTTTTTGAATTCTACATGTACTGCACTGTCAAGTGTAATTACATTACTTCAAACTGCATTCATTTTCTGCTTTTAAATCTTCTATGACAATGATTTGTTGCAGTAGTCTGCTTCTACTATATTATGCCAATACTACTCTGGTAGGAATTTCAATCTTCTTATACAGGAAGAAGCGCAAAAATACATTAACAACAAGCAGAAGGAAATTTAAACTCTCAATGCCTCTAGTTTATACTAGTTTTATGTATGTGTGTGTGTGTTCATTTGTTTTTTAGAAAAACACCTTTCTTTTAACGGCTTGATGCTGCCTCCTTAATGCAGTTTGCCTTTCCCACGCTGTCGTGCTTGTCAGCCCCAGGTGCCGGGCACAGGCGATGCACCAGGGACTGGGCTCCTGGAGCAGCTATTCAATAAGATTAAGTAGCACAGGTCACACAAATTAACTTCTACAGCAGCCATTATTTAATACCTACGTATACACCAAGGCCAAGTTTGTTCCCCATCGCAGAGACAAACTCGGGCCCGGGCCCGGGCCCAGGCCCGGCCAGAGCAAACAGCCGGTTTGGGTGGATTTCAGCTGCCCACGCCAGACAGTTTGCCATACTCCTGAGTTTACCAGATTTCAGTGCTCCCCATCTCCTGCCCAAGGCAGGGTGTGATGCTTCTCCGTGCCAGCACATCCGGAGCACTGCAGTGGCTGCGCCAATGCTGCCCTCGGACCCACTGCAGACACCCGCTTGTCTGCCCTGAAGCAAGGAGTCACATCTGCTTTGCATCTCTTAATCAGTAATAACAGGTAACTGTGGGTGCCTTTGGGTCTGAAACTTTAATGTGAAACTTGAATGTCTTCATGCAGTCAGTGCCATGCCAAACCCGATGTGCACCCCTGAAAAGCTGCAGCTGGTGCCTGTCCCAGAGGAGACGAACCTGCCCCTGGAAGGCACCAAGCTGGGGCTCACACCACAACACGAGGAGAGCAGAGCACAAAGGACCCTCCTCTGCTCCCCACCCATCACACTGCCAGGAGAACAGGTGGGGAAACGTCTTGCAAAGGCAGGGCATCAGGGAGTCATTGTGGTTTCCGTGTTCAGGCTGCCTGGAGGGACCCATGGGCAGGGGACGAGGTGGGGGGAAGCGGTGCTCAGCTGGGCTGAGCGTGGTGCTGAGGGGCAGCACAGGCACATGGCTCTGCTGGGACTGTGGCTCCCGCTGCCCGCGCTCCCCATCACACCGACAGACCATCGGGGCAGGATTCGGTACACATGGGAAGGGACTGGCACCGGAACCTCTGCTCAGAGCGAGCACAGACACTCACAGTTGTTTAAAGCATGATTTTCAGGCATGCGGCTCCTGAACTCGCTTTCACCTGCATTTGTTTCACCAGGAACTGGGAAATGAAAACTCTGGGCTTTGTGATTTTTTTTCTATTCTTTTTCCAAGCCCTTCTTAAACTTTCCCCAACTTACCAGATAGGCGCCAGGGAAGAAAGGGTGAGGACAAATCGCAGCTCTCCTCTTTGTGCTTGTGGAAGCCTTGGATACTTCTCAAATTCTGGACTCAGAAAGAACAAAGCTGTTTCTTACATTAAAAAGAAAAATAATAAAATAATAAAATAAATAAATAAATAAAGCAAAAGCCCCATCTCCACTATCGATGTCTGTGTAAGGGGATGCCGGGATGCTCCTGTGCAGCCTGAATGCCCCCAGCCCAGCCGCGGTGCCCCTCAGAGCTCCGGCTGCAGGAGCCTGCAGCCGTGTAAGGGATGCACGCGGTCACCCTCTGTCCTGTGCCGTAGCGCTGGAGTTGTTTAAAGCCATATTTCAACAAAAGAAAAAACACTTAGATCTCCTCAGGGAAAAGCAAGCCTGCAGTGAAATAAATATCTCTTTTGTATCAAAGCGATTCACAATTCCTTTGATAAATCTTATCACTGCAGAGTTTTTCTGCATTGAAACAACCCCATGAAGGGCTGAAAGAATCATCTAAATGCATCTGAACAATTCTGTTTATTTTGTATTCAATACTGCACTGCACAAGCCAGCATAGCGTTTCCATTAGTCTTTAAAAATAGTATTAAAGACATTTCAGTCTATTTAAATTATGTCTATTTTCATTTAAATTAGTTGCTAAATAACTTCTATACCATCATCATGCTGTAGTATGTGACTGCCAGAAAAACGCTTCAAACAAAACAAATTAAGGAACCTGGAAATTGCTACAGCAGAGCAAGGACATATTTTTAGGCAAAAATAAACAAGAGAACAATGTCAAGTCATGAGAAGTATGATAATAAACGAGCCCCTATTTAGCGTGCAAAAGGAATGGTACATACAGAATAACTCATTTCACTCATATGTGGTTTTTGTTTATGAAACAACGCGTAAAATTTGCAATTTCCTTACTTAACGGGAAAAAGGACTAATTACAGTTTTGGTGGCCTGTTCTGTCACACACGGCAGCTTTCTGTGAGCCCTCAGAGCAGGACAGCTGGTGCACTTTGTGCGGCGCCATCCATCACGTTGGTGTGCCTGCTCCCAGCAGAAACCAGGCCTCGGCCACGGGCTCTCAGCACCCCCTCACCTGCAGAAACGGAAGGCAAGTTTTTGCTTTCTGAAGAAGCGCAGCCGTGGTGATTTATATCCAGAGTGCCAATGGCAGGGCTGAAGGATGACAGAAATCCCTCCTCAGGGGCACGCTGTCGCTAGGGGCAAGCGTCAAGGTGCGATGCTGACAGCAGCCTGAGCAGAGTAAATGCCCACTGGCTCCTGAGCCATGCTGCTTCCCAAGGAAGCCATCGAAGCAGTGTCAGTGCCAGGAGCCCGCAGGCAGCAGAGCTCAGTGTGAGGGGGCAGACTGGGCACCCTCCAGCAGAGCAGCAGAGCCCTGCCTTGCCCACGAGGCCAACGGGACATATGGCAAGGAAGTTTATGAGGTGTCCTCCTGGCAGCACAGAGGCAGAGCAGTGCCACAGCAACCCGGCTTTCCCCCGTGGTGTTGGGGATGCGGAGCAGCTGCTGCTAATGGAAAGTAGTTTTGCAATTCGGGCTGGTGCTTACAGAGTTCACCTCCTGTGCTCTCGTCATATGCAGTCCCCAGCACATAAAACATACCAAGACTGACCTCCTTAGGAGTAAATCCCGTAGGAACAAAATCTGACCCTATTAACTTACCAAAGTCTTAAACTAAAAATAATCCTTATGTTGTACCTTATGAATTTATATATTATCAAATTATATCAAGACAGCATTAGAGGAGAAATGCCTTGCCTGAGATATAGCTCATCAAACAACGGGACTGAACACATGTGCACATATCTGTTAAAATTTCTGTTAAAAATTTTTAACTGTTAAACTGTTAAAATTTCTCAAGCTCAGCATCGCCTTCTCCAAGCAGTGCCCTGAGATCATCACTCTGTTACCTACAGGAAAAAAGCAAAGTGCATGTGCGTATTTAGACCCAATGAAATCCAAAATTCACACACGTCATCCTAAATTAACTACAGCCACGCACAGGCTCCTGGCGGGTCACCTCTCCTTCCAGCAGCTTGCTCTGCCTCTCCTGCAGCCCCGGGAGGTAAGACACCGCCCCGGAGGTTGTGGGGGGTCTAACGCCTCTGTTCCTCAAGAGGAAGAGGGCTCTGTCAGATGTCCCAGTGGTACTGACAGCAGAACAAAGAGACAGCACAACAAATTCTTTACCAATAGTACTCAAACTCCTCACCACTTTGCAACTCCTGCTTAACTAGAAGAACGTAACTTTAGGTTGGGAATGTTTTCAAACCAGAGAGGTTTTGGTCGTCTTGTTGATATATTTCAAAAGGAATAAATACGTCTTCTGCAAGCTGAAAATCTAGAAAGTCTTCTCAGTCTAGGTAATTTGCATATATATTTACTCTCTAAAAAATCCTAGCTTCAACTCAATGTAGAAGAATAATGTAGTGTGTACATTTGATACTCAAGCCATGCAACAAATCATATGCATTTAATTCAACAGTGCTATGAAAAAAAAGAAGTACCTGAGTAATCAAGAATGTACTTAACCTTTCTCTAAGCAACACAGAAAAAAAGAGTTGTTGTGAAATATGTGACAACCCCCTAAAAATATAACTAAAGGGCAACTGGCAAAGTGTGCTGTAAAACCACAATTGGCACTAAGTAAACAACAAACTGACACACCAGAAGAAAAATTTGCTTTGGAGCCATGCTCAGTAAAAGCTGATGTATGCTCACAGTAAAATGAGATGTATAATGCAAACCCCAAAGAAAATAAAAGACAACATAATTTCAGTGTTATGCCAGCACAACAGGTCTAAGAATAAGAGTTAGAAAATTCCTGTGAGCTGAAGAAAAAATCTAAATCCTTTTTAAACCTGAAATCATACAAAACCTCAAAAACTATACTAAAACATCTTCCATTACATTTACATAATCACAGGACAGAGAAAGGAAAAGCGAGCCAATTCAATTCTTTGGATTTGTTTTCCCTTAACATTAAAAATTGACAAAAGTGTTTGGAAAGTGTGCAGTAACCCCAGAGGCACAGCTGAGGCAAGAGGCATCCAGCATTTTACATGTGACTCAAACCAGCAGGTGAGCACCAACGCTTCTGAAGAGCAACGAACTTCTTTTACCATGTCGGGTTTCTTTAACATATATTTCCTATATATATGTTTTTTTATTTCTCTTTCCAAAAAGATAGCACAACTCTAAGCCTTGGAAAGAACAGGCTTATTAGAATAAAATTAACTCATCATCTTAAGGCAGAGGGGAAAAATGAGCAAATCCTGACATTTCTAGCCACCCAGATAGAAACAACCTGGTGGAAAATTGTTGAAATAGAAAGATTATCTGTATGACACAATATCACGAAGTACTCTGAACGTATTTTCGTGACTCAAAATATGGCTTTAGGCTCTGAGCATTTAAAGAAGGTATCCCATTTCTGAGAAACCAGAATAAGCAGAATAAACTATACAAAGCTTGGAAACTGGATTTGAAAGTTAAAGCTTTAGCTATTGATTCTTCATATGACTAAGATAATAATTACTGCAGCAATACAGGCAATAAACAACTACTTATATTAATGTTAATATAAACATTAAATACTTAAATGCAAGGATAGATTCCAAATTAAATTTGCCAGACAGATGTGATCTCTCATTTCTCATGGTTCCAAGTAAAAAGCTTGAAACAGCTCTGCTGCCATCAGTTACATGTTGGCCTTTTCCAACCTTAATGATTCTATGCTTAGCATTCCATGTCCTCACAAAGTCCCTGTCCAAAACAGGTTGGGAAGTGGGCCTTCACCCACTTTGTCTTCCATAGTTTGACCTATGTGATCTCATTTCTCTTCCTGAGTCCCCAGTTGTTGCCAATGCTCCTGATTACTCAAGTTTTTACATCTTCACCAAAAGCTACAAAACTGACATTTGCCACATGCAGATATGTGATACAAATAATGCTTTTTTAAAACATAAATGAGTTAAGTTTTTCCTTTACTCATAAGTTAAAATTCATATCTAGACAAAAACTTCAGCACGTGTAGCCTACGTTATTGTTCAGATCTTTTCTTAACTGATGAAGCCTCTTGCTCTTAATCCATGTTTAGATGAAGAAATCAAGTAAACCCACAGGTATTGTAACGTTTGTGTTAAATATCACAAAGCACAGTTAATTGTAAGCAAACAAGAGATGAATGAAAAGTAGTAAAATCCATAGGTGAAAACTGTCAGGAATACTATTCTATTAAACAGCAACAACAAACAATAAGATAATGCTATGCCTAAGGCATAGTGTCAATTACAATATAACAAAATGAATACAAAAATAAAAAACAGCAGTGTTACTGCACCTATTTGTGCATTGACAATCAAAAAAATGTCATCCGCTTCCAGGGCAGATTTAGCATTCGAATGCTAACCTACTAACCATATCACTGGGAAGAAATACAATAGATAAATTGAATCTAAAATAGCATTAACATTATGACACAAAAAGCAGGAAATGTGAAAAGTCAGTGCTTACTGAGCTGCTAGCTTACTGTTTTTTTCGTTATTTCATGGAAATGCAAACTAACATCCAGTCTCACATAGTGGTGCTCTTAAGTTAGCAGCAGTCACGTCTTGGTCAAGTCCAGTAGTTGAGCATGTGCTTATTTAGCACAGGTAAAGAAACTTCTTTCTTCTTAGATTATTTGATGAGGCAGTTTCCATATTTGCTTGGAACAGGCTTGATTTTGAGAAGAAACTCCCATAACTCATCAGCAAACTTTTGCAAGTCTCTTCAAGAAGAATCATAGGGACTATGTTTAGGATGGAATGTAAATCATTACCAAATAAATCATTTAACAGATCATCAGTAAGCAAGAACATGACGATAAAATCCTTGGGATCTGATTGTTAGCATTGCTGTGTGCTTGACTGGATTTTCTAGCTCACCGGCTTTCTCGTATGTTCTTGTAAAATTCAAGGTGGATGCATTCCCTTTAAGTGCTTGGATCCAGAGGCAAACTTCTTTGCATTGAAATCCTTAATTCGGTTTTTTATTATTTCTCTTGCAAGGCAGAGAGAATAGCTCTGCCTGGGAGGTGGGACCAGATAGCCTGATCAATCATGCTGCCCCATGGCAAAATACACACACTGTAGAACACGCAGTGTGTATGTATTTCATGCATTGCAATGACTGGTTAAAGAAACACTGCAAAGAGAGGAAGAGTGCAAAAGCATAGGACCTCCTTTTAATGAGAAGCCTGTACAAAATCAGGTCAATGCAGTGAGGTAGATGGTAAGTTAGTAAATAATTTTAACTGTTGCAGTGACACTCAACATGGCAACATCAGTATCTCTAGCAGGATATAAGTGTTGTTACACAGTAATAAAATATAGTCTACATAATCCTTCAAAGACTTGCAAAGACCCAACAAAAACTGCAAAATTAGTCTTTTCTGTAATCATCTCAACCTATAAGAAAACAAAATTGAATAGCCAGATAAAGCAGGGAAATGCACAGCAGAAGGCCAGTAAATAAACCAAAAAACTCATCGGCTTGTTGCTAATAATCACAGAAAACAAGCAAACTACTTTGGAAATTCAGTTTGCCATGTAGTTTCTGTATGTACATACTGGAATACCAGGCAGAAAGCAAACATTCTGGTGGACATTGAGACAAACAGGATTCCCTAGCGCTGTGAGAGTGCTCCCAGAAGCACGCTCCCCCAGCACGATTTCACAAGGCAGGGGAGCAGCGTGCCAGCACAGCGTGCCAGCCTGGAGAGGGGCTGGGGATGAAGCCCCGGCCTGCCTGACCAGTTAAAATAAACACAGCCCTTACCTTTATTTTTTCTAGCATTTGAATATTGTCTCCTAAGGCAAACCCCAGCACATACCTAAACGCATCTCAGACACCTGTTGTATTTTATTTTTTAAATCATAGAATCAGAGAATGTCATGGGTTGGAAGGGACCTTAAAGACCATCCATTTCCAACCCCCTGCCATGGGCAGAGACACCTCCCACCCGACCAGGTCACCCAAACCCCCATCCAGCCTGGCTTTGAACACCTCCAGAGATGGGGCATCAACAGCTTCTCTGAGCAAAGAAAGAAAGGGCTTTAAAGAGACATGGGGACAGGAGAAAGGAAAAAAATATCAAGACAGGGTTCATACCTCCAGCTGAATCTGTGTGGCTAATTTCCTCCACCCCACGTGGACATGTGCCTGCTTAGGGTCTCACCTTTTGACCATGAGCTGAGCTGCCACGTGAAATAGCATTTCATCGGGGCCTGCTGGCTGGCATCCCCGTGCCCAGGCTGCCCGCAGGGCTGGAGGAGCTCAGCACAACCCAGCTGTGTGGGTAAGGAGGAAGGGAGAGCAAGGACTTCAGTTCTGGAAGCTGCGGGCAGGATCCAATACCCATTACATCGAGGTCACACGTCAGAATAAACTGAGAAGAGCACAGCAGCGGTTTGTTCGTACAGGGGAAATGCAAAATGGGGTGATCATTCAAGGGCCATCGCAGGCAGTTCAACCACCGAATGCGCCATGTTTCCAGCCCTGCCATACTTCGGCCACAGCAACCCAACAGATATCTCAGATATATTTAGATTTAAATCATTTTTTTTTTTGATTCAATAAGCATATCAGGGGCTCTCACAAAAACTGCAGATGTTTCTAAACTAAAGCTTTAAGAAAAAAGTCTAAAATATAAGAATTTGAGAGCTAAATAATTGAGAATTTATGGTGTTGCATTAGGGACAAACGACAAAACACGTCCTCATATATTAGATATAGTCTGAACAGCCTTTAATATCAACAACATATCACACAGTAAGTGAACAAAACACCTGCAGATTGTTATTCTGAATCAGTTCAGCTTACATTAGCACATGTGAGAAGGTTTAAACTAGAACAGTCTACACAGTGACAAAACAGTATTTGTGTCTCCAAGTTGCTTCTCTTCTGGTAAGACTTTTAATTTTTCAGACTTTCAAATTTTATCTCTACAGAACTCTGCTAAACCTTGAAAGGCAGCAGTTAAAATCCACTCACTGAAAGCAACATCAACTCCGAAAACAAATAGAAAAGGTCAAGGACAAAAGAGGACCCAGAGAGCAAGTAAGGAAGTGTCTTGGTAGGAGGCTTCACTGCAACTGAATAATAAATTTCATTCTTGAGTTTGGTACAAATGGAATCACATTGAATTTAGCATTTGGAGGCAGTTTATGATTAAGCAGTCATCCTCTTAAACAACAGAGATTTCTTTGCTGTTAAAGGTAGAGTTCGGTTGGTGTGCTGCTATGCCAATATTGTCTCTGAGAGGCACAGATTGCACAGGAACAGCAAACCAGAAAGGAAAACCCGCAAAAAGTCACCAGTAAAGCCAGCACTGACCTCCCACACCAGCAGTCATTTTTGGTCCGTTCTTGAGCATCGTTCCGGAAATCTCTTCCGGACAGAGCTCCACTGGCACAAAGGGTGCACAGCCAATTTCTCTTCAGACCCAGTGCTGCATTATCTTTGTCATCACCACGAAGACCACAAATGACGTGAGGTTCATGCCGACAGTACTCAGTACTGGCTGGGCGAAGGTCCACAGCAGGCTGCCAATCACACCGTTGTGAGCTTCTGGTCAGCACCCTCTGGAATAAAAACCAGAAAGAGCCCAAACACCTGGCTGGGCAAGATGAGAAAATGGACTTCCCTTCAGAGGGGAAAGTTACCTAAAAGTGTGATGGACTCATTTTCAGGGCAGGGGAGTTGCTATCATGTAGTGGCTACTTTGTTGTTGGTTGGGTTGTGTAAAAGAATTGGCCCTTCTTAGCATGAAGCATCCCCAGCAAGTGCGGTGCAGGCCAGAACCTGGCAGAGCCAGTGGCCGCAGGAACTGGCCCTTACGTAGGCAAGGTATAAGTGTCCTCTACCCTTCCCGAGGCAATGTGAAGTAAATGCACTTGTTAGTACTAAAATATGAGATGATGTCTTCGTGGTTATTCTTCTAGGAGAGGTGTAATGTGCAGTATGTTGCCACAGCTATCGTGACCCAGAAAGCTGAACATAAATCACAGCATCAAAAATCAGCACACGAGAGCTGTGGCTCAGTGGATAGGTATACGGCAAATCCACTTCTTAGAGCAAGGTTAAAATAAATCCAGTATTTTCCCATGATGCAATACATTATACTGACAAGATAGCTAAAAATACCGTAAATAAAATGGCTTTTATCATCTCATATCAGTCTCTGGTGGATAATATTGTTTATCTCAAGAATACCTCCTCCAGCATCACAAAATTCAGCAGTAAAATGGACTTTAGTTTCTCAAACCAAACAACAGAGCAGGGAGATGCTGTGCTGCGTTCGGACTAATGAATTAACAGGTCCATTCACTCCCCATGCTGAAGGAGCCACAGCTTGCAGTCCAGTCCCCATCGCTGTCCCCTGTATAATAACCTGCAACAACAGAACAAGAGATGTCATTTCTTTAATGTGTGTAGCCTTTCATTTTATAAGATGAATGAAAATAAATCATTATGTTTACCTTTTCAACAGAAATTGCTCATTTTCCAACTCCGGAAATCTGAATATTCATTGCCATTGTTTGCATAGGGGGCTATCCTCAGCTACATTCCAATTTGTAAAATAAAATTTAAACTTCTGCTAAATTGCAGACTCAAACGGATACTTTGCTTTTAATTACTTTCAAAACTGTTAAATATCTGACAATAAGGGATGCATTCTTCAGCTGTGTGATACATTTATTTACTCTGCTGTGCTTTTGGAGCTCACTGAATGTTTATAATTAGGTTGTGTAACCATGCGAACCTTCAGCTGGTGTTTGCTGTTTCTAAAGCAGTTTTGTTCTGCATTTTGCAAGAAGGAAAAGCTACAACACACCATGAAAATTATGCAGTAGTCTTTAATCTATACTTCCAGTGTATAAAAAAGCCCACTTAAAAATTATAATTGTGAGATTATAAATGCTGCTTAGGTGCATGGCAGAACAATGTTTCCTGGTGCAAGGCAAATGTACCCAGTGACATTTATCCATCTACGAAGCAGTCACTGGAGATTTCCTTCCCCATCCCGCAGGTGCTGCCATCAGCCCTTGAGCACAGTGGGCTTTGTGTGGCTGCTTACACACCTGCAGGCACTGGGGCAGCCCAAACCAGGTGTGCATCTTCAAGCACTGTGGCAATATTGGGTTAAATAACTGTGCTTTTGCAGGCTTCATCCAAAAGCACCCGGGTTGTGCAGAGGCATTCAGGAGGGTGGCAGCACCCCACGGAGCCTGCCCAGCTCGTCTTCTCCTGGCAGTGGTGTGCACAGCAGCCCCAGCACACAGACGGGGCTCTCCCCTGCATCTCCAGAAGTCATGGCACTTTAAAATAGATGCATTTCTTCTTAGTAGGATAACTTCTCATCCAGGATTAATGTATTTTTCCACTGTTTCACAAAAACAGGACTTTTAAACCATTCTGTTTTCTGCAGTAAACAGCAAAAGAGAGTAACATTTGGTGTCCGGTTTAACCATCTGCTCACACACAATATTTCAAACTCTCCCCCATGTCATTTATAAACAGACTCCACCCTATACGTGATTAAGTTATCTCCACCACACAAATGTTCACATACATCTTTCCAACCCAGCAGTATTCCACACAAATTTTCTAGTAAGTCCTGAGAAACTGAGATTTCCTTAGAATGACGACAAAAATCTGAACGCAGACCACGACAAGCAAGCATTGGAGATTTGCCATCTTCCTGTGCTTCTGTCACAGTTGTAGCTAAAGAGTTATGCAGATGCATGAGTTTTCTGTTCAGGAGCTTGAAAAGTAATAATGAAATATCAGCTTGACTATGAATCATTTTTCGCCTTTTTTTTTTCCCCCCCTCACCAAAATCAGACAAAATTCCATTTTATTTCCCTGTGGAAATAATCAAGGAAAAAAAATCAACAGAAAATGAAGGCTGTGCACTGGTACCATTCAAAGAGGGAGCAGGAGGGAGTTAATGATGCACATTGCTCCAACCCCATCAAAACCAAACCTCTGTGGTGGAGGAATCCTTATTCTGCCTGAGGGGACACAGATTTCCTCCCCTGACAGAGTGACTGCATTTAACATACCGTATGTCACGGCCTGAGACATCGCCCCCTGGTAGCAGGTGGACAGGAGCCTGCACAGAACCCAGTTATCTTCAGCAACAGCTCTGGGAAGAGAGGTTTGGCTCCATGGAGCTCCCTGCAGAAAAATAAACAAATAGATTTCAGATGGGGTCTGGAAAGTGCAGATCTGGCTGTGGACTTCCACTCCTTTAAGTGCTGTACCGGTGCTGTGACAGCTCTCAGCTGCCCAAGGTGTCCTGATGCTATGAGGACATGCAGAAACAGCTGAAGTCAGAAGCAATTTTTGCAAGCCTGTGTGTCCTCAATGTTAGGAGACAACTAATGCTGATTTTCTTTATTTCTTTCTGAGACTTAAATAGGTCAAATCCCTCACTCAGTGTCATGCAGGAAATTGTACATTTCTGTATTTGAGAATGTATAATCAACCCATTTAAGTATTATCATTATAGAAATGACAGCAAAACACAGATTGATAAGAACCTCAACCTATCCACAGGCCCTTGAACTTTAATGCAAGTTATTCCAATATTCAGCCCTTTGCTTTACATCACTGCATTTCAAACATACAGAATAAAAATTGGATTAAATAATGTGCTGAGGAGCGCCACTGTGCAATACGTACAGTGCTTGGCAGCATGCAGGATCCACGTGTCTAGATGAATTACTAAGGCTCGGGAGTTAAAGTGTCCAGGCCTGATGGGAGAAAATACAACACAGTGATGGCTTTCCGATGCCTCTAATAAAAACAGCAATTCTAGCAGAGCACAAAGTACCAGTATATTCTCTTAACAAAAATATTGAGTTAGAGAAGTGAAAGAGATGGTAGAAAGAGAAGCCAAAACATATCCACAAGTCACTTGGTCTAGGACAATAACACACTTCTTAAATTTTGCATCTGTACCATCCTTCCCAATGAGCTGCTAATACACAAGTCTGTCACAGACTAAGTCTGGTAGAAAAGATTGGAAAATTATGTTAGTGTGACTCGAACTGAGAATACTAAACCAAAATAAGCAAACAAAGAAACCAAAAGACAGAACTTTGTCACTGCAGAGGCTGTCATGGAAATCATAACGTACTGCCAAATAAAAGGAAAGGCACGTTCACTGCTGGAGCACGTGAGAAATAGCCCACAGCGATGCGAAGGTGGGATGTGGCCCTTCTGGGCTGTATAAGAACACACACACACTGGAAACCTCACAACCCTTTCTATTTATAGGGTAAAAATGAGAGTATTTAGTGCCTCTTTTCATCTGCTTATATGAACGGACACTGGCCAGTAAGCATCTGCATGGGCTGGATAGGGGGCTGGGGCTCAGCAGCCCCTATCACCAGCACAAGCACTGCTGAGGCACGTTCCCTTTTCACAAGTGTTTTCCTGCCAGGGTTCTCTGGGAGCACACAGCTTCCCGCCTGCTCTGCAGCTCTGCCGGTGCTGTCCTCCTCTCCTACTTTCGCCTCCTTGGCGTTAAAAAGATGTACGCAAAGTTTCAGTAAACTGTGAAATGAGCTGTCATTCAACAAAGCTAAGCTTTGAATAATGTGTGCTTACTAATACATATTGCTATCAGCTTCTAAAAAAAAAACAACAAACACTACAAAATCCTTGTCAAATAGGTAGGTCTTTCTGAAAATTTAATGGTAGATCTGATTTTTAAACCTACAGATTTGATTTTGCCACTCTTTACCAAAAAGGGGTATCTAGAAGAGCATAAGTCAAATCCTTTTCACTGATCCTAATGGCAAATGCTAAGAAGAAAATGAGAATGTTAAAGCCTGCTAAAAGGATCCAGCTGACTTACCATGCTATGGTTTTTGTTATTAAATGATATTTTTCCTGAGTGAATAAAATTAGGATGCTTAAATGCTGCATACCAGTGATCCTCATTAGTTGTATGTCTTGAGGGATGTCTGAAGGACTCAACCAGCACTTAGGATTACATTTAATTTCTATACGAATTTTGGATTCAGGGGAAACACATGAATTTCAGATTACCCACAACTTGGATAACAAGGTTTCATGCATTCAAGGCTTGCCTACATTAAGGAGTTGCCCAAGAGCTATTCTGCGTTTTGTGTAACACATCAACAAATGAAAGAAAGACTTAGGAAGAAGTTGATGTTGGAAGGTAAGCAAAAGAGCACCTATAATGAAGTACATTTTGCTCATAATTCAGAAATAAGAGAAGCATATTAACATGCCAGGTGAAAGTGCTTTGCAATTCCTCCCTAATTGGGCCCAGAATAAGAGACACTCGGGGACTTTTAGCATCAGCAGGGATTTTACTCCACCAGTGAACCTGCTCGCTTGGAAAACAAGGTGAGAAGATGTTACAGGGGAGGTGCTCTGGCTGTGTTTTATTCCTTGCACATTCACATGTGCACCAAGAATTTTGGGAGGACCTACATGGCCATAAGGGCTCAGCCTTGTTCAGTTCTTTTGTGACTACTCTCCTTCACAAGTATGTTTGGCCCATGCAAACTAGACAGGTTTTTTTGGGAAAACACCCCAGAAATGTACTACAAGTGCTGCTACTGCATGAGGAGCTTCAAAGAGCAGCTTGTTAAAGTAAATGTTTTTTGAATTCTTTTAAAATATTGACATTGTATTAAAAATAACACTAGAAAACAGATCACAGAAAAATTCCAGAACATAACCCAATTAGTCATGGAGTGGTGAGACAAACACTAAAAAAGTTGTCAGATAGCAGGAACAGATGGGTTCCCATACACATTACAGTTATATCACCAAGGTGACACCAGGTATCCCCCAAGTGCCACCAGCTGTGCATACCTGGAAGCTGGGGAACATGGGACCCAGCCAGGACCCCCATCCCACCAGCAGCACAGGGGCACTCTGGAGTGAGCTTCCAAAATTCAGCGTATAATCTGTTTATAGCACTTTATTTGGTCTGAGATAAAAACAACCCAGATACAAATGAAGACAGCTGTCAGTTGAGCTGGCCAAACGCCACTTGAGTTTCTATATCTTTTTCTCTTAAGAGAAGGAAAAAAGAAATCTCAGGAAAGCAAGCCAACCCTGACTTTAGGCTGATACTGATAACAAGTGTTGGCTTTCA
Organism: Cygnus olor; assembly: GCF_009769625.2. Classification (NCBI taxonomy): domain Eukaryota; kingdom Metazoa; phylum Chordata; class Aves; order Anseriformes; family Anatidae; genus Cygnus; species Cygnus olor. Next base: position 37,429,469 of record NC_049175.1, read on the forward strand.
ATACATTTGGAATGTTCCCCTCTCCCCACCCCAAAGTTTGTCAAACTTGAGATTTTATTTCCAAGGCACATGAGCATGCACTTCCATGCCTTTGAAATACCCTTTTACACATTAAAGACGGAATTTCACCAGCATTTCTTTACTCCAAGTGGTCCCAACATTTGGTCTGTGCCAGATGCTCTCACCTCTTGCTGTCAAGCAAATATGCCAACTTAAACAGTTGTTTCTTCTCACTCCATTGTAGTACCAAAGATTCTTCAGGCCAAATAAAATACTGCCTTATTAAAACGCCTGGTCCCCAGATAGCACTATAATAACAGCTGATGCTCAATGCCATGGTGTCACCTGATGCTCATGTCAGAGAGCCTGCACTGCCTGCACTTTCTTAACCAGCAGTAAAATGAAAAGGTGGGTTTAGATAGGAAGAAAATTTCTCATTAAGAAAATAGATGGGGTGTTAAAAAACTGGAGTAATTGCGGTTACACAGGATGGACGCAGAGCTCAACTAACTGAAAAATTGGCCATCAGTAAGCGCTGAACCCCCAAATACCTGTTTGCTCTGATAACAGCTGCGCTGCCCAAGGTTCACTGAGCCAGATGGGAAGACACAGATGCTGAAAAGCCAATGTAACCTCTCAAGCAGACAGCAGGGAAAATGCAAAGAAAAAAAAGTTGTCAATATTAATGGAACATCAAAACTTCCAGGAACATCGGCACCAGGTGATCAAAAGAAGAAAACGAGACAATATCCCCTGCCAGTAATGAAGCCGCAATAAATGCGAAAGAGCAGCAGGAGTTATTGATTTCCTGCTCTCCTACCTGGGGACGTCAGCTGGAACAACACAGACCAGAGTTGTGTTTGAATCCATAGAAATAACTCACCGGTGCTCTTCTGAGACCCAGCGAGCTACAGAAGGACATGCGTGGCAGCTCTCCAGCATCACGTTTCAGCAATAGTCACCTCGCTTCTGTATCAAACCAGCAACAGATACACCTTATTGTGCTGACCTCATTACCTTCTTTTCTAAATGCTCCACCACTTACTTGCACTTATATCCATTTCCTTCTATGAAATGGAGATGCTGTAAACGCATGAGAGAAAGCAAACCCTTGAAAAGTATTACCTGAGTTCCACCAGCCAGTTACTACTGGCAGGTTGCAAGTTTATGGCAGAAATATATTGGGTGTGTTTTTATTTCTTCCCTTGCTAAACAAACAAACAAATAAAACCCCAATGTTTGATTCCATTCTAGCAAGGAGACAAAAGAATAAAAATTAAAGGTATAGCAACAGGTTGATTTCAGCTGGGGGGAGTGCTACCAGGGGCTGTGCAGCACAGCTGTGGCTCTGGAGCCCAGCCGCAGCTGTAGGGGTATGGGAACAGGGCAGTGTGAGGGATGCTGCCCTTCACTGCAGCTGCCAACACCTCTCCGCACCCTGTCTTTATGCTTATACAAAAATTTTTATTCTGGACTAAATTATCTGAGGCATGACTTATTCGGCAAGTCCAGTTTGAGATACTTTATCAAAAAAATATTGTCCTTACCTCTTATAAACCCAAGCTACAGCTGTTCCGCTGATAGCTGCAACGTCAACACCTCATTGATGAGCCGAAGCCAACGCAGGCCCAAAGGCCAGACCGACAGGACCAAATCCCCCACAGGATTGGTGCCGGGGAGCAGAGGCAGCTTGCCCTTGCCTGGCCAGCCCCGCTCCCTGCAGGCGATGCTTCGCAGGGCACAGGAGCTGGAAAAGGAAAGGGCACACAGGTGGGCTGCCATCCTGCACGGGGGGGCAGCAGTGTTTGCTGCAGAGCCCGCGTGCTGTAGGGTAAGGGAGCCCTTACACTGTTGGGTACTGTATTTGTAACTGTCTCATTTTAATAGACCAAGCCTTTTTTTCATTCATTCAAGATAAAATTAAGGTAAAAGCAGACAGATTTACAATCATAGGAGGTGAGAAAAAAAAAGTTAAATTCATATAACACCAGTGCAGCACCTCCTTGAAACACAGGCCTGTTAATACTTACTTTCCAAGTGTAAACCCCAAACGGGCTTCTGACAAAGTAAATAAAAGTGAATGCCTGCAAGGGGTGGGTAAACTCCCGTCCCACAGAACCACAAGACTGCAAGCTGTTAGTAACACTGCAGAAAATAAACCTAACAGAAGAAATACTACCAAGAAATTGAATAACAAAGAGAAGAGAGAGGTTTGCAAGAAGCTGCCTTGAGATATGCTGACAGTGAAAGCACCCGGAAGATCTTCATTTTTAAATCCTTTTTTTTCCCCCCACCAATGACTTGAGATTGATGGCAGAAAAGCAGTTATTTCTGTCCTTGTTATTTCTGGCCACCTCGCTAGGCAGGGACACAAGGAGGGCACAGCAGCACGCCGATGCCATTGGGAACCCTGTGCCACCTGCACACCCAGCTGAAGGCCGGGCAGCAGCTGCTACACCCCGAGAAAACCACCAGCTACCTGGCTGGGTGCGAGGCCGAGCCCATGCGGAGAGATTCAGCCTGCTGCCAGAGCCTCCAATTTTCAAAATAAATTGTTTCATCACTTCTGTTATCAAGTTTTGTTTTTTTCGTTTGTTTCACTTTAGGTGGTACTGAGAGAAAAAGAAAAATCTGATGGGGGTTTCCAGAAACTACTGCTTGGGTGAACAGCCAGCCTGGAAAAAAGGATGGGTCAATCTCCCTCCGTGTTGTTTTTTTTTTTTTTATCCACAGAAGCCAGACACCACTTAATAGCTAATTTAAGATGAAAAACAATCCATATCTCTCATCATTCAAACCACATTCCTACAGAGCTGTTAAAGTACTCAGGCACCTAACCCCTCAGGGGCTGGAGTACTTTTACACACTGGGAGCTCTCAGTTTCTTGCTTTGGAGAGAAAAAAAATCTAAGAGCAAAGTAAAATATGGTTCTAAAGACCCTTGTCACATCAAATGCTTGGGACAGTACCACTCAAATGTATTGGTGCCTTTTTGCTTTTGACCATGTTTTCACAAAAATATACTTTTCCAGATAATGTGAAAACCCAGTCTTGAAATATCCTTGCCATCTCCAGTGCCGAAGATCTATAACAAAGACATTAGCATCTGCTAGATTAATGTACAAAAGAAAAAAATCAACTCCCACTAGATTAATTTGGAAAACAAAAGAATCTATACATCTCCCTTGATCCGACACATGGAAGCATCCTAGCAGCGTGCCCTGCCGGCAGCAGTCGGGGTGCCCCCAGTGAGCCTCATGCACATTGCTGGTCCCATGCCCCCCGACTACCCCAGGCTCGGGGGTTCCAGCTGGACCCCAGCCCCCAGCTGCTTTGGGAAGGAAATGAATAACCTTTTTTAACATTACTTAGGTACCAAAAAAGGAGCAAACACAAATTAACAGAGAAGTGCACTTAATGCCACAGTTGCTTGTGAGTCACTTAGCTTACTGGCTTTTCCACTGTCAGTCCATTGAGCCCTGTGTCCTATCGTGGCATGCAGCAGTGTCTTCAACAACTTTGAGAACCAGAGGAATATTTAACGTAGACTTTGACCAGAAGATTCAGCTCGAGCAACCCCTGTCCCATCAGGCAGGGAGCGCAGTGCTGGAGAAGGGGCACAGCCCTGGTCTGCCACCAAGAAACTTCTCCTGCACCCATCACAAGTTTCAGCAGCCTCAGACAAAGAAAGCCTCACCAAGAGCAGGTAATTCAGGTCAGTCAGATGAATGTATATTAAAAACACAGAGATAGGTTTCAAAAGTCTGATTCAAAAGCCAAAGTATAAATTAAACGCTTGAGGAAATATTATTTACACATCATGTTTTCAGAGAGCAACAAAGCACTGTTCTAAAATGATGTTTCTAACCCCTTTTGATAAACTGCATATACAAAGAATAAATTTAAAGTTAGATCCATGAAGGCTGTCAAAAGCTACAGCGTTTATTTACAGGAAAGAGGAACAATATTTTGACTTCTCTTGAGCAACCTTTCAGGAAGGGGACCTTTCTGTGACTTAAATGTACAAAGAAATGCCACATTAGTCAAAGGTCTATTTCCCCACCACAACAGGAACATTACTTCGTAATGACCTCCAGAAGGCTTCTATTTTTCAGTGCGGATTGGATGAGGTGTGAAGTTACAGCCACTACCAGCATTAGCTGGCCATGTCTAAGCAGCAGCTCAGACGATGTCTTTTCCTCTGCAAAGCCATTTCTGGTTCATCTTCTGTTATCCACAGTGACAGATTTACCTACATTAGGATGGCACAAAACACCTGATGTGAAATGATGTGATTTTCTTTTGCACTGCCATGAGGGAGTACTGCATGGGCTGTGGAGATGCTCCCCACAAGGGCAACAGCCCCAGCTGGGAGCTCCACAGCATCAGCCCACACCCACCCGTCGAGCAATACTCAAGTGAAAAGATGAGAAATGGCCTCAAGTTACTGCACCAGGGGAGGTGTATGCTGGGCATTAGGAGAAATTTCTTTACCAAGAGGACCGTGCAGCACTGGAACAGGCTGCCCAGGGAAGCAGTTGAGCCACCATCCCTGTAGCTCTTCAAGAAACACAGATGTACAACTTAGTAGCATGGTTTAGGGCCAGACTTGTCAGTACTAGGTTAAGGGTTGGACTAGAGGATCTTAGAGATCTTTGCCAACCTGGGTGATTCTGTGACCACCAACTCACTGTAGGCACTCAGCACAGCTGGATAGACATGCTGCACAACTCCTATTTTGTTTTATTCAGTTTTCAGCAATATTGATCTATTTGTTGAAAGACTAAAGCTTTTTTTTTGTGGTTCCCAAGGGGTTAGCTTGGTAGAATGTTATTTTGTTTGTTAGGCTTGATTTTTTAAAGACACGATCTGAGATACCTTGCTTTTATTTTGTGTCTCCTTGGCTTCAAATAAGCTTTGCACACTTGCAGCAAGAACACTAACAGCATTTATTTCCATCCCCAGTCTGTCACTGCCACTTTCTTTCAAGCCTTTTCCCCAACCTCCTTTTTATGACTGTAATCATGTGATTACTATATGGTGCATTGCTGCTGCATTTCAGTGAGAGTTCGCAGAGCTGTGTCGTACTTGAAGCACACATCCACACACAAGCATAACTTACTTGGTATCCTCATCCAGGAGAATAAATCCTATCTTACCTGAAAAGCATGAGACTTTTCCTTTTTTTCATTTTTCACTTAAACAATCACCTCCAGTCATCCAGCTGAAGTTAATCCACTCCAAAGGGGGGTGACCATGCTGCAAAACCACTGTCCCAGAGTGATGTGATCAGCAGAACAGAATGGTTGAATTAGCATCCGATGAGCTGTGCTAACATGAATTACAGGCTGTGCCTGCATCCCAGCACATCCCTATTTTGGGCTCAGCAGGACTCCAGTTCCCTGGTGGGTGGGCTGGCTCAGGTTTCAAGCACTGCTTAACTCGTGGCTTTCATCTGTAGGCAAAAGTTAGCAACAGTACTAAGACTATGTTTTTGCCAAAGGCTTCAATAAAAAACATGCTGCCACTCTTCCTTCTTACCCCAGACATAATATACATTTATTTTGTAGCCAGCAACACTTTAACCATGACTGCTTGGAGTCTACTGGCTAAAAGTTGAAACTGATATTAAATTCACAGTACCTGCAAACAGATACTGGAACCTGGGAAATAAAGATGCCAAAAGAGGTGGTTTCAGTACTAGTCCCGCCATAAATTCTGAAAACTTGTGAGAATAAAAGGAGTTCCTTAGAATATTCTTTATAATACAAAAGTATTAAATTTTATTAGACTTTGAAAAGACTTTAATTTTACCTTTCAATGTTTACTGGGAAAACACCCTTGTGCTTCAGAAGCCTTAGCACTTAACAGTAGAACTTGGTCATTTATCTTCAGTAATGGCCCACCCCACTGTTCTAGTTTCTGCTTGGGTAATATGTTTATTGCAGCTTGGTGGAGTGCTATGATTTATTTATGTTATAACCCTAGTACTAATAGATATGAATGAATGGGAACCAGAGCAACACACTGATGTGATCTTCTAAACAGCGCTGCCAACAGCCATCCTTCATATCCAGACACAACAGAGTTCTGCTGCTGCAATAACACTATTTTGGAAATAATGTTTCTCTATAGTAATTTTCAAGGAGCTACACTGATCAAAGGGAATTTTTAATTCCATCCTGCAAACTCAGACTTCTCACAACCATCCCCCTCTTGGGTACCAGCAGTGAAGATACAACATCCCTGAAGGGATACGGGCAGACATAGCATCTCTGGAGGAAACAGGTGTTTCCATACTGGTTTTTCCTTCAATATGCCAGAATTCTGAAAATCTGTTGGCGAGAAATTAGCACTTAGACAAGACTGATAGTGTTGCTCTTGTCACTATCCTCATCAGCAACAAGAGGAAAACATCTCTAAAAAGAAAAGACGCAAGAGTTTGAACTGAGTAGCAGATACTTTAACATGTGAAAGTCTCCTTAATTTCTTTAACGGAGACAGATTTTACCAGGAGCATTTAGAAGGCTGGCTGTTTACAGCACTGGCATTGTGAAAGATGTAGGTACAAGTCTCCATTACCCCAATCCCTACATTTCCTGTTTTAAAATGTAGGACTAAGACCCACATTTCAGACACAGGAGCTAAGCACCCAGTCTCCAGCCCATTTTACAGTCTCACTTCTCCTTCCTCCACTTTTCTAGTTTCACAAGTACATGCTTGAAGTTACATTTCTGTTCCAGATAAAAAATACCTCAAAACCCTTTCATAATTCTGCATATAGGAACTGTTGCTGCATCAGAGCAAAAACTGCATGTAGCAGCTGAGTGTGAGAGGCCCCATGTGAGTTAGCAGAAGCATGGTAGGTCTGCATTTCCCAGGCTGGAGCCATGTAGGATCACGTGCAACACTTGGGAACTGGCAACTGCAAGGCAACATCTACCCCACTGCAGCAATCCCACATCTGCCTGCTAATAACATGAGAACACTCTTGACAACAGAAAGCTGCCGTGAGACATCCACAGCCATCCCAAAACTGGGAGCGACTTCGTAGGAGAAAGTGGCAGAGCTACAGTTCTGCTTTGGAAACCCCAGTGGATTCCAGGCTGCTAATGTGCCATATCATTAATACAGAAGGAAACACTTTTTTAAAAAAAAGCAACATGACTATCAGGTGATTGTACGAAGTAATTCAAGCTCTATTCCTTTGTCTCTTGACATTTTATATTGTGGTATCTCTTGACAGTGACAAAAGTGAAATATGGCTGATGTAGACCATAAATTAATATAAACTAACCTTATACAAATGTTCAAAATAAGAAGTTTGACATCTTTTTATGTCATGATTTATAAGTTTTACTTCCATTGTCACTCTTATTCAATATGCTCAGACTTGAACTCCAGAGAGGTCTGTGCGCTCTCCAGAGCAATGACAGGAAGTAAAGAACTTGAAATTATCAACAGACTTGCAATATCTACACTCATGGGGGTTACAGAAGCCACAAAACATTTGGCTTCACTTCAGTGAAGACTTATTTTATAGCTTTTAGCAGTAAAACTCACGAGCAAGAGATAAGCTCAGTTCCCTGTCCAGTTAAACACCCAGGAAAACCGAGCAGCAGCTCAGCCTGCAGCCCAGGGGACACCCCAAGGCAGCTCCACAGGAGCGCTCTGACAGACAGGCACAGGGCCCTGCAGCTCCTGCAAGTGTGAAAGTTTGGGTTTTAGAGGGCTTAAAGCTTGTGGTATAATCTAAGAAACAATCACAAGGAGTAAGTTCATCTCTTTACAGGGAACACACAGGCTTTTCCTATCTTCCCCTAGCACAGAATATTTTATTTCAGCACAAGACTATTCTATTAAGAAGGAAAGGGCAGACGAATCATTTGGGACCAGATTTCTTCAGTACATTTAGGTGCCAGAAAGTGGCTCTCGTTAAGAATCAACTTTAAATATATTCCCCAAGACCGAGCAAAGCTGTTAACCACCTTTTTTCCAGGACTGTTAATGTATCTTATGTCTAAGTGGAGCACCCGTGCTGCCCTGTCACATCTCCTCCTGCCCAGCCCCAGGGACCTGGAGGCCTCCAGGCAGGCACAGGGGGTCCCTTCCCCAGGCAGCCTGCAGGCAGGAAGCACAGCAGCTCCCAGGGGAGCAGGTGACAGGCTGAAAGTACTCAGGCAGAAGAGACATGAGGGCTGTTCTACCATATTTCATTTTAGCAATTTCACACCAAACTGTTTTGCAATGAGGAGGAAGAAGTGAAGGAAAACAAACAACATATCCTCCCCTCTGTTCATGTTTTCTTGTTCTGGGTTCTTGCAACTTTTGGTGGAATACGTTTTGAGAACACTTAATGGCCAAGCCTGTTGGGTAAGGACCTCGCTGCTGGATCCCTCTGTTTGAGGTGCACCCTCTAGAGCTCAGGGAAGAAAGCAAAAGCAGTTGAGACATCTCTGCAGCTAGCACAGATGTCTCTAAGCAGCAGCTAACCAGATACTTTCATGTATTCAGCCACATATATTGGAATTGCAGCTCACTCACAGACACGCTGCTGCCCTTAACTTCTCTGCAGGCTGCAGTGGTCTGAGGCAGGTACTTGCAGCTGAGTCCTGAACCCACGAACATGCACACCTCGGTTCAACTCCGCATCAAGCTGCTTGCAGTTTTACTTCAACAACTTTGTTTACTAGTGTGCCAACACTACACTGCACTTCATTTAGGCCCAAGTTTTACCCTTAGCATGTACATTTTGGACAAACCAGGCATACCAATAACTTCCAGCTGATAAAGTGCTGCAGGAGCAATCCTTGTACAAATCCCACATACCTGATGTGAAATGAAACAGGCTTTGAACTTCAAGCACAAGGAGGTCATCCAGAGCCACAGGGGTGCCAGGGCAGGGTCAGGCACAGCCAGCAACGTTGTGGATGACAGCGTATGTCATTAAGGGTCCTGAGATCTGTCAAGGACACGAAAAGTCTAATGCCCCATCACTTAAAGCTCTTGTTCAGCTCAGATTTTTGTTTGTGGGTTATGTTTTGGGTGGAGTTCTTTTGTTTGTTTGTTTTTGGGGAGGGTGTCTTATTTTGTTTTTAAGACTTCTCAAGGCCCAAAACCCTGCTTCAGCCCAACCTTGGGCAAGAAGAGGCTGTACCAAAACCTCCAAAGTTCATCAGAACTGCACATGTCAGGGCAAATGTGATTCAACATTTGAAGAAACACAGAAATGCAGAGGACAAACTTACCAAGAACTGTTTAGCAGCAGTGCACATAAATGTGCAAAGCATTGTTTCGACAGACCCGTTAATGAGAATAATCATTCCTGAGAGAAAAGGAGAAAATGCTACTGTGAGAATATGCAATCAGACATAGAAGACAAATTTAGCAAAGGTTTTGTTTGGTGAAGACTTCAAGAGGAATAGAGCAGTAGGACCTCATGGCACCAAGAACGAGACCAGGCCATCCCTGCACCAGCACAGAGGGACATCTGGCTTGGGCTTCCTAGGGCAGCCACACGGGATAGCAACAGCTTATCCATCAAGTGCCTTGACAAGTTAGTGTTGTAAGTCCCATATTTTCATGTCCTCCCAGCTATGTCCACTCCATCCCAACCCATTTTGCACTAGCATAAGGAAAGCTCCCGTAAAAGTCTCCTGCAGGGGAGGTCTAAATTTGCACACACAGGAGCCATCTGCTCAGCTCCTAATGCAAACCCACACCTGCATGGGGAAAGCTCACATCCACTACAGCACCTGATAATCACACCTGCTGGGGAAGGTATATTTGTATTTTTTGTATTTTATGTCAAGTAATAATTAGATAAATCAGAAAATCCCATGATCAGACACCAGAGCCAGAACTTCTGTGCTAAAGCTACAGCTGTACGTCTGCTCCTCAACAGGGGATCCTCTCTGTGCAGAACAGGTCTCTCCATACTCACATCCTGGAGGATGCAGGGACTGGTTAGTACAGAATTCAAGGTCCAGGTTCACACCTGAACAAGCATGCATTTGGGCATAAAGAATTATGGGAACTTTTTTTAAAAAAGTAGCAAGTTTTAGGTACTATAAATGTTAGGCAAGCATTGAGAAAGGACCTATTAAGACATGGTTTTGAGTTTGCACATCAGTGATGTACTCATCTACATCTTCACTGGATCAGGTCTGCAATCACTATCATTTGCTTTTGAAAATCTGCCCCTCTCCAGGAATAGGCATCATAAATCTGAAGTAATAAAACAAGTAGGCAAAGGGAAGCAACATATCATTTGTACATATTTGCTGTATTTTACTTAAATTAGTTTTACCTTTGTGGCTATTCCAAGTTACTACACCATCTCTAGGTACTTTAATAACCTTTTCATGGAAAAATTAGTCTCCTCATACACCAGTTAATGTCAAAACAAGGTGCTTGCAAATCTAGGCTTGTTGCCTGTTGAAAGCAGTAACAGATGTCCTTTCTGATCATTGTTTGTTGCACATATGAACCAGCTACTGAGAGGTTCTAAATCACAGATGTGTTTGTTTGATGCTTCCATTTCATTTGGAAATACTTCTATTGGCCAACTGCATAAGAACTGATTTTGCAAAACAGATGGAGATTATTCTGCTGATCACTGGTTCTTAGTCATAGTTCAGAATATTTTCTGTGCTGTTCCTTTGAAGTGTATTCATGCAAAACAACCACATTAAAAATCCCTCCAACATTAAAATATAGTAAAAGTTCAGTGTTAACCCTCAAGAACTCCAAAGAAAATCAAGGATAAAGCCGATTTTCTTGCTACTCCACCTTGATGTTCTAGACGAAGTGACATGAAGAGGTGCATTCTTACTTTGAGACAGACACCTTCTGTGGAAAGAAGGCATAGCTCATGCACAGCACTAGGGTAGAATGGAGTTTGCCTGTGCTCCATTTTCAGCTGTGAGCATAGGTGGAAGCAGCAGAGATTTTGATGGTAGGAAAGGGGCTGCTCAATGCAGATTAGAGGATGTAACATACAGCATGGTGACTGGGGCCCTACCCCCCAAAGACTTGCTCTTGAGATCATTTTAATACCCAAAGTCTTTATGAGGTCTAGAGCCATCTGAGTATATGTAGAATAAGACCTGAATTTTGCCCTGAAGAGCTTAAACAAAACAGAGGAATTAGCATAAAACACAGAAGTGGAGGGAACACTAGGATTAAGAGGTAAGAGTAATAAGACTGCAATGTTATGTCTTAAATGCAGTTCTAGTGAATCCAAGTTGTCTGTTTTTAAAAGAAGAATGCAAAATGATGGTGCCTCAGGAACAAGCTGCCAACAAGTAGGAAACAAATGACTAATAATAGGAAGAGTGTGTACCTGATAATTGTACTTTTGCATTTTACAGCAGAATCTGAGGAACAAGACACATAGCTATTGCCTAGACAATCCCTATGAATAAATATCAGCCACCATCAGCAGGAGACTTGGTACCTGGGAGAGTGGCTGGAGAGCAGGCACCATGTGCATAGCAGTGTTTTTTGGAAGAGTAGCTGGAACAAGTTTTATGTTGATTCATAAATGTGTCATTTTTGGAGGGAGGCAGGAAAATGTGTGTGAGCAGAGACAGCAGCACAACGAATAAATACCAGAAGTGTGGGAGACGGGAGCACAGAGAGAAGGAAGAACACAGATAAAAGTTCAGAGGAAGAGAACACAGCCTGGATGAAAAACAGCAAGGAACAGGGAAAGGGGGAAATGAAAGACATTTTTACAGTTACAGAGAAATAATGATAGATTAAAGCCTGAATAAAACCAGGGGATGAGAAGGGGATATGCAGCACTGACATGGGACAGAAGGGAATGATTTGAAATGGAAACACTAAAGAAACACCTAAATTGCTTTTACATTTTTCTTAACAAGTATCTATGCAAAATTATCCCTCAACTTACGATCATTAAATTTGTTAACAAGGGTGAAGGTAAAGGGAGGCAGAGGCAGAAGAAATGAGTGGAAACAGCTCCAGCTATACTGCCTCTTCTCTAACCATATGTAGTCCATACTGGATGAAGCTCTCCTCTCCTCTTCCCCCATTTCATTTCTCCGTCGCATCCTGTGCTCTGCAACCTGCTTGAAATCCCACTTGAAATTCTGCTCTGAAATCTGCTTGTATTGGCCCTGCAGTCTTTTGAAACTTGAATGCAAATTAAACCATCTGTGTGGAGATGACAAATTCCACTATCCTCCAGCAAAAGCTCCCATATGACAAAACACTTGGTATCCTGCCCTATAAGATAGTGGTTGCCCAAGTAATTGAATTTTCCTGATGGCCCAGGCTAAAATACATGGCCAAAAGTCTCTGTCAATCTTTTAGCAAGTGGACAAGCACAGTGAGCTGCTTGGAAGGAGAGCAAGACATCCTAATCCTCCCTGGACAGAGACTCAAGCTAGATAAGACCAAGCCAGCCAGCATCGATGACCATCCACCATCCACCTGAGCTTCAGGCTGGGACCATGGCTTGGGGAAGGTGGGAAGTTCATGCTTAGGGAGGGATGGTGTGCTAAAACAAGGTCTATGAGCTTTCCTGCTCCACAGCTGACTGATTTTTGACAAAAGCTTACGATAAGGCAACAATAAACCAGACCAGAAGTACTCCTCAAGATATGCTAGAAAGACAATTAAAATGTGGCAGATTTTAATACACAATTTCAGCACTACAAAGGAAATTCCAGTTATCTGAATTGGAAAGTTCATCACAAAGCAGAGAAAAGTCTACCATAAACCCTACAGAGCATAGCCCAATAGTATTAGACTTCAAATAGCGTATTTCAGATGTCTTTTTACACCAACTTATTGTCTGTTTCCTTAGAAACAGGAATCAGCAGCCACAGGCAAAGGAGTTGAAACTTGTGTTAATTTTAGCTGCTGCTGTTTGTTCCAACTTTGCTTCCATTTTCAAAGAAACACGAAAGTATTGTGGAATTGGACACTGCCATTTCATAGGACATGTGCAAAGTTTCAGTCTTTAAGCTCTGAATTTGTATCAAGCCTCTCTATTCATGAGCTGGTCCATGATATGTTCTATAATAGGCCCATTGCTCCAAACTGAGTTCAAACTCATACAAGCCTCTCACATGTAACTAATGGCCTTTACTCAAGATATTTTTAAAGGATGGTAATAGGTTGCCTCTCAAAGCTTTGTATGCAATGCCCCAAAGTCAAACCCCATGAAATTACATCTCACCAACAGCTTTACCACTGTTCCTGTGATGGAGAATTAGAATTAACCAAATATGCATTTATTTATATATATATACACACACACTTAACTATAACCAGCTTTCATTCATACTATTTACACTAATTACAGACCACCTAGCTCAGCACATTCTAGTGTCAGTGGTGCTTTAAAATTCACGTCCTTACTTTTGTCTTTATTTCTTACTGTTTGCTTCACACCTGTTTTAAGTCAATTGTTCTTTCTTAGCAGGCATAGCTTGAACCTTCAATAAACCTTCAATACAAAGTGTCAGCTCTTTGCTCCATTAAGCTCCATATTGTCCTCATCACCACATATTTAGGGCTCTGCTAAATGTGTGACCTGTTTTGATTTTTGCAGGCTTACCCTCTTTTCTTCAGCATTACTGCTACTATTCAGGCTAACTCATGCTTCCTGTTGCTTCTGCTGTGTAAACTGAAAGCAAAATAGGATCTCAGGTCAAAGGAGCATAGCTGGAGAGACCCCTTCCAGAGATACTGAATCAGTGGTACATAGCTTTGTTTTGACTCAGCTGATAAAGAGCACTTCATTCCTGAAAGTAGTCTCTGCTAACCAGCTTTAGCTACTGATCATCTCATCTTAGGTATTTGTTCCATAGGGTGAGTTTGTTTTACAGGGCTATTACCAGAGAACAAGGACAATCCCACAATTAGGACAAGGCAAGAAATCTCAGATAACACATGTGGGGTGCATTATATAAAAATATCCAGGTGGACGTACAAAGGAGCTGTGGACTCTACTCAACCCCAAACATGCACCATGGCACTGCACTGCTCATCCTGGTGGTGCCTCAGAACTTCCCTGTGTAGGCAGAAGTTCAGAGACTACTGAAGGCAGATCCTGGGCTGAACCCATCTGGGCTGCCAATAGGTCTGTCCTCAATCTGTTGAGAGTTTGTCCAAGTGATTTAATTGAAGCATTTCATGCTCAAAGCATTTTGCTAAAGCTTTGTTTCCTCTGATAGCTTTCTAGCTCAGTAGTCAGTATGTAGATTAAAATTTAATTTAACTGGCTTAATATGCTATGGCCAACTGATTTTTTTGACAAAAATTTTATACCTATCAGACTGATGGTTCAGGCTGGGAAACCTTAGGAGATCTATAGCCCAACCTCCTGTTCAAAGTGGGATCAAAGCTGAATTCAGACCAGATTAGTCTCAGCTCTGCCAACACGGGTCATGAAAAAATCTAAAGATGAAGGATAAGTTAAGCAAATAATTTTTTAATTGCTTGTTTTATGTTAAGTGATTACTTTAAAATGGGGGGGGGGGGGGGGGGGAGAAGCCTTTCTAAACTGGAAGTATGGCCATTTGTACACAATTTTTCCACAAACAGCAAAAGATGTTTGTGTGCTGAAGAACTGCTATTGGTTTTATGTATAGTTTTGTGCATGCATCCTGCAAAACATTCATGCCATGGTTTCCTGCAGGGTAGACAGAACACCTAAAAATAATATACAGAGAAGGGCACGAGACAAAGCTGAGTGTTACAATGGGAGAATCGTAGAATATCCTGAGTTGGAAGGGGCCCACAAGAATCAAGTCCAACTCCTGGATCCCCAAAGGACCACCCAAAAAATCAGACCACATGTCTGAGAGCATTGTCCAAACACTTCTTGAACTCCAGCAGGCCTGGTGCTGTGACCACAGCCCTGAGGATCCTGTTCCAGTGCCCAAAAAGATTAAGAGGTATTTAATTCCTGCAACTGAAGTCTACATGAGGAATTTGAAAGTACTCTGGGTTAGGATTCAAGAAAACAAAGACCTTCTGGAAGTAAAAGCATTATATTATCAGGTGTAATTTCTCATGTAAATTATCAATTACTGAAAATACATTCATATTTTCCTTTATGCTCCATCTTTTCTACCTCACCATGTATTGTATTTCCAGTTGTTCTCAAAATGCTTTGGCATCTATATTTAGGTTTTGTGTCAAATTTTGACTAGAGAGGGAAAAAACAAGATGTAAATACTTCTGAGATGCCACTTACTCCCACTTCCACAAAAAAATCCTATAGCCCTGCCTACGGTACTCTTACAAATTTTCTCACACAGATCAAATAGGATGAATGTGCAGACTGCAGACCAGTAAGTGATTGAACATCATTATCCAGTCATCAGTTGTTGGAAATATCAGAATATCAAGATATTTTTTTATGGATACATTTTTACAGATTTTCATAAAAATAGAGGCCAGTTCATGAGATCACCTAAGTGCCAGAAAGGGTAGTTCACTACTGGTAAAACTGCATGCTCGCATCAAAGAAACAGGACAGGGAGAGATTTCTCTCCCATATGAGCTTAGGGAAGAGAGAAGTATGTTTACAGTGCAATATTCTTCAGTACTTATGGAAAAGTGACAAAATTAGCTCAGACTGGGGCAAATAAGAACAGCCTGACCAGGGAAGAGTAGAAAATCAGGTACGAAAGATGGATATGAGCTTGGTAATAGTGGCAAGAATAGGGGTTCATTAATGTAGAAACCACAGAACCTGCTTGCAGGCAAATGACATGATTTTGGACAATGCTTTCATGATAGCCACCAACACAAAATTTAATATAAAAACTCTAGAAATACTAGTTTCTAATATCAGCTAGTTAAAAGTAAAGCAGGATAGAAGTACCTACTGTTTTTTATGCAGTATTAGCGTGCAGTATTTTTTATAGGGATCCGTAGTGCTACAAAAGAACTCAGAGAAATCAAGCTTCAGATATACAAGATCATTACATGGTCTTTTCTGTGTGCCTTGGAGACCCAACCACTTCGTAGAAAGAGGAAAATTGAGTTGACTTTCCATTAAACAGAAATGGATTGTTGAGCCTATTGAGTCATTTTAAATTTACAGAAATGTAAGCAAGAAAAACATGGACCTAAGAAGTTTACCCGACAAAAGTGAACTGCATAATAAGTACAATGCTCTTAGCTAGAAAGGTTACAGTGACCTACTTGGTGCTTGGGAGAGAAGGAAAGATATTTCTGCCCACCAGGAGCACAGTTTGCCACAACATTTTCAAGAATAGTGCAAGGGATAGGTGATGATACAAACAGTCTGAAGCTAATAAATAGTTATGTAAGTACTATGAACAGCCAATACCCTTGTGTTTGAATAACATGGTGAAGAAAAAAAATATGTACAATAGCTAGAATAAGTTATAAAAAAACTATGAAGTGCTGGGAAAGGAGGGACCCCAAAGCTTTCCCCACTAGGGTTCTTCCAGAATCCCAGTTTACTTGTCTGAATTCACATTAGTATAAACAACAACTGTTTTAATTTTAGAATTAAAAATAAATGTTCTAAATCATGAATTCATCCCTTATTATGCAGCATAACTTTGGAGTATCTGGTCAAATGCCAATTAACACTAAAATAAGGAGCTGGTAACTTGGTTGTTGTCTAAATTTAATTTGGGCAGATAGTCAAGAAAAAAATGGTAGAATTCAGGGAGAAAAGAAGGTCCAACAACACACTGTAGGCAAAAGGAAAATCTAACAAGAGGAAGAAATGCAGCCAACCAGCAGAGACCTTGGTGGCCAGGCTGTGTGCCATGGTGGCCAGAGGCAAACATGAGCAGGCTTTGGCAGAGCACTCTCCAGCTGTTCAAAAGGGAAGAGGTAACATCCCAAAACCCATACGTGCAATTAGCTGATGTGGCCTGGCCAGGCTGCAGTAAAACAACTGTGGGCAAATGGCCTTAACCGCTAGGATATCGACTGTGCACACAGTGAGGGGGCACAGGTACCACAACAACCTACCAGGGCAGAACGCTCTAGCCATCGCCTCTTCCCATGCACTCACGTACTCCCCATTAATGCTGCCCCAGTTGCCTTCACCAGCACACCATACCTTTCATGGTCCTTTGCCATACTGCATGCTTCTGAAGAGGCCACCCTTGCTTAGAGCACCGACTCCAGAAGCGCCACCTCAGCTTACAGCCTGAGCAGGATTAAGGCCCCCACCAAAAAACAGCATCGCTGCACAGCTCATGCTCCTTGTGCAGAGGTAAAAAGAGGGAGCCTGCGCCCCGCCTTCTTTTAAATGATGGCCTTAATTCTGCAGTTACTCCAGCTGGCCCTTCCTCAGCTGCTTGGTGCTGCCCAGCTGCAGCCAACAAGCTGCTGCAGGCACTGGCACTCAAGTTACTTCGCTGCAGAAGTCTGTGAAAGAAATTGCGAAGGCAGAACTCAGCTACCGAAGCAGGGATGTTCTCACTAAAGAAAAGCATGGAAAAACACCATGAAATTATTTTGCCCCTTAAATTAAATGTGTAAATGAAAAGCTGCACTGCCGTATCCTATATATTTCTGCCATTCATAGCACAAAAACAGAACTGCTTCAACACATTTTAGTCCTACTGTCTAATGCATTCCCCTTGCAGTGACCTTGGCCTGAGGAGAGTTTTGTAGAAAACTTGCACTGGGATGAAATCTCTGTGTCCTACCTGCAGTACAGGAGGCATTCATGAGCTGATTCAAACAGCGAGAATGAGATTTACAAGTCAAAATCTGTTAAAACAAATCTTTGCAAATTTTATTTACTGCTTTTATTTACTCTTTACAGTGTTGACACATAATATGCACTAATGACAAAATGTTTTAATAGAAGATAATAACAAATTGAGATAGCTTAGAAATAATTTTCATTCAAAATTTTCACTATCCTCCTATTGTGCATACTAACTGCAAAATCTCTGTAGCCATAGGAACCTTGAACTGCTAACGCTGTTTATACAGAAAAATCTACTGATAGTTTATTTGCAACTTTAGAAAGTTAAAAGGATAGAATAAAATCATATTATATATTCAAAGCTTCACAATGTAAATATGATTTTTCCATAAATCTTCAGAGTTTTCTAAAAGGCATCACAATATTTTGTTCATAAAGTTTCATAAGGTTTATTTTTTTCAATAAAGTTAAAAGCAGTTTGAAACATTATTTGGAATTGCTGCATCTACATCTTCACTGATGGCAAAGTTGCTCTTTGGTGATGGCTATTCAAGAATGTGGATAAACAAGGCAAGAATTAGAGTTTGATGCAAATTTTATGGCTCCTTCTGGCTTAATGAGTGAACTCCCCAAATTCCTCAACCATATGAAGTCTACTGCAAATGCTGATGATTTTTTTAAGTGAAAGGAAAATATCATCTTATTTTGCTTTCTTCGGGCTTAGTTATAAAAACATTATGTTTCTATTAAGGAAGCAAGCAGTTGGTGTTTATCATCTCTTCCTTATCACAAATGTGATTTGAGCAACAAAGCCATTATCCAGCTGTTCGCTGGTTTCTACGTTTTCACACTTGGTGTCTTAGTGTTTGATCTGCCACCCGAAAAGCGAGAGCTGTGACTGGGCGGCCGACGTGCGCAGTGCTGTGGCAGTGGGCAGTGGGCACTGCGGGACCCCCACTGCTGCGGGCACAGCTCTGCTTCCAGCACGGCATTCGCGAGAGAAAAGCTCCACCATTGTTATTTAGGCTGCACAATGCTTCTCCACGAAGAAATGCTCCTTCCTACAGACCTTGGGGGTGTTTTGAAGCAATTCAATAACGGCAGCCTTCAAAGTTCTGCTGAGGGTGCGTTCGCTCCTCTCCTCGCCGTGGCACCTCCCCAGCCAGCCCAAGAGCCTTGATAAGAATATTGGAATACAAAGGAAGTGAAGAAAATCCAAAATGATCCAAAGAGGAGGGTTTTTTTTAATCTTGTTGTGACTGGTGCAGGCTTTGTACACAGATGGCAGCCACGGCACTCGCTGGCACTGCCCACACCCAGGCACCCGTCCTGAAGGCTCCAGCGCTGCAACAAGCGGGTGTTTCAGGAGAAGGCTGGGCAGAAAGACAGCGTCACGTCATATCTGAACATTTTTAAAAGAATATGCAGATGCTTGTTTTTATTCCTCCTGCAGTCTTCAGCAGCAATACAGGCCCAAGTAAACCCACCTCACCCTTCAGATGCCTGAAGTATGAGTTGCATGTAGAGCTGAATCAGATTTCTTTGTCCCATGACTGACGTGGTGTCATGTCATTACACCCACCGTTTGCATTCAGAGCTCATTACAGCCTCCAGGCAGCTCCCAAAGCCCAGAGCCCAGGCTGCACACGCCTTCATTCACGCTGTGCAGGTAGCAGCCGTCCCAACGCCACCCGTGGTGTAACAGCAGCACCGTGCCAGCCTTTCCCAAGCGCCGAGTACTTCGGTGCACAGGGAGAGGCGGGCGCTGGGAATGGGACCCACCACAAACTGGTGGCATGGGGTAAATTTGCTCCCCATGAGCCGGCGATGTTCTGTGGCAGCAGCACCAGAGCTGCCCGCAGCATCTCGCAGTGGGAGCAACCTCGGGTGGTTTGCAACACAGAAAGCTTCCCAGTTTCTGTGCTACAGCTTGTCAAATCCCAGCTTTTACTATCTGGTCTGTGTTAAGCATCATTAGGATTAGAAATAATAACCTGTTCCTCAGTTTAGCACACTAGCTTTGATACACGTCCATGAAGTTGACTCAATTTGTACCATGGGACTTTTAAGGGATGCTACAGTGAGGAAAGGAAAAAACAAACCCTCTCTGCTGCTGTTAATTTAAGGCATACCTTTTATTTTGTCTGACAACAGCTCTCTTCTATCAGTTTGAATTTACTTTTTAATTATGTATATTGCTTTTTTTCATGTGAAGCTCCAGACTAGAAATATGTATCTCATTATATTTTACGTTATTCAATTGACCTAAACACAAAAGCATTTTTCTTGAATACTGAGTGCTCATGTACCTTTTTAATTAAAGCTTAAAAAGCTTTTAATTAAAACAATAAATCACAGACAGCAGGGTCTATCCAAATTGTCTTGTGGTCCAGGCATATTTTTCCTTTTGTGGTCGGATTGACCCACAAGGTAACAAAACAGGTGAAAATGTCTCTCACAATTAATTGATACAGTAGAAATTACTGGACTGTTCCACATGACAAGCCAAGGAGCGTGTCTGAAATAGCACTGCAGTGACCTGCTCGGGGGCACCTGGGGCTGCCCGCGCCTCCCCTCAGCCCGCGCCCTTGGCAGCAATTAAGCCTCCGCTGGCTGCTCCAACTCGCACGCCTTTTCTGCCGCTCCAGCCCCAACCTCCCTTGCTCCAGTGCAGGGGCTGGACTCAACTTTCCGGTGTGATGCTGCCACCCCTGCTCCGCAGAGCCACCAGCCCTGTCCCAGCCGTGCCCCAGCCCGGCACCCCAGCGGGACGCACGCACCAGGCGGGCGCTCAGCGGCGAGGAGGCAGCGTGCGTGCCCCTTCCGGGAATCTGAGCCAGTCTGGGCAACTCCGAATCTTGTCTTAGTTCAAACTCATAGGAATACATCTGGTCCACTAGGAAAAGATGTACTGAATGCACTAACTTTGGGTAAGATGTTTTTTGGCTCCAAGATTACAAGTACTTCCCAAATTCAATGTATTCTAAATACCCAGAATTTCAGGTTTTGTGCTTACAGAACGCATTCTAAAAATACACTTGGTCCTCATGTCCTCTCATGCTATAGGACCACCTTCTACTCGTGCAATAAATAAATAAATAAATAAATAAATAAATAAGTTGTTTTTCCTGCAGGTAGAATACTACAGCCACTAAATTCCCAATTACATCTTCACCATTGGAAGGGAAAATATAACCTTCATCGTACCCCTGTAGATACATTATGCTGCGTTCATATTTTTAGGGAAATATTTTCAGAAATTTCCAGTTAATTTGTAAATGTACTATTGTGTTTGCAGCAGAAAATTCATTTGGACACGCCAGCAAGCTATTCAAACATGCATTCTTCAAGTTATATGTGGAAGTGTGTGTTCTACACACAAATTGAGACAAACAGAAGTGAAGCTGCTTCAGACACCAAGCAGGGGGGAGGAAACGAGCTGGTGGGAGGTGGCATTCCTTTCTTCTTCCCGGTCTCAGCAGCGATGCGCAGGAGCAGCGTGCAGCACCCAGCGGGCTCAGCTCTCCTGCACACACTGCCCTGCTGCACGAGCCTCCCGGTTCTGAGCAACTTTTTCAGCCAAAGGACAGGTGAGAAGCGAAACTGCAAAAAATGATGGCAGGGTGACCTGAAGGAGAAACACAATCTTGGAGTAAAGCCAGCAGCAAACTCAAACCACTTCCTACAACCACCACACAGCAAAAGCAGGGCACACCTGGCCTGTGCCATGCCGTGCCGCTCCGTGCCACCCCGTGCCGTGCCATGCCGTGCTGTGCTGTGCACATTTCCTTTTCCTTAAGGAAAGATCTTTTCCTTAAGGAGAGGGTGCTACCTCACGCCTCGTTTCCTATCTGTTTTGGGATCTTGATCTCTAACGCATCTCCTTGAGTTTCTTGACCCCCTCTGTTCATTTCTCAGGTAACGAGCCCGGAGGAGGGAACACCTCCCGCTCCCAAATTACCAGGCACAGCGGTGGGAGGCAGCGGGACGCACGGTGCCGAGGAGGGGGCTCCCTCAGCACAGCCGGCTGTCCTGCTGCTGTGCACTGCCCAGCTCCTCCTCGCTCCGTGTCCCCGAGCAGCTCACGGCACACGCGATGAGAGGCCCCAGAGAGACGGTCGGGTCACGGGTGAGCAGGAGGAGGCAACTCTCACGAACAGGAGACCGTGCTGTTGAAAAAGAAAAGTAAGCCAAACACGGCTTCACCTTCTGTAGCTAAGGGGACTTTGGGCCTTTACAGTGTTTCTGAACAAGAGAACAAAGACAATACTTTCAAGTGGTTTTAGTTTGGGGAGAATTGTTTCATCTGAGACCTGAGGGACGGAGAGACTTTGTCAGACCACAGGCTGTAATTAAGCTTGCCATGCTCAGCTCATGAGCTTCCAAGCCTTTCCCTAGAAGAAGAGAAGGGGAGCAGGAGAGCAGTTGTCAAGAGCAATCTGCGAACGTCCGCGGTTGTGATGGACGTGCTGCAGGAAGGATGCACAACGTGGTGGGCGAGTGCAAGTACGGTCATCCTGAGCACGAATCTCAGGCAGCTGCAACAGGGAGGGAGCCTTTACAACTGTTTGCAGTTGATGATGGGATGGGTGAAATGCTGAGCGTGCAGGACAGTGCGAGCACCGCTGATCCCCGCTGGCAGGGGTTGGTGTCGGGCAGAGGCTGGCTCGTAGAGCTGCTCTAAGCAGCGCTGTCAGTGCTGCGCAGTAAGGATCTGTGTTCGCTCACTGTTCCTGACAGCTTGGCTGAATTGCCTTGTTGAAACACAAAGGATGAGCCTAAGCTGTGTGTTCAAACTGCCTGCTTCTGTGCAAACTCGCAGTTTTACCTTCCGCAGATGAGGCACATCTCCCCACTGAAGGCAAGCACACCTTTTCCCGGGACGTGTTCCCAGACAAAACTTGTCCTGGGAACTGGCAGAGGCTCCCCTGGCTGCTCAGCAGGTGTCAAACACGAGCTCGAGCTGAGCACGCCGTGTTGCACCCATCCCTTTCCCCACGTCACCTCACCACATCCCGGGGGCTGCACAGGAGGAGCCCCACAGGTCCGGCTGAACCGAGCGGGACTCCTCAGCCTGATGCAGACCTCCCCGACCTTACGGGATGATTGCCTCTGACTTCAGTGCCCCACGAGACAAAACCTCACCTCCAGGGACCGGCGGTCTCTGCAGAGTCTTTTGCAGGAGATTTCCAGTGCTCGCACAGCGCTTCCTATGCAGGAATTGCTCTCCACAGGGCAGACTTTGCAGTTCAATTTAACACATGCCTTTCTAAGTTTTCCAAGAACCTGATTTTGTCTTCAGTGGCAATAACAACTGCATTACCATAATTCCACGTGTGTTTAAAAAATCAGCACACGAGTGCTATGCATAGCACAAAAATACTGCTGAACTTAATGAAATGTGCCTCGTTTCCACTAGTGATAAAAGCCAGTAACGTTTCCATCTCTGTGAAGGCAAATAAAAATAAAAATTACGTCTCTCAACCAGGTGAATGCCTCCATCAGAGTGGAGCAATAAATCCATTATGGCTATTAATGGCACGCTTCTCACCAGTCTGTGTTCCTTCTGGAGGAGCCTGGAAGGTCTCTCCTGCCGCTGTGGGTGCTTTCGTGACCAAGCCCCGGGAGAGGGAGCGGGGCGAGGTGGTCTGCTGGCTGGCACGGGTTTGTGCAGAGCGACTGATTCTCCGGTGCTTCCCATCCCGCTGCCACGCTGCACCCAGTTGTAATACCTGCTACAGCTCCAATCTATACTACACGAGCTACAGAACACAGAGTCAAAAACAAAACATGCAGATACTTTCATAAGCTGAGCTGTTTATCAGTTATTGGTGTTATCTCTATTGCCATCAGCTCCTCTGCTCAGAGGGAGGTCAGGAGTCTTTGTCTTAAACCAGGAATTTATTTGCTCTTTCTCTCTAATGTTTACAGTCAGCTTTTTCCTTTTGCATACAATCTCTGCAAAGTTAACATTTCTTCCTCAGAACAGTCTGTGAGAAAAAAAAAAAAATCAATGTGTGTAGTTGTTTGGAAAAGAATTAGGCAGGTAATACTTTTTCATCAAGAGCAGAAAAAAATATGCTTATTTCAGGTAAAGCACAAAAATCAAGAAAGAAAGAAAATGACTGGATAACATCTCAAATCAGAAATGGCAAGCACAGGACTCATATTGGACACAAATATATATTGGTGGATAGATGATTTTTTTTCAGTGTCCTGGATTGATAAGATTTAAAAGCTTTTAAGGAATTCAGGGACAATTTCTTCATAGGGATCTGCGATAAATAAGAAGTATAGCCATCTTATCTTGACAGGCATAAACTTTCATTACCTTAATTCAGTGCAAGGCATTTAGCTCTTGAAGTTAATCTCACCAGGCTGTATTCATCACGCCCATGGAAGGATGTCTGTTATTTTTACTTTAATGTTCAGTACACTTTTTAATGTATCAAACACATGGAAAATCTATTTCTTCAAGAGCATGAGAGGCAAATAATATTTCTGCAGCAAATAAATGTCATTCAACTGCTGCAAACTATCTCTAGCTGGAGATGGTAGGAGGCAAACTCAGACAGCATACATACATTTTGCCTGTTTCCTTAAAAAGGATAATGAAAGAAAATCTGCAAAGTGCCATTAGCATGACTAAATGTATTTTTAACTACGCAATTGTCTTTTGCAGGGATTTAAATTTCATTTCCACCTGTTACTGAGCAGCTAATAGCTTACTGAAATGCTCAGAATTTGTTTTTTCCTAACTTGCTGTGACAGAAACACTTCTTATCACAGCATCAATTTCTGGAAAGGCATCAGATCTTCTCGGCTACATCAGTGGGATTTTCGCCGTAGCTTTGAAAGGATCCAGACAGGACCTTGCTGCCCAAGGGGCAGAGCTGCCTCCGAGCACCACGCCGCACAGCACCGGGCTGCCCGAGCCATCGGCCGCTGCACGGACAGCCCTGCGCTGCCCACGCCGGCTGGTGGGGGTCCCAGAAGGAGCCACCAGTGTCCAGATGCCCGTGGAAGGCACCTCTAGCAGCAGCAGGGTGAGGCAGTGCATGGCTCCAGAACCTCAGCCTGCAGCCCTTGGGATGTCTCACTCCACAGCCACAGCAATTGGACACCTCGATTTCCTGTCTCCGTATAAATCCTACTGAGCTAACTCTTGTTATTCCTTCCTGCTTTGCTATTTCTGACAGGAAGTTTAGCCTCAGGATGGCTGACTGCGTCGTTGGCTGCTGTAGTTTTTATTCAAAATGCATTTGTTAAATTGTAACCAAAGAAAATGAAGTATGTGAGGCTGTCACGAATGAGTCAAGCCGGCAAGCGAAGCCCAATCACACCGCTACGCATAAGAACATATAATGAACCTTAAAAGGGTTGTTGTGTAGTTCGCTGCACTGCAAGATGTGTTTCAGCAGCAGTTCTGGATGCTTCCACTTTTAATCTTCCTTTGCTTCCTTATATTTATGTTTCTGAGAATAGTGAAATGTGAAAAAGATAAATTTATGGAAAAAATATGTAGCTCTATGTATGCAATGAATAAACAAGTATTTTAAACTACCTTTTTTTTTTTCTAAATTGGAAGTTATAAAGCAGCACTATTTGCTTCATGTCTGTCTGTTTTCTACTCGGGTAAATTCTTCACTCAGGTGCAGTACAGTAAAATAGCTATACATACTGCAGTTATCCACATATAGAGAGATTTTTCTAATTGCTTTTCCAGCATGTTAAATAGCTGCAAAATGCAGGACAGCACTGAGTATCTGTCTCAGCATAGCTGTTCAGAATGGGTCCATCAGTTCAGACGTACAGAGTAACCCAAAGCCAGCATTTGGACCCCATGCAGCCTCGGAAAATTTCAGTAGAAATGGCTCAGCTGTTTCTCTGTCCAGAGCTAACACTAATGTTTTTTAAATGTATTCTCACACACAAAATTTAATCTTTGCCATGGAAGTAAAAATCTCACCTTCCAATGTCACGTTTTTGACAATATTATGAATACAATAAAAGTTCAGTTGTAAGCAATGGCAAAACATTCGTAACCCATAGAAGAAAAGTTGTAACTTCCTATTGCTGTAATGACAGATACTAAAACTCAATTGTAAAATCTTTTCCTGGTTTCATACCACCCGTTTTACAGCATTAAAAATGTATTTAAAAAGAGTTGTTGCCGTCTTGTAATACTTGTTCATGCTGTCAGCTCTGTTCTTCGTGAGCACAGGATCGCGGACAGCCACCGGGGAGGATGGGGCCGCAGCAGGGCGTGCAGCAGGCCGCTGTGCCCCGCGAGTGCCGTGGCCATGGTGCTGTGGGGACGCCAGGTGCCCGCCCTGCTGCTGGCCCGAGGGACGCGAGGGGTGGCCAGCAGAAGGGGCTCAGCCCTTCGGCATCTCCTGCGGCACCAAGAGCACCTCGAGCCATGGGGGAAACGCTTCTGTGTTGTTCTCAGCACCATTTTTGTTTTTTTTTTTTTTGATGAGCTTAACTACATTTGTACAAAAATCATTTGAATTTTTTTTTAATCAACATGTATTCCACTTAACTGTATTCTTAGCTTAATTGTGCATGAATGACATCTTTTTTTCTATGCCTAATTGGATTTCACAGAAATCCTGGAGCAACTTTTGGCCAGTTTCCATTTTGCAATTGTTTTGCTATATTGACAACTAGATTAATTTAGCCTAACAGTTTCAATACAGTCTGTTTGTGAGGAAGTCCCTGTTGACTCATGCGGTCCCAAAGGTGCTCTCACTAACCAGATTGATCTCTCATTGTTTTTGTATCTTGGACATTATTATAGATGTCTTTGAGCTATGAGCATCTTCTTGATTATTTTAACTTTGTCTTTTGATTCTCAGTGTAACCTTGGCATTGTTGTTTTGGCGTTATTTTATGCAAATAGGACTCTGGTGCAATGAGCTACACGTCACTATTAACCATGGAAAGAGCAAAAAGCAAATAGCACTGAAAGCTGAAAAAAAAAAAAAAAAAGTGACTGAAGCTGGAAAAAAGTTTTTCTGCTTACTCTTAATTTACCACTAGTTTTTTGTCCCCTCAGGAGTAGAAAATTTGTCACGAGTCATTTCTGTAGGATGCATGAATTCAATTTGCATGTTACCTGATGTGGAAGTAGAGCCCAGTATTCCATCTTTTCAATTTTAACACATTAAAAGGCACCAAAGAAGAGAAATCACACTCATCAGGAAATAATATGCAGGGCATCTTATCTAAACAGTGTGAAAATTCATCAAATGCAAACTCAAATTTAAAAAACATCAACAACAACAGCACAGAAATATCAGTTTTAAATCGGACATGACATGTTCAGTGGTTTCTGAGGGAACTGTTGGAGTCAGTTTCAGAGAAAACCGACTCAATGTCTGATGGTTTGATTATTCCCCAGAGTGATGATGGTGAACAGTAACTCCAGCATCTGATTTCTTGCTCTTTCAAAAAGTATATCTAATGCCACAAGTGTGTCTCTGATTTGGAGAACCCCTTTGAAACACCTTCAATACCACAGCTTAGAAAACCCATCTCTATCAGCATCAACTCTACCTGGCACAGATGCCTTTATTGAACTCATGGGGCCTCAGTGAATATGCATCTCCACAAGTGCTTGCAGTATCTAGTGCCTTATTGGGAAAGATGATATAGACATTTTAATTTACCCCAGGTAGTAATAAAGCTGAAAAGAAAAACAAACAACAACAACAAAACTGTGTGTAGATGTTTGTTTCTAAACTGCTAACATATTAAAACCAAAACTCTTAAACAAACCATCCTGATGCTTGTCTTGCGATGCAGTATCATAAAGCAAAGATTAGGAACTTCTTATTCTCTGTTTATATGTATTTGCATTTAGATCATTGAAGAGTTCAAGATGATATAAAAGAAGAGAGGAAGGTTTCTTCACCTCTTTCATTCATTTACATCAGTGAATCTGCATATAAATGGTAAATCAGATCTGAACATGTGCTTTCTGGAGTGACATTATTAAAGTCTACTTCCTAATGCTAATTGCTACCATTGACATCAATTTACGATTGCCTGCTTCTGAATTAGACCAAGTAAAAGAACTGTAGCTCCAGATCTTTCTCTACTACATTGTCACACACAGTTGCATACAAAACATGAGTTCCTTTAACAAAATGCATTTATCCAAATAGCTACTGGCACAATTATCATTGTTAAAAAATCTAATTACCAATGAGAAGAATGCTGGTAAAGGATTGTTGCTTTACTGTTTGTGGACGCGTTCCTACAAACATCACCAGACCAAGAATGTCCGCTCATCTTATGAGTAGATGCTTTATGTTCTGTGCTAAACATTACACAATGCCAATGTGATTAGCAGCAAGGTATATATAGAAAATAGAGCCACTAAACTATTGTTTTGTTAATGATTAGCATTCACCAGCAGTCTCTTGTTGCCCCTGACTCTTTCAGGTATATCTCGTAATAAACAACGTAGTACAAGAGAAAGCCTTTCAGTCAGTTCAGGGGTGCACTTATCACAGCTTCACAGGCAGTGCAAATATATATATACTTAAAGAATGGAAATAGTATTTATGTCTTTATGTTAGCAAAAAAGAGGCAGCAAACATTTGACTATTAATCTGCTTTTTCCTTCCCCTGAACAAAGGCTGAGATAAAGTGTGTGGCTCAGTTTAATTTAATATGCAAATCTTTTTTTTTTTTCCTTTCTTACAATAACAGTAGTACATTTTATTGTCTCAGATAAATCCGTTAGTCTTCTGAAGAGAACCTGAACAAAGCATAATCTGGCAGCCAAGCCTCCATGTCCCCAGCAGGCACCAGCAGCCATTTGCCACCCCACGTTTTGCAACATTTCTTTCGGTACCATTCAATTTAGGAAGCAAGAAGTCTCCTCATTCTGCTAATGGAGTTTTAAATGCAGACCTCCTTCATTGAGCTATGCATTGGTGCACCGTGGCTCATGCAGGATTTTGATGTCCTGCACTAGCCTCTCGCTAGCTATTCGTTCTAACCTCCTTCCAAAACAGTATGCCTTCAGTCTTCATGACTGTCCAGATTCAGAAGAGAGTAACAAAGCTCTTACAGTACTAAAGCACATGGCACAAGAACAAGGTTAAGTCCTGTGGCCATGAACAAAACTACACAAATGGCAGGAAAAGGGCAGCTACTTTATTTATCAGCACTGATTTCCCTGAAAGAAAACTGATGTCATAACGATTAGTGAAAATGGTGCTGGAATGTAAAACATATTTTTCAAATAGCCTACATTTCCTTTAGTGCAAAATTTACATCTCGCATTCACCTAAGAGAACTTTAGAGGTGGATGAACTACTTAGTATTAACACTACTATCAAGAATTTCTGAAAATAACTCAGCTTTAAGATGCAGAACCCCAAAAATTTAAACAATTTAAACAACCCCCAAAATTCCAACAAATACAACTGTGAAAGAGATTTTAAACATATTTTCAGTGATGTTTGAAATGAATGTAGAATGAAAATGAAATGATAAATTTTAATATCAGAACTTATTCCATTAAAAATATATATCTTGTGCCTCTATTATCTGCCTTCCTGATGCATGAAGGTGTTACCCACAGTGCGTGAATTTTTCCTCTTACTATTCGTTGCCACCTGCCTGCTCCCACTTGAGCCAGGGAGGACTGGGTTGGTCCCTATGTATACTGGAACAACAACAACAACAACAAACAAACAAACAAAAAGAATATACTTTTACCTATGCACATAGTGCTTTTCTATCTGTTTCTATGTGTGAGTTTTTCTCATTATACCATTCTGGGTTTGAGAACCCAAGTCCCAAAACACCTTGGAACCTTTCTTCTGCTCCTATCCTGCAGCTGGCTTCACGGCTTTTCCTGCAAACAAACCCTATTGACATGGGGAAGTCACTTCTGCAAATCCACCTTTTATTTGCCCAGTGCTTCATGTTTTCCAGACAACTCAACTGAGACAATGGGATCCAGTTTGCAGAAGTGCCAAGTTGTGAATGGAGTCAATAACTACTTCCTATAGAGAGGAAATAGTGTGAAATTAGCAGGGTTTGATTCATTAAGGCAAAGTGTTGCACCTACGGAGGTATAATGAATTCCATCAGCGGAGGAGAAGGATGACTCTTACAATGATCTTCTCCAGGAAAGGATCTGAAGGCTGCAGCGGACCACAAAGTGAAGACAAAACAAGCACCCACTGGGGAGCATATCTGGGGATAGAAGCAGGTGGGGAGTGCGGTGCATGGGGTGAGGTGTGTGGGGCACATCACAGGGCGGGAGGATGTCGTGCCCGAGAGCATCCGTGTGAAGCCCCAGAAGCAGTTGGGACCAGAGAAAGTCTTGAACAGATCAACTAGGAAAGTCATAAAATCTCTATCATTAAAGGTTAGGCATTTATCCTACCTGGATATCCTAGAATTTATCCTACTTGGGGCAACGGGATTTACTACATGACTTGATATCCTTTCCAGTATTTTTTTTTTTTTTTACAATTTCTACAATTAAACAGGAAAGTAATTAATAGTGCCAGGTTCTCTGAAAAAACAGCTAAGAGGCATGTCAGATTTGGCAAAAATTAATAGATACTTTTCACCTTAATCTTTCTGTACATTAATTTTCTATTTACAAATCAGGAATAATGCCCACTCATCTCACAGGAGTGTCAGAAAGAAAATTAATTAACTTTCCAAAGCGTGCTAGCATGAGCAGGAGCAGCAGAACTGAAAATCCCATGAAGAAATTAATAATTCTGCCTGCAGAGGAGAGAGTGGGTAGTGTGTGTAAGGGGAGGGCTGGGATGGACGACGAGCAACACCAACAGCATATCTGTCACTGTGTGATTAAAGATTAAAGCAGAACAAACGCACAAAGATGTTAAGCCAAGAATGTGTCTCCCAGACTTCATGGACTTGATTTTCCAGCCCTTGAAATATTTCTTTGTAGAAGTACACACACGCAACGTGCAGGGCGTGTTTTCATTTATAGGTAGTCGAGTTTAGAATTAGAGTGCAGCTCTAGCAATTATGTACATATATATGCTGTAGAAACTAGGAGAATCATCTAAACTTTTACTAATAAGTATCCTGGAGTGCTCTATATTCAAGTTTTTTCATGGACATCAAACTTCTCATATTGATTCTTTGGAGAAGATTCTCTTTCCTGAATGCAAAACAAAACCAAACAAACAAACTTATAAACAATGAAAGCTGCAAGTTCAACTTGTCTTGGCTGTTTTGCTTAATTCTAGTTTCTCTTCTGCAAATATTTAATTTGCCCATGAGGACTTCTGTCAATGCAAGCACTGCAAGGGAAAGTCTCCCCCCTTACAACCCCAAGGTGTAATGCCAAACAGGCATCTTAGACTCAATTTACTCTACATCAAATCATTCATTTCTTACCACAGATGGAATTGTATAATGGAGTTGTTTATTTCTGGACAACATTAAAAATAGATATTGCAAAGTGCCAATTCAGCTCCCAAAAGAGCTAAGATCCATTACGATCACCGGTAGCGTGAGGTATGCGATGTCTGCTGCACCCTCACCGAGCACAGCTGAGCAAAATGGGCATTTCTGAGGGAGGAAAATGAGCTTCCCAAAAGCAAACCTCTCTCTGCTCATCTGGGGGCAGTGAAGGAATCGCTCGTACACAGGATTTGCTGTGGGGCTCGTTCATCACAAGAAGACTTTGGTGGGGAAGCAATGAAGGTAGTGGAGGAATCTGCCCAGAGGGATCTCTGCCCAGCTGGAGGATGTCACTGCAGACCTGCGGCCTCATCCTGGGCCGATGGGGGAGTGAGAAGAGGTACTGGCCTTCTGCACAGGTGTCTTCTGGCCTAGGGTCACCAGCAGCACTAGACCTAGCCTGGAAATCCTATTTCACATCAAAGGTGTCTGTAGCTAACCAGCCTGACTGTGAGTGACTGATGTCTGGACAGGTAATCTGTTGTTCAGACACTGTCCTCTCCATTCAGAGCAGGGCTTTCCAACGACTCCTAAACCACTGTCTTTCCCAATTTCCCAATATTACTTATGGTGGGAGAGATTTTGAGGCTGAGTAATTAGCATGGATGCAGTGCACAGATATATGAATGGATAAGAAATTATTTAGGGCCATTCTGGATCTATTGATATTTCCTGGGTCTGTGTGTGCAGAAATTCGCTAGGGACAGCTCTAAGGAAGTCCCAGTAGTGAGATACCCACCTCCCTGCATCATCAGCTATCGTCTTAGCAGGCTAAACACTGCTTGGGATGAACTGAACAAAAATTTTAGAATGCAGGAGACAACTTCAAAATTAAAGAATCCCCAAACATTTAGGTTTTCTTGCCTTGTCTTCAAATAATAAACAACACAAAATAACAAGGTCACGTAGTGACAGGACAAGGGGTAATGCCTTTAGACTGAAAGAGAGTAGATTTAGACTGGATATAAGGAATGCATTTTTTCATGATAAGGCGGCAAGGCACTGCCCAGGCTGCCCCGAGGAGCTGTGGGTGCCCCATCCCTGGCAGTGCCCAAGGCCAGGCTGGGGGGCTTTGGGCAGCCTGCGCTGGGGGCAGGGGTCCTGCCCATGGCAGGGGGGGACCAGGTGGGCTGTATGGTAAATTTTCCCAAATTTATTTTCTTTTAGCAGCTAATTTGGTAACTCCTGCTGCACAATTTTGGGGTTCCCAGCATGGGGGTGCTGGGCCTGGCTGTGGGGCTGCCACGCAACAGCAGACCCGCGGGCAGCAAAGGTGCCTGGGCTGTGCACAACTGGCTCCCACATCAGCAAAATAATTCACAGCAAGGTCTCCCGGCTTGCAGCATTTAACTTGCCAGCTGGCTTTGAACATTCGTGGTAGACGTCCTCTTCTGCCTTTGAATTTCATGAACTCTGGGACTTTTAGGGAATGCTAAATAAAATATTTTTTTCTGACAAAGCAGCAATGAATCATTGAATAAGAGAGCCAGGAATCCACAGGGGAAGTTTGGACTTGTGGGTTTTGCTGAAGGTGGTTTGAAATGTGTTATTCCTGCTCTGCAATTACAGGATAGCAGACAAGAAGAGCTGACACCTGAGAGGTGCAGATATGAAATTCTTCCTTAGGTAAGAGAATATGCTTTTTTTTTCTTCAGGTCCTTTTTTTTTTTTTTTTTTTTTTAATGTGCACGACATGAAAACTGCTTTAAATCTCAATAAATAATTTATTGTGGAATAAAAAGCTTATTAAGTAAGCAAGAGGTTCCTAAAAGTCTTGAATGTGTGATTTTGCACAGCTGTTATAAAATAATGGAGAGATGCAGAGAACAGGAAGGTGAACTATGAAACTATAGATAGAAGACGGGTGAGACTTTATCAATTTATCTGGTCTGCACGTGGGTCATGGCTCAGCACTGCAACCAGAAAAACTTCAAAGCAGCTGCGTTTGAGCCAAGTTCATGGCTTGGCCACATAGCAGTTAATCCTCCATCATTCACACAGAGGCTGCAAGCTTCCTGTTGGTTTATTTTGGTGCAGGAAATGTGGTTGTTACATCAAAACTGAGACTTTGTGACGGTGCAGAGGTCTGTTTATTTTAAGGAGAAAAAATAAGACTTGATTAGCCTGTGGCTTGCTTTGGCAAAGTCAGCAATGAAAAATGAAATTGTGTTTTAGATTGGATTTATTTCTTTAAAGTTCTTTAACTTTCCTAAGGACTTTCCTAAAGAAGACTAATTTGTTGATTTAGCTTTATTGATTCCATTTTCTGTTATGCTAAACAAAGAAAACACAAACTTGCTCCACAAATTAAAAAAATCCCACTGCCTTCAGTTAAACTGAAGAGAAGTGGTGTTTTCCAAGCCCAAGCTGCTGCCAACCCCCTGCCAAACCTGGCTGCTGCTGGGGCTGCCCAAAACTCGCGGACAGGGACAGTGCTCAGCAAGGACAGCAGCGAGCGCTCACTGGCACCCAGCGAGCCACAGGACAGCGGTGCTTTTCTGGTGAACTGCGGAAGGAACCAAGAGCTTTCCAGCATCGGAGAGGGCTGCCCACGGCACCTGTCCTGGGCTGCTTGTGCTGGGGACACCTGGTGGGATGTGGGACCTGTTGTTGTTTAACCCAGCCAGCAGCTCAGCACCACACAGCTGTTCGCTCACCCTCTCCCACAGTGGGATGGGGGAGAGAATCAGAAAAAAAAAAAAGGCTGTGGGTTGTAATAAAGACAGTTTATTAGGACAGAAAAGAAAGAATAATAATAATTATTATAGTAATAATAATAATGTTTACAAAACAAGTGATGCACAATGAATGGCTCACCGCCTGCTGACCGATGCCCATCCCATCCCTGAGCAGTGGTCCCCCCAGCCCGGCCAGCCACCCCATATGAATTATTCAGCACGACACCGCAAGGCACGGAATACCCCTTTGGCCGGTTTGGGTCAGCTGTCCTGCTCCTGTCCCCTCCCAGCTCCTGCTGCACCCCCAGCCTGCCCGCTGGCAGGGCAGAGTGGCTCCAGCGGGGAACGGCAGCACGCTGCCTGCATCACAGGTAAATTACAAGGTTTGCACTGCAGGGGAGTGTTTTCTGAAAGGCATCAGCAAGTGGTTGGCTTCTGCGTTAGCACCACAGAGAATGAAGCAGTAAAGTTTGTTGGTTTAAATTATGGGGGTGGGTTAAGCAAAACCACGTTAGAACTTTGCAGTTTTCAGAGAATGACATCTACGTTCAAAATACATAAGCCTTTCTAAAACACAGCTCAGAAGTCGCACTGGAAGTGAGGCAACACACCCAGAGCCCTCATGACACGGACAGACAGACGGACGGCCTCTCCCGGCAGGGGCTGGAGCTCAAAGGCCAGGTGAACAGGGCAAGTTCAAGCTATGGCAGTCATCTAAGGGCAGGCTCCAGGTTTCATTAAATAAGTTACAGAATCGAACATTGATGATTCACTGCATATCGCTACCTCAGTGTTTCATATTATACTTCCATAGTACAAGGGGTGAATTCGTAAATCCATCAGAAAACCTTTGGGAAAACTAAGGAGGATATCAAATGCCCGCTTTGCTGGGGTTTTGGCATACCTCCTCACGAAGCATCCATCTCAAACCAAGTTCTTACTGCACTGGAGAAGATAGTCAAGCATCCTCCAAGGGCACTGTGATTTATACCTTGCAAAGCCTTATGCCAAAACATCAGTGCTTGAGATCGTACCTCGGCTCCTGCAGTGCTTCCTGAGCAGCATAAGTCAGGCAGTAAGACCCAAAAGCACGGACAAAGCTTTCAGAAACTGCTTCGATTGAACAACACAGCTACAGAAGGTCAGGTAACCACGCTGCTCATCCACGGGAGAAAGGCAGCAAAGCAAGAGCCTAACAGGGCAGTTTGCTCGGCCCACAAAGCTCAGCCTCCCCACGACCCCCAGGAAGTCCCTGCGAAGGCCGGGAGAGGCAGGAGCAGGGGCAGCATCACAGGAGGGAGGAGGTGGGACACGAGGTTCCCCCACAGGGTCAGTTTTGCAGCGGGGGCACCGTCGAAGAGCTGGGTGCCAGGGGTGGGCTGGGGCAGGAGCGTCGCCCCTCTCTTCCCACAGCATCTCGTGCCCCATCTCTGCCACCTGCTGCACCCCTGCGCGGCCTTGCTGTGGGGCCAAGGGCAGGCCAGGGACTGCTGTGCTGGTGTCCCCATTCTAAGGGTCCCCCCCGCCTCTTCGCTCCAGGGTGACACTTGCGTTAGGGGAACTTTGCCTCCTCTTGCTCTGTGTTCATACCCAGCACCCTGATCCACCTGTGGGCAGCCGAGTTGCTGCAGCGAAGGAGGCACACCAACGCAACACCACTCACCAGGAGCCAAACCCTCACCACGGCAGCAGCCCCCGCTGCCCCCCGGGCACTTCCAGCCATCGGCAGAGCCCCAGGTGCCAGGGGAGCCCCAGCAAGCTCCTCCACCACAACACTCCTCTCCTTGCTGCCTCCGCACCGCCGCCTCCCCCCCCAGACAGCACGCCCTGCTTCCAATGCCAGAGGCGGCTTTCGGGGCAGCGAAGTGCCAAAATTGGTGATTCTTTGCACAGTTGCCGTGGAATTGCAGAGGCTCAGATGATCCCTCAGACAAATGCTAAACTGCCCACAGAGATTTAACAGTTTTAAGAGTGATAGGTGCAGCAAGAATCTAGCATTATGTTTTATTAAAGCCTGTTGAAAAGTTTATGGGCTTGCTTCTGAATGAGGCTTTTTCTCCCCCTAACTACATCTCATTACTTCTGAACACACTGTCAGTCACTCTCGTTATATTTGCAGATAGAAAGGGGGCTTTATAGGTCATCTTATTTGTTGGATCACAAATATAACAAAATGCTGCAAATGACTTAAGGCACTTGGACAGCTGAACAATTAGAATCCCCAAAGCTTCTCTGATTAAATAGGAATTTCTTACGTGCTTTAATTGGTGAGGTTTGTTTGTCATTTATTAGAGAAGCTCTTGCCAGAATGCACGTAACACCCAAAATAGAGTGCCTCCATGTTGCAAAGGAGGATTTTTAAGCCAAAACTCCTGATGGAAAATTTTCCAGTGTGTTTTTAGCAGGGAACAAGAGTGTTGGGCTTTGACACAAACCCGACACCCACCATGCCCCCCCTAACCCTCCAAGGCCCAGCCAGGCCTGGTTGCTGCAGGGTGGGCAGGTGCCAGCAGTGGTCCCCTGAATACAACCTGTGAGCCCCCTTCCCCAGCTGGCACATGGAGTGTTTACAAGCCCCTGGCTGGGTCCCGCGTTATCGTGGAGAGCACATCATCTCTGGAATCGCAGATTTTCAAAGCTGCGGGTGCTTCCCCTAATCTTATCGCTGGATGGAAACCCACCCTGGTTTTGCAGTGACTGTAGCGTTTGGCCTTTTTGCATCGTTGTGAATCCTTGTCTTTATAATACTGTACAATGCTTCCTCAAACCCTCTGGAGAACGTCAACATTTATGTACAAATCAGATTATTTCATCGCAATTTGCATGCATCTTTCAGCCAGCCTGGTGTACAGGAGAACCCTTGTGGTAAACAAAGATAACAAGCCATTAAAATGCAGTAACTAACTTTCAGGAACCATTTGACTAATTCCATGATTCAGGAACTCTTAGGCAGCCACCACAGCAAACTGTGGGGATAAACAGCATGAATGCTAAATAGTCAGACTTGCTTAGCTTTCCTTCAGAGCACCAGCTTGATTTTGGACTTGTGTGGTGCTTGTTTGTTCCTTTTATTCTCCATTTGCTTTCCTGCTGGGAAACTGAAAATACGTACACAAATAAGGTTATCTATAATGGACTCCAGTGGGAATGGGAAGCAGAATGAAGAAGCCCTAAAGCAGAAATAGCTTTGAAACAGTGATATTTATGATAGGAACGTATCATTTCACTTAACTGGAATTGCCACAGGCACGAAGAACAAGGTCTCTGCCTGCATTTGCCTATTTGGAGCTGCAACAGCTGCCCACCTACTGCAGGGACGGCACTTACTGCTTCCCCCTCCCTGGGCAGCTCTGCACAGAGCTCACGGCGAACGCAGTGAGGGACCCCAAGCACCTTCACCGATGTTGACCAAACACAAAGACAGGCATCAGGCCTCAGTTGTTTGGCTTTCACATATCTGAAACGGCTATTCATTGTATGAGTACATCTTAAATGTGCGATTGTGTGGTGGGCATGCAGCTTGCAGTAGCACTGGTTGGGTTTTTCTCATCACAACGTGTGCTCATTAAGCAGGATTTGATTTACTGTAAGGGCCGTCATTCTGCTCTCCTCTTGCAGGAGGCAAGTCGGTGATCCTGCTCTTACCCATCAAAAAATAGGAGGAATTTAAATTGGTTTGCTGAACGGATGCCACCTCGATTCAGCCTCTGGGGACTGGTTATTTCTCTAGATTAATACATTCACACCTTAATGCAACAGTGGTTTTGCCTCCAGGGTGAGACTTTCATTGCAAGCCGGAGTGATGTGACAAAAAGGTTAAAAATCCTTAAGCCCCAACTCACCACTACAAACGAGTTTCAATGGGAAATTTTTTTTTTCCTCCATAAAACGGAGATTCGATTGGAAAACATTCTTCAGTAGAACACTTCTGGTTTACTAACCCTTTCATCCTACCTCATGCACTGATTTTAAGCTCCCAGGAGCACCCAGCTGGTCCCAGGAGCAGGCACCAGGACCACGAAGCTGCCTCCTCCTGCCCAACTCCCACAGCAGGCAGAGTGGAGCTGAGGGGCAAGCAGCTGCACTGCATGCCTGGAGATGCAGCTTGCTGGGGGCTCCCTTGGCCCCACTCTTCCAAATTTACCTTTTTTGAAGGCAAGTAATTCAATGGCATGGTCTTCAGCAAAGACAGCAAGCATCACCCAGCTAAAGGCTCAGGTATAGATCCTCATTTATATATGTCATGGCTGGTGTCATTACACATCGCTCAACTCTCAAATTAAAGACGGGTAAAACATCCTTTGTCTCTTCAGACATACCATACACTGTTTCAGGGGGATCACTGAATACTGACAGTAGAGACCAGCTGGCTAGAAACAGGAGCCCTGGAGGTAGGAATCCAGTAATGCTGCAAAGTATTTCTCATCCAGATTTTTCCTACAAAGTACTTTTTCCATCAGAAAACGCTTATTCATCTAAGAGAATTTTTTTTTTCATAGAAACACATCAGCTCAGTGAAGCTTTTCTGGGAAATGACTCTTAAACCCAGTGCAGGATTTCTGGCCAGGCCCTTTGCAGAGCAGCCTTTGGTGCCACGTTGGAGAAACTAACGGGAGCCCATGCTCTGTGTCCATGCTCTGATCGGCAGCCCCAGGGCCTGAGATCCCCCCAGATTCCAAGCCCTGCTCCGTGGCGTACATCCGACTGCCACCACAGCGTGGCTGTGCTCAGTGTGCTCAGCACCACCCACCACTCCCACCACCCAAACAATAACTATGCCCTCCCGATTTTCCAGCTGGCATAAAAAGGATGGGGTTTCATTCCCCACCAGAAGAAAATATTTCTTGAAACCTTTGGGTTTTGTCACAACAGAAAGCCATTTTATTCTATAGGGAAAAAAACTAGACCAAGCTGGACAGAGTTTTTACCCAGAGGTGCCAGTTATTTTGTCAACGTCTCTTGTTGTCAGAGAGGACTTCAATCTCTTGCAATGACAGTTTTATGGCCTATCAGTTCCATTGCCGTCAGTGAAATACCCCATGAACAAGTGAATGGGGAGTGAACCTATAATCAGCCACAACAGTGGCAGTTCAAAACTGCTTAACATCTGCATTATAGTCCTCAAATCCTTTAAAATATTAGGCTTCCAGCAACAATTCAGACTGTTTTAAAGTTAAAAAGTGCACAATCACCTTGCAGCACACCATTACCTGAGCCTGACCTCGGAGCCATCTGTATGTTCAGCACAGTGCAGTGCCCGCACTGGGAGTTCAACGTTATTGCATGAGCAAACAGCTACCCGAGACAGCGTCCTCATGCACATCCCGTAATCCTGCCAAATGAGGCACACGGGATCACGAAACCCAAATGCTCCAGGACAGCACCACATGCAGTGTCCTGGATATACAGCATGAAAATAAAACCAGGCCTTGCTGATTCACAAAGATGAAAAAGGAAAAAAAAAAAAAAAAAAGATTTTCCTGGAAGGAAAATTCAAAGTAGCTCAGGAAGACACAGATATTAGCGCAGGTAATGCAGCACCACCAGGCTCCGTGCCACGGCAGGGAGAAGCAGAGCTGCTGCTGTGCGCTCACCTTTCCACAGAGAGTGCCAGGAGCACGCAGCAGAGGGGAGCTGCTACCTCTGAAGACACTCACTTGATATTTGCTGGCATGGGACATGGAGACACCCATCTTGGCATGAGAACTGGAAGAAACCTGCAGTGCTTTGTATCCAGGCCAAAAATATTCCCCCCGAATTCCCCCCTTTTTGGGGATGCACAAAGGTTATACAGAAGAAATGCACACTTGTACCTCAGGCAGAGGGAATGCTTGAATGTTTGGGAAATGAATTAGCGTGAAGTAAGCACGGGAAACCTGCAGGTTGGTTTTTTTGGTTTGTTTTTGTGAATGGTGCTCAAGTCTAGAATTTCCCCTTCATTTGCCTCTTTCCTAAAAATGCTGCAAAAGGGGAAAAAATACAATAACCTTTCTTGGTCTGTTTCTGCAAGAAAACTAAACAGATTTCTTTTGGGGCCAGTCTAAGCTGGGATTCAACTTCCCTGTCTTTAAATTTGGAGAGTAAAGCAGAAAAACAATCCAAGCATCTCTTGGCCTTCAGTGGGGTATCAGGACTTGCTCTGGCATGGGTCAGGAGGTTTCCAGGTACACCACAACTCTTTCCTTCCCATGATGGCTGAACTTTATTTCCAGCTATGCAGAGAGATCCACTCAGCAAGGAAATTAATGACCTGCCAGAATTTATGGAAATGCTGAAAGCAGTACAAACCAAGTACAATATGAAACAAGGGAGTGCTGACATATTTTGATAATTCAAGATCCACACCTTGCAATAACAATGAATTATTTGAACTTTTGTTGTTGTTGAAGTACCAGCTGCACTTATTTTCATTAAATTGACTTACATTTTTAATAAAACATTGGTCATTAATTACATAAAATGCTGGATGTCTATTGGGATCCTATCCTCTTTTCCTTGAGGTTAATAGGCATGGCATTCAATATCTGCCTGAAGCTTTGGCAAGGAATAATCAAGTTTCCAATATCCTGTAAGCTCAAATCCTAAAGCACAATGTCAGCTTTTCAATATCCTTTACTTTTTACCACATTTCTTACTTTTCCTTACTGAAAACAGTGAGCTTCCTTCCGTTCAAATAGTCGTTATTGTCAAGGGGAAGTACCAGCTGTTGTGACAACCACGGGTTGGGTGCCCTGTTTTCTAAGAAACCAGAGATGGTTTGTGTGTGCATGCACCTGCACACGTGGCTATAACCCCATCTCCAGTGCAACACCAGCAGGTAGTAAGCCCCTTCTCACTGCACTCTTGTAACTGTGCTGTGCTCTTCAGCTGTCATACCTGGGCTCCCTCATGGTGATACATTCAGCTTCTTATTACATCTCTTCATCTATTCCAACTTTCAGTAGCATAATATGCAAAGCAGCTATCAAGTACATGGATGTCTTTTTGTAATAAATCTATACTATGAGAATAATGTAGTCTCAGATGGGGAGAGGATATATGCTTAAATGTCAGACATGAGATTTAAAATTCAGTCCGCTAAGCTAGATAACATCCTTCACTTTTGCATCTGTAAGATAAATAATGAGTTTCGTCTTATTTAAGATATGCTCCTGGCCTAACACACTGCGTTTTTAGACAGTAGCTCTGTCAGTGAACTTCCCTGTACTCGACCAGCCTGTACCTGAATTAGGGTCGAATTAAACAGAGTTGATGCTGTCTGTATGAAGTTTTTCTATAAGTATTTGATCCATGCAACTAAATGTTTTGTGATAAAAATATCCATTTAATTAACAATTGCATTACTTTGGATTTCACTGAGATGTTTCATATGTGTAGCTCGATCTGACTGAACAGTGTAAAATGTTAATAAATTTCTACAAAACATTTTTGAAATAGATGAATGTTTCCAACTTGTAGAGGTTGGTTTGTCATAATGGGCTCCTAACAACATTTTGCTTAGGAAAAATAAAATTGGGAATTTCTGTGCAAGAGTTGCTGCTGGGACCAGCCCTTCCTCCGGTTCTGACACAGCCAGAACAGCCCCCAGGCAACCAAGCAGGGCCCCCCCAGCTTGGCCAGGTGCCTCCTCATCCCCTGCCAACATCTGGGCCTCCAAGAGTAGCTACGGAGAAAAGAAAATGGGGAGAATGGGGGAGCCTTCGCACCATAGCCTCACATGACTGTATTCTACTCCTGCTTTGGCGAATCGGTAGAGGAATATCTGTCATTAAATAAAAATAATAATAAAATTGCATAACCTTAAATTAAGATCCAATGTTTATGAATATTCGCTGTAAATATAATGTCAAAATCTGTCTGTGCTCAGATGCCTTTTGTTCACAAAGTCTTGACAATTAAAATGTGGTAATGACATGCAGATTATTACAAATTTATCATGCAGATTTTATGTTGATGAAAGTTTAAATATACATTGAACTATCAGCCACAGACAGGGAGATGCTCATAGACTGTGACACTGCAGTATCTGAGACTGAGTTCTGATTTTCTGGCATGCCGCCAGGAGAAGTCAAAGCAGCACTGAATATCCACCATTTGTCCAATGGAAAGCACATTACAAAGTCAAAGCGTTTTTAATAAAAGACAAGAAAGGAGCAAAAAATAAAACAGACTATTTTCAGAAGATAGCTAAAGCTGCAGAGGGATTCTGCCTTTGCAGTTCTCCTTATTCCCTGTGTCCCAGCAAAAGCTTCAAGCACACTTTAAAAATGAAGAACTAAAGTTGATGCATGAGTTCTCCCAGCACTGGGATTTAGTAAACCATATGTTGCATTGATAAGGGGTGGGTTTATCTATTAGCTCTTTTTACAGT
Organism: Cygnus olor; assembly: GCF_009769625.2. Taxonomy (NCBI): domain Eukaryota; kingdom Metazoa; phylum Chordata; class Aves; order Anseriformes; family Anatidae; genus Cygnus; species Cygnus olor. Next base: position 37,471,682 of record NC_049175.1, read on the forward strand.
AACAAGCATTCAAAGACATTCTGACTGTACGACACCGAGAGGAAGTTTCAAGGGTAAACTTTGAAAAATAATTCATTACTAGGTCATTGGCAGGCACTGTTTGATCATTTTAAGTCATAAGTTTACAACTTTAAATGAATAAACTCAATTGAAAAAATACCTTTTGGGACAATCTGAGTGGATTCAGACTCCAAAATCAAAGAGTAAATACAGGGAGCTACAGCACACAGCTGTCACCTGCAATGTTCAAAGACAGTATTCTGGCTGTAGAGTAGATAAATACATGGAGTGTCAAAAGTGGTGTGAATAGGGAGTGGGTAGGAGCCACCCGATGCTCACAAGGCGTGTCTTAGAGGCCACATCCTTTCTCATGGGTGTCCAGAGGAAAAAAAAATAAGTACTGTTCATGAATGCCTTGTGCAACCCTGCAATAAACTACTTTGGAGAAGAGCTTTGATAACAGAAGAGATCCCCTCCTTCGCATCCAACAAGTAAATGAAAACCTCACAGTATGCATGCAAAAACGCTGGGACTTCTGTATAAAAATCAACAAACTTAGCTCAGCTATATTCTTATTGATATGATTGTCAACAGGTTCTGCGTTACCTCTGTACTTTGTATTTCCATTACAGACTTTTCACAAATTTGCATTCTTTCAAAACGTAAGCCAAAATTCTCATTATAAGCCTCTACTTGCCTAGGTAAAGATGGATGAGCTTTAAAAAGAACAATTTCAAACACTAAGTGCAACTTGAGTATTGTAACATGAACACAGCTTTAATTTTGAGAGGTAGACACAGCAAGATATGGTGTACGTGGGTGTGATTCATACATATTAATGCCCTAAGTGTGTCATTTGTCTTTACTTGATGTAAATTGCATTTGTCTGTTAGGGCAGAAACTCAGCCTACCATACTTTTAACTATTAGCAGCTTTATATGAGAGCTCTGCAAGGAAGAGCACAAATGAAACACGTCAGCTGTTGCTCCTTTACAGCACTGGCACCGGATGCAGGTGCCACGCTCCTGACACATTAACTGCTCGGCTCGAGCTGCAAACCCCCTGAGAAATGCAACTCTCCCCAAGAAATACACACAGTCTTCAGGCTGAAATGCATCTGTAACTATTACTAGCACTCCATGCTTTTCAGATTTGCAATTTTTCAACTTCTAAATTACGGCACTTACATTCGTGAAGAAATCATCTCATTTGTACAGCGTAACCAGCCCTCGTGTACTGCAGTATGATAAAACAGCTGAACAGATTACCCCGAGGCAAGACTGCGTGTATCCTGTTGGTGTACATTTTATCTCTGTTCTGATCCTTTTTCTAGTAGGAAATTAGATCAACCCTACCAGATACGGTAATTTTCCTCATGTCATCTTTTACTGACTAATTTTTTTTTCTTCTCCTGTAGGCAAGAATGAATCAGAAACAGCAATAGCTGATTTCAAGTGCTTTTATACTTGGAAGAATAACTCCTGCACTGAAGAACCAAGTCTCCTCTGATGTTGTCCAAACAGCTACCAAACACAGGACCATTCAAATCCTCACCCTGGACTCCGCTTCTTCAGTTCCTACATCACAACAACAAAAAGCATAGCAGCCACCCTTTCTCTATGCAACTGAGAGCAGTATGGGATGAAAACCTCTACAGGGAATCAAGAAGAACAGTGCTTGAATCCAGGTGCTGCAGTTTCTCTCTTATACACACACACCTCACCAATTATCCCCCCCATAAGCGTAAAGCCCAAACCACACAACTTTACAACCTCTCACTTGCAAGTTCTGGTGCCATTTTGCATTGTCTGCATGCATGGCCCTCACTGCTGCAGGCTTATTTTGGCAAAGCCACCTCCCCACTCAGCTGCTAGCAGGCAGATTTAGGGGTGGTGTGCATGTGTGTTCCTTTACCAGAAACTGCCCAGATACCATTATACATAACCTTGATATCCTACTATTTATTTTCTCCTTTTACAGTGTATGATCTCTGCTCCTGGGTGAGAAATCCAGTCATGCTGCTGTTTATCATGGAGAGACTCAAGGACCAGGCAGAATATAAATGTGGAGAGACAGAACTGCAGCAAAAGGCAAAGCAGCAGGTGGAGCCCATACCCATCAGGACAGCCGCACATCACTATTACAAGACAGCTGGGGAGACCTGGTGAGGCACCCCAGCATCAGCTGGTTTCAATGGCCTTAAAAAATCCCACCAGCAATGCAAAAGGTCTGCTGCTGCTCGTACAGCCTCGCCAGGGAACACACCTGCAGAGGGGATGCCGAGCCGTGCCACCAGCACCACTCGAGGAGCGCAGACAGCACGCACCCGTCCTGCTGGAGAGCATCCACGTGGGCACTGCTGGACCCCGGAGCACACCGCAGCCTCACCCCCTGACCAAAGGAAGGGCCTCCTGCTGATCGGCTGCTTGCACTCGCCACTACATACTTCTCTGTACGCTTCTGACTGATGTGGCAGCTAATTGCTGTGTTAATCTTTTTAGCCTATAAAACAGACAGCCCACATCCTTCCAAAAGAACTGATATATCAAAATAAATCCTCAGCAAACCAGTGCAAAAATGAGTCAGAGCGAAGGAGGAAGAACTGAGGGAAGAGTCCTGGGGCTTTGTCTACAGCTGGCATAAGAGCTCGTATAACTTTATGCCTTTTGAGAGGGCCTCCAGGAAATAAAAAGCCTTGCACAAGGAGGGGGGGGAGGGGGGGAAATCAGAGAAAAATCTGCATGCTTCAGGATCTGATGGCAAAAAAAAAAATGACTTTGAGAAGTACTTGTAGTTGTACTGATTAAGCAGCAGTTTGTTTCACTAATTATCTGTAAGTAATAAATTGCTAAACAACTCATTTTCTAATAAAATAGCTAATTCTTGGGGTTCTTTGCCTGATTTGTAGATTAATAGATCTTAATTTTGGCTGTTTGAAGTGGTGCATCAATGCTTTACTCAACAAATAATTTTACACGCACTGTCTCAAAAGATGGGGCAGACTTTCAGTGCATTTCCACGCATTCGTGGCATGCACCTGTCTCTATCTCACCCTTGGAGGAGAATGCAATATCATCCTGAGAAGAAACCAACAAAGCAGCATCAAATCACATCCCAACCAGGTGCAAAATGAGGCAGTTCACAAAGGATAATGGATTCACATGGCCTAGGACCTGACCCAGTAATGGGACTGACTTCTGCCCCTTTGTTACTTCACATAAGATTTCTCGTTAGCTGCTATGCTTTCAGTACCCACATTGAGCAGATGTTCCACACAGCCCCACAGAAAGAACTGTGCTTCATAACAAACCCTGCTCCCCTACCTCTGTGCAATGCTGGCTTGAGCCGTGGTCCTTGTCCCCAGTGCACCGAAACCCCAGTCACCCCCTAGACCCCCAGGGACCAGGTCAGGCAGGGGGAGCTGGTGCTTCCCCCCAGCCTGCTGGGTGCAGCACGGGATCCATACAGAGGGCTCATGGCACACATGTGGTGGACAGGAGAGGTTGCTTTCAGCAGAAACCCCTCAATAGCAATGACATACTGAGACTTTATGGATATAAGAAATTTCTCTGAACTATGACCTTACAGTTCACAAGCTACAAGCTCCCCACTAAATCTCCTTGATGGAAGGATTTGGTTCTGGGATTTGAAACAGGAAGAAAAAAAACATGCCCTGATTCTTGGGTTTACTCGTGCCCAAATGTGGTAGACAGCAGTAAGAATGGATTTGCATGGTCTGAGATCCCAATGAATCACCATGCTTATTTTCAGTTACACCTAAAGAATACTTATCATTAAGTCCATACCAAAGAGAGCAGAAGCCCAACAACATTTGACTTTTCTCATAAGCATCAACCAGAAAAGGTTGCTGGGGTAAGGTGTGACCCTGTGATAACTCAGTATAGCATTGCTAGGGAACAGAAACCTAAAAATGTGAGATATGGAATTAAAATTGAAGGACATCCAAACACATCTGAAAGAAACCAAATAAGAACTTCTCTAGTTCAGCCACTTCTTTTGAGCAATATTGTCAAGAAACGAGTGCACACTATGAGAAATATGTATCAGATATATTTCTAGATTCACTGGACATTGGTCTTTGAAAAGCCTTAATTTTGGTAGATTTGTTCCTTATTTGCTACTAATCTTTTTGACAGGTACAAGCCTGCAGTAGGGTCACATAAAACTGTCTGAGTTGGAAAACAAGAGATTGAGTCATACCTGCAGTCTATAAAGCAAGCAATACACCCACAGAGAGACCAGAATGCCTCATGCGGATTCATATTCTCAAAGTAAGCAGTACCGATACCAATTTGCTTTTAAATCGACAGGATTGCAGCTAAATATGCTGCAAGCTTTAAAATGTAAGGGCATATTTTTTCTCTTCAAGGAAACAATGCTGTGTCTCAGTGCTAGGAACAAGGTGCCTGTTGGGTTAGGGTCTGAGAGGTTGAACCAAGCCGGAGGAAGAGGGCCACCAGCCGCGGGCAGCAGCCCCCTGAGGGGCGGCGTGAGCGGCCCTGCAGGAGCCCACACCGCTCCGCACCACAGCCTGAGGAGGCCGGCACAGCCCCGAGCTGGCGCAAGGCTCGTGCGTTGTGGCTGCAGAGCTGGAAGCCCCGGCCCCAACGGGTTGCTGCTGGTTAAAAAGCAAAGGCAGAATAAAGGAAAGATGAACTGGATGCCCCCTCCAGGGTCACATTAAGTTAAGCCACAAAGATTACATGAATCCAGAGACCTAAACATACTGGAAGGAGTCCAACAGAGGGCTACCATGATGATGAAGGGACTGGAGCCCCTCTGCTATGTAGAGAGGCTGAGAGAGCTGGGACTGCCCAGCCTGGAGGAGAGGAGGCTCAGGGGGATCTCACCAGTGCCTGTAAATACCGGAAGGGAGGGCACAATGAAGCCAGAGGCAGGCTCCTTCCAGCGGAGCCCAGCGCCGGGCCCAGAGGCAGCGGGCACTGAGCGGAGCACAGGAGGTCCCCCCCAGCCCCAGCAGCACGTCTGAGCCCTGCGGTGCCGCAGCCCTGGCACAGGCTGCCCAGAGCCTGGGGGGGCTCCTTGGGGATGTCCCAAAGCCGCCTGGACGTGGGGCTGGGCACCCTGCTCTGACACCACCCTTTTGGAGCAGGGGTTGGACCAGGTGGTCTCCAGAGGTCCCTTCCCACCCCAGCCATTCCGTGACTCTGAGAAACTCAGGTGTACCTATTGACTGTCAGGGGAGGGTCGAACAGACTTCCATTTTCAATTGGACACCAAACCAATATTTGATTACACATAATACAGTGGCAACCCACTCAGCTCTAGCACCAACAGAACCTGCTTCCTGGCTGGCCTCTAAAAATCAATATTACTTGTGGCATCTTCTACACTGATGTGAAACTGCATATAAATTTTAACGCTCAGGAAGGAAAAAAATACTTATGTGAAATTCTGATTCCTTGCCGAAGATCATTTCAATTGGTAGCATGCAAGTTTAACGAGTTTCTTTTTTTTTTTTTTTGGTGATAGTTGGAAACTTAGTTCCCTGAGCAAGTTTGAATTTTAATTTTTTCAGTTATTCAACAATAGCGCTAGGCACACATTAACAAAAAGCAATTATTCCTGACATCTCAGCACTTATTCCAAGTCATTTCAGAACAGAACTGTAGTGAATGGGGATTTTGAGTTACACAATGCAGAGTGAGGAAAGTTAAAGTACTATTTTTCATTCCAAAAAGGTGGATTCAAGGTTTCAAAGCACAGGAGATGCAGGTTAATGTTAAACAAGGTTTAAGCTCCCACCTTTTGAATCTGTTAATTTTGAAGAGTCCCCAGAATAATGGCAAGCTGTCTGGGACAGACACCAACAGAAGCCTTGGCCATGTGAAATTAGATGAATAACTCTTAACCGTGCCTTCATGCACTGAAAGAAAAGTGGGAGCGGGGATGGGGCCAGGATTAGGGAGCAAGGCTGCTGGGCCAGGAGTGGTTGTGTCCCATAGCCTGCTCCAGCACCCAAAAACTCATGGAATGGGTCTGTGTGAGTCCCTCCTGGACCGATGGGATTTTTCTCCGGTTTAGCATGGGGATGAGCTGAGATCCTACAGGAACCACCCAGTTACATGTGTATTCCTGAAACTTTCTGGAGCCCTAGGAGGAGATGGAGAGATTTGATCATAATTTCCAGAGTAGATACTCAGATAAAGAGTAAATGCTTTCAGTAGCATCTTGCATTTTTCAAGTTTCCCAAGATAAATCTCTGGAGGAACACTTCTATATTTAGATATGTTATCTATATGTATGTATAATCAAGTTGCTTAGTACATTATTCAAAGAAATATGCAAACTAGATTTACGTGCAGTGCATTTTTTAAGCTCTAATTTGAAAAATATGTTTGAGAAAAATTAATGGTGGGCCGCAGCTGTTCTAGGATGAAAATTAGTCAACCTATAAGCAAGCTGGAACAAACTGTACAAAAATAATTATTTGGGAATTATTACAGCCTCTCTACATACACATAAACAGAATTGAAAGGATACCAGACAGAGGCTATAACTAGCATGTTATTCATAGTGCTACTATTACTTACAAGTGTATTCTACTAATATTGGTTTGGCTTAACACAAGAACCAACTAATCATCTGATAAGTACATGTAAGATTGCTTCTACAATGTACCAAGTCATATGCAAATTTAGCCTGTTAGTAGCTTTTCACTTATGATATTCAGAATAATTGTTTGTTCCTCAGACACATCCACTGAACAGTACTGGACAGAATCATGTTTATGGGGAAGCAAAAAAAAAATCTATGCTTTCTTCCCTGTTCCATATGCATAAAAATACCCGCAGGAATGTTTTGCTGAAAATCTGATGTTCAAAGTACATTTATTAACAATTGTATCATTACTTATTAATCCAAAACTCACACTATTTTTCTTTAAGTATTTACAGAAATGTGGTTTACATCTTACGACTGGAAAAAGGGGTGTTATGATTTTTCTTCTATTTTCTGTTTATAGCAAATGAGAAAGTCTTCCTAATTCATTATAAAACTCATTTGTCATATCAGATTACTTCTAAATTAGCTTTGCCCCCGTGTTTTCCATATTTACTTCTGAGAGTTATTGCTTTCCATTGTGAAAATCTATGCCTGCCCGTCTGAGAAAGGGACTAATCCTGATCCCATTAGTGCCGCACACAGCAAACCAAACAGAAGCTTCCTAGTCTGATCCTCCTCCCTTTCCCTGCTGTACCGTCACGCACACCAGGACACAGCAGGTTGGGGACCCCGACACCAGAGCTGGGCTGCAGGAACGCACTCCCCGAGCAGCGACAGCCTGAGCCAGGGCTGCCAGAGGAGCAGGCCCAGTGCACCCAGAGCGCTCTTCCAATGCTGAGCAACACAGTGCCTAAAATCTCACGCACACTGCACTGCAACAAAACTACAGAAAAAGCAGGGAAAAAAAGAAATTGCCCTATCATGCTGCAGAAGAATAGCTTCCCACAGAAAGGACATGGAAAAAAAAAGTTATCTTGCAAGCATCAGCAAAAGCTCAGTGTAATTACAACAGCTAACAGAATAACAGGCTCACAATAACATGTTGTGGGGCTGCTAAAGACTATCTTTTCCTGTTGAGTTACAATAATGACCTATGATTTATTTGGAGTTAGAACCTGAGGAACAAAGTTACATATGTATTATTTACTGCATTTTGTCTGTAGCAAACATCATTTCTTCACTTTAGTTACAGGGAAAATAAGAATTGGTGCGAGCGTATTTGTGTGTTATTTAAGAAAGCAAAATTACTTTGATTTCATGGTCTGATATTCGAACTTCTTGAAACAAATAGGAGACATTCTGCTCACTGCCACAAACCAGCTCAGCCCATGGTTATTGAGCATGTGCTAGGTCTGCAGTGAGCACAACTCCACACTCATTTCAAGGAGGGGAAGGTGCCCACAACTGGGCCACCAGCTGCCAGAGCAGGGGCAGAGATGCACAGAGCCTGGCAGGTGGACTGAAGCTGCTCTGCAGTCCCCATCCCAGCCTGCGGAGTGCTCTGAGAATCATAGCTGCAAATTCACAAGAGGTTGAAGAAATGAGTTTTCTTTTGAGAAGAGAACATGCTATATGGTTTTCTTCCCCACAAACTAGCTAATATCGAACATAGTATTAGAATTTGGAAATGTTAAGCATAAAACCAGGGTTTCTCCCTTTTCATGAGCTCTTAATCTGTTGAACATTAAACATCTAATATGATAGAATCTTTCTTTTTCTTATTACACCAGGTCACTTTAATACAGCATGCAGCCTAATCCATGGGGCATTTGTCTGCTGGCCAGAAGTATGCAGTCTGAGCAAGGTCTCATCTTTGAGGATTCTTGACTGTATACAGATCTATCATAGGTATATGATGTAGGCATCACGTTAATTAGGAATTAATTTAATACATTGGAAAAAATTTAGCCTTCTACCTTCCATCCCTCTATTGAGCTTACACACAAAATGTCAGTTTCATTTGAGCGTTTCATCTGTGTATTTGATAGTCTTGAATGGAGAATGCCCTTTGCATACAAAGCATCATAATTACCACAAAATCATTTAGCATACCTATAGTTCATTAAAAGGAAAATAGCATCAAGTTGTAATAAATATTTTAATTTATCATATCTCCTAGCTGCTTTCCAATGGCATTTAAAAAACAGATTTAGATTTCTGAGTAGTTTTGGTGATAAGTAAAGAGGTCTCGTTTATCTCCATGCTTTAGAGTTTTATTTTTTTTAAATAGTTCTTAATTCTTCTCTCCATTTTCTTGCCCATTCTTCATCGACCTTAATGCAGACTAAGCCAATTAAGACTCAACCAGGAAGAATTCTGTCTTTCCACGTGTGTATAATATTGACCATGGAAACAACAGAATAAGGCACAATTGTGTGCTTCTTGTAAATACAACCATTTACAGAAGCCACAAGTGGAAGTAGGAAACAATGATTATTGGACCACTCAGAAACGTTGGTTGTAAGCTGGACCAGAAAATATTTTATTCATATTTTTCCAGGATTTTTTCCCAAAATGCTCAGTGCAAAACTGCTCTATGGAAATTAATTCGAATAACTTTATGGAATCTTCTATTCAAGCTGTAATTCTTCACATTACACAAATCTTGCCACAAAAGAGATAATAGGCATGGGATATATTGAATTACTAGATAAAGTTCTTATCTGTTCCTCTGTTACTTCATTGGATCTGAAATGACAAGTCATAGTTATTAAAACCCTGCAAATTGCCTATGATTAGCAAGGAAACCAAAACGTTATCCTAATATAATTATCTTCTCTGTCTGAAGCCCATGACAATCACCAACGATTCTTGTCCCTAGAAAAAAAACTTTACACAGTAGTTACTCAGAGTTCTGTGGAGAACATCTTCAGTCATTAACAAAATGATCTTATAATTACAGTACATTTTGTGCAGCACCTCGCTGTATTTTGATACGCTCTGCTATGGCAGTCTTGTGGGAAGCCAAAAGAATTTCCAGATTTCTCTTGAAGCGAAGTCATTTGTCAGTGAGGGACAGAATATAAAGTAGGAGTGAGCTTCTAACAAATTATATAAATATCAAGAACTTCCAAATTTTAAAAATCAAACTTTTAGAATGGAAAATGAAGCTTGTATGGTGTTTTTTTTTCTTTCCTCTAAATAGGACATTTTGCAATCACCCAAATTTTATTAGCTGTTTTCCAGCACACAAGAAATTACCTCTGAATCTCTCAGGTGCAAGCTCCTCTCAACGTATTTCCATAGACCAAATGGAGGGAAGAGGACTTCAGATGTGCCGGTGTGGTCCATAGCAGACTGAAGTTGCCATCAGTGCCACGGGCTTTTGCAGCTCATGGGCAGAGGCAGGCTCACAGCCACCCAAAAAGCTGCTCCACAGCCATGCTGACCCTTCCAAGAAGCCTCTGGGGAAAAGCCATCCTGAAGCGCCTCTCCTAGGAGCATCCTCAGTCTAAACCAGCAAGTGTGCCCAGGGGTTAAGACATTCATATAATAAAACCCATTTGAAGTCAGCTTTTTTGGAAGTGTTTGTGGAGTGTGAGCATCCTTTGTTCTGGTTATGCCAGATAGGTTCAAAAGCAAACTCAGAATTCAAAATTTTGTTCTTCTGTCCTTAGGAAGGAAAATCCAGTCCAGAGAGGAAAGCTGCTCAGCAGTGTTATAGGGAAGGGAACCCAGTGGTGCCACAAAACGTGTCTGCGTGACTGCTGCAGACTGCAGCCATTTGAAGTAGATATTCTACAGATTGCTTCATCTTAAAAAGCTAAAACCAAAATTGTTATTACTTTGAGGGAACAGACATTGTCTACAACCAGGTCTTCTGAGGGATATTACAAGCAGCAATAAATGTATTTGTTTTACAGAAGTACTGGAAATATTTTTGAAATACTCATTGGGATTGAAATCCTGCTCCTCTCAGCGCTGAACAAACTCTAACAGAAATTGAGTATTTTCCTAATAATCTTGGAGATCAAAGCTAGAAACAGCAACTGTAGAAAGAGGTGAAAAAGGCAGACCCCAAATCACAGCAAGTGCAGCTCAGCGCCTTGAGCTGGCTGGTGTGGAGGAGCAGGAGCCCATGCCAGCACCCTGACAGCAAAGGAAGCATAAAAAACTCTTATTTTCAGCTTTACAACTGAAAGCTGGACAGGCAATAAAAAGAAAATGAATGCTCGGGTCAGCCTGTGCTTTAGAGCAAGTTGGTTCGGAAGTTAGTCGAAAGCACATCTCACCACCACATTCCTGCTCCTCGTTGTCAGCACGGTACCAGCCCTGATGAAGCCTTTGGGGAAGTTAGGCTGGTCAGCAGCTTGCCACCAGCAGCTCCCAGCCACCACTGAGAGACCCCAGCACTCACACGTGCAAACTCCCTCTGGCTGGACAGGCGCTGGTCTGCACTGCCTCGCGGGGTCTGCGCTCACCTGGTGGCAGCTCCAGCCTCCGCGCAGCTTCTGTCCACCAACGGTGCTGTGCAAGGGCACCTCTGCGCTCTCGTCAATGCTGCAAGTCAACATCTTTGGCGGTATAACCTTCCTTCTGTCTTTTCAGTACATACCCCCACGTCTCATCTCCTTGCTGTGCAGCTTTCCTGAAGTCAAGCCACCCCAAACAACAACTGCTGAATTCTTTTAGTGAGGCTTCCTTTAGTAGTTAGTCCAAAATATTACAAGTGTAATTACTAATTAGGCATTCCCCAAGTACAGCTCATCCCCGTGTTTGACTCATTTCCTAAGAGTACCTTCATAAAATACCTGACAACAACTAAAGAAATTACAAGCGAGAACATCTGCATTTTCTAGCCACACATCCCATCTTCTGCTCTGAATAATTATGACTTAAATCAATCATCAAAAATCCATACCTTTCTCTAGCACATCAACATTACATTAATATGAAAATCAATGTTTGCACACGCAAATCAATACCTAAGTGGTCAGTGACCATTTGTATTCAGAACCAGCAGATTTAAACCAACAGCTGTACGTTGACAAGGAGTGCAGGTTTCTGATTTCAGCATTAGTCACCAAAGAACAAACAAGATGGAGAAATTGGGGACGGGGGAGGTAGAGGGAGCCCAGTGAGCAGAACAATGCTGTGTCTGATTTATGGCCTGTGGCTGCCATCCCCCAGCACACTGCTGTGCCCAAGTACCAAGTAGCCTTTATAATCAAAGTAGCAGTTATAAAGAAGAATAAATGATGCAAAGAATAGATCCAAGAGTAACCAAGTAATTCTAAGCGGATATCTTTATTCCTTTATTTTTGTATCTTGATACCAAAGCAGCTCTTTGTTGGAATGCCTTTCTGATTACCTGGCATTTACGGTTTCATTGCATGGTTTAAAAACATTCCTCTGATAACAGAGGAGTACAACGTTCAGCTACTGTAATTGTTTGAATCAACCACAAGAGAAGATAGGATACTATATATAACAATTAATATTTTTTGCAGTCTTAGACCACGAGCCTTAGAGTGAAGATTTCTAGGCGTTAAACAGTTTTCCAATGAATAGGGCAGTCATCCTGGAGGATCGCAGGCATAAGAGCTAGGAAAGCAGACGAGTATACACTTCTAAGGTATTCTGCAATAGAAGCGAGGGTGAAAAAAGGTCTATTAAATCATCAAATGAATTTCCCCATGCCTTGCCTAACAGGCACATGCACGTTTAGGATCTGTTTTCAAAGCCTAACTTCTCTCTGGCCCTTGGGAAGGCTGGACTCTGACCAGGGACATCCCCAGCAGCACAGAGGGATATGTGGCAAACAGCCACCAAGCACCACCTGCATCTTCTCAGCACAGGAGCAAGACATGAATGTGCTTCTCCAGGATAAAGTGATAATTAATAGGCAGAGCATAAGTCAGAGGTCTCTACTTTGCAAGCATATCTTACAACCAGGTGAAAATAAGGCTGTATGAGACTGCATAAACAGCATGCAGCACATGCTTAGCTAGGGAAAACACAGGAGAAAAAACAGATTATCCTGACATCTGAATTGACAATTAATCACTTATTATGTTAACAGACCTCAGAAAGAAAGCTTAATTAAAGAAATAAAAGAATGTTATATTTTCTCCAGAATTTGGTGTTACTGGCTTTGTCTACTTCCATCTACCTCAATTCTAAGTGCACTTGGAAACCTTGAATAAACTTATACACTGATATAAAACAATTAGTTCCATCATATACTCAGGAGAGAGGATGTGAAAATCCATTGGCCTCTTGGAAAAATGAGAACATTGTGAAAATACCATCCATCACATCCAATATGCTGGGCGTTAAAAACCAACACAAAGAATTCGAGGTGGGGAGTGAAGCTCTTTAACACGCTGTGTTTGTATCGGATGTGTCAGCCAGCCATCTTCCACTCAACAAACACAAATTCAAACAGAATTTTACTGAAACTCTTTTGTTCTAGTAAATCAAAATATCATGTATACTTTAAAGCACTTTGAAAGTGTGAGGTTTGTTTGGTCACCAGTTTTTGTACCAACACTGAAGTTCACACTCCCAGGTAGCACAAGCAGCCGTGCAGCTAATTCACACCACCGCGTTTTTCTCTTTCATGAACCAAAACCACCAGTCCTTCATTCTGCAGCAATGGGCAGTGAAGTTACTCATCCACACTATCGTGGTCTTCTTATGGACGTAGACTGTTAATACATTTTGGGGAAATAAATCCTTTGTTTTAGAGGAAATTAAGTCATACAAAAGAGGAAAACCAGTGTTCCCAAAAATCTACCCATTATGGTGTTTCCTCCGTTATTCAGTAACAGCTTCTAGCAAGGTGCAAAGGGAAGAAGGCTCGTATAACTCAGAGTATCGTTTCAGTTCTGTGTATGATTTCTACCTAAGTGGTACTCATCTTGGATGCAAACTCTGCTATGGATATCCAGCCTGGTCACCCAACCCTTTGTTTCAGAGGAATGGGTATTAGAATAAATCCATTTATAAATATAAATAGATTTATAAATAAATTGTTGCTGTTCACTTTTTTTTAATTCCCATTTCCACTACAAACTGCTTGTCTGGTAAAAAGACCATGTACTTGAACAGGCTGCATTGCAAACCGAGACAGCATCGTTTGGAAGTCACAGTAGAAGACGTGTTGGTTTAAACTAGTGCCACTGTTTTGGTAGTATTAAGTATCGCAAGAGAACAACTTTTATTTTAAACAAGGTATTTTTCCAGAGCTCTTACAACATATGTTCCATGCCTGCTACCACAACACCAAAGCCATGCAGGATTTTGGAGCTCCTTGACATCTCAGACCCAAAGCTGTACCTCCCTGCAGCTGGAGCCGAGGAGCTCTGCACAGATCCTTCCCAGGGCAGGAGGGATCCTGCCATTTGTTAGAGGGCACCCCCAGCCAGCAGCTGTAAGTCACTAATGAGGTTCTACAGAAACAAACATCACATCAGCAGAAACAAAGTCAGTGCAATAAAACAACGACAGCTGGGACTTCCACGCAGCCTTTGCCTGTGCTTCTGTTTCCATAGGAACCGAGCAGAAATGCAGCTTGAAGCAGAGGAAATAAAGGGCCCTTTTCGGTCCAAAGGGCAGCCATGGCTATTTGCCCAGTCATGTAAAACACGTCCCAATATAGCCTTTACAAGGAAGGGAGGTTTGGGGAAGAGCAGGGGTTACTCCTACATCAGGAGGCGGTCTGCCGAGCACCAGCACCCACCGCGCACCTCTCCAGCTCCGACCTGCTCCCATGGGCTCAACACCCATTAGGGTGAAGCTCGCCCAAAGAGCGCCCAGCCTGGGCGCTGCAAGACCACCCCACAACACGAACCCTGCTTTGCAAAGTGGACTTTGGGGGGGACAGGGGTTCTGCTTCAAACGTGCACCCGTGCTTCAGCTCCAGTAGGTACAGTGCACGCACCCCAGGGAACGCTGCTGGTGCCACCACCAGCATGGCAAAAAGATGTGTCCTTACACGTTTCAAACTGTGGGATTCATTGTTCAAAAAGAGTTGGATCTTGGGAGGTAAAGGGGAAAGAAAGTTTGGGTCAACTTGGACACAAATTTGGATAAAACATGGGAAAAATATTTGGTACTTCCTTGAAAATCATAGTCCCAGAGAAGGGCTAGTGGTACATTTTATACTAACTCTTCGTCTGTGCCC